>NC_084654.1:14630000-15291944 GCF_019802595.1 Syngnathoides biaculeatus | reverse complement strand
CCACATACCAGATTGCATAGGATAATAACCATAAAAAAAATACCTTACTTCTTTATTACTCAATAGGGAACTTTTGACCAAAACAAGCTTCTTGTTCTTAGGCCAGCACATGACAACACATTCACCACAAATAATTCTTGTTTCCGATAACATTAAACAATTGTCGGAATAAATTCTCCGAATCTGTTGCAGTCATTGTTAATGCTCTCTAGTTCACTTTCCTCTATTTTGCTGCTGTCCCTGGGTTTGTTGCATTGTAAGACCCCAATGATCTCAACTCATCAAGATCTCAACCACAGCTGGCTTTATTTACTTTTTTTTTTTTTCATTTGGTATAATTATCCATGGTAGTCGAAAATTTTGACATTTTGAGTAGTAGCGGTTTTGACACGTAGGGAGTAAAAATAAAAAGTCGATTACAGTAGGTACAGAAAGCTGAAAAGCTACATAAGTACAGTCCTGAAGAGAACGCACCAACAGGAGGATCCTTCTTCCAGTCCTTTCATCCCCTTTATTCCTGCCTTGACAGATCTATGACATGTATGTAGACGTGAGATATGGATGGAAGGCTCTAGACAGAATTTGTATGTCTTGATGGGTAGCAGGCGCCCGTTAGCGATTAGCGCTTAAGGACAATACAGTAAGCTCTCAGGCGGTTCCTCCTGGCAGAGGCGGTACAGCGCTGGGCAACATTTAGCCCGATACACTGACTGGCAGAGGGCGTGGGAGGAGGAAGTCAGAGCCAGTGCAAGTGGGAGAGAGATAAGCCAGCTTCCCGAGGCTCATTACTGATTCAAATACAGTGTGTGCGCCTATAAATACATATACAGCATGTGTGAGAAACAGGATTCTCCTTCAGGCATCTGTGCCTCTCCACACCTCACCTAAATCCCCCCATGCCCACTTGTCACTTTTAAATTCTTCTTCCCACTCTGCTTCACCCAACGAAGCTTTTTATGGTCAAGGTGAAGAGTTGCAAAAACGCAGCAGGCTGGAAGTGAAGGAAGAAAAAGGTGAAGTGGTTTTACGAGGTTGGCAATTTTGGTTTGCGGGCATTTATGGCGCACAGACAAAGGATTTCAGCTTTGGAAAAGGGATCCTGGTGAAAGTAAGCCATTTTAAAGTAAAAAGCTGAGAATAAAAAAAAACTTTTCTGTACAGAGAGACGGTAGCTAAACAGCATCCTCTCTTCGATCGATAGACAGTTTTCAAATAATCAAATTGGATTTTTCGTTAGTTGGAAAATTATTTGGGGATAATACAATGAGTAACACTTTGATTGGGATTCGCTAGTTAGTTTTTACTGTCAATACGAATAGCGAATGGCGTTTTAGAATGTCCACGCACTAGTAATTAATAATTACTTTAATAAGTACAATAATTACTGTACACACTGTAATATTCATGATGGAGGTGTGCCTTAAAGTCAGAAACTGCACTTAACCTTATCAATGTAAAATGATCATGTTTGCACTAATTCAAATTAATCAACTCCATATCGGAATGGTGGACAACATGTTAGAGCATTGGCCTCACAGTTCTGAGGACCGGGGTTCAAATCCCAGCCCCGCCTGTGTGGAGTTTGCATGTTCTCCCCGTGCCTGCGTGGGTTTCCTCCGGGCACTCCGGTTTCCACCCACATCCCAAAAACGTGCAACATTCATTGGACATTCTAAATTGCCCCTAGGTGTGATTGTGAGTGTGGCTGTTTGTCCAAGGTGTACCCCGGCTCCTGCCCATTGACAACTGGGAGAGGCTCCAGCACTCCCCGCGACCCTTGTGAGGATAAGAGTCGAAGAAAATGGATGGATATTAGACCATGAAGTGTACTACTAGCAAAGTTTAGAAAATACATGTATGACGGTTAAAAATAATGTATAAGCAGTGAGCGAGGTCATGACCTTGAACCTGCATCTACGCACCAAAGTTTCCTGATGAGCAATAAGGGAACAGGGGCTAGTACCCGAGTGGCAAAGGGGTACAAGCAGAACAAAAACAGCTACAAAGTGTCGTGCGCCTCTCAAGCCGAGGCTGCAATCTCACTTTTCTGTACATTTAGAGGTCCATTGGCATAAAACCTCTTCTTGTTTAAGCCTCATTGCTCCTCACTCCTCCACCAGTGAACACAAATGCATGAGAGGTTCCAGCCCTGGTGTGCACAGGCTATGTTTCATTTCCTTCAGCTGTTGTCCTCAGTGACTTGGGCAGATTTCCAGCAGTGCCTCCACAGCGGAGCGAGGGAATCATGGCCAGTACATAAACTCAATGAAGGGATCGCTTCTGTGGTGCAGTTTCCAACAAAAATAACAACGTTGTTTATGCAACATCGCGTTTTCGAAACAGAGAATCCAAACATTCAAAAACGGGTGTTAAGTGTTGTAAACAAACATGCAGTTCAAGTGTTTCTTGCAGGGCAAGCAGAGAACAATGGAAAGTGAAACAAAACTACCCATTGAGTTACAGTGAAGAAAGTAAGGATTTGAACACCCTGCTATATTGCAAGTTCTCCCACTTAGAAATCACGGAGGGGTCTGAAATTGGTGCATGTCGACTATGAGAGAGATAATCTAAAAAGAAAAATCCAGAAATCACAATGTATGATTTTTTAATGATTTTTTTTGTGTGATACAGCTCCAAATAAGTATTTGAACACCTGTCTATCAGCTAGAATTCTGACCCTCAGAGACCTGTTAGTCCGCCTTTAAAAATCCACCTCCACTCCATGTATTATCCTGCATCAGTTGCACATGTGTGGGGTCGTTAGCTGCATAAAGACACCTGTCCACCCCATACAATCAGTAAGACTGAAACTTGTCACATGGCCAAGACCAAAGAGCTGTCCAAAGACACCAGAGACAAAAAATGTCTACGGAGAAATTTCCAAGCATCTTGGTGAAAAAAGGTCCACTGTTGGAGCGATCATTAGAAAATGGAAGAAGCTAAACATGGCGGTCAATCTCATTCGGAGTGGAGCCCCATGCAAGATATCACCTCGTGGGGTCTCAACGATGCTTAGAAAGGTGAGGAATCAGCCCAGGACTACACAACAGGACTTGGTCAATGACCTGAAAAGAGCTGGCACCACCGTTTCCAAGTGACTGTTGGTGATACACTAAGACGTCATGGTTTGAAATCATGCATGGCACGGAAGGTTCCCTTGCTTAAACCAGCACATGCCAAGGCCCGTCTTAAGTTTGCCAATGACCATTTGGACGATCCAGAGGAGTCATGGGACGAGGTTTTGTGGTCAGATGAGACCAAAATGGAACTTTTTGGTCATAATTCCACTAACCATGTTTGGAGGAAGACGAATGATGAGATCCATCCCTACTGTGAAGCATGGGGGTGTTAGCATCATGGTTTGGGGGTGTTTTTCTGCACATGGGACAGGACGACTTCACTGTATTAAGGAGAGGATGACCGCGGCCATGCTTTGTGGGATTTTGGGAAACAACCTCTTTCCCTCAGTCAGAGCATTGAAGATGGGTCGCGGCTGGGTCTTTCAACATGACAATGACCCGAAGCACACAGCCATGAAAAACAAGGAGTGGCTCCGTAAGAAGCATATCAAGGTTCTGGCATGGCCTAACCAGTCTCCAGACCTAAACCCAATAGAAAATCTTTAGCGGGAGCTGAAACTCAGTGTTTCTCAGCGACAGCCGAGAAACCTGTCTGATATAGAGAAGATCTGTGTGGAGGAGTGAGCCAAAATCCCTCTTGCAGTGTGTGCAAACCTGGTGAACAACTACAGGAAACGTTTGACCTCTGTAATTGCAAATAAAGGCTACTGTACCAAATGTTAACATTGTTTTTCCTCAGGTGTTCAAATACTTATTTGCAACTGTATCACACAAATAAATCCGTTTTAAAAAAAATCATACATTGTGATTTCTGGATTTTTCTTTTTAGATGATCTCTCTCACAGTGGACATGCACCCACGATGAATATTTCAGACCCCTCGATGATTGCTAAGTGGGAGAACTTGCAATATTGCAGGGTGTTCAAATACTTATTTTCTTCACTGTATCATACAAGTATCAAGTGCTGTGCAAGGATTTAAAGACCCAATAACATGAGAATACAATAAAAGCCTTCTACATTTGACACACCACAGGTAAGAATGTTGTTAATGTTTAAAAAAAATGATAGTTGTGAATGGGGCATTGAGCCAGACAGAACCGAAACCATCGGCTTGAAAGAGGGCGAGATTAATCCAATGCAGTAAAGTTGCTATGTTGTTTCAAGTAGTGTACATTTGGCATGCAGTGATACTCTTGGTATGACTAAGAGAGATAAATAGAAACAGCACTGATATTCAGCTCCCACATGGGGATAAAAGAAAAGAGCTGATGTGTGGTAACGTAACAATGAGTGCAGAGAGAGGAATGTGGAAAGACGGGTAGGTGACCGGACGAGGCTGGCACCAACGTGGTTCCAACCCAACGTTTGGTTGCACGGAAAAGACCGTAGCAGGAAGTCGGCCACCAGAGCCGGAAATACGTCCACGTTTACAAAACTCAACCGGGATATTCTGTCAAAGAACAACAACGCACTTGTTCTTTTCAGAAACAGAAAAAAAAAAAAGTTTGACGCTTTGTTCTATGTTGTGGGGTTTAACTCCAAAATAATAGCACAATCAAGGATGCCGAATGCAGGAGGCAGTCGAAGTATTCTCACGAGAATAAAGGCATATTAAAATGGATGTAAGCGAGGGAAGGGGGGAAAAAAGTCAGTTTAACAGATTAAATACAAAAGTATAACTGTGCTTGTAACATTACGCCCTTGATTCTGCTTCCTTCGATGTTGTGAGGTTTACTTTGAAAATACCGAAGGGTGCAGAATGGGAGATTTGGCAGGCGGCGGACTGCGAGGTGTTCTCCGTGAGCTGGGCCACTGATCCCATGCGGACTCGACGGGCAGCCTGGCTATAAATAGCCGAACAATCAGCCGTTCCACACAAAGCGGCGTGCCCGTGTGGCTTCTTCTTTTCGAGAAAACCGTTTGCCCGAACTCGGATCTCAGAAGAACGGTACCGCAATACTTCTAATATTACAAGCAGGCAGATCATATTGCAAAGCGGAGCGACTTTGACGCGACGCAGCTGAGCTTGGAGCCCACCACACTCCCAGTCAAACAACGTTATGTCAGCGCAAACGGGGAACATAATACTTTAAACATGAAATATTAGTGTTAGAAGCATGCGAGTGCTTTGCTCTACTAGATTATCCAGGGCGATAATCTTTTGTTGTGGAAACTTCCCGCTGAAGCTGAGAATCCGGGGGAATATCACATGCGACGGTTTCCCGCAGCTTCGAGCTCCACACCGCACTTCATCCCTCACATTAATAAACAATTACACATGCAAATCAATCAACGGCTTGCTAGTCCTCATTGGACAAGCAGCCTACTAGTTGAATTGATTTAAACTTTTTTTTATAATATTTTGCCAGAAAATGTTGTAAACCAAAGCGATTGTAGAAATGCATGTTTTTAGAAAACTTCAATGCCTCCCACCCTATGTCAGATCATTTTCCCCCATTGAAATGAAATTGAAATCCAGCTATTCTGTTCCAGCCCCACGATGAGCTCTTGATGGCTTTGGCCGTCAGGGGGCATTAAAGCAGACATACAGAAAAACCAGTGACTCAGTAAACTGTAGTAACAGTCGTTTTCGCACAGGATGAAGACAATATGGCTGTGTTCTATATTCTGTCTATGTGTGTTGCTGCACTCATGCTGTTCAATAGACAGCCTATTGCATTTTCCATTGTGTCTTAACATTAAGGCGGCAGACTTGCCCCGTGCAAAGTTCTGTGTTGTTTTTTTTTTTTTTTTAATGCACAATCGAGGGGAAGCACGGCGGTTCAGCTGGTAAAGCGTTGGCCTGACAGTTCTGAGGACCCGGGTTCGATCCCGGCCCCGCCTGTGTGGAGTTTGCATGTTCTCCCCATGCCTGCGTGGGTTTTCTCCGGGCACTCCGGTTACCCCCCACCGTCCTTCACAACCCAAAAAAATGTAACATTAATTGGAGACTCTAAATGGTCCCTAGGTGTGATTGTGAGTGTGGGTGTTTGTCTCCACATGCCCTGCGATTGGCTGGCAACCAGTTCAGGGTGTACACCGCCTCCTGCCTGTTGACAGCTGGGATAGGCTCCAGCACTCCTCGCGACCCTCGTGAGGATAAGCGGCAAAGAAAATGAATGGATGGATAATGCATAATCTATTTGAGCTGCAACAATTTATCAATTAATCGACAATTGATTATCAAATTATCTAAACTCTACGGTGGAACCTAGATAGAACAGACTCATAGAAGGGGGTCGTCCAATATTACCAACTGACTGTTACATCGTAGCACTTTTTTGAGGCCATATGCACCCAATATTAATGAACAGTACAAAATATTTGTGTATTTTAAAAACCTGTTACTGTCCCAAAAATAGCCCGTTCCAGACTCCAAAGATGTGTTCAGACTTAACACCGTATCCATGCCGCTCCCTCTCTGCTCTATGTACGATAGACAATAGATATCGTCAACAAGGCCAGCATGTAGGCCCGGGGAGGATCTAGTATTCTTACATATGACCCAGAAATACATCAGTCCCATTCTCTGCCTGCATTGCGCCACAACGCCAGTAAACAACAACAACAACAACCAATTCTGGAAACAAGAGTGACAAATGGAAACTATTTTTGGACACATTGTTCAGTCCAGCTTTTCATCGAGTAGCCATTACAGTGCGGGTCCCTTTCATTGAGGTTCCACGATATTCTTCCGCATCACCAAATCATAATGTCCTGTCTGCAATTAATATGAATCAATTCTTTTTGTTTCTCGAAAAACCCGTAAGCCAATTTTGTATGGACAGACACCAGTAATTAATACATTTTAGATTTCTCAGGTATTTTATTAAAAATAAGATAACTAATAATAATTCCACTAAACAGGTGAACTGTGAATCAACAAGAAGAAAATGCCTTTGTCCCATGCTGACATCTCGAGTATTTTTCCATGGTCCACAATATGTCTCGGGGATGTCCACAGAATTTAACTTCAGTTCTTTCCAAATGGAAAAAAAATGGCACTAATTTCAATTCAATGTTCTCAGCACTGACAATCAGCACCTAAAATCCAAAAATAAGACAAAGACAGTTGCTATCATACTGTCAGCACACAAAGCCTCAACTGTGCACTACTGAGAGTGGGGAGGCAACCTTTAAACAAGGGATATTTGCTAAATGACTGAGCACTCTAAGCAGGCACCTCAAGTCAAGTACTCGGATTTCCGCGTGAGACAGCACCAATGTGGAGCGCCAAAGACAGAACCTGCTGAAATCTCATCAAATGGTGCAACTCCATAAGCGAGCCATGCTTACTACTATCGACAAGCCTGACGTGATCGTCTCTTGTGCTTCATGGGTGTGGGTGTGCTACTCTGGGTTGGGTTCTGTCCGAAAGGTGCGGTGCTTTTTGTTCCAGGTAGACATGTGGTAGTGACAAGTGCACAGCACCACCAGTGAGGCTCTCCGTTACTGCGCCGTTAAAGATGAACATGGAGTAAAGTAACAAAACAAGCTAGGTGCGTATTAACCAATAGAGGAAATACATGGGGGCCGTGAAGCCGAGAGGTCGTGGGTGTCTCACAATTACAAAATTGCTGGTTGGACTCCATTTTCCTCCAGCAGAAAGTGTTTAACTTCATTGGCTTGAAAGCTGTGTTATTATTGCGAGTTTCCATCTTACACTAAATAATCATAAAGTAGCAATTTCAAACAAGGGTGCCGCGGGAAATTTTAAAGACTGTTCCATTAGATGGTAGAAGTTACAAGAAACGTATGTATTCAACCGTTGCTATTCATACGACAGAATACCGATTGTAACTTTTTGTGACATTTTTGTTTGATAGTGTCCCATGAGATTGTTTTAATATAAAAGACATAAATAAAGGTTTGGAAACACTGCACTAATACTGTGGGATTGTTGAACGGTGGAATGTACTCTAATTATCCTGGGTTGCAATATTCGCTCACGAGGGTCCCAAATATCGATCCATTCCATGCGACACGTGAAGCAATTCTCTGAAACATCGGTTGCACAACTAAATCTTGGTTCTGTGATTGACATAAGTTTGTAAGTTTATACAATAAATATTTAATTGTACGATAAATGCTGGTACTATTTATCAGACATTGTTCTTAGAGTTAGGGTTAGGTTCGGGTTAGGTTTGGCGGCAGGGTGGTTCAGCTGGTAAAACGTTGGCCTCACAGTTCTAAGGTACTGGGTTCAATCCCGGACCCGCCTGTGCGGAATTTGCATGTTCTCCCCATGCCTGCGTGGGTTTTCTCCAGGTACTCCGGTTTCCTCCCACATCCCAAGAACATGCAACATTAATTGGACACTCTAAATTGCCCCTCAGTGTGATTGTGAGTGCAGCTGTTTGTCTCTATGTGCCCTGCGATTGGCTGGCGACCAGTTCGGAGTACACCCCGCCTCCTGCCTGTTGACAGCTGGGATAGGCTCCAGCACTCCCCGCGACCCTTGTGAGGAAAAGCGCCAAAGAAAATGTATGGATGGATGTTCTTTGTTTTGATTTGGAATCAAAAGTGCACTACTGTTGCATGTATGGAAATAAAAGCAACATAAATAATGTGTCTTGCAACATAGAGTTATAATTTGTTTATCAAACACACTGCTATTACTTTGAACACGACTGCGCACAAATACTAATATTGGAACAGCAGAGCTGGACAGGCCAAAATAGAAATGGCTGAGTCACACACTCTCTCCAATTAGAAAGTAATGATACCCCAAATCTATTTCAAAATACATTAAAGATGGGGCCACAAATACTTTCCATTTGGTGTACCTGCGATGTGCTTTGCAGGAATCAATAGCAAATGCCTCTCCACTAACAATCAATGCAGAAAGAAGTGGCCTGAAATTTCCTGATAACAGCAAAGGTTGTAGCCTATACTGGGTCGGACTACTAACTAGACCTGAAACAAAAACTCGGGACACGTCAAAGGTCTGTCTGCAACCATGAAGGTCAATCCGCCTGAATTGGCCTCCCACACTTGAACGGAGGTACAAGAGACGGTGCAAACACACACTTATGAATATTCATGTGCTGTCATGTAGAGAGAAGGCAATGTCTTCAACTCGTTTGACCCAACGGCCCAATGAAAGCACCAGAAAGGAAAGGTTAAGAACGGAGACGTGTCCATCTTTTGTCAGCACTCCTGCAGCACATCAACAGTTGTAGAACATTCTCAACTAGATCATACCTAATTATGTATTGAACAAATGTAAATGAAGCGAGCGCTAAAATAGATGCACAATTCCTTCAGCGTTGTCTCCATGCATTCCCAAAATTAATGTGGTGCTCGATATTATAATTAGAATTTGGCCACCATTACTGACAACAATGGGAAATGATCAGTATCGGCTGATAATTAGCACTTTATGATGATCGGCTTTAATCTTATAATTCGCCGATCTGATCAATGACATCATTGAGAGATTCCGCAAAGGACATTTATTCCACTTTGCCAGCTTGTAAACTATACTTGAATGCAAAAGCTAGTTTATTTTTAGCCTTCCTGGGTGTCTTTTGACATAGTAAATATCTGCTTACCAATAAAGTTATTTATAAAAAATAAATTTAAAAAAAACATGGCAGTGCAGGACAGACGACAAGACAAATTTGGTCTTTGGCATTTTTACTATGAGAGACAACTGCAATAAAATCTAGTATACCAATCCCACTGCATCCAGTCTACTGTACATCTTTGCTAAATGTATTTGCAGTATCCCCCCCCCCCCCCCTCAAAAAAAGGGGGCTGGCTTCTCCCACTTGGCCAATTCCTCATGATCTTGATTTGTGTTTGACAATCACACCCTCGACCATCAACAGTCATTAATCACATGACACCACAATCCTTCCGAGGAAGTGCTGGTAACTGTTTGGTACTGTGTAAGGCCTGTTGTCAAGCGCCCTGATGACATTCCGCACATCTCCAGGAGGAATGACGTGTACTTGTTGATTGTGCAACGTCATAATGACGATAATAATAATAATAATAGCGGCCGCCGGCAGCACTCCATTAGCAAGAGCCGAGGAGAAAGAAATCAATTGCCGGTATAAGACTCCCCAGAGGACAGCAAATTAAATTCAGAGGAGAGCTGAGAGAAACTTTTACTTGACTCGGGGGCTTTAAAATAAAATTTGCAGTCTCAAGCCAGGTACTTTAGGGACAGAAACAGGAAGCCATACTTCAACCAAATGCCTTTTCCCCATAGGGATAAAAACCGGAGGTGAATCCCATATCTACCACTGGTTACTCTGACTTAAATTGCGTCTTAATTTAGATGACTTTTTTTTTTTGCCATTCATTCACATTTTGCCAGCTTTTTAAAAACACTTTTCTCTGCAGTGTGTTAAATTTACACGACATTTTGTTGACCTCTTTAGTGTATCTTTAACTTCACCGGCATTATTTTGGAATGTGGGAGGAAGCAGAAACAAGCCAGAACAAAAAAATTGTGCATAATTGTTCGTTTTTTGGCCATATGCGCATGAGGTTTGTTTCATGTGTTCGGTGAATGTAAATAGCAATATTGTGTGTGTTACCCAAAAGTCTCTTCTATCAGAACATAGGGGAAACATGAACAGACAGTTAGATTGGGCTGACCCAGTCCCGTCCAAGATATGACTTGCAGTTCGTGGCTTCTCCAGATAAAGAAATTTGACCATTTGAAATTTACCTCGCCTTTGCCAATGTTGAGTTTCTTCTTCTTCTTCTTTTCCTTTCGTCTTGTCCCGTTAGGGGTTGCCGCAGCGTGTCATCTTAGATGAACGCATATTTGTTTGGCACAGTTTTACGCGGGATGCCCTTCCTAACGCAACTCTTCTGCAACTAGCCGGGAAGAGAAGCTTACAGCACCTGGTATTCCCAGGCGGTCTCCCATCCAAGTACTAACCAGCGCCAAACCCGCTTAGCTTCCGAGATCTGACCAGATCGGGCGTTCTCAGAGTAGCATGGCCGTAAGCCCAATGTCAACTTTAGTCTGCCTAAATTCCAACTCCATCAATAATCATGTGAGAAAGCCACTTGAGAGATACATATTTGACCTATTAACACGAGCCCTATCTGGCGAGCATATGTGGGAAAACTATCAGATCACGTATGAAAAAATAAATTACAGAAAAGAACGGGAAAGGAAATAGCGCTCAGTTATCCAAACTGTGTGGACAAAGTGGCCAACTGCCTGGTGTAAACAGCAGCCACAGAAACGGTAACAAGAGGGGGCTTGTCGTGAAGCTACAAAAGACGACGACTGTGACAATGTCCAATGTCACATAAACAGATGACTGATTGTATTGTATTGTCTGACTGCTTGCTCATAATTTAGCTGTAGTTGACCAAAAACAAATATGGGACTTGAACAGAACTTTGGGGGCAGCACATTGAATGAGTGGCTAGAACTACCGTCCAAAAGACAGAACATTCTTGCGTGTCTGGCTGGAGGCTGCAGGTTCTTTCTGTTTTCACATAGAGACTTCCACTTTTCAAAAACATGGACGTTGGGTATGAAGAGTCACATGTGAAGGGCTCTCTCTTGTCGTGTTAGCCCGACAATTGACACGTGATCAGTCCTGTCCTGGTCGTTAGCCCAAGGTCATATAGCTTCCTTCTGACCCTGAACAGGATAAATAGTCTAGTAGATGGATGGATATGACGCAAGACATATCTCATCGACTGGCCCCCGATTAATCCTCAAAAATGCCATGTAATGTTGAAACTAACACTGTAATTTTTGTGATTAGCTAACCCAACCTGCTAACTTTCGGCAGTGATGGCAGTGGCGGGGATTCCATACCGCAAAATATCTCTGGCACATTAAAGGTATCACCACTCAGGGTTACTTATGTGCTAAAATGGTTTGCAAATTGTATGGTTATGCCAAGTGTATTCAATTTTGAAAAATGTAAAAGTCCACTTTACAGAAATGTTTGGCATTACTGTACACTACGTGGCTGGAATGATTCAGTCTCAAGCAATTTGGAGTCTGAAAGAGAACAGCATGACTGCAGATATCGGAGATACTTTACCTCATATTTAAGATGATCTTTTTTTTTTTTCATTGGTTCAAGCACCTTGTGGAAAAGCGCTTATCTTGTATGCACAGTCACATAATGACAATAAAGGCTATTGATTGATTGATTGATTGATTGATTGAGTTCAGTAGAACACGTGCGTGGAAACAGCAGTTCAGAACATTCTGGTATTGCGTCCATCTCACATATTGTTTTAAAAAAATGTAATTCTCCACAATACAGTGAACGCCCACTTATCGCAAAGGATATGTTCCAGACACATCCAGAACGGGTGAAAATCTGGGATAAAGAGAAGAGATTCTGTAGTTTTATCCCTAGTACGCACTTTAAATACATTAAAACTTATTATAACACAGTTTTAGATGCAAGATTTACAAAGCCTTGCGATTTCCAGTTAAAAAGGCACGACACTTGAGTTTAATCTAAAAAGAAATAAAAATACTCAAGTGGAAGCAGTGTGTGGTTCAGTGGACACAAGAGGCAGGAAGCCATAGAGGAAGAAGCGAATGCGTAAGCGGTAAAAAGTCAAGGATTTTTCTGGAATCAACACTGTCGGGTCAATATCTTCAAGAGCAAGACCGTCGAGTCAGTCAAGGTTTATGACGGGGTGGATGAAGACAGCCCAACGTCAGACGACATTAGGAGCCGGCTCAAAATGAGGCTCTGTCACGTCGAGCTTATCATTCATGAGCCTGCGATTGAGTCTTTATTCAAAGCAGAACGAATGGCACCATACGCCTAGAAAAAGGGAGAGGTGGCGGTGGAGCCAATTCACTCTGCCATTGTCGCTCACGCGCTTGTGTCTCCCATGTGATCCGCACAACATGGAGATACAATCACAACAAACTGTGGACCACACGTAACATAATAGATGCAAGTGGCAACCCTGCTGGCACAGTCTCACACATGTGACCACCGCAAGGCTAAAAAGCCACACCCGCATTGTGGAGGGTGTGACCATTGTGAGCCCGTGTGCTTTATTTAGGGTGTTTCCAACAAGATGTTAGCATGAAGCTAGCCGAGGCTCTGTCGTCCTTTTGAACACACAATATGAAATTTCTTTGTTTTATGTTTAATTTGACACTAAAATTCAACTGAGTTGGCAATAAAAAGTTCAAAGCGTATTTTCGGAACAATATTTATTAACGTTGTCTGCCAAACTGCTACTTGTGAAATGAGTTGAGGCAACTGCTGCCGTACAGCGCTCGTATCGCAAGTATGTGGTATGAAGTCGAAGCAAAAAAAAAAAAAAAAAAAGAAGGCTTCTATCTTGAAAATCGCGCATGTCGGTCATTAATTTCTCGAGGCACAAGTACAGTACCAGATTATAAAACATGGTGCATTGAATGCATCTGTCAAAAGGAGGCACACTAACAAACCACAATGGAGAAGGTCTCCTGAATTTATTTCTTGGCAAGGAGACAAATTCGATTTGAGAAGAAAAGCCAAAGCAGCAAGAAAACAAACCACTGTAGCAAAGTGAGGAATGTTAAGCATAATACTGCGGTGTCCTGAGCTAAGGGACAGCAATGAAGTAAGATAGCGTGTGAAAATTGCATTGGGCTCTGCCTCTTGAAGTCTAAATTGTAAAGTAACAGCTTCAGCAACATGTCTGACGTGACACAACAATGGCCGTCTCCACAGACCCCAAAGTGGCGAATCGGTTCTTCTTTACTTGGTTCGGAGTACTCAGTTCTCCACCTTATCTCTGCATGAAGTTACTTAAAAGAACATATCATCATCAAAAGCCAATACTCCACGTTAACTTGGCTTTACAACGACTGCGACATCTTATTTGAATGTCAATTATGTCATCTTAGTTAATGTAATAAACATTGGCACCATGAGTAATCACTTGTGTATGTTGGCTTGTGAGTGCAGCAAATAGTTTAAGCGCATCTTTTGGCAGGTCTGCAGAGGGGAAATTAGTGCTGGCTTGACTATGATCCTGCTTGCTTAACTCAATTCATTTTCTTCCAAGAAAAAAAAAACATAACACGTCCTAATTGCTTATTTAGTTCAAAAGAAGCGGCACCCGACATTGGCAAAGGCAATATTAGGTTAGAAACAGATTGACAGCGATAACAAAAGGTTGTTTTTGGTCACCACAGAGACCAGAGTGGGGATTTTCAAAACAGAAGACGGTAGCAACCAAATGAACCACAAATTGGGTCTTGAGCAGAAAAGTGGGTGGGGAGGGGGGGGGGGCAGTCTCTCTTTTGTAAAAGGACCAAAAGTGTAATTTCTCACATGGTTTCTCCACAGTACAAAACACTGACAACAAGCACTTCAAATGTTGTGATTTGAAACAGCATTCAAAAGGTTTGACGCAGTGTTGACAAATGGACCTTTCTGATGGCGATATTGAGCTCCGCACCCTTAGCCATGTCCCACAAGCTTCCAAAATGGTTACTGAACAGAACATGTATGAAGTCAATTATCGCGTATTCCAGATAATACTGGGGTATGTTTTTTGCCAAATGCGCCGGACTTCTCCAAGAGAGTTCTACAGAGAGGTCTCAACTATTTCATGCAAGGATATGTACACGGAATTAAGATTTTGGACGGAGCAGGACGCATTGTCACAGTTACAGCGAAATGTTGGCCATCGATGCGAAAAAGTTTGACGCCTCACAAACTTCATATTGAAATCCAACAGGATAAAATAGTGGAATTGTCCTACACATGTAAAGCAGGGCGAGTACTTTTTACTTGGAACGATAACGAGTAATATCATTGTAGTCTTTATAAGTGAGTGGGTGTATTCATTTGACTTGGCTCATAATGGAAACCAGTGCTCTGTCTTAAAAGTCACATGTGATACAAATAGGCAAATAGACATTTCTCTTGCATGACATTGCGCAATTATGTATCCCTAATATGGCGAGAGGGGCGTGTCAAGATAGGGTTAAGACAATGCAGCTATCTGATTGGCTATTATTCTACGAGTAATTGACAGGTTAGAAAGGTCCATTGCGACAGTGACTTTTAAAAGCACGACTTCTATCTCTGCCAACACCTTTCATGTGAAAGTATCCATCAGGCGAATCTGAAAATCCACATTTGCTTTGCAAAAACTTAAACGCTTTACAATGCCATGAGAACTCCTCCATGCTACTTTCATGTCAAAATTCAATATAGACTGCGTTTGCTCATCACGATGATGCACAAAGCAATGCTGGAGGGGAAAAAAAGTGTGCTATTTCTGGTGATGATACATTGGTAACTCTTAAAGTGACCTTCTGCTTTCACACTGTTTTCATGTCAATTTCTGGTTTCAGTAAAAACAGATTTGGTCACGCGTCACGATTACAGGCAATGACAACCGCACAGATTCACCGGTGGGTGGCCTCGAGTGACTATAGAAATGAGATGTAACTGGTTAATCCAGATTATATCGTGAAAGCAAGAGGGGGGGGGGCGGACGTGATGGAGGCGGGGGGTCCACAAACAGGGTGCTATGAGAGACACAAAAAGGCACGAGTGTAGTTGCAAGCATGCTAACATCAACGACATCAAAATGTTGAGCAGCTCAGATCGCAGAAATCCCACATTTTAATCTGGCCTTTTGGAAACATTAGGCATCGGACCTTAGCGATGCGCATCATTCTGCTAGCCTGGTGTGCACACGTAGCTAGCCGATCCCGCGACGTAATGTAGAGTCCGGGCAGAATCCCCACCACCACCTCAAATCCGAAACCTTTCCGAGTCGTACCTGGTCGAGAGGGAGGTTGATAATGTCGCTGATGGGCTGCAGCAGAGTGGATCCGGTGCACGATGCCGTGCTTTGGGTCGCCATGCTTGGATGTTGGACGTGTAAATCCTTCCTCTCCTTCTTTGAGTCCTCCCCCCCCCCTCCTCCTCGGGTTCGTTTCGCTTCCCTCGGCTGCCGCGATGATAAATAAACCGCCACAGCCGCCGGTGCCGCTGCTGTTGTTGTTGCTGCTGCTGCCGCTGCGTCTGGTTGCTGGCTGGGCGGTTGTCATCCAGGGCTCACATCCAGACAAAGATGACTCAAGCAAAGTAAGAGCAAAATCACTACCGTCGTCGTGTCTTTCGTCGAAAGCGCACGGCATCACCAGGGATGTCTTTTCAGCGCATTTATTTAGTCGCTTACCTGATATCATTTAATTTGTATTCATATTTTAGCTTCGTAATTCACCAATTGTGATACAATCTTCCTTAGTATTAGTTTAAACGACTTTATTTAGCACGTATCATGTGTACCTGGCTAGAACATACATGCAACTTTATGTTTTAACGAAAAATAAACAAGACATTCATCTTACAGACTTGGGAACACTGTCTTATTTTTAAACGCGTTAAAACAAGAGTTATTGCGTAATACATGTCAATTAGATAATAAATGCGAGCTGAAAAAATAAACACAGGTAATTCTCTTTTCACGGCAGCAGATCTTTGGTGAGTAGGCGGGAACGCTTCCAGGGGTTTGGAGAAAGTGAAATCTCGTCAGCCAATCAGGGTAAGGAAAAGAGGGACGTGAGGCTTGATTGACAGGGCCTGGGTCCAATTTGGAGCCTGTGTAAAATTTTACAGAACCCGCCCACATTCGTCGATCTCCTGGAGAAGTGTGACGTCAAAACGAAGAAGAAGAAAAGGAATCGGTGGCATTCTTCATCTGGACAAGCTGCATTGCTCCTTTCACTAGTTCACCAAATCAATAATAATATTAACAATAATGATAATAATAGCTGGCGACCAATCCACGGTATAGTCCGCCTTTCAGTCGAAGTTGGCTGGGATAGTCTCCAGCTCTCCCGCGACCCTTATGGCGGGAAAATGGATGGATAAATTGATAATAATAATGATGATTATTATGACTAGTAGTATTATTATGAAAATCATAATAACTATATTATTAATAATGAACATCTAATATTATTAAAATAAATGCTTGAATAATAATTATTGTAATATTGTTCATGTCCATTAGCCAATCCGCTTATCCTCACAAGGGTTGTGAGGATCTTGGCTTTGTCAAACTAAACATAAACAAAGAAAATTTACACATTGTGTATTTAAATGCCCTCTACCTTAATACTAGCATTAATGGAAAATACATATAGACCTGCTACAAATAGCATCTCCTGTATCTGGCGGTATTATAATTTAGGCAACGGCTATGTGAAAACCAACAGTGCAGCAACACATGTGCAAAACAAAAAGTTGTGAGGATGAGGTCGTCAGTACCTATCCCAGATAACATTGGGCAAAAGGCAGACGACACCCTGAACTGGTCGCCAGTCATTCAATCGCAGGGCATATATCCACACCATCACTGAGAGGGAATTGATCCCGACCAAAGTCATACGTGTATAATTACACTATCAGCGTATCTTTATTATATTGTATCTTTCCATTTATCTGTTTGGATTTTTACATTTATAATTAGGTACAAGTGGGCACTACATTTTTATCACTTGTCTGACTGCACCACCTATTGGTAAGAGTCGTTACTCAAACAAAGGATTGGAAAACAAATTTTAAACGTGCTACAAATACATATCATTTTGATTTAAGAAAAGGACAACGTGTATTTTTTTTTTTACAGTATTTGTTTCTGTAAATATAAAATGAAGGAGAGGAACTTTTACTGTTTGCTGTCTTTTGCAAGTAAGCTTTGCTGTCGATGGAGGGCAGCATTTGCAAAAGAATGAGCACGTCATATATGAACCCTGCTGGGCCCCACTTGTTGAGAAATGAAATGAAATCAAATAAACATAAGAGCGTAATATAGCAGTGCAGTTAGGTTTAGGGAAGGATACATATCGAGTGATTGTTCAACTGCGCAAAGGGACATTGAAATCCCTTCTCTAATAAAATCACCACAACTGGAAAAAAGGTGCAAAACTATGGAAGTAGATTAGTTCCACCAGGATTTGAATTTGAAATGTAAAGTGATCGCATTTTCAATAGTTTCTACAATGGATAGGTTTCCAATTACGCCATCTTGTGTGTCATAGAGATAAGACAACACGTGTGATAGGTGAAGCTAAAGTTTTTTTCTATCGTTAATTTATCCGATTGGTCTAAGGGTGGTGGTGACGTCATTTGAAATCTATCCATTCGCTGTCTAAAATTCACCCTCTGTGCCACCAGACAGAACACTCAGCCAATCGTAGTTACGCTTTCTTAGTCACATGACTTCACATACTATGAAAGCGTAACTGGATTGGGTGGGTGTTCGGTTGTGACCTGAAGTAACCCTGCCTACTGGTACAGACGGTGAATTTTAGACAGCGAATTGTAGCCAAATTGAATTAACATTGAAAAGTTACACTGAAATACAACTATTGAAAATGTGACCACTTTACGTTTCAAATTCAAATCCTGGTGGCACTAATCTACTTCCATACAAAACATTGTTTTACGCTTTGTACTCAAGTTTCTAGGGAGTAAGCAGGTCAATCTCTTATTTGTTCAGATTTAAGCTTTTTTTTTTTCTTCCTTTCTCTACCAATCTGCAATAAATGTACTGTGAATTCATCTGTTCCAGGACAAAAAAAATGCAACCTCCACCTCACAATCATGTATTTCATTTATCATCAATCACCACATTTGATGCTCTTTAAACTATTCAAACCTGATTTTGCTAGCTAGCTAGTTGCTAAATAACCCATTAGCAAGCTAACTGTAACGCACAAGATGACAATTTATTTCCTTGGATGACCTATTTTTGTGACTCACATAAAGATTCTGCTCTGCCACTGATCTTGAATCTCATCCACCATGACCAAAATCTCACACGATTAAATGTGATCTAACAAAATTCAAGCTTCATTTGGGTAAAAATGACAACTGAGATGAATGATTTTTGTCCCTTTCAAAAGCATGATTAACAGGCTAATAAAACAGTTATCTTGTTAGTCACAGTTTTTTTTTTTTTTTTTTGTACTCTATTTCCTCTCACCTGCAAAGTCAAAACAGAAGATGGAAGCTGTCAGGACATAATAAATTGCGGGACACTTGATATACTTGCACTTACTTACTGGACCAAAGCCTCAAGTGAACCTGTCATTAATGGAACAGAACACGCACCTTGCTTTAAAAGCCTTACAATCGATGGCCATTTGCAAATACTGAGCCCCTTTAATTACATTTCCAAGAACCAACAACAGGAGACATTTTATATCATTTTATTCCAGTTTCTTTTCCCGTTTACATCCAAAGACAATCATAACCGATGCTACTTTTTTTTTTTTTACACTCTCACTAAAGTCCAGCTGTAAGTGTTCCCCCACAGTCTCTCTCTACATTTAAATAACACACTCACACTTATATACACACACAAATAGACTACATCCTGTTTCCAGTGAGTTAACAACAACAACAATAATAATAATAATAAACACCATGAATATTAGCTGCAATTCTTTATGTCACTTACAAGGCCCTCATGGTGTCATCTTAAAATGCCTTCTACATAAGAACATTGACTTTTGTGTACACGCAGTTGCTCTGCAACTCATCTCGAAACTAATTACATTGAATCTTTGTGTTAATATGGAAAACAACACACTTTCTGTACAAATGGAGGAAGGAGGACGTTAGATGCCGACAAGTGGAGAGAGAGAGAGAGAGAGAGAGAGAGAGAGGAGAGAGAGAGAGAGAGAACATTCTAATGGAATGAAAGGAGCTTATCAGAGCATGTTTCCCCACAAGAGAAACGTCTACAAAATAAAGGTGGAATGTCAGGAGGTTGCCACGGGAACAGAAAAAGCACACACGCATCCAGCTAAATTAAAAAATATTCATTCTCGGGCCAAATTTGGAGTTGAATGGGCATCTTCGACGTGGGAATGAAGAAATAAATGTGGGAAAATACTAAGAAGTTGTTATAGATTACAATGTTAACCATTTTAAGGATGTTTTTTTCCACCATTCTAAAGGATCTTGGTTTGTATATATTTTTTCCTAATAGAAAAGACTTAATGAAGCTCAGAACCCCACTTGAACATAGTTCCTTGACCACTAAAGCACAATTTTTATACTAGACGGGGCCTCAGCCTGAGCACAAAAATGCCAAAAAGTGCGCTTTTCATGCAATAATGGTATGTCCCACTCAAAAATCCACAAATACATGAATGAGCAAAACCCAAACTGTGGATAAATTCACTATTCAATTTTGATTTTACTTCATAGATGGGCCAACTGTTGGTTTGCCAGCGTTTTGGGTATTGGTTTAAAAAAAAAAAAAAAAAAAGTTTACACTGTAAATTTTGTAATTATCATACCGGACAGGCTTTACAGAAAAGGGAATGCCTAGTCTAGAGAATTTATTTAAATACATATTTACAACATTGGATATAATGCACAGGTTGAACAAGAGTATGAATAAATGGACTTTGAAAAATAACATTTTGTCAAATGTAATTTTCTTCTAAAACTAATCAATTTGGCAAAATAATAATCCCCCTTTGGCTCAAAACAGGGTCAGGGTAAGAATCATTTTGGTTTTTGTTCTTAAGGTGTCTGCTTGTGACACACACACACTGCGATACATCCGAGCCACTTAATAAGGCGGATGACAGAAAGGGCAAACAGAGTATAGAAACTGTCATCATTGGACATGAATGAATAAAAGAATAACATGAGGGTTGCTGCTTGTATGACGCGTGATTGGTTAGTTGTTACCTAAATGGGACGAGCAAGAACCTCCCTGCCATCAACAAACGCGTTCGTAAAGCAGCACCGTGAAGCGAACCTCTGCACTAAATGTATTTTCATTTTGCTCACGCACGGTGGAGGCTCGCTGACCTCCTCATATAAAAAAGGAGGAGGGAGCAGAAATCGTGCACGGCCTTCATCCCATGTGACAGAGCGGCGAGGGAAAGTGCATTTCTTGTGAGACGCTGGTCGCTACAATCATTTCAATTGCGTTCTCGAGTCACAAACAGCAAGCAGTTGAAAACGACATGGAAAGTCATCACGGTGAATGGTTGGGCACGCAGTCCGGAACTTTTTTTCTTCTCCCCGCTCTTTCTTTTTTCTATTCCTGGAGTTGCTGACCACCCCAGCGGTGGCATTTCAGTCCACAATGAAGTGTACAAAGGTGACCGGGAAGGCTCCTCGTCTCATCGGATCTCCTTCAATGTGTCCCAGCTGGAAAGGAGGCGACATGGGAACATGAGCACAAAACACTCCTCCAAATTGGGGGAAAGGGGGTGGGGTGGGGTGGGGGATGGCGGCAATTTATTTTCCAGTCCCAGTTTCAGTTAAAATCATAAAATCAGAAACCTCTCCAACTTTTATATATGCCTGAATTACATGACCCTGAATTGTGATTACAGTGGTACCTTGACTTACGAGTGAGCCGACTTGTGGTTTCCAAGATACGACCCGTTGCTCGGCCAATTTTTTTGCTTCAATTTGAGAGCAAAATTTTGCGATGTGAACCCTACATGGTGACAGTTGAACTCACCTCAACCCTCAGTTTGCAGCAATTCAACACATACACACAAAACAACACGTCCTTTTGTGGAAACTCTGCTGCTAACCAAAACAGCACTACTCACCAAAACATGTAAATAGTCTCTCTGAGTAATTACAGCAAACAGACACACTGTTTGTTGTAAATCTGTGGTCGGCAGACAGAAAAATTCTACAAAAAAAAAAAAGCTTTGAGCTCTTTATTGCCACACAAAGTCGAAGTTTAATGTCAAACTAAACATAAACAAAGAGAATTTTCGCATCGTGCATTTAAAACAACCACACAGCTCAGCCTTTACACCTGTTAGCTTAATGCCAACATATAATGGCAAATACATAGACCTGCTACAAATAGCATTTCATTGTGGTGTCATAGTTTAAAATAAATGGTTATTTGAATACCAACAGTGCAGCAAGACATGTGCACAGACGATACAGCCATATAACACAGGCATATATATTATTTAACCTTGGAGAAAGACGACTACTAATACTGCATCTTACTGAACAACTTAGTTGTGAAACTCTTCTTTGATTGTTTCTATTCTATACTGCCCCCTGGTGGGGAAGGGCACCAAAAGGAGCACAATGTAGTGTCGGAAAGATGAATGGCATTTCCTTTCATTTCAGCGGATAGAGATGCGAGTGCTTTGAGTTAAGAACGTGGTCACAGAATAAATTAAAATCACAAGTCAACGCAGCAGTGTAATTACCTGTGGGATAGCTTGTTCGAATTGGACAAGCAACCGAACGAAAGGGATTGTCGTCCCACATTTGAGGTTTCACTATACTTGGAAATGCTGATGAATTTTTACCTTGGCTCATTGTTTCCTTTCAGTAACTTTCATGAATGTCAAACCCAGGAGGAGACAACTTCTAAAGCAACGCACACAACGCTAAGCACTACACGAGAGGATTTGCTAGAAGGGTTTAAGGTGCAAATGTCTGACTGGGATTGGCAGCGTATGCGATTCGTAATAATGCACGACAAGGGAGATTCAGTACTTCACACGTCACAAGAATTCTATTTGACAAGGATGCGGACAGCAACATTTTCTGCTCATTACCTTGACGGCGGAGACAACAATGAAAAGCTCCATTTAGTCATTTCTACACCTGAAAACGACAAAGCTAGAACATGTTTGTGCACTGGTGAAGAAAACATAGCAGCGCTAACAAAGCTAAATGCCCAGGAGAGGAAGTTGGGGGGGGGGGGTTGGGACTTTACAGGAGGACGGCGAGGACAGCTAAATACAGAGGCCGCAGCTGGTTCACTTTCGCACAAGGCGCTCCACAGAGGAAGCGGTAAGGGGGGTGAAGGGGGCTTGGGAAGGGGATTTTCAGTGTGTGTCAGTGTGCGTGTGTGGGGGTGTGTGAGACACGGTCCGGGATGAGCTCATGGCTTTTTGCTAGTGCTGCCATGGTTACTGTGGAAATGACACCGGGGCTTGTCTTGAGGGTAAGTTTACTTGTCGATTCCCATATTTCCACAATTAGCTGCCTCGACTATGATAGATGCAGAATAGAAATTAGCCACTGGTTACATTAGCCACTTAAAAAAAAATGCCTTAAAGCCTTTATCAAATAGGCACATCCCTTTGCTAACCAAAACAGCAGTACCCAACAAAACATTTAAATAGCCTCTCTGAATAACTTAAGCGAGAAAACATAGTGTTTGTTGTAAATCTGTGGTCGCCGACCTTTTTTTCCCGTCATTGACCGGTTGTGAGTAGTACATAATATTCGCAGACCAGTGTGACGGTCTGAGCGCTCCCGGTGCTGATAAGTCTTCTTGTGATTAACGCGCATGCGTTTATATTTTGTAAACTTCAGGCCACTCTGAAACATCCCCAGCCATGCTTCAACATGTGCCATTCGACAACTTGTCGCCGAGTGTTCATGTTTGCTCTGGACGTCTCAGAAAGATGAACACAGCGAACGTACATATATGTGTATATCATTTTATCAACTTTTGTTTTAAGATTATGTTAGGGTTAGGTTATAACGTATGTTAGCTCCCTCTATGTAGAAGAAGAGGAACTATGAGACCAGGACATTTCCCAGTAAGCGTCTGCTACGTACCCAGACTTCCCGTTTGTAACACATGCGCATTAATCACAAGGAGACTTTTCAGCACAGGGGAGCGCTCAGACCGTCACACCGGCAACAAGTCGTATTCAACAGGTTGATGTGGTGGTGATGTAGTTTCCTGCTCAAAAGCTCATCAATGACTGGTTAGGGTTGGAGGTGGCTCGCCTCCCACTCCGCAAAAAAAAAAAAAAAAAAAAAAAAATCTCTGTGCGTGCAGCCTGGTACCAAATCGGTCATAGTAAATGACGCTGCTTACTATTAAATATGATCTTGCGCATTTTACTACATTGACAGGGGGTCGTTCTGGAATGTTGTTCGAATCTATGTTTTTCTTTGTTCCATACAGCTTTCGTTTAGCTCGAACCTCCAGTTTTACTTTCCATACATTGTTATCTGTATTTACATCAAGTTCAACGTAATTATTGCAAAAATGTGCTTTTATGTATTAATAAAAGCCTCCCAGCTAACATATCCCTATAAAATCTGAAAAAGTAATTCACGGAACTGTGCAAAAAAGAAAATTTAAACGCCAAACATGTATGGCCATCCTTTATCACATTCGCTGCCATTGACAACTATAGAAGTCAAATATTCATGTTCATTGGGAGGGTTGGCAGTGAATGAGACCATCTTTACAGAGGAACAATAACGGTGTCATCTTCACTCACCCACTTTTTTGACTTTGAGATTTGTTTTAAAATGTTTGTGCATTCAAGCTGGACTTCCACTACAAGGTTCAACTGGGATTTTTTGTTTTCCCTGTCCACAGGCAGAACTGGGATATGCATATTTGTGTGTTACCAGTATTCGACCCCCCCCCCCCCCCACACACACACACACACCACACACACACACACACACACGGACATACACAGGGATACTGACCCACCACTCCTGGTCCTCCTCCCCATCCACCACAATGACCTCACCCTCCGAAAAGGTCAGTTCGTCCGGATGGTCCGCCATACAGTTGTAGATGGCCTTTACTCGCTTCGGCTTGTGCTTCTGAGAAGGAGAAGATAGAGTAGAACATAGTAAGAAATAGTAAACAAGATGATCCGAGGGTGCTGAAAACAATAAAGAGCTCACAGTGTAAGCCTTCCTGGAGAGGTGGGCTGGAGCCAGAGTGTGACCTATGGAGTTCTGGGGGCACCCTGGCACTTCCTTAGCTGGACCAGGAAGAGGAAATGATATCACAAACACAACAAGGATCTCAAACTTCCACAGCGCAAACGACGCAGTCCACGGATACAAAAACCACAGACATGTAGCTTTTTAATCTGGCTGCGCAGTTATCGAGTCTTCCTGCACCATGCGAGGGCTTAATATTTATTTATTTTTTTTCCAAATCAGTTTACTCACTTGGTCGCTCGATAGATGCTGTACGATTTAGTGGCGTTCGGGAGAAACTTTTATCATTGCTGGAAAACAGAAGGAAAATAGTTGACAATGGAAAAACATGCCATGATGTATGTACTGTAGAGCTCGTGCACCTACGTCACCGAAATCACGTCACTTGCCATATTGCCGATCTAGCAAACCATTCTTCAATGTCAAGTCGGTTGGAGACAAAAAAAAATATATATATATATATTATATAATAAATATATATAATAATTTAATATGCATTGTTCTCAAATGAGTCCAATGCGTATTTAAAAAAAGAAAATAAACCGCTGGGATAGGCTTCAGCCCCTGTACAGGGAAGCGTGTTGCAGCCACACGTTAACCTACGTAAACCGACAGTTTCTCTTCTTTCTTTTTTTTTTTTTTAAATAGGCATTGAACTCGTTTGAGAACAATGCAAAATAATAAATAAATAAATAGATAGATAAATAATCCGTCTATCAGGGAGAGGTTTACCGAAATTTAACGTGTGGCCACAACGCGCTTCCGTGTACGTTGGAGACGACTCCTGTTTTTTTTTTGTTTTTTAACACACTGTTCTCAAAATGAGCCGATTTGGGATTATAAATACTTCTTGGGAATTTGAGATTGAGAAGAAAAATTCCTACCTCAAATGAAGTGATCGCTACACATTCGTGTCTATTTGGTTGGGCACCATCCATCATGTTTAATTGCTGAAATCCATTGATATTTTCTGGACTTTTCAGCTGGTATTCTATAGAATGATCTCTTTGAATATCTGTCTCGTCTGTCGTGACAACCAACAGCACAACAAGTCTCGGACATTGTGAATATTCTGCTCCGGTTTCAGCTCTTTTTGACCGGCAATATGGCGCTGTGAAAATGGTGACGTCACGTGCACGAGCTCTATAGCTGCAATACAGGAGGTGCCAGTGGAAAGTGCACGACGCCAAACTGTGCTTATGTTTACATTTAATAATTAAATTAATAAATAACGGTGTAATTAATGTTGTGACCAGTGAATATAAAATAAGAAAAGAACACACAAAGATATTTTTCATATGTCCTCACCCTGACGGTGATTTTTGTTGACTGCTTCTGGGTCCAGGAGGTCCCTGACCTGACTTGGAGTGTAAACTCAGTGCGTCAACCTTTCCAGCAAGGGAAGGACCTAAACCTGTGGCACAGAGTAACACATTTTTTGTGTCACATATCTTTGCACACCCAAACCCTGCAAGAAAACTGGTAAGTTACTATGATTATTTTTAAGATTCATATATGACCGAGAATTATTAGGAGAGTTATGAAGTTTTAGAGTTTTAGCAACTGTATGTAGCATGGAAAGCTAGAAACAGCTGGATAACCTTTTCCAAGGAAGAGCTTTGGAACTGAAGAAAACCATTTTATAAACTTGAAAAATATGAAACACAAACACGTTTTCTTGAAAAATTGTACATATTTTAGTAGCTTTTTCCCAATATGAGATCACAATTCAATTGAATGATTATTGGTAAAGCGGAATGGTGGATCAGCTGGTAAAGCGTTGGCCTCACAGTTCTGAGGAAGCAGGTTTGATCCCAGCCCCGCCTGTGTGGAGTTTGCATGTTCTCCCCGTGCCTGTGTGGGTTTTCTCAGGGCACTCCCGTTTCCTACTACATCCCAAAAACATGCAACATTAATTGGACACTCTAAATTGCCCCCATGTGTGATTGTGAGTGCGGCTGTTTGTTTCTATGTGCCCTGCGATTGGCTGGCAACCAGTTCAGGGTGTACCCCGCCTTCAGCCCGTTGACAGCTGAGATAGCCTCCAGCACTACCCGTGACTCTTATGAGGATAAGCGACAAAGAAAATGGATGAATGGATGGATGTTTATTGAGAATAAATCATATATATAAAGAGGAAATTACAAATTTGTGTCACACGTAATCAATTTGTGTCAAACGTAATGAATTTGTGTGATATTTACCTGCTGTAGAGGTGAGCCGAACAGGGGGTGCTGGGGGGTGCATGTTGGGGGGGTCTGAAGACGATCGTTGCCGACTAACCAGGTCTAAGGAAGCGGGCTTCCAGCTGCTGGACGACGAGGGCTGACTTGTCCCGCCGAGGCCCGCCAACTGGACTGTGATTGAGGAAAAAGAGGAAGCGCATCAAAAGGAGGAAGAGAAAATCTGGTTATAGATAAATCAAATTCAAAGGAACATTCATAGGGAGGGAGGGAAGGTGAGGAATGGCGTGGCTGGGAGACGAGGTGCTCTGCTGCTTGGCGGAGCTCCAGACAACCACTAACGTAATTAAAGAGGGCCTGTGAGGGCCGTGTCACACTGGGGTTGGCCACTGGAGCTATGTACACGCTTTTTTAACGGCACACACACGCAATCACAGACTTTCTTTTAGGAAATTAAATTAGCTAGTTACAGAAGTTGTATAAGGTCCCGGTGCAGACACGATGTCAGTCGTTTTTAACATCCACACAGGCCAAAAGCATTACAGAGGGACCTTTATCGCAGGGGAAAGTGCGCGGAAAGGCGGGATTAGAGTAAGTAAGTGTGCCATAAAAATACATTTTAAAAAAAGATTTTAGAAAAGCACATATAGCAGGGAACATTGTACCCAGGTTTCTAGGGGGTAAGGGTGGCGCAGAGGTGGTGGCGGGCAAACCGGGCTGAGGCGGGTTGTTGTTGACGATGGTGCCGTAGGTCTCGTTGTTGACCAAATTTGGCAGATAGGAACGCTGCTTGTCCTTGGCCAGGCCGGAGGTGTCGCGGCCATGCACGTGGGAGTTGGTGCTCGGCGTGTAACAGCTGACCGGACGCTCTTCTCTGCGGTGGGGGCTGGGCTGGAGCACACGGGGTGAGATGGAGGTCTTAAGTCAGTGCTCCATACTGTAAGCATCTATGCTTTGTGTCATACTGAAAGGTGAAAGTCCATCAGCAGACCAAATGAACATTTGGTTAACTGTAATTACTGTCACCTTCTCATCAAGATCCTCATCACTTTCATCCAAGTCTTCGTGCTGCAGGCACCATTCATACTCCACGTGGACGTGTGCGTTGAATTTCCCAGCCAACGCTTGGTTCAACTAAATACACAAACAGAAAAAAAAAAATTAGCTTGCACTTTTTCCAGCAGCGCCCAACGAAATGACTGCAATCAAAAGCAGTGAGCTAACCAGCTCCTCGCACTGGAAGTGTTTGAGCCTGCGAGCGATGTCCAGCGGCGTCTCCCCGGCCTCGTTAGCTGAAATGGGAGACCAGAGAAACGCAGAGTCCGTAACGGAGCAAACACTCGGCCCGCTCTCTTCCTCTCACTGACACAAAACACGTTTCCCACATCGAGTTCCCTGCCGCTCTGTCGACATTATCAGTGTGTTTTGCAATGACAGGCCACGGCGGAGGAAGATTAGTGTTGTGAGAAAGAGTCGCCATGGAGCCCAACCTCCGGGGAACTAAAGCTCACAGATGTGTTTCTGTGAGGAAAAATCAGCACTTGGAACCATGATGTCCATATACAGAGTTCTTATTTAAGGACATGATTTACGATTCAGTAACTTGTGGATTCAATTGAATGACTTAAAAAAATACTCATGTAACTGTTTCCATCAGCATTATTGTATAAAAATAATTGAACTTTATGAAAATAATCAACACTTGTTTTAGAGTGTGTAATCTATTAAAACAGCCATCCATTTACTTCGCCGCTTATGCTCATGAGAGTCACGGGGAGTGCTGGGGCCTATCCCAGCTGTCAACGGGCAGGAGGCGGGGTACACCCTGAACTGGTCGCCAGCCAATCGCAGGGCACATCAAGACAAACAGCCGCACTCACAATCACACCTAGTGTCCAATTAATATTGCATGATTTTGGGATGTGGGAGTTAAACCGGAGTTCCCGGAGAAAAGCCACGCAGGCGGGTCCGGGATTGAACCTGGGACCTCAGAGCTGTGAGGCCAACGCTTTACCAGCTGGTCCACCGTGCCGCCTCTATTAAAACAATCTATTTTAATTACATATAAATTAAATCAATCTAGAAAGGGTTGGGGTTAGTTTTTTGTTCTTTTTGTATTTTGACCCTTCCTAGTACCGTATTTTCCACACTATAAAGCGCACCTAAAAGTCTTTAATTTTCTCAAAAGCCGACGCTGCGCCTTATATATGGATCAATACCGAGCCTTTAGTGCAGGTCCATCTAATGGATGAATAACGTAACCCCAGCTTCTACTGTAGCGTCTAGTCTATTCGCCTTATAATGCTGTGCGCCTTATATAGGAAAAAAGTTTTAAAATAGGCCATTCATTGAAGGTGCGCCTTATAGTGTGGAAAGTACGGTAACTTAAAAAACTGCTCCCAGCATGATGGTGTTCAGTTCCATATAACTCTAGTAGTCCAACCAGGATCATTGTTAAATGACACCTTACTGAGAGTCAATAAAAACAGAGAAAATCAGAACTTCTTCTCACCGATGTCTATGGATGCTTTCCCCCTCAGCAACAGCTTCAGACACTCACTGTTGTCAGTCAGGCAGCAGTAGTGCAGCGCCGTGCTGCCTTTGGCTGTCTGCTTGTCCAGATTTAAACTGCAAATGGAAAAAAGAAAAGAGGAACAAAAACAGCTATTGTGCTGAAGTAGCCATAATCAACTTAATAGTGAGCAGATGTTTTAATTTAAATGACATTGGAATTCCATTGCAAAGACACATCTGTCCTCCGGGTAATGTCAACATGAGATAGGCGGTGGCTTTCAAAATGTCACATGGCTAAATGGAGCGTCATATGGTCAGCACCACATGAGCTGTCTACCTGATTTTCGCTGGTGTGTTTTTGTTCACCTGTTCTGCGTGAGGAAGTCAACGATGTGAAGGGAGGTTCTGTCAACCAGCCTTACAGCCAGATGGAGAGCGGTCTCTCCTTGCTCCTGAGAGACAAAACAGATTTGCATTCGAGCCGTTACACCTTTCACATTGGACAAAGCAACAAAAGAGTGTCACAAAAATTTGCAGTCACATGTTTCAAAGTCCCTCATAAAGGATGAAGACACGCCACAATGTTCCTTTGGCTAAAGGTATAGCGTTTTGTGATAACAGTGGTGCCTCGGTTCTCGACCACAATCCCTTCCAGAAGGCTGGTTGAAAAGTGAAACGTTCAAAAACCAAAGCGTGTTTTCCCATTACAATGAATGAAAATTAAATAATGCGTTCCAAGCCTAAAAAATAAGTCTTTTTTTAACTTTTCCTCATAGGAAACTGCATAGTAGAAATACATGTATAGTAGAAATACTTTATATAATTAAATCGTGTAATAAATATTTTTATTTTTTGCTTAAAATGTATGCTTTAGTAGTAGAGTATGCTAGGCTGGGAGTGCATTGTCGTATCTGTAGCAACTCGGCCCCCAGCCTTGTAAACCTTTTTTTTTTTAATTCACAAAAGTGCAGAATAACTTTAAAAAAGCAATAATGAGGGGGGAAAAAACTGACAAATTGTTTTTTATATGCACAGAAAATATGAAACGTGTACAAAAAAAAATTTAACTTGCAACTAAGTTAAGGTTAAGGCTAATGGAACAAAAGAAAAAAGCAATGCAAAACAACTGTTTCAAATATCTTCGTGGGGGTGGCTTGCCCCTTTTTAACAAAGAAAGAATTTGGACTGTTTCTGCTATCTTTTGAGCACCTTCCTGAAATTTTCATTCAAAAACCGATTTGTACGAAAACAGAGACGTTCAAAAACCGAGGTACCACTGGCACCATGGCAGCGCACCGACATCCCAATTTTGGCGGCGGGAACATCAACCGGTACTTGTACATGGCAGAATTCTGCACTTCTAGGGTTTTTTTTTTTTTTTAATAAATGGTGTTTACAGTAAATCTGCTGAACATTTTGAAATTTAAATACACAATGCTAAAATCATAGGTCAGTTTGGAACCTATTCCCTGCAATAAACGGGATTTTTCCTGTTTTATTTTTGTGAAAGCAGAAATTGTATATACTTATTTAAGATTACACTTAATGTTGTGAGCAGTGAGTGTAAATGGGGTTACGGACATGTCCGTTGGCTAGCGGTATGGGCTCCATCAGGTCCACTCCCTCAGCATAGACCTGAATAAGCGAGACGATGTCACGGGCCTTGACGGCCTCACACAGTGTGTGGAGCCGTGAAGCAGAGTCAGGGCATTTCTTCCTTGTGAAGCGCTTCTCGGTGTACTTGGCGATGATGAAGTCTTTCCTCGCCTGCCTGAAAGGAAGGTTCCGAGTGTCGGCGCATCAGCGGTGTCACCCGGGCGTGCAATGCTAGCGGCGACGAGTGGCGAGGTGAGGACTTACATGTCACTGGCGGGGTTGGGTTTCACTGCGTTTTCAGCACTTAAACCTGCCTCCATGATTTCATTGAAGCCTGCATTCCCCACATTCTTGGCCAGCTGTGGAACGCATATGCAGCGCGGTTAGGCGGTTGAGCAGCATTGCATTTATTTAACACTTAAAGAGGGAAGACAAAAGACGCCCTAAACAATACCCTACTTTTAACCACAAGGAGTCATGTAATTTGGAACACAGCCACAGGCAGTGATTCTAAATCAAACAAACTGTAAAACCCCAGCAGAATGCAAGCTATTCAAAGTATGACGACCTCTTCCACCACTTGACTCCTGCAACAATATTCCAAAATTAAAGCACCGCATGGACTGTATGTGAAAGCTGGAGGCGCACAGGGGAGATGAGAGATACCAACAGCAGCCTACCAAGAGCTCCGAGGTGCTGAGTACATCCAGAGTAAGCGACTGGATCCTCGAGTAGTGGACGCCCAGCTCCCTGTGGATGCCGGAACATTCGATACATGTGAGAATTCCCAAGTTGGTGGATAGCCACGTTGGGTCTGGAAAAAGAACAAGAAAGTTGCACATTGAATTGCAGATATTGATTTTATCAACTCAAATAGTGACAGACACCACACCCCGAGTACAGTGCCTTGTGAAAGTATTCGGCACCCTTGAACTTTTCAACTTGTCGCCACATTTTTTGTCAAGAATCAACAACAAGTGGGCCACATTTGTGAAGTGGAATGAAATTTAGTTGATATTTTATACTTTTTTAACAAATGAAAAACTGAAAATCAGGGCGTGCAATATTATTCGGCTTCTTTACTTTCACTGCAGCAAACTCACTCCAGAGGTTCAGTGAGGATCTCTGAATGATCCAATGTTGACTGATGATGATAAATACAATCCACCTGTGTGTAATCAAATCTCTGTATAAATGCACCTGCTCTGCGATAGTTTCAGGGTTCTGTTGAAAGTGCAGAGTGCATCATGAAGACCAAGGAACGCACCAGGCAGGTCCAAGATACTGTTGTGGAGAACTTTAAAGCCGGTTTTGGAACCAAAAAGATTGTCCAAGCTTTAAACATCTCAAAACGATATGTTTGGTGTAAAAGCAACACAGCTCATCACCCTGAACACACCATCCCCACTGTCAAATATGGTTGTGGGAGCCTCATGGTTTGGGCCTGCTTTTCTTCAGCAGGGATAGGGAAGATGGTTAAAATTGACGGGAAGATGAATGGAGCCAAACACAGGACCATTCTGGAAGAAAACCTGTTGGAGTCTGCAAAAAAAGACCTGAGACTGGGATGGAGATTTATCTTCCAACAGGACAATGATCCAAAACATAAAGCCAAATCTACAATGGGATGGTTCACAAATAAACGTATCCAGGTTTTGGAGTGGCCAAGTCAAAGCCCAGACCTGAATCCAATCGAGAATCTATGGACAGACCTGAAGACTGCTGTTCACAAACGCTCTCCATCCGACCTCACTGAGCTCGAGCTGTTTTGCAAGGAAGAATGGGCAAGAACTTCAGTCTCTCCATGTGCAAAACTGATAGAGACATACCCCAAGCCACTAGCAGCTGGAATTGCAGCAAAAGGTGGCGCTCCAAAGTATTAATGCAGGGGGCCGAATATATTGCATGGCCCACTTTTCAGGTCTTTATTTCTTAAAAAAAGTTTCAAATATTCAATAGATTTCATTCCACTTCACCATTGTGTCCCACTTGTTGTTGATTTTTGACAAAAAAAATAATTTTATATCTTTATGTTTGAAGCCTGAAATGTGGCGAAAGGTTGAAAAGTTCAAGGGTGCCGAATACTTTCACAAGGCACTGCAATTACGGTAAACGGGTCATTCAGAAAGACGCCTCCATTTTACCATCATCAACTATAATTATGTCATATTATAGACAATCATAGACAAACACCAGCATTAAACATTTGAACAAATACAGGACTCTTGGTGAGAAAATTACCGGGAGCCCAGACGAAAGAATGGAATAGACCGTATGTGGCCCCCAGGTCACACTTTGCCCTCCACTGGTTTAATATTGTCCTCCATATACAAACATAGCCCTCCCGCCAGTGACAATTTACAGAAACATAAGCCTCTTTCACTCTACGTTACCAGTAAGTTAGCACATTATTGGCTTAATAGCACTACATATTCACTGGTCTGTTTTAGAAAGTGCGCGAAAACAATTGCTTTCGACACAAATTGGCAAGGACAGTGCGTCTCAAGTGTTAAGCTTCAGACTCTGGTCATGGATAACGGCTCTGGCTTTACGTCTGACACTACATACATCAGAAACTTGCAAACTTTCTGATGTAATGTCCTTGGAATAAGCCGTTTTTGCAATTTATGCACTAACTGTGATATGCCCTTGTAGAAGTTTAACAGCTGCCTGAGGGCTTTTCACACTCAAGGAAACAGTAAAACGGTGTCTGCTTGGAATAAATCTTTTATAAACTGGGTTCACACAACTGCTGAAGGTCACCTGGTCCAATTTACTGAGGGGCTTTAAATAGAAATCTTTTTCAAATCATATAGCATATTGTATGGTGTCAAGAATTTCCCACTGTCAACACTTACTAGGCGCGCCACAATCGCAGCACATGTCGTTCCCCGTCATTCTCTTCACCTCGGCCAGGATGGCCTTGGTCAGTTCCTGCACTATGTTGTTCTCGCCTACATGCTGGTCGCCTTTGAAAGCCTGGTTCAACGCCTCCTCCTTGCTGTTCTGGAGCACTGAGATCCAGCTGGAAAGGGGGAAGCAGAGCAGACACACATGGGATTTGGTGAGAAGGAAGAGGAGAAAGGAGGTGAGAATGAACAAAGGGAGAACTGTAAGTTGAGTAAGTAGTCAATGGGTAGAAGTAGTAGGTATATAAACTGGAAAGTTGTTCAAAGAGGTAAATAGGATGAACTTGGGACGAACAGTAAAGACAATTAAGGGAAAAGAGTGAATCGGCCCTTACATTTGACAGTCCTGGTCGTCTTCGGCCTGAAAGTGATAGGTTCTGTCGTCTATAAGGCAAGAAAATTCTTGATTGAGTTGCACTGGCAATATCTTACAATAGAAATCGGAATTGTTAAAACGCTGGCTAATTTTCTCTTAAAGCATCGTCAAGAATCTACTTTATAGACTTGACTTATATTTTCTGTGAATAAGAATTATGGCCACACTGAAGAGAAAAACCTTTGTAATATTATAGACAATTTCCAACAACAAGGTAATTAACATGGTAACATTACAACTGAAGATTTTTTTTTCCTTAATGAGAATTGAATCAATTAAAATCTACGTGAGCACTGAACTAGAGGTGCATCTGAAAAAATGGAATAATCTGGAAAACAGCTTTTTGCATTTCAGCATTTTCCTTTGCATTAAATGATTATAAAAAGAGTTGATATTCTAAGTTATTGAACTACACCTGTATAATTATTCATTGATAACCAACTGAATCATGTGGCAAAATCTGGATCTGAGTTGGGGTTCTACCTTGTCTATGCCCTACCCCTCTACCGAGTGTAATGGAATTTTGTTTTTTCCCCCCCAGATAATCTTCCTATTAAACAGTAAAGCAGCAATGAGAAGGTACAATCTTTCCTAGAGGTAAAAATATAAACACCCCATCCTGCTTTCTAGCCAGCTGTGACCTTTAACTTCCTTTGAGCACAGCTGCCCCACGTTAAGGGCAGGAAATAAAAAGGGGTTGGCGACAGCAGGGATGGAAAAACTAAAAAGGAGCTTGGTCTTACGAGATATGAGGTCAAAGCTCTTCTTCTCGTCGGGATTGTGTTTCACCTGACAGGTGAGCAGATTGAGTTTGGCTGGCGGTCTGTTTGCCTGCAGGACGGACAAAAGAGGACATTGTGGCGCTGATAATATCATATAATTGGACATAATGTAGTTGTCTGAAATAAGTCAGTTTCAATTGACAAACTCCAACAACTGTGTCATGATGAATTGTGTTTGGTCTGATCGTGATGGTTGCTTACGGTTCCATGGGGGATGGTGAGGTATCCGTTCTTCGCTGTGCATTTCCTCTTCTGCCATACTTTCCTCAACCTGCAACAGGCAATTATTAGCAAAGGCCATGGAGACAAGGAGAAGACACGTTACATGGAGGAAATATTATGGCTGTCTTTGCAAAATGGTGTTCCACATGTATGACACGGGTAGGTCAAGATCCCACAACGTACTATAATTTCCGGCGTATAAGCAGAGACTTTTTTCACACGCTTTCAACCCTGCGGTTTATGCGGTGATGCGGTTAATTTGTGCATTTTTTCCAAAGGTCGCAAGGGGGCATTCGAGCGGAAAAGGAAAGGGTAAGACCAGTGGAATATGTGCGCCGAGGAAGTGGCTTTTACTGGTCCGGCCCTGTTAGCGCTGCGCTAGGGTGTTGCTGCCGTGTCTCAGTGATTTTTACAGGTATGTTTTTTTTTTTAAACCAGCCTCGTTAGAGTGGCGCTAGCCTTAGCCTTAGCATTAGCGCGGTGGCACTAGCATTAAACTCTCTGTGTACTGTCTATTTGTAAATAGCTCGTGTTTCATTGTGGGTTTCAATGTGGGCACATGCGGCATATGTATGTACTAAATTGTATTTCCTTTACAAAAGGACTGGGTGAGGCTTATAACCAGGTGCGCTGTGTAGGCCAGGAATTACGGTATGTATCAACGACCACACATTGTTACATTAATACCACGCAAAAATGGGACAATAAAAAGTAGGTACTATTATTAACTTTTGGTTGTGAATTTCCCTTGTGGAAAAATCAAGTACATATCTATTTATCTATTCAGTATACCATAGACAAAACGTCTACAGCCCTCTGTTCAATGACAAGGTTTTTCAGATATTAAAAAAAAAAAAAAGACACCAAGATGAATCAGCTTCCTTATCATTCTCTTCCTCATCAATTATTTTTTTGGGTGTAGTCCAGTTCTTCGTAATGCCACTGCTGTAAAATATTTTCTCCACTTGACAATAACTGAATGCATTATTCTTTTTGAATCCTCCTCAAGATACTGATACCTTTGAAAAATGAGGTCCCTATGTTGCTTGACTATGAATGCACTACAACCATGCTTTGTGCTGTCAGACGTGACTACAAAAATGTCATAAAAGCTACATCAGAACTTAATTTGCGCTTGATCAGAGACACTTTAAGTGGAGGGAGGTGTATGCTGACTCTCACCTAACATAAGTGAATCTGAATGGTGAGTTATGAACACAGCCACAGCTCAAGTTGCAAAAGGGTGTACACACTTCTGCAAACATTACGTCTGTTGTTTACTGGTACTTCTCACTTCAAAATATTTTAATTTGTTTAATTGTTGTTGAGTAATACAGGTCACTAAATGGTGGAAAAGGTTTTGAAATTATTTATTTTACTCGTTTTTTAAAATATACCGTTTCAAAAAAAGCTTTTAACACAGGTGTGTAGATGATTTATAGATTTGTTGTATGCACATTTAGAGCAATGCACTGCACTTAACAAGCAAAAAAAAAAAAAAGCTATTTTAAATGAATGTTTTAAAAAACCCACCCATCACTTCTTTTGTAAAGGTAGCCGCTGCGCTCAGTCCCGTGCTCTTTGTTGCCTTGCGGTTGATGCAAGCTGTAAGTGGTGCTCTGCCGCACCTGCGATTCCTGGGAGAACACACACACAAAGGTATGATAGGAGCTTTCATGCATCAGTAATCAATATCAACATTGACAGGGGGATGATGTCACACATGACTGCCTAAACAAAAACAAAGCAGAGACGACAATTTCTCAAGGCAGGCCAGTGATGACGCTAATACAATTTTGTTGATATTGTTTCTTATCAGCAGACATGCACACAGCATTGAATTGCAACTGTGGTGTTTATAAATAAATAAATATATAAATGATGAATGGCTAAATAAATAAAGAAATGAAGCATTGAAACTGGACACTGAATACCATCAAAAATTACACAACTACATACTGTCAATGCGTTTTTACATCTACTTACTCTTCTAGACTTGTTTCACAAATTGGGGAAGCATTAAGAGAGAAGAGAAACTTCCAATGAGATAAAAATGTAAACTGCATCATTTAATTGCTCAGCATGCACAAGGATCAAACCAATGATGACCTGTGGACGCCGTACAACGGAACCTCAAAAGTGGACCACCTGCAACCGACTGGCTGGAATTGATTATTTAATATGTTTCCAAAGCGAAATGGTGAAAATCCGAGGTAAAGCAGTAATGTGAAATGTTTTAAAAAGATGTTTGAAAAGATAATTTTAAATCTTTACGGCAACACTGTAAAGCATTTTGAAAATTGTACTCAGCATGCTTAAAAATGAGAGTTTGTGGCAAATCTAAGAAATCTGTCTCTTTTTAGGATATACAGTGGGCATGATTTAGATTTTGTGCCAGGATTGAAAACCCGGAGGACTGAAGAGAAAAACAATGGCTGTCAAATAAAGTGTCGGTGATGTCATAACAGCGGAATGTGATTTCGTCTTTAAAGGAAAAGCAAATTAGATTATGGTTCACTCTTGTATTTGTTGTTTGGCCTCTAATAATCTGTTTTTAAGTTCCAACTCCTTTTCCAACATTTTTCCCCCCAGATAGATTTGAGAAACAAACCAGCGAGTTCTTCAAAAAATGTAAAACCCTGAAAGTGAGTCCTTTAAGGCAAAATCCCCATTGTGTGTGTGTTACCTCTTTCTGCTCCACTTGCAAAGCAGTCTTCAGAACATCCCGTAACTGAGTCAGCTGCTTTCGCTCCTCATCCTGCGCCTGCTTTATCTGGTCATGAGACAGACAAAATACACTATAGGAAGGACCAAAGAATGGAGGTTCATTGGGTGGAAAGAAAAAGAAAGTCATCCTCACTGTGTGCAGATCTGTGGCCAGTTTTTCAATGGAAGGCTTCAGGTTGTCCACCGCTTTCAGACCATCCTGAAAAAAACTGATCAAGACCAGTCAGGAAATGATGTTGTTTTTTTAATTTTTATTTATTTATTTTAAAAAAAAATTTTGCACGACTGAACATTTTTTCCATGAAAATGTGCGCAATGAATCTGAAAGGCGTGGATGACTTACTTGCACTGTGCATGGAAGTATTTGATGAGGTTCTGCAGCAGGTCTACTCCCTTCTTGATCTTGATCTCATTGACTTTGATCAAATACTGTGAAATTTGTCAACATGGACCAGCTTAGAGAAAAGTTCAGCAAGAGAACATTTTTCCCCAAAAAACATTTTCATAGTGTTCAATGAAATGTCTTTCAAGTTCGAGAAAGTGAAGCTTAAATCAAAAAACGGCACAGACTGTAGAATCATAAAACATGTTAACCCTGCGTCTGTAGTCCAAAGAGTACACGCTCTGGGTTGAAATATTTGTCAAAAATTGACATTCGCAAGCTTTCTGGTGAAAATAATATTTTTCCAAACAGCGACACCTCCTTTTTGGCTCTTTCTTAGTCCTTTGTTTTCATTTATTGCATGGTGGTATCCCCATGACGCAAATCTCAGATAAGTGGAGTGAAATGGATGGATGGATGGATGGATGGATGGATGGATGGATGGATGGATGGATGGAGGAAGCCCTAATGTCAGACAAACCTGAAGTGGTACAATTCATGATTAGACCAAAATATGCCACTAACATTTTAGTATCTGATCTTCAAAGTACTAAATTTGGCAGATTTACCTTATTCTTAACACAGATCATTGGTAGTACAATTAACCAAGGTTTTGACGACAACTACATTTATTCTACAGTATTTCAATTATTTTCCCTTGGAACAATTGCATCGAATCCAAACAAATTTAAGGTTGACCAGCATCCCAGACTGGATCGCGCTCAACCATCAAAGTACCAGCAATCAAGTTGAACTTGACAACCAAAGATCAGTAAACTAACCTCACACATCTGCAGCTGAAATAATCTCCTTTCTTTCTCCATCTCCTCTGCAATTTCCGCCCCGCTGATCTCTGTCCTGATCATGCCGTGCTGCCTCGCGTGCTCCTTCTTCTCCTTTTCTATCTTGGTGCTGGCAACAAGAAGCATCGCACAGGTGAACTGGAGGCTCCTCAAATCAGCCAGTGAACACAAAGACAGTAAACTCCTTGCGAAATATAATTCCCTTTACATTGTTAGAAAACTACTTTATTGAGTTTTGAACCAAACAAGTGAATTCCTGGAGGAGATTTTACAAAAAGAGCAACAATGGCGCATACTCCTGCAGGCAATGAGAGGAACACACTGTACTTCACAATAAAAAGGGGGCTCCATTCCATGCAACATGTGGTATTCTTTTACAGATATGGCAAAAAAAGATGCATTTTGATTACCAAACTCAGATTTATGGCAGATTGGTGCAAATGTAGAGAAGGTATGAACTGACAAGTTATTGGTTTCTGTTTGCACACAAGCTCAACATGGAAGATGTAAGGAGGAGATAGTTAGAAAATGAGGCATTTAAAAAAATAGTGTACTGCTTAAAATGAGTGTGTGGCAGTATTCCCTTTTAAGCTGCCTATAAAAGTCAGCACGTTGGTGTCTTTCTTCCCCTCTTTTACACTTTTATGAACGGTATCGAATCTAAATGGGAGGCGACCTTGCAATTTTACGCTTTGGGAGTTGCTGCGATGGGAGTGTGAAGTTTAACACCATAAATTTACGAAGTGTTACATTAAAAGCAACGGTCTCAGACAAAAGTTTTGCGCATCACACTGGAGGGTTCAACAGATAATTACGCATGTGTGTCTGTGTGAAAGGGGAACACAGTTATGGCCATAACCCGCATCGCTAAGTTCAGTATACAAAATTGTTGCAGGATATGTGAATGTAGGATTTTGATGTAAAAGTACTAACTGAACCCTCTGAGCACAGGTGTCAAACCCAAGGCCCGGGGGCCAGATCCAGCCCACCACATAATTTTATGTGGCCCGCGAAGGCTGTGATTCTTTTGCAATATGTCCCAGCATTTCAAATTGGCATATATCATAAATGACAATGTTGAGATATTTTTGTTTCCAAACATGAAAAATGGTTGAAAAACCCATTACACTTGATTTCTGATTCCAAAAGTAGTTCATAAATTTCATGTGTAAATATGATGAGGCGATTCAGGACTTCTATGGTTTCACCATCACGGCCCTAAGAGGGAAATCGTAAGTACAATGTAGACCGTGACAAAAATGAGTTTGACAACCCTGCCTTAGAGCATCAACGTCAAATTGTAGACATCAGATCATTTTCTGTGACACACTAAACCAAATAAAATGTCTCCTTCGGGTTTCTTTCTAAACGGATATTTTGGCAGAAAATCTATCTGGAAATTTTGTTCACTTTTTACAGTTATTAAAAGCATTTTTTAAATGTATCTTTTAACATAAATGGAACAGCAGTCTGATCCATCATTTTTTTTTTTTTTTGTAGAGTCAAATAAGCCAAAACTTTGGAAATTCTCACTTTGACCCACTTTTATACCTTAAGGTCGCCATTACTCCAATTTATTTCGTGGAGCATGTGCACAAGTGTACAACAACCCATGTCTGTGCGAAAAAACGATAAAGGACGTGGCAGTGATTTTTTTTCCATTTGTCTTTTTTTGTTATTTGAGTCGACTGATTCCTCGTTTCAGCCTCAAATGAAATGCAGCAACATTTGTGTTTATGTAATCATCTGATCAAGAGTTTTAGTTTAATACTTGAACTTCCCATTTATTAGGGGTGAATGTGCTCAACTATTTCAACTAATGCGTCCTCAGCTATGACTCTGTTTTACAGTCATCATGGCTGTCGCTAATTGGGAGACACGTTTGCCATGTTGTTGGCTACCAGCCAATAGAACAGTTGTCCAATTGATGACGGAGCACATAATCCATTCACTTTCACTGCTGTGGGTTAAGGAAACATTTTGATAAACTATTATAATACCAGTACATCAAATAAAATTATATGTGGCGTAATGCTTTTGCTGTTGGAGTGCAACTACCCAGACGAAACACAAAAAATGAATCTTAAACCCTGAACAAACATTACTAAAAGTGGCATGATGCTCCAAACTGGGAACTCAATGCATCAGGTCACGAGTGCTTTACCCCATCAGGCACACAACTGCACCCTGCTATGATGAACTAATGCCATGCAGCACCAGGCCGAATGCTTGATTGCACTAATTAAAAGGGTTCGGAAAGAGGATGTATTATCCTTTCAGTAAAGAATGTCCTTTGCAGCTTGTAAGATATACAGTATATGAAAAGCTATGAACGGGGGAAAATAACGCGTGCATAACCATGATGGTACAGGTTGTTTAGTGAGGAGGTGTCATGGCGACAGAGGTTATTTGACAATATTGTGGAAGTGAGAGATCACCACAAGGGATGTAAGAGAAATGTAAGTAGTTGGTCAAGACAACAAAAGGAACATTTCAAATTGGCTGAAATAGTCATCTTACACTTTGGTTTCGTAGTCCTTCCAGGCTTTGTCAAAAGGTTTTTTCAGATCCTGTGTAGAGAAGAGTAAAAAAGGTGGAACATGATATCACATCTAGAGCAGAATGTTGATGTGAATGAAATGGACATTTCACAGATTAACAATGTAGAACTTTATCAACGAAACAAGTTTTATATGTATTTTTTTTAATATTATGGAAGACCCTCTCTTACTCTGGTGTCCAGACTTTTTTATCGCAGATCTACTTTTCAAGCAGCCAGCCTCTTGCAAGCTACCGACGGGGAGGGGTGATGCTACCAAACCATTTTAAGGTTAATGTTATGTTGCCTCCTATATTTAAAATACACAGTTAGCTTTTTGTGCACTGTCTTGTCTGTGCTTTCATCCTGGATCAGGCTGTGCCAAGGTGGAATTTTAAAATTACACACCATCTCATACTGCACTTTCTACTTTGGCTTCAGACCAGACCTTTCCCACTCGGAAAAGAGAAAATCTCGTCCAGTTTAACCACTTTTTCTTCTATTAGTCATATACTCCGACAATCATTGCATCTTAAAACAACAGCATTTCTTTTTAAACTTTCTCCATTAATATCGAAAGTAAACATAAGCAGCATGTCTAGCTTGTCTTTGCTCTACGTTGCCCAGAACGTGTAGCTAACTAAAGCAGCGGTGGTGGACGCTGTCATTATAAAGCTTATTGATGGGCTGCGTAAGTTCTGTAACATTTGTAATTATGAATGTACGTCTTTAAGAGCGAGGGGGGGGGGGTGTAATGTAAACTAAAAAAAAGAGTGTGGCAGAGCAGCGGTCGTTGTTAGAGAAAGATCCGTGTGCTGCCTAAAAGAAACCAGTGGCGGCGGCTTTTCATTTTTTTACAGTACGTATGTGAATTGTGCCATTGGATGTAACAACCAGTCATCCCTCGCTCATTGAATCACATTGCAAAATGCCACAAACTGAATCGCTGTTTGTTATACATTCAATCTGCATTGGATTATTATTTTTTTGCGCGCAACTCAGAATATCTGCAAAGAGACTGCCTCAGCAGTGCACAATTGCGCACGCGCACAGTTTTGGAAAGAATACAGAGACCTCAATGAAAGCACCTTTTACTTGTTCCAACCAATTTCTGATTTCAATTTCTCAGTTGATGCAACGATATTCATCTCATACTGTGTGGCCACTTGCTGAGTTTCCCAGGGGAGGGAGGGAGGGAGGGAGGGGGAGTGAGAGAGAGAGAGAGAGAGAGAGAAGAGAGAGAGAGAGAGAGAGAGAGAGAGAGAAGAGAGAGAGAGAGAGAGAGAGAGAGAGAGAAAGAGAGAGAGAGAGAGAGAGAGAGAGAAGAGAGAGAGAGAGAAAGAAAGAAAGCGGAGAGAGACTAGAGCTCGAAAGAAAGAGACTAGAGCCGCAGAACCTCTCTCTCCCCCCCCTCCCTTCTCTCTCTCCCTCCCTCCCTCCTCCCCCCTCTCTGAGAGAGAAAGAAAGAAAGAGAGAGAGAGAGAAAGAAAGAAAGAAAGAAAGAAAGAAAGAAAGAAAGAAGAAAGAAAGAAAGAAAGAAAGAAGAAAGAAAGAAAGGAGTAGTTAAAAGACAAAGCAAGAAGCAACCATGGCTATAAAGCCAGACAACTGCCGGAATGCAACACGCTGAGCGCTTCCTCACCGACTAATGAGCAAAGTCACTGTGTATGTCACCATGAGAATCAACAGAACTGAATCACCTTCCTCATAGATGCAGCCCACAGCTGTCACAGCGGGGCACCAGGAGTCCAGGCGGCTCCACGTGATTGTACGGAGGACTTTTAATTCCCCGGGTCATGCCTACGACCGGCAACACTGATTTCTCTTCGTCAAGGGTGACTTTTAACCACCCAAACAAAACTTTAGATTAAACAACATTACTGCTGGTGTGGTGCCGATTAAACACAGACACAGTAGCTGAGTGTCACGTAATCCCACAATAAACGACGTCAGAAAAATTAGAGTTACCCTGATTTATGAGTCTAAGTCATTCTGTGAAAAAAAACTCATAACTTAGTTAACTCCTAATCAAATCAATGTTCCTGATTAAAATAATGGAAAACCCACCAGGTTCATGTTATGGGTTTTTCATCAGAAAAAAATAACGCTACATTGTATGAAAACATAATAAAACTAATGAAACATAAGCTGTTTATTTGTTGTTGTTATTTTGCAAAACTGATTTTAGAACACTTTTTTTTTTCCTGTGAAAGAATATGAAGCGAACAAACACTGGGTTGGACAGCCTGCTTGAGGCTGTAATGCCGTCGTTTGAGATCCGCAGAGGATGCCGATCCCTCTATTGATGGAGGACTGGCATGCTCCACTTCTCACTCACCGGGATCAGGTTTGGTCCACTGAACCAAATCCAAGAGCACTCTGCCACTCACCCAACAGTTCAAGGGTAAACACATCAGAGTGCGAAGTAAATCACAAAGAAAAGCTGCCTCAAATACAATTTTAGAGCCCAACGGAAAGCTGCTAACACAACCTGGAAGAAGGTAAACGGAAGGAAATGTCTGAGTCTGAGAGGAGAAAAATAGTAATTGCTAAAAATACTACTTGCGAGCACGACCAAGCTGGGAATGGCAGAATAGGCCAAGACATGGGGCATAATACTCCCTCAGGGGGAAGCAGCTTTTAGCACCCTTGTTCCAATTCTGGATGGGAGTCAGGACAGAAGCTGGAACATCATGTCATGCCCTTAAAAACTGCATCCATTTGCAAATCTACCAGCAATATTGGCTCCTCTCACACTTTCCTCGGCCACTTTCCCACTTCCGTGCTGAATCTGCTGCAAGGTCAGCAGCAGTGAAGACCAGGTTTTGTACTGAGGCAACAGCGAATCTAAACATAGGTACAAATTACTCAAAATAGATCAAAAAGAGAGCACGGAGTGCAGCTGTCCTCCAAGACCACACATGCACTAGACTTTCACAACAATTGTGAAAAAAATTGAAAAAAAGGACCTTCAATATGTTTAGCATTGTAGTACCTTTAGTGCAGACGGGACAGGTTCTCACTCAGTGACGGTGTGAATGTGAGTGTGAATGGTTGTCCCTCTCCATATATCCCCTGACACTGACTAGGAACTAATTCATTCTATTCTGCTTTTCGGTTCCAGCACCCTACAAACCTAAACGGGCTTAGCGACATTGAAGATTCACAGGCAGATTTCTGTCCTCCGTGCATCTGGCATCGGATCAATTCCCACTGAATACCCCGATCACAAGCACTCTGCGATCATCTGGCAACAAGTCAAGGGTGTTGTCTGTCACCCCAAGTCAACTGCCAAGATCCTAAACGAACTGAATGGTTTCTCCCACACACTTTTTGAGCTATGTTAGTAACGGCAAAAAAAACAGGATCTATCGATCGGCAAAGGGCAATACAACGTACACAATACTTGTCAGAAAGTGAGAATTTCTTTCAATAGAACAGCACTTTCTTCTAGTCGATTTCACAGAGGCGGTATGAAAGATGTTTTTATTTAGTTCTAGTTTTTTTCTTTTCTTTTTACAACAAACAACCTTGTTCAAGAAAAGTACTAATGTAATCTTAAAGTGGCTGTTACTATGGTTTAGCTATTTAAAGTGTGACTGCACAATACAGCTTTATTCTATACATTTTGAACTACCAAAACTGTGGACTATGCTGTTTGCAGATTGTATGAACAGGGAACAGTTTTTATCTCAAATATCAAGCAGTAAGAAGGAGTGGCTGGTTCACGAGCCGCTGAACCACAATGGAACGAGGCTCAGCTGGACTCTTGTGGATCCATTGAGAACCACTAATGCCCGCTCTTCTAGCGCCTTGCTTGTGAAAACACCGATGATTCTACAGTGGCCATCCAACCACGGGATGTTGCAGAGAGGGTCAGCTGCTGGCATTACATCATGCTGATGTCCACTATGAAAATCCCCCGTTAGCACAACTGACTTTTGGACTCAGCACTTTCCATTTTCCACTGCCTGGGAGTGAATTACGCCTGTTTATCTTTAAGAGGGACACCACCGAGTCCTGCAGGAACCCATCCATGGTCATTTTGCAGGAGCTGGATTCAGACTAACCCAAACAAAGTCCAGATTGTCTTGGGTGGTGAAATGAGAAGACATGACGTGGAGGTTTTTTGTTTTTTTTTGGCTGAGTAAAAAGCTTGAAAGTATCCTGGTTAATCAGCAAGCTATGATTATTATTATTATTATTACTGCAGACTGCCGATACTTCCCTCTAAAAACATACAGTCAGAAGCGTTTCAAATGGCCAAGTATTCATGATCCAATGTTAACAGCATGATAAGAACGCTCCATCCATCTATTTTCTTAACCGCTTATCCTCACAAGGGTCGCGGAGAGTGCTAGAGCCTATCCCAGCTGTCAACGGGCAGGAGCCGGGTACACCCTGAACTGGTTGCCAGCCAATCGCAGGGCACATGGACACAGACAACAGTCGCACTCACTTTAGAGTGTCCAATTAATGTTGCATGATTTTGGGGTGTGGGAGGAAACCAGAGTGCCCAGAGAAAAGCCACGCAGGCACGGAAATAACATGCAAACTCCACACAGGCAGGTCCGGGATTGAACCCGGGACCTCAGAACTATGAGCCCAACCCTTTCCAGCTGACCAACCGTGCCGCCATGATAAGAACACTAAATACCAATAATAATAATAATTGGATAAAGCAACATATTGGTGAAGTGTGAAATTTCGCTCATATCTCAAGAAACAAAAATGGTGAAGTCACGGCTCATATCTCGAAAAACTTTGACGTCACGGTATTTCGAGCTCAAGGTACCATTTTATTGATTTGCAATTTCCCTGAGGTCTGTAATGCAGGATTGCTGTTGACCACTATCGAGTATAAAAGCTTTTAGGCAAGTTTCCAAATTGAGCATCATTTCTCCACAGACGACAGCACTTTTTATCCACATTGAAAACATCCGTGAATGAGATTCTTTGCATGCAGCTTTTGATGCTTTGTCCTTTTCAAGGATTTCATGACGTGCAAGTCAAGTTGTTACTTTGTCTTTTTCTCCCTAGAGCCGCAGCGGCTTGTCAAGCGAGTCTGGACATGATCCTGTTTCTCCATCTGCTGGCAGGTCGGTCCCGTGGGAAAACCATGCAGAGCGATAATGAAGAAGGAGGAATAAGAAGATAGGGGTGAGAAGAGGGGCGGGAATACAGTATCGCTGAATATTGCCTTGAGCAACAGGTTGGAGAGCGCTGTTTTACTCCCATTCCACTAGTAGTGACATTTATGTACTGTATACGGGCACACACGTTTGACAGCTCTTTAACTCCACTGCATTGGTGTAATGAGAATCATCCAAGGGACGAATAAACTGAAAGGGGACAAGAATTAGGAAGGAGCGGAACAGATAGGGTGTGGAATTTTGTAAAAAGGGGAGAGGGTAGGTACTGGGCTGAAAGAACAATGACAGGAAGCCCTGTCAGACGCTTGGAGAAAATATTGATGCTAAGACACAAGAAGGAGAGACAAACAGTTCCGAGATAGAGAGAGAGAGAGAGAGAGAGAGAGAGAGAGAGAGAGAGAGAGAGAGAGAGAGAGAGAGAGAGAGAGAGAGAGAGAGAGAGAGAGAGAGAGAGAGAGAGAGAGAGACAGACAGAGAGAGAGAGAGAGAGAGAAGAGAGAGAGAGAGAGAGATCGTGTGGCTCAGGGTCATGGGGACAAGTTTCTATAGCAACCAGCCTCATTAGAGCTGACTTTATCTCATCGTATTGCAACTGTAGGCAAAAAAGACGAATAAAAAGTCACTTGGCCAGGGAAAAAGTAACAAGTGTTTGTGTGATGAATGGTACACTTACACGACAACAAATGTTGGTCTTCGTTCCTTGTTTGTGGAGTTGGAATTTACATACTGTACAAAAGTAATCAAACTTGGTACGTAAGAATAAAGATTATCATAAGCTGCCTTTACAACTATCCCATGTAACAGAAAAAAATATATATATTTTTCATTTAATTTCATATTCAATGTATGACGCATATGTTGGGCTAAATTAACTGAAAGCAGACATGCAAAACAGCAAAGTTTGTGCTAGCAAGTAAACTTGCTAACAGGATGTACATTTTTAACTTGTTACCATTTAATGTCTGCCTGGTGGACCTTCACTTAGCGAGATGTGTACTGTTCAACAACATTATTTTTAAGAAAAGGTTTTTAATCATTGATATTTCTCTATGACAGAATACACATTAAGCTTGACAATAGCTAACAACACAGTATGATGAAAATTGTAGTTTCATCCTCCTTGATGTAAATGCTGTTCAGAATGTCCCAGAAAATATCAGAGCGTTTTCTTGAAGCGGCATTTGTACCAGAATAACAAGATGGGCAACAATTTCAGGAGCGCATGCATAATGCTCGCTCATATGATCATCAAAACAGAATACACATGATGGAAAGGAACTGATTAAAAAAATTGTGAACAGTGAAATGAAATGATGATAAGACCTCTAAGTCCAATTATACTACCATATTTCTATGATAATTGAATGATTCTAATGAAGACTCATCCTCCAATTTCACAGATGCGTGTTTTCAAATGATTGCAAATAAAGTGCACATCAAAGCATGTTTTGAAAGGTTTGCGTTTTTGGGATCCAAAGCAGAGTTGTGTCAATAGACAGCAATGTAGTATTGCCAGTTGAAATATTGTGTGTGGAAACAGCCCGTTCGTCTTAGTCAAACGACTGTGTGAAGAATGGACACTAAGAGAGAAGGGTCACGAGTTAAATACCCCAAAACAACAAGAAATCCTCAATCAGAACTACCTTTCTAAAGGCAGAAATGCCTTCAAGCAAACCAATTAACATTCTCCAACCTGCTCCCTGATTGCAAGAAAGCTGACCAGTTACATAAGTAATTACAATTATGGCAGTTAAAGCTCATGGTGTCATTAATTGATGACATTTTGATGTAAATGCACCCTTCTTATAATCTTAAGGTTCTTTGTCATTTCAGTTGCGCTAACAATTCAGCAAAACCTTTGCCGCTTGTCGTTCACACCATTCACAAATGTTTGCTTGTAAAGTGACACCAAGAATACGACGCAGTTTTGATAACTTACCCCTTTGACTCCTTTCAGGTCTCCTTTCAGCAGACTGTCCAGAGGAAAAGTGATGATGTTGTTCATGTTCTGGAACTAGACAAGCGAGACAAACAGAAGCTCCTGAAGTCAATTGCTTTGAACGTTTTGTAACCAAATTTAAAAAAAAAAAAAAAAGTCTCTGGACATCACAGTGCAGGTTCACACCACTGCAAATTAAAATAATGATGGGCATTATTATCTTCATAAAGACAACATGTTTGATGCAGCTCTCGTAGATTGTGACTCAAAAGATATTGAATTACTGTACATAACGGAATAAAGTGTATTGTACTCATATCTTTTAAACTGCTCATAAAAAAAAAAAAACAAACAAAGAGTTTGCCGGTGATGATGATTGTTACTGTTGGTGAAGTCAACTTAGAAATTTCACACCTTTGATGGAAAGATTAGACACATTTGATGGAAAGATTAGAATCAGAATGAGGGAGGTTTAAATGTATCACACCAGTTTCTTTAGTTTTTCCGGACCTGAATGAGATTGCCAAGTAAAGAAAACACTTGATTTCAGTTGCTGCGACTGATGGTGGGCCAAGCAATTTTCTTTCCACAACAGGGCCAGGGGGATTTGATTTTTTTTTTTTTTTTTTTTTTTTTTTAAATATAACCACATTTAGAAAACAATTTTTTTTTGTTTACATTGGTTACCTGGGATAGCACCAGCATTCCCACGACCCTTGTGAGGACAAGCGGCTCAGAAAATAGCTTTTACTTTTGTTTTATGATCATAAACTGGGGAAACTATGCAAAGAAATAAGAATTTGAGAAGCTGGTAAATACTTTTTCATCCCACTGTAAAAGTACTTCTTGGGTAGAACCATTTTAAAAGCAATGCATTTTAAGAAATGACGTTGTACTGATGAAAAGTTTCTGTTAAAAATTGGCTTTGGTTCATCGAAATGCACAGCCTGGATCGACAGCCTCTCACATTACCTTCATATAAGGTATCATTGTTACTATATCTTCTCATCTCGGTGTGAGGATAAAGGAGTCAAATGAGTCTATAATTGTGTTAGACTGGATACACAAGCTGCTTTTAGAGTAGCAGCATCAGACTTGATCACATCAAACTGAAATGAGATGTCGCTGAGATTCGATGGCAGCCACCGTGGAAAAACGGAGCTTCTCGGGGAACCACACCCCCCCACCCCAACTCCCCACCTGCGCACAAGGACATGCACGCACCCACAGGGGATCGTGACAATGAGCGAAAAGATGGAAATCCTGTCCCCGATGGCTTTTAAAACCCACTGTACAACTTGTCCTACTCCTTAGTGTACACACTCACCAGGTTTTTAAAGAGGGCTGTGAGCTCCTTGGTGAAGACGGAAAACTTGAGGAACGCTGACCCCAAATCAGGATCATCTCTGTACACACAATTTTCTCCGAACTTCTCCAATGCCTGGGTGTACTGCTCTTCATTCTCAACGTGAGCTAGAAAAAAGAAAAAAAACAAAAAGACACATCCAGTTCAGCTTTATCAAGTTGTTGACACTGTTCCTCTCTTTTGAGCCAAAGCACATATTTTGAAGGAGAAAAAAAATCTTACACCACACCACCAAATAAAAATGTGACAAAATAAATATAGGGTGTAACCTCAATTTAACAGAGCAGGAAGCAACAGACTTTGAATTTAACAGATAAAAGGAAAAGAAATTGTATCCAGTTGGATCTCAAAACGCTCGTCTGTTACTCCAAGAATTGGCCCTTGTTGTTTACTGGTACAAGCAACAGGCAGAGACTTGTACCCGTATTTATGGGCTGTGCCGCTGTTGTCACAGATAAGAAGACGAGATCCTGCTAACCGACATGCATAAGTGGCGGGCATGTTGCCAGGTGCGATGTTCCCATCAAAGGCAATGCATGGACATTGCCTTTGCGTCACTGGAGGCATGTTGCTCAAAAAGGGCATATCGCATCTACCTATCAATATAACATTGTTTTGTCAAGTGTTCGTCTAGCAGCTCATCTGTTGAACATTCTGTACTGATTTTGGTACAGCAAGCATCGTTTTGTTTTTTTTTGTTTTTTTTTGTCAAGACCTTCTCTGTGCCATCCAGTAGTAATGGAGGTGAAAAAAACAGCATGCTAACCTTGAGGCTCATGAAAGTGACAGTTAACTTGCACCCCAAACGTTCTAATTCCAGTTGCACGCCATTTTCACCCCTCCCAAGGACCAGCAAGGTAAATTTGGATAATGTGAATTACATACCCTATGAGGAAGAATTGAAGGCGGCATGGGGTGCACCAGCAGAAGCAGAGATGCTGGGCTACAAAAGTGGCCCTGCAACCAACCACTTCCCAGCCACTCCCTTGCAATCGTTTACAGTAACATCAACCTGGGCTACATGGCCAGACCAGCACCACACCTATAGACCTCAAACTATATCACCCTACAATTCATTCCTGGATATAGATCCCTCAGAAAATCATCCCCTGCCAACACTAAGACCATCAGAACATGGCCAGATGGTGCTTCCCGGCAGTTGCAGGACTGTTTCAACAACATTGATTGGGATATCTTTGAGGATAAGGACCAGCATGTATTTACAGACACTGTATTGTGTTACATCGAAAACTGTATAAACATGGTCACAGTTGGGTCTACACCAACCAGAATCACTGGATGACCAGAAGTAGCTGCTGAAAGACAGTAACTGTCAGAACTAGTGACAGGTCTTGCGACAACATAGCCCACACCAACCTGAAGAGGCATAAGGAAAGCCAAAGAGGCTTTTAAGAGGTGGATCGATGACTATTTGGACAGCAACAACAGCAGGCAAGCATGGGTGACAGTCCAACACTTCATCGACTACAAACCAATCACCAGAGCTGCTGAGAGTGATGCTGAGCTGGCAGAGCAACGTAACCTCTTCTTTGCTCGCTTTGAGACTGAACCGTCAGGAGCAACTACACTGCCACCAGCGACCGCAAGGAGTCCCACCCTCATGGTAGGTGTAAATGAACTGAGGGGCACACTAAATGGAAAACAACGTGCCAATACGGCATCTCAGGGTGGGGTACTGAAAGACTGTGCAGACCACCTTGCTGGAATCTTTACTAACACACTCTGCAGTCCCTTCATGTCTGAAGACCTCCACTGTAAGAGGGGGCTTATTAGGATTCTCAAATTATAACATAACAGTAATACAGTATAATAAAACAATATAACCTGATTATTTTCAACATATATTCTCTTACCATTATACTGCTGCACAGGAAATCCCTTCTCCAATTGGCTGACAAGTTTCAGTTAAAAATATCCTCCAACAACTCGTACAGACTAAAATGTGAAATCCGAAGGGATCTTCAAGTAGAAACGTTACAATTATCGTGACATTGTAAAAGGTCTCTCTTTGCTCTAAAAACTAGACTTAAATAGTGCATAGAGAATTTTTTGAGAGCAGTGAGCACGAGAATAGGTCATGCACTTGTGTAATCAATTCTTTTTTCGCCACTTTACTTGTTATGGAGGATATTAGAGGTATTTGAAGTTCTCATTGCATGTTTTTTTAAGAAAATTCCAAAAAGGTGATGATCACAAGCCATGTTGCTAAGAAAATTTCATGTCAACGTGGAATTTAAAGTACATTGTAATGGAAGCTTTTATTTGAACTATAATCCTTTTTATTGGGACTTTCATATTGATTGAGATACATTTTATTGATTAATTTATTGACTTTAGGGTACTTTTTTCAGCATTGGACCTGATGGAATAGTGCATTTGTTCTTATAGTACATACTTTTGGTATATTGTCAATGTTGTAACTCGTGATGGCGCAATACTACATTTGTTAACACTTAAATCTCTCCAGTCAAAAGAAATGTAATTTTTGTTATGTGGCTGAAATTACATTTAAAAAAAAAAAAAAGAACATAAATCACGTGCAAAACTAAAATATAATGACAAAGAAAATAGTGACTAGATTATTTAATTGTCTAAAGAGCAACTTGTTCACACACCTTCTTAGAAGAGAAAGTAACAGTTAATATAATCTGGACAGCAGTGTAACCTCAGAAAGGGGCTCAGGGGGGATGTTGCTATGACAACTATCACTAAGAAATATGACTTGTGCATGTGTGTATCTGTGCATACTGGGACTGGTAGCTCAGCACTTCAAGGGAAGATAGAGGGGGGGGGGCGTGTAAAAATGTGAAGGTGAGCACTAAAACACACCTGGAGAGATGTGGCCATGACACACCATCTTTCTGTCTTGCTCTCTTTCTCAGACACACACAAACCTCTGCAAATGTGTGCACATGCACAGACACACACGCGCACACACCAGATCAAAAGCAGTCAGACACTGTGTTTAGCCATGTGTCAGCTTTATAGATGGTGCTGGATAACATCACGTCTGCTGCTCAGCAGATATGAATGATTTTATTAGCTGAAAGTTTCTGAGTCACTGAGTGCAAAACACAGACAAATCTAATTTTAGACAAAGCTCAGCCTACAAGCCTACACCCTACAAAGGACTCATTTTTTTCATTCCCTTTTGCAAATTCACCAATGGCGACAAAATTTGGACCACAAATGAGCACTGACCCAACAAGCCCATTTGGCAATGTATATATTCAAAGGGGAGCAATTCTGTAAAATTGTCTTTTAAATTGCTTGTGTAAAAAGTTGCATTTCTAAATTGCCATCCCACGTGAGAAATTCAATTTCAAAATAAACTTTTTTTTAATATTATATAACCTGTTCAGGGTGTCCCCTGCCTCCTGCCTGTTGACAGCTGGGATAGGCTAAAGGCACTCTCTGCGAATCTTGTGAGGATAAGCAGCTAAGAAAATGGATGGATGGATGGATGGATGATAGATAAGGCGGCACGGTGGTGCACCTGGTAAAGCGTTGGCCTCACAGTTCTGAGGTCCCGGATTTAATCTCAGACCCGCCTGTGTGGAGTTTGCCTGTTCTCCCCGTGCTTTCATGGGTTTTCTCCGGGCACTTCTTTCCACATCCCCAAAACATGCAACATTAATTGGTGACTCTAAATTGCCCCGAGCTGCGATTGTGAGTGCGGCCGTTTGTCTCTGTGCCCTGCGATTGGCTGCCAACCAGTTCTGGGTGTACCCCGCCTCCTACCCATTGGTAGCTGGGATAGGCTCCAGCACTCCCTATGACCCTCGTGAGGATAAGCGGCTAAGAAAATGGATGGATGGATAGATTCAGTGGTATAAAGTAGGAATACAATTCACCTAAAAGACCTCATGTCTTCAAATTTACAAACAATTTTCCCATAGGAACTCAATCGATCCATTTTCTGCACTGCTCGTTTGTGCTTCATTCTGGTCACAGGTGAGGTGAAATTTATGCCAATCGACTTTGGAGGGGAGGCTGTGTATACCCTGAACTGGTCATCAGCCTATCGCCGTTCGACTGCAAAACCCATTCACACTCACATACACACCGATGGACAATTTGTCTTCAGTTACCCTAATATGCACGTTGTTGGAATGCGGGAGGAAGCCGGAGCACCAGGAACAAAGCCAAGGAACTCACATTTCAGTTCTGGCAAACAACAAACCCTACCAAAACAAATGTTTTGTTAACAAAATTGTTTAAAAAAAAAAAAAAAAACCCTAACCCTAGCTCGGTTCAAATATAAGCGCATATTTTAAAAAAAAGAAATACATTACAAGAAACTGTTGCCAACACTTAAAGGTACAGACATTTTAAAGTTGAACATTTAACATTCACAATAATCTTTTAAGTAGAAATAGAAAAAATATTTTTTAAGTAGAAAAATGAGGTAACTCATCTTCACAGTAAAATATGAGAATTTAATACAAAGCCAAATTAAAGTGTAATTATTGGACATAAGTTAACATACTTCAATGGCACTAGTGGGAAAAAAAAGTTAGTCTCTGTTGCTCTTCACACATCAAAACAATATAACAGTCTACCATGAGTTGGTTAACAAGCGCCATGAATGGTGATGCTGGAGTTTCTTGTTTGCATGCAAGGTACACTTACTCGATGATTCCTAAGTTTTGTCGTATCTTCTTACTTTTGAAGTAACGTTTGCAAAAAAAGTCAGAAAAAGTCCAAGTCGTACTGGAGTTGTACGAATGGGTTGAAAAGCAAAACATAGCAATAACTTACACAATGTTGGGTTTAGCTGTATAGTGGTGATACACTTCTCATCCAAAATATACAACGGGCAAAATGATATCTTTCCAGGCTACAATAGCGCGACTGCGTTTTCATGAATATTACTCTGCATATTTAGCTTTGTCTTAGACAATCAGGAGACCAAAATAAAATCACCACACGGGATTTCATGAAGCCGAACTGTTTCCATTCTAAACATATGAGACTGCGGATAGATTGCTGTCGTAGACTTTCTAATAAGAAGTGCAAAGGCAAAGCTTTATTGGTTGAAGTATAACAGCCGCCCTGTAGTTTATCACATGTTTTTACTGTCAACACCATGAGGGATTTCCCATTTTGTTGTCACAGCTCATGAGCCTGTTTGCAATGAAAGCAAGTAACTTTGACCTGCCGTACATGATTTTTTACATGGTGACTGTACTAGAGACGACCAACACAGCACATCACACAGTACCAGGTCTGACCTGTGAGGTACTAAATGTCTCCACAAGTGTTCCAGACTGCTGGAAAATGCAAAGACGAAACAGCTGTAGAGGAGGAAATGGAAGCAACTTGGTTAACTGCTTACGTATTTATGGTTAACACTGCTGTTGTAAACACTTCTCATTTTTAATGTGGTGAGTGACTAGTGAGAATACGAAAACCTAACACACCCAGTTGCTCCTTCACAATCTCATATTCTGTGACTCGGCCAAACTTGCTAGTGACTACACACAAAGGTTTTCGATCATATATTTGTGATCGTTGGCCCGATTTACCAAGCAGGTCAGGGAGTAAAAGTCATTCTTAACATAGCCCAATAATAATAATCAGTCACGATATTCTTGAGACATCCGAGAAACATTTCATTGATAACTTTGATCGCAACAGGGGAAATATTTGATTATATAGTGTGTGTGTGTTCCCTGCTTTACTCTTTCCTCCCACCACAGCCAGGTTCAAGGGCGACAGCACAGAGGACGATGGAAGCCCTGAATTGCTACGCATCTATGATACATTCATCCTCATCATGTCACTCACACGATCCCAGAAGACACATGCCTAAAATTATGGATGCACCAATAGAGCTAGTGCACATGACCTCACCATTTTCACGGAGTCACATTGCCGGTCAAAAAGAGCTGCTCGACAGTGTGGGCGACATTGAACCGGAGCAGAATATACACAATGCCTGAGACCTGTTGCGTTGTTGGTTGTTACATCAGACGAGACAGATATTCAAAGAGGTCATTCTATGGAATACCATCTGAAAAGACCAGAAACTATCGATGGATTTCGGCAATTAAACGTGAAGGATGGTGGCCAACCAAATAGACACGCATGTGTTGCGATCACTTCACTTTAGGTAGGAATTATTCTTCTCAATCTCAAATTACCAAGAAGTATTTACAATGCCAGTTTGGCTCATTTGAGAACAATGCATATTTAAAAAAAAAAAAAAAAACAGGGAGTCATCTCCAACGTACACGGAAGCGTGTTGCGGTCACACGAACTTTGGTAAACTTCTCCCCGACAGATGTTTTTTTTTCCCAATATGCATTGTTCTCAAATTAGTCAAATGCTTTTTTAAAAAAAGAAAATAAACCGTCTGTCGCGGAGAGTTTTACGTAGGTTAACATGTGGCCGCAACATGCTTCTGTGTACGGGGGCCGAAGCCTATCCCAGTTGTCCAAGACAAGCGGAAGCGGGTTAACAGTACGATTTCTTATTGGCGAAAACATCGACTTCGCCATTAAATATGGGTCCTCTATGCCATGTGTCACTAATTTTTCAATGTACCTTCGTCCATTATCACCTTCTGAATGTTTAACGGTATTGGACAAAACTCTGGTCGTCGTGCTATAAGACATATTTTCGTGTCGCCTCCAACCGACTTGGCATTGCTAGACCGGCAATATGGCCAGTCACGTAATTTCTGTGACGTAGGTGCACGAGCTCATCAACACACAAGTAATTTTGTATTTTTGCATTTGTATTTCAACTTGTATATAATGGATGGGTGTCCAGACTATACACTCTTCTTCATCTCTTCTTACTCTTGTTCAGGATAATGTTTTCTAGAGACATACGGCAATTTAGCTTTATCCAATATTGACTGAAATGAAAATTAGGCCTGATTCTCAGCATACTGTCTGTGTATCCTGCTTTACTCAACTCCAACTGCTGTACTAATTATGCCGATTTAATTGGGAACATTTGAGGGGGGAAACCAGCAAACAGCTAATGTTCATGCAAACACCCACAGAGATGTAAGTCCGGTGATGCGTGTTAATGAGAGACGGGAGGTGAAAGCAGGCGTGTGTCCACGCCTCAGTGGCCCTCCCAGCTGTTCCTTTGAGAGTCTAGATCAGACAGCTGTCGTGGGTACCGCAACAGAGCCAACAGTGTTCTACGAAAGACGGTGCTCAGCACATTGTTCACGTCTCTCGCCCTGGCTCCCTCTCTTTCTCGCCATCAGTGGGGGCTCTGTCAGGCCGAACAAAAGACGCTGGAAAACACTCAGCACTGGCACAGCCAATCAGTATGGTAACACACACACAGACTGCGCATGCTTCCACTGCCTGAACCAGTATATGTACGTGTTCTGACTACAGAAACAGCTCTGTGTAGAACTTCTGATGAGAGAAATACGCACCCACTCAGAGACTGAACAGCCTGGATTGCTTTGATCTAGGAGTGATATCTGAATGCAGTAAAATAACCCAATAAAAACATGGGAAGCCAGCAAGGGTGGGCAATGCGTTTCATTAACGATTGGGCAAAAACACTAGTCTCACTCAATTTTCATTGTGTAAAAATAAATATTTCTTATAAATTCCTGTTTCCATACCAGTCCATACTGAACAGAATAACGTTTCTTGGAAGTGCAACAGTCGAGGTCTGCATGGATGTAACTCGGCTTCCACATAGTTACTGCATGTTTTATGCTAAACTCACTTTATTTTCTTTATTAGCTTTTTTTCCATCCATCCATTTTCTTCACCGCTTATCCTCACGAGGGTCGCGGGGAGTGCTGGACCCCATCACAGCTGTCAACGGGCAGGAGGCGGAGTACACCTTAAACTGGTTGCCAGCCAATCGCAGGCCACATCGAGACAAACAGCTGCACTCACAATCGCACCTCGAGGTAATTTAGAGTGTCCAATTAATTTTGCATGTTTTTGGGATGCGGGAGGAAACCGGAGTGCCCGGAGGAAACCCACGCAGGCACGGGGAGAACATGAAAACTCCACACAGGTGGGGCCGGTATTGAACCCGAGTCCTCAGAACTGTGAGGTCAACACTTTACCAGCTGAGTCACCATGCCTTAAATAAACATAGTATTTTAAAATTAGGTTACAGCACAAAATGCGTACAGATCCAAAATTCTGCATGCCCATGGAGCTGAAGAGGACAGATTTAAAAATAAAAAAATAAATAGATAAAATAAATAGATTGTGTGTGTGTATGTATATATATATAAACTCATAAATGAATAAATAACATCCTGGTTACACCCAAGACATGAACTCCATTTTGCTTCAATACATGATTAACGGAATCAATTCAAAATTATAAACTCAAATCTTGGCCATAATATACAGTATGCATCCCTAACTCAGACACTCAAGTGTAGAGCTTCACCAAGTGCCCAAAAAAAAAAAAAAAAAAATTCCACTGCTTGGTCCCAATGCAAGTTGCTGGACCAGCACAAAAAAAAAAAAAAAGAAAAATTCTGAAATCATTTAATGCTTTCATTTTTGTCTTGATTCCGCGTTCAACAAATACACACAGGAACTGGTTATGTTGTTTTTGCGTAATCCTGCTAAGTGTCACAAAAAAAAACTTTTTGCCTTGTGTTCTGGTGGAGATAAAAAGGTGGCAAAACTCACCCAAACCAGACGTGTAGATGGCCTTCACTGACTTTTTCATCTTGTATAGAACACTTCGGTCCACATCTAAAGCCTGAAACACAAACACAAATGAACAAGAAAACGTGAGAAAAAAAATGAGGACTTCATTTAAGTAATGGTCACTGCAATTTATGGTGGCGATACCAAGAAATTATGACTTCATCTCAGCAGTGTTTATCCAAAATAAAGCTAAAAGAATAATACAGCTTTTCATAAGTGTTGTTGCTTAGTACTTCTGGCTGCATCCATGTTGACGGCACAGTCTATGTGGAGCTACACTGACTGCAAAGTAATACATTATTCAAGGCAGCGCTAAAAATAGACATGCTCCCAGTTATTGTATTGAGTAGGAAGTGTGGGAGAATGTGTTTGTTGGTGTATGAGCTGCTCCAACAACACTAGTTTGTCGTTTTAATACTCACTACCGGCAAATGAGAGGAAGTCTAAGTAGACAATACCCACTCATATAGCTTATAATGACATTCCTGAAATGGCAGAAAATGTACTGTAATGTAGGTATCATCATTAATAAATTTCTGAAAAACAGAATTCTAAAACTCTTGTACGTGAGCTCATTATATAGTGCTGGTCTACCTAAAGTTCTAAACAGTGATCATATTTTGGGGGAATGTAGTTGGGAGAATGCGCCCCTCTACCCGTGACGAGTGAGTGAGTGAGTCTCTACAGGAAAGGGGGAATTCTGAGGGGTCCCAAGGGTGTGGGGGGCTGGAGGGGGATTAGTAGGTTATTAAGTATGTCCGCTCAAGCGAGAAAAAGTTGACTCGATGTTTACCTACCCTGCTCCCCTTGTCTGGTTAACAGGTATCAGATGCACCAGACACTTTGCATTCAAGAAATGGAGCGTAACTCCCATTCAGATGCAATATGGAGATAGTATTGTACATACAAACACAAACATGCACTCATACATCACGTGGTGAATCTGTTAAACCAGCAGGATAAAAGAAGGCTTTTTTTTAAAGTCATTTCTTAACTTGGTCAGGTCACAAATCGCCCTAGATGAAAATTTACTTATGAATAGGAAGCTACTTTAAGATTTGAATATACCGGATCATCCAATGGTATGTCACAATACAGGGAGTGCTCGGGTTAAGACTGTCTCAACCTAAGACGTTTTGGCTTTACAACACCCGTCCCCCATCCGCCATTTTGTCTGGCCAATACTTGTCCGTGTTTGTGCGCTGGGAGTATCTTCGCATTTTTCGCCCTCCTATTTTAGACATTATGGCCCCAAAGAAGAAAGCTGTATCTTTTAGCAATGGTTCTGCTGCCAAAAGAAAATCCATGACCATGGAAACGAAGCTGAGGATCATAAAAAGATTGGAGAAAGGAGAGACACCGACACCAGCAAGTCTTCAGTTGGTCGACTGTGGTGACAATTATTCAAGACAAGACAAAGCTTGTGTTTTAGCGCATGTGAAGGGTTCTGTTCCCATGTCGGATACAATGATCACAAAACAAGGCTCTTTGATACTTGTCGAGATGGAGAGGATTGAGGACCAGGTTCCTTCACAATAGCTAAGCACAGCCTCCCCTTCTTCTCCATCCACCTCTCAGCAGTAATGCTAAGTGTTATCTTTATTATTTGTTGGAATTTTGATGTAAATTCTGACTTTAATGGTGGAATCCGACTTAAGTCGAAAGTCGACTTAAATCGCTATTGTAGGGACAGATCTCAGTTGTAGACCGAGGACTCACTGTATTTATGTCACCGAAGAAGCAATAAGAGACCATGAGAACAATGTTCCTTCTAAACTGCGGAATTGCGTACTGCTGATGTGGTCTCTGCGCACAGATATTCTGCGTTGCACACAAAAAATAGGAATAATAAATCCAACCTGAAGTGAAAGTATAGCATACAACTATTCAGTTTGTGCATTTTGCAATGTGATTCAATGAGTGAGGGATGACTCGTTGCTACATCCAACGGCACAATTCACACACGTAGTGCAATGTCCTCGGTAATGGGCAATCAGGAAAAAAGAGTCACCACTGGGTACTTTTAGTCGCTTTTAATTGAACACTTTGGCAGCACACTGAACTCAACACATAACGAGCTGCTACTCAGCCACATTTATTGTCCCGCTTAGTCTACCTGACGTCAGCCCTCTCCGCACTTAAACAGGTACACTCATAATTAGAGATATTATAGGATTTACAGCAGCCCATCAATATGGTTTACAATGACAGCGTCCTTATGCACCGCCCACCAGCGGTGCTTTCGTTAGCGAAGAGGTCTGGACAACGTAAAGCGAAGACGGGCTCGGCACGCTGCTTATGTTTACTCTTGATAATACCGGTAATCGAATATAAATAATAATATAATAATTATTGGCGGGACGGCGGATCAGCTGGAAAGTGTTGGCCTCACAGTTCTGAGGACCCGGGTTCAATCCCAGCCCTCCCTGTGTGGAGTTGTATGTTTTCCTCACGCCTACGTAGGTTTTCTCTGGCCTCTCCGGTTTCCTCCCATATCCCAAAAACATGCAACCCTAATTGAACACTTTAAATTGCCCCTGGTGGTTGTGATTGCGGCTGTTTGTCTCTATGTGCCATGCAATTGGTTGGGAACCAGTTCAGGGTGTACCCCACCTCATGCCCGTTGACAGCTGGGATAGGCTCCAGCACTCCCACGACCCTTGTGAGGATAAGCAGCCACGTAAATGGATGTATGTATGTATGGATGGATAATAATTGTGTTGTGAAGCCAAAGTAGAAAGTACAGAATGAAACTGTGTATAATGTGAAAATTCCACCTTGTCACACCCTCATGATGGACGTAAACACAGACAATACATTGCACAAAAAGCTAATTCTGTATTTTAAATATGGGGAGCAAAATAATAACCTTAAAACTGTTTGGGAGCATCATTCAGCTGTCAGTGTGCATTGCAAAAGATAATGTGCATGCAGTAATTCAGTTTTACACCCAAAAAAAACAGACGGGGATATCATTGTAAATTAAAAAAAAAATAAATGAAATAATGTTGGAAACAGCCTTTCAAATTTATAGTTCATAGTTGGCTTTGTTTAGCAATGTATTTTCTTCGTGTATTTCTAGAAAATGTTTGACATATTCATTGTAAGTTTGGAAAAACACAGAATCATTCTTAAAAGTCTTCTGATGGGAATGTAAGTGTAACGTGAATCTTCTAATGAGCCATGTAACTTCAATGGTTGACACTGACCTGAGCACAGTGCACACATCTGATGTTGCTCACAGAGGTCAAAGAGAACCTTCAGAGGCTTAGTGTGGTTGCTCAGACATAAAAAAATTGAGGGAACATTTCACGAGACAATGATACACTGCTCAACCAATAAATCCTCAGCCTAATTCATCAGGTAGGTGAACTTAATGTGCATTTAAATCATAAATGGTAAACTATTGATTAGCACCATTTGCCTTACAGTTCTAATGTTTAGGTTTCAAATTGTAGCTTTGGGCTTCCTGCGTTGAGTTTCTATGTTCTCCTCATGCTTGTGTGACTTTTCTTTGGCTTACTCCCAAATTCCCAAAACATGCATGTTAGGTTAAACTCTAAATTGCCCGAAGCTGCAAATCTGCGTGACAACGGTTGTTTGTCTAAAGGTGCCTGGTGATTAGGACGGGACCGGTCCAGTATAACCTGCCTTGAGCCCAAAGTTAGCTCGGATAGGCTCCAGCTCACCCAATTTAAAACAACAAAAGTCTAGACTAGGGAAAAAAAATAGACTATATATAAATAATATATAAACTGGGTTTTTTTCACTCCGGTAATTGCATGTAAAAGTCATGGTTTTGTCTCCTTGAGCGCCTGTTAAATGACTCATTTGTGTCATGTGTCATTATACAATTAGTTGTGTCTGCCCCAAAGAGAGAGATTCCCAGTTCAGACCTCACACAGACCAGGGTTGACTGTAAAAACAAAAAGGAAAAAGTCTTGCTTTTTACACATAGCAAGGACTAAGAACACTGGTGGACTGTTCCCACCCTACAAAGATTGTTTGAAGAGGAACTGATACATGCGAGGCCTCAACTTTGAACAGTACATCTAATATAAAGGTTACACTTTTTAGTGAGCATGATGAAGGATTGCCTCTTGAACAAAGATGAATATTTTTTTAAAACAGTATTAAGGTACAGTGAAACCTCCAAAATCAAACACAAAGTAGAGCATTCTGGAATTCAGCCAGCAATTACAGAAGTCAGACTAGTTTGGGTAGGATTAAGGTCTTTATGACAGCAAGAGTTCAACAATTTATGGAGTAGTGCCTGCTGGAAGCACACGTCTTCACATTTCTGCTGCATGCAAAATACAGTAACTCTCTGTGAAACGTCAACCATAAGTCCATGATGCGGTGGAAAAGGATAGTTAATTACTGTAAAATCACTTTAAAGTATTTTATTGTAAGGTGATGGTGAAATAAGGGTAGAATTTACAGGGATTTCTAACAGTGTACCAGATGGTCCGGTACAGACTGGTTCGACTACGTCACGCAATGTGTGGTGGCGTTTAAGCAGCTTTTGTTCCACGGTCTACATTTTTGCTAATATTGTCAGAAGATGAAATACACTAAGATGGTCCTACCAAGAAACAAGCGCATCATCTCCTTCTTGATCCCGCCTCGATCCCTCCCACTTTTTATTAGGGACTATTGTTATGAAAACACAAAACAGGTCAGGCCAAGCGAGCCCTGAGCAGAGTGGAGTCATGCCATTCTGGAACTTGTAACGGAAAAGCATCTTAAAATTGTGAGTGACTCAATACTGCAGAGTTAGCTGAGGCTTTGACAAAAAGGAGTGTACTGAATGCAAGAACAATGACGTGCTTTAAGTGCATGATGGCCAAGAGCCACATTCAGAAAACATCATTTAACTGTAAGAGCGGTCTTTGTGGACCAGAATGCACTTCACTCACCTCATAACATCAAATGCAATGTTTCTGCTAAGAAGCTCTATCAATCAGCTTCCTGATCAGCTTCCTGATTGATAGTCCTGCTTAACCTCTTCTTGACCACTTGAAGACTCCTGTAATCACCTGGAATCAATTTGACCACGTATGGCTGACCAGTACAAAGCAAAGCACTTTCTAATGTTTGCACTCTTCAGGCTTGAGGCAAGTGACTCGGCCCTTGTTTGTAGCACAAACCCGGCTCTAAATTTAGCTGGTTTTAACCCAAGAACTATTCCCAACGGAATTCCACTGCCTCGGAGGCTTCCAAAAAGTGGAGGATCAGGAGAATCTTCACATAATTGAAGCTGCTTGACATAGTATGCTCACCGCTTCATTAGCATTTCTCTCAATTGCAGCTCGTGGTTGACCGTTTAGAATCTTTTTTACGAAACTGAAATAATGGTTGGCATCATGTGACTATCAACATAGTTACAATCAGGCACAATCTGTCGCAAGACATCTACAGGCAATATTGAAGCTTGGCTGAGTAAGTCACAGGAGCCGTTCCCATGGAGATCCATTTAGTTATGGTTAGATGTTTCCTGAGTTTCTGAGTAATGTGTGTTGAGTGACTGGGTCATTTACTGTCAGGGCATAAATTCGTTAATGTGTGGTAAGTTACTCTGATGGTGTATGATAGCTGAAGCTCAACATCTGACGAGTCATTATAGTCAAACGTGATAAACAAGGGTTCCACTATTTATGGTGGCCCATTGTGAGGTTACAAACTGCGTGCAATTTACTATCCTCCCAGCGACGTTAAAATATGTCATCACATGGCACAAGAAGACAATCACTGCCATATTTACTATTTTCCATTTAATTCTTTTGTATTTATAGCATAGAAATAATCTTTAATTCTGACTTTACTACTGCATCAGTGTAGGTTAGTGGCAGACTACGGTGTGTTTTGTAATTTTGTTTACATCGTCACCCGAGGATTAAAACACCATTGTAAACAGAGGACACCCCAATACAAGGGCTGTGCAATGCTTTAGTCTTACTATAGTGACAGTCGGATTTGTACAAAGTTTTGAGGTATTTGATTACTGAGTTTTTTGAGTGAGGAGTCACCAAAGTGAGTCATTCACACAATTTGTTTAACACTTGATGCCCCTTTCAGATAAAAACCACATATTTTATTTTATTATGTGAGCGCGGGTTTTTCTATAATCCTGCAATTCATCTCACAAATTAGATAATAAATCAACAAATCCCATAATCTTCTACCACACACAAATACCATCCTTTGAGAGGACCGGGGTGGCCATTAGTGGTGTTGTTGAGCAGGCCTGAAAATGAGAACAAAGCTATTTGGTAATGGTGGCCCTCTTCTCATTGAAAAGTCAAAATAAATTTGACTATCATTGTCAATATGTATGGATATCAGCTGGATGTGTAAAATGATTTTTTGTCCATTTACAGTAGATCTTCAATTTGTTTATAATGAGCAGCTCATTCACCTACGCTGTTTCATTGTTGCTCTCCTCTCCTTTGTCTGATGTCTGAAGACATTCCTGGACGATTGCATGCTGGAATGACTGACAGACGAGACCCAGCCTCACTGTAACACTTAAGTACTTCTGATGACAACATGTCTCAAAGCAAGATGGTGTGCCACCTTCTTCAAACCTTACTTAGCATTCTATATGCACATAAACAAAAATAAACTAAAAGCCATGCAACTCACTGAAATCCTTCATCTATAGTATTAGTAACAAATGAAAACACAAAGTCCAAGGTCTCTTTAAAATTCATCAACTAACCTTACTTAACTAGTTAAGCCTCCCCGCCCCCACGGAAGTCATGTGCGTAAATAGTCTTACCACATGAGGTAGAAGAAAGCAGCAGTCTGGGTTTTAATAATATCATTTAATTGGTCCATGTGCATATTGGTAAAGGCTCCTTGTAACCTTTAGGTCAATCAGTTGGAATATATCACGCAAAAAACAAACAACTCAAAATGTGCCAGACTCCATAAAAGCATAAAGACACATTGAAAGGAGAGGATTTTGAGGGAGATGCTAAGAAACACTGCATGGCTGTTCACCACCTGTCTTCTCCTGCCCAGACAAAACTGCTTTCCGCAACTCCAAATGTTGACGGTAAGTTTAAACATAGTAGTGTTCATCCTGCGGAAAATGTGTGACTCATTCAAAACATACGTATAATATACAGTTCCACCTTGCAAATGCGGAACAATCCTGCAGGCATAAACCTGAGGTAGCCAGATGATGCTACACTCGGGCTGTTAAAAACATGTTCAGTTACTAGATAAGTCGCAGGGAAGTCTGAAGGCAGGAACAGTAAACAGTAAATGCTTTTTTTTAATAGACAGAAGTAGTTTTCTGTATGCATAGTGAGAAAAGTTAATATTTAATGTAAGTGGTTCCGAATCAGCTTATGGTTCATATTTCTCTCAGACATCGGGAAGGCGTGTTGTCACACTGGCCCCAGGGCAAACTAACTTACTGTACAAGTGTTGGATGCACATGACAAAGAAAATCAACATGTGGCAAGACAGAAACTAGAAGATGACAACTCAGGTAATCACGCCATGTTTTTATCATCAACCGTCTAGTAACGCATAACAGATCCTCAACAAGCACTATAAAGATTGCAGCAGCTCCAAGGCCTGCCACAAGCTGCCAAAAGTCACACTGGGGTGTCAACATCAGCTGCAGTGTGAAACGAAAACAAACTTTCATGTTCACTGATGATGCGTTTCACATTTTACAGGGTTAGGGGACCTGGGCAGGCCGTTTGTAACATTTATTTTTCCCAGGAGACTGAAGCATTTCCACCAAACCTTTTCCATCATTCTGGGCAAAAGTGAGTTATGAGCACAAGAGCATCCTGATAAATGATGAGATGGAAAGTCAGAGGAGACCTGAAGGCGCCTTGTTCACCTTGAGTGAGTAGTTAATAAAATTGAAAGCACATATGACGGGACCAAATGTGCAGCATTTGTGAAAGGGAAACAGCTGACCTCACCTTGGAGATTCACTTTGGCTCTTTCACATGAACATACGCGTAAACCCCGGGATGTCGGAGCGGTAGTGGGAGAGGTTATTGCAATCTTAAATGAAGCATGACAGCATTCAGCTTAGTTGGAAGGGAAACAGTGCGTGCAAGTCAGCTTCTAATCACCTGCAATATCAAGCAACATTACAGTCTAAAGAACAGGGAGGAGACCAGAAAACTACAATTTGCAGCCTTTTTGCAATAGTTGATGGATTCAGTCACCAAAAGCAATAATCTCAAGACAGCTGGATTGTGCCTATGCAATTTGAGCTCTAAGCAAACCATTTATTGCGGAAGGAACTCTCCCCACAATAACTATGCAGAAAATCCACACATTCTGGATCATAAAAGGTATAATTCTATGAATCACACACCACAATGTAACGGTAAAATACAAACTTATTTTATTATACTTTACTCTATCATTGCATTCGCACAATTTGGTCTGGTGTTAATTCTGACAAATTCATTCAGATTGTTCAAACAGCCGCTATGTTAAAAATTCTCTCCAAATGGAAGAATTTTAGACCATATCTTTAAGAGAGAAAGTAGCAACATGACAACACATCTTGTGAGGCGTCACCCTCCCACTCATTCCCTTACAAAACACCCCGAAGAGTTGTCTGGACGACAAATCAATGGTGGAGTTCATTATTTAAGATGCATGGCCCATTAGAGGACAAAAGCCAGCAACAGAGGCTGTCTCAGAGAATCTGGGAGAGGACAGACTGACGGATGAGGAGCATATCAAGTTCGTTTGACCCCTCTGAATGCCGCATGCGTCCAACCCCCTAAAATCTTTGTTGGCTAATACACAGGTAGTCTCCACGAATCTTGTTCACTGCGATCAAACAGAGCGTTTGAAGTTTTCTGAGAAACCACTGTTTAAGATTGTGGCTTTGCACTGATTGGGTCCAGACTGTAACCTTTGCACCTGAGAGATACATAGGGAGAGCTGCTTCATCATAATGGAGGCCTTGATAGAATGTGTCTCTGCATGATAACACAATCCCTGCAGCAGTGAGTCCTTGAGATTTGTTGCAATGCATCTTATTTCAAACCGGGACCCCCACAGGAATTGCTGACTACTACAGAATAAACAACACACAAGAGCAGCTCACCCCTGACTTTAAAGCTGTGTCAAACCTAGCTAGGTTTGGTTTGAATAAAACTAACACCATGTAGGGCAATTGCACTGACGGTGCAATTCATTAAGTCAAGTATGAGCCGTGAATATGATATAAACTACATTTGGCACCAAATAAGTAGACAAGATTGTTTGTCCTGGTGGTCTCAGTCCGCATGTCACCAACCACTGGTCCAGTTTAGAGATTGGCTATGCAATTTTGAACCCCTCCATAAATGTCACCTAACCCAAAACAAAAATAATCGCAATTATGATGCTTCTAATACACAAAAGGATGAAGAATTTTCAGTCACACATATCTTTGGCACCAGAGTCAAACCTGTGTTACTCATGCCCAGGATTTTTTTTTTTTTTATGAATCACAAGTCTCATTTTTTTTAAATGTTATTATTTTTTTTTAAAAGTATATTTGGAGATTGGCGTGTGGCTGATGCTAGACACAAGCACCGTGCTAATCCTGCCAGAATCCCATTGCAATTACAGAGAGCATTAAGCTTCTTAGAAGGTACACTCAAGACTGACCATATCTGTTCACTTGGGACTGACTGACCATTTAGGCAATATGTGTGAGTGCTTGTCCATCCATCCATGTGTCTCTAAGGCTATTAGATGTGGATTTCCCTGCGCATTGATAATCCATGTGTCTGAATCCTTTTTGAAACTTTCGTCTGGCCCACCTGTTCCTTGGCAGCAGCTGCTGTTCCCAGTATGGCCCGGACTGTTCCCACCAAACTTAGGAGGGGGAGGAAGTGAGCTGTAGAAAGCCCAGAAAAAACACAAGATGACAGACCAACGCAGCGACAAGACGTACGAGAGAACACTTGTCACTTCATGTCATCACATTGCCCATAAAATGGATCATGTTAAATGAGACATTTAAACACCCCGTCGTGGTGAACAAAAACAACAGTCATGTAACACAGAGAGTTAAGCAAAGCAAAGTGTGGATAACTGACAAGGTAATACCACAGAAGATCCAGGCCGGAATCACAAAAGGAAATTGAGTGGTAGCCTGATTGTGGATTCATTGTGGCTAAAAAACAAAAAGGATAATAGGCTAAACACACTCACAGCAGGAGCTCATAAACTTCTCGATGAACTACTTGGTTTTTAACGAGTCTCATTACATTGCTATGCCCAACCATCTGGAATCTGAAAGGCTAGTATGGAATTCACAGCCAGTGCCAGCAGTTGCCTAAATGATGCTGGGAATACCATCATCATTCCCAGAGGCATTCCACAGTAATCCAGCTACAAAATCAACAGCGAGGCAACTTGTTTGACCATTACATAGTTGGCATGCCCCTGTGAAACACCCTTGCATGATGAAATGATAGCCAGCTGAGAGACTGACTATGTTGGCCTTCAGAAGTCTACACAACAATACCCACAGCTATGACCCAGACAGATGAAATAAGGACAAAACAAAAAAAAAAAATCCAAGGTAATTAAGATAAAGAAATAGGGACTAACCAGCCTTGAATTGTTCCAATTTGATTTCGCCATAAGCAACTTTCTATTAACTGAATTATTGATTGGGAGAATTGGGTGCAAGAGATCAGGTGTCTATAGGCACCTACTGGCACGAACATTTTAACACAGCTGAAAAAAAAAATATGCAGAAAGTCAAGATAGTCTGCATCACAAGGATTGTACCTGTCAGGAAACCATGATTTACTAAATATAAATTTATAGTGTGCAGCTGTGTGGAGCAGGCAAGATGATCAAAGATTGTCATGAATGATTTAGTGAGGGCTGTTTTACAGCAACAAGCCTGGATACTGAACACTCCTTTGCAACTCTTTAGCTCATATCAGATCCTTTCATATGGATGAAGTTACAGTTGAGGTTTGCTGTAGTTGTCAGACACTTGTGGACTTGTGCATTTTTGAGCAACAACCTGAATTTCTATTCCAATCATAAGACCATCTTTAATGCTTCAGTTAACACCCCAGAGAAGAAGTTAGACCCATTGTAGAAAGACTCCATCCTGACCGTTGCAAATGAGCATTTTTTTAAGTCAAAATCCACATGGCATGGGCAGTCACAGACAAGCCGACTCAACCCAAAATCCTGAGACTCGTCTTGAATCGCCTCTGCCAGAAAAACCTTCAATGCGGTCCCATCAGGCTGAGGTAAAAGTGGATTCATGTGGGAATGCAGGATGTGTCAAGGACAAAACAAGTCATTAGTGTATGACTTTGGGTGTTGTCTGCCTGACAACATTCAGTAACTGGGGCAAGCTTTCAGGCTTCTTTATACTCCCACGCCTGCACGGCTCAAGCCCCCCTGCATTGGATCACATGACGGACGCATTGGGCCGCGGGGTCCCTATGCGGAACTTGATGTGCATACGGCACAAATTTTCGCTGCACGCAGAATGTCACGGAGATCATCTCTCGTAATTGGTCTGTTTTAGTCACATGCAGTGATGTACATTATTCAGCTTTCTCCTTGGTTCCACATACCATCACCGCCTTCATGTTCATTTTTGCAGTGTAATTAAGCGCATCATCTGGTCATCTAGGTGAATTTATTCGCCAGACACTGTTCCATGGCCGCCATTGTTATTTCTTTGTTCCATAATCTGAAAAGGACAATAAAAATGCCTTCCAGAAATGGCTATAAAATGCAGATGAAACGCCACCCTGTGGCATCTGAGCCAATACCAGACATAGCGACACCCCTGACTAGGAGGAGAACTGCAGCACATTTTCAAAACAGCGCGTGTGGGTTGAGCTCGAGTATAAAGACGTCAGACTGATATTCCCCAACCTCAGGTAGGAGCATTTTGAAAAAGATCAATAATTCACGAGACGGTCAGCTCAACTCCTGGGGCTATTGTCGACTCCTCCTTCGAATGAGGCTTGTGCAGTCACATATTTGACAGAATGCTCAGAACACAGCTGGCTTTGTGTTTAACTGTTCAATAGCAATCAATGGGAATCATGTGGACAACATTGTTAAACATGAACATTTGCAAAAGCATGAAAATAAAAAGCATAAAAGTTTTTACAAAGTCACTTATTGGTTTAGTGAAATAAACTTCCATCTGGTAGTACAATTAAGAGTATTTCTTTCTTCTGCGAACCAAACATTGTGTGTGACCAAGTGCATCCAAGACTGTCTATGGCCTACGTCATGCATATGAAAGTGTAGCGAAACCAAGTTATGGTACAGTATCTTTGCATGACACACAGGTTGAAAGTGTCTATTTACAGAATTATAAAAGCATAACACTGACAATAAATTTAATTGGGTCTACATGACAACATGACTAAACGGCAAATATTGTTGCCGTTTTCAGCTGTTCGTCTACAAACATTTTCATTTGCATTCCAACGTAAAAACCTCCAACTCTTGTGAGAAAATATCCCTACAATCATACTTGATTGGCTTCCAAACAGGTCATCGCGTATTGATTGACGTTTTGATTATACAACATTATGATAACAGGTGTGAAAACTGCAGAGACAGAAAAGTCACACTTTAGATATGCACAAAAGGGGTCGTGACAAAAAGTACAACATCCTCTTACTGGATAAACGGTTTTTTTCTCAGCCTGGCTTTACAAGAACCAGCACACACAAGCGCAAACATGCAAAACCTACCCCCCACCCCCCACCCCCACACACAAACTCAATGAATTGCACCTAATGACCATTTAAAACTACGAGGCTAATTAATCACGTGTTGGGTACCTTGGTTGCCAACTGGGTATAAACAAGTACTGTACACCAAAACTCAAGAGGTTGCTTCAAATCAAGCAAGCCAATGCGTACAAGGGATGTTATAAAACATTGGATTTTGTACAATATGTAATTTCCAAACATTATATTGTGATTATTATGTTAGAATATCACTGTTGTGATCTGACCAAGCAGGAAATATACTTTCACCACGAGCAACTACATCAACAAATCCAAAAATGTGAACAAAAACATTTTGCATCTGATCGAACACTGGAGATGTGCGTAGTGAGATTATTTATTTTAATAAAGTCTGGTTTTCTGACACATTGAGGACAGAAAGAAGCATCCGAGAGGAAAGATCCTGCCTGCCCTAATTGCTCCACTTGCTCCACGTCTACCTGTCGTGTTCATTGAACGCAAAATGAATGTCGAAACCCATCTGTTACAGCAGATTTATGCATTAATCACACGCCGCACACCAATTAATCCCCTTTGTTAACAAAGTGCACCCTAAGAAAAACGTTTGTAGAAACCAAACAGACGCATTGTCATCACTTAAAGGATTTGCCTTCCTTTAAGCTAAATCAAGAAGGCTGAAAATAAGTTAAGCGCAACCACCTTTAGATTACTGCTTTAATGCTCACACTAAGAAAATAGTCAATATAAAATTAAGCCCAAAGGCAAAAGAGAATCTTGGAAATGATGTCACTCTATAGAATACGGCCATCCACTCGTCCTCAACTGTCAGCTAAATGGTAAAGAGCCAGACAAAGGATGCTGAAGATAATTATATAAAATCTAAACTATTTTCAAAAGGTAGACAAACAATCTAATGAGACTGCGCCAAACAACGTGAAAACCAAGGACATAGCTGATTCTAACTCTAAATGGGCATATAGACTTTTCAGATCCGATGTGTATGAGCATAGACAAAATAAATAGAAGCTTGTCCAGTGTTTGTGGTCTTGAGGAAATGCATAGATGCTGTAAAAAAATAATTTTAAAACTAGCTGCCAATGCATACTTATGACCGTTTGCAGACCAAGCCGCAATAAACGCAAAAATTCCCCAAGCACTGCACCATTTCATTGTCACCACAGGCCGAAGCGAGCGCGAACATTAAGGCCTTGTGTCGCCAGAGTCCAAGCCTCGGCAGGTCAATGTTGAACAACAACAACAGGGAGAAGAGATAGCAAGGGTGGACGACTTCAAATAATTGGGGTCAACAATACAGAGCTATGGAGAGTGTGGTAAGGAAGTGAAGAAACTGGTCCAAGCAGGTTGGAAAAGCTAGCTGAGGTGTCTGGTGTTCTATGTGACAGAAGAGTCTCCGCTAGGATGAAGGGCAAAGTTTATAAAACAGTGGTGAAGCCGGCCATGATGTATCGGATTAGACACGGTGGCACTGAAAAAATAACAGGAAGCAGAATTGGAGGTAGCAGAAATGAAGATGTTGAGGTTCTTGCTCGGAGTGAGCAGGTTGGATAGGATTAGAAATGAGGGACATTCTAAGACAAGAGAGACAGAGACAAGGTTAGAGAGAGCAGACTTTGATGGTTTGGACATGTTCAGAGGTGAGAGAGTGAGTTTTTTGGTAGAAGGGTGCTCTGAGGATGGAGCTGCCAGGCAAAAGAGCAAGTGGAAGACCAAAGAAAAGGTTGGTGGATGTGGTGAGGGAGGACATGAACACTGTAGATGTTAGTGAGGAAAATGCATGAGATGGCCTTAGATGGAAAAAGATGACACGCTGTGGCGACCCCTAATCGGGACAAGCCGGGCTACCATTAATGTCATTCCAATTTCACACACGCAACTGACACATTTTCCTCAAAGCGGAGCTGAAGTAAACCCCAAAGCAGATGAGTTATCCAACGGCACCACCGATACAACGGCAGGTGATGATGTCGACGGAGCACCCGACACAGACTGAGCAGGTGTAAAAATACAAATAAACCGAGGTGTGGCGGCTCAGACGGCTTAAGGTGAAGTTGACACTCAGCCCAGATGTGGATTAGCCTGAGGTTTAAAAAAAAAAAAAAACTACAGTCGCATTGGGACTGTTTATACGACGGGAAGGTGGAATGCCCAAAGCATAAAGTAGCTGAATTACTTAAGTGTATTCCAAATTAGACCAACACTTTCAGGGAAAGTTGCACACAAAATTGCCTACTAGCATGACGTCACAGTTTAACCAACCTCAATTAGGTGAGCATCGAAATTAAATTGAAGTAATTAAATTAGTATCTGAATAGTTTGTCGACAATGAGTACGTATTGATGTACACTGTACAGTTATACCCGATAACTTTAAAGACAAAAGCTACTTTACATTAAGCAGTGACATGAGGGCATGATGTCCAGTTCAGATTGTTAAATTGACCCTGATTCATTCATTTTTTTTCATTACTTCCCATGTCTGTATAGATTCTCAGTCATCGTTGTAATCAATGATCATTAAAAAAATATATATCTGAAAATTTGGAATTGAACCTTTATGGATTTAAGGTGAAACGTCTTCACCAATTAAGACTTCTGATGATTGTTTTGATTGGAAAAAAAATTGTTGCGAAAGCACCCAAAAACCGGAGAATGTACTCTGGAGTAAGTTGCGTTCTTTCTCAGAGGCTCTTCTGCAATTTGCTTGTTTTCAGGTCAAACATTGGCAGACACAACACAGCCAACTGGCCCACGTCACCTGATTTCTTAAAGAGGCAGAGACACACCAGCACACATATACAGTACACAAACTCACCGGCAACCCGCTCGAGTGAGACATTCTATTTTTACTGCTGGAGTTGGGCGAGGCTCTATACGCTGCACACCGCACAAAGTCGGGAAACTCTAACAAGGGAGACAGAGACGCAGACTGGGAACAAAACGGAAACCCTCCTCCAGAAAACCTGCATGTTAACAAGGAAGTGGTGCAAAAGTGCTCCTCTGTGTTCACACACAGAGTGTCATGCAAACGTCAAACAGACCACAGCATCATATTTGCACACGAGGGATCTCATTAAGTCAATACAGAACAGTCGCAGCCCAGTGTGAAAGTGTGCATGCAAAGCATCGATTTCATTGAATGTTATATGCACTCAGTGAAGTAGTACACTTGCACAATCTAATGATATCTATCACAAGAAATCTGCCTTTACAAATATTATATTATTCAATTTTGATCTGCACTGATTAACATGTAAAAATAAAGATAATGACCATTAGTTTCCTTTGAAGGTATTAAATATGCCTTCCAAACACATGCGTGTTAGAATCAGTGAATAGTTTAAATTGCTCACAAGTGTATATGTTAGTGTGAATAGTTATTTGTCTACAAGTGCCCTGCGATTGGATAGCAACCGGTCCAGGGTGTACCCTGCCTCTCGCCCAAAGTCAGCTGGGATAGGCTCCAGCCCCGCCGCCACTCTAATGACGAGAAGCGACAGAGAAAATAGATGAATGTACTGAAGATGCTGGGGCACTATTGGCGCCATGAGCATACGTTTATTAGGGATGGACGCATGGATGGATGGATGGTGCACCTGTACCTAATATTGTGTCATGGAAATGGCTGTATTGTTTACTATTTACCACAATTTCCGGCCTATAAGCCGCGATTTTATTCATACGTTTTCAACCCTGCTAATTCGCTTTTTTTTTTTTTTTTACGGCCGCAAGGGGCCACTTGAGCAGAAAAGGTAAGAGTGAGACCGGTGGAATATATGTGCCAAGGAAGTGACTTTTACCGGTCCGGCCTTGTTAGCGCTGTGCTAGCGTGTTATTGCCGTGTCTCAGTGATTTTTAAGGGTATGTTTTTTTTTAACCGGCCCCGTTAGTGCGGCACTAGTGTTAGCGTGTAGCGTGAGTGCGGCGCTATAGCATTAAACTATGTGTGTACCGTCTTTCTTTGTAAATATCTCATGTTTCAATGTGGGCACTTGCGGCTTTTACATAGGTGTGGCTTATGTATGTACCAAATGGTATTTGCTTTACATATGTACTGGGTGAGGCTCTGCAGGCTGGGAATTATGGTAACTATGTTTTATGTAAGTCCCTCATTCTTTTGGACTGCATTATGTGTCAATACTCCAAGGTACATAAAAACTGAGCCAAACAAGTCACACGTGTGACTCAAGAACCTGGTGGGACTTGCCAAACGTTGCAGGTACAGCCATGATTGGCTTGGAGTATACAGTAAGTGTTGACTTTGGGGGGGGAAATGTATACCTAAATGAGCCCCTTTTGGTCTCATCTGTCAATGAGTAAACACAAGGACTTCAACTGCCACCACCATCGCTACGCAGCCTGGGATGTTGTTTTGTTTACGTTACAAGAGGAGCAATCTTTAGTGTGATACATGCATACGTACTCGATACCGTCCTTCATCTTAAGGTGGTTTTAAACAGCCATGCTCACTTGCTAGCTAGTTGCTAGCTTCTCCTTTATGTTGTCACCGTGCAATTAGCGGGAGTATTAAATCTTGTGAATCGGTGAAAAATAAATAAATGAGCTGTTTCCCATATCAAGCGTGCATAAAACAAATCGAATCAAGCTTCTTGACAGATCACCCAGAACTACAATATAATAGAACACTCTTTAAACACTGGAATAAAATAAATGTTTCAACCTCCAACATGGTGATGTGAGATAACAGGAAAACTGTATATGAAAGTATCTATAAGTGTTTGTCTAGTTATTTGCTGCCCTGTGATTGCCTCGCAATCAGATCAAGATGCACCGTGCCCCCGTAGACAGCTGGGAAACACTCCAGTACGTCCGCGGCCCTTGTGAGGATAAGCGGCTCAGAAAATGGATGGATGGATTGGATGAGAAAGTTTCTTCTTCTAAGAAATGTTTTCATTCAAACAGAAAAGCTTCTCATTGGAATGAGAGCGGGTTTTTTTGTAAGAATGAGAAAGAAGTTGTTGTTCAATGCCCCTTTAGGGGCTCCGTAGAGTTCCCAAATACTGTGCGGAAAGAAAAAAAAAATTATGTCCCAAGGAAAATGATCCAATTTCACTTAATTGCGCCCAAAACCCTTTAAATAACTTCTTTACTTCTTTGTACATCTATGTAGCTTGGATTGTAAGATGCATAGTCAACCACTGTATCCACTTTTCTGACATTTGTGCTCGCTAGTGTGCTATGCCAAGCACTGCAGCTATGATTATTTCTCATGAAAATGTACCTGCACTTATTTTTGGGCCATTTTCACCTTTTTTTTAAACATCCAGCATGACAAAAAATACTTTTTTTTTTTTTTAAAGATTCTTATCAAGTCCATGGGCCGATTTTTTTCACTTATTTAGGGACAATAGTTGTTGCAAAATTTAAAGTTGCGAAACATTGTACTCGGGTGGGTGTTTGCATGAGCACATGGTGGACTCACCTCTTCCAGTGCGGCCACGGTGTTCCTGCAGTGGGACATCCTGGTGGTGAAGTTGGAGGCGGTGGGCGACTTGTAGTCCTCGTTGGTCTCGACCACAAACTCCGACACTGTGATTTGGTCAGGCATAGTGAAGGCTCCTAACAACTTTACTCCCACCGCCGCCTTTACTATGTGATAAAGAGGAGAAGACGCGTTCTTTTCAACTACTCCTCCTTCTCGGTTCTTGTATGTATTTAAAGATTAAAAAAAAAAAAAAGTTTAAAAAAGCGGTAGTCGTGTCCTTGACGGTCCCGGCTGAAAGTGAACCATGTCTGTGTGGATACTGGGCAACGCTCGATTCTCCTACGCGGTGATGGATAGTTTTCTTAACCTCTGGCTGCTTTTCAGTTCAACTACTCCCATTCCATTGGGTTAAATGGTCGTCCTTCGAGTCGAACTGGACATGGAACTTCCCTCCGCGGAGTCTATTGTCCTCTCTTGTGTCCAAGCGTGGGACTCGGAAGGGGAAGACGAGTTGACCGCGGCGAGCCCCGGGAAACAACAAGAAAACGTTTTCATCCCGAGCGCATTGAAATCCACAAAGGTAGAGGAGGGGATTCAATGGACCGGCGGCAGCCAATGAGAAACAGTTGCTGGCAACCCAGAGCCAATCGAGGGTGAGCGTGGGCGCGGCTTTGTGCTACCTTCAAATACACCATTTAAATGATGGTAATTATGACAACTTTAAAGACATCGCTTGGCGCGCGATGAAAAGGAAACGTGACAAAGCGAGATCAGACTCCGCGTGTATACTTTGTTATTCTCATTTGTTCAATTCTAACAACACTTTTAGTGTCCAATTTTACAATAACTTACTTTCTTCACGGATGTGTTGGCGATCACGACATTCTGTAGCAGTACTTGAAGGCACCATCTTAGTTTTTTTTTGCATCCATGCATTATTTGAGCCGCTTATCCTCACAAGGGTCCCGGGAGTGGCTTATCCCAAGTAACTCTGGGCGAAAGGCGGACTACTCCCTGAACTCGTCGGCAGTTAATCTCATTGAATGAATAATATTAAATTAGATAGAAATCAACTTTTTTGTTAAACCCCTGGAGGAAATGAATGTTGCTATTTGCACTTTGTTATATGATTCCAGGTGGCACGGTGGATCAGCTGGAAAGTGTTGGCCTTACAGTTCTGAGGTACCGGGTTTTCCCAGACCCGCCTGTGTGGAGTTTGCATGTTCTCCCCGTGGCTGCGTGGGTTTTCTCCGGGCACTCGGGTCCCCCCCCCCCCCCCCACATCCCAAAAAACATGCAACATTAATCGTACCTAATTTAGGGAAATTGATTATGTGCACTTCCTGTATACGCTATGCAGTTACAAGTACTTGAATTTACTAGCAGAGACAAAAACACAACACTGTTCATTCATTGACTCGAGTGAGGAACAGGAACAACAGGATCTGCACTGATGCTGGTATTAAGACATGACTGATCATTGTGTGTTGTTTTTTTCTTCTTCTTTTTTTTGCCCTGAACAAAATAAGTTTGCAGCAGAACAACACAAACAGCAGTTCTCTGGGTTTTGGTTTTGACCAAATGTCTCCAAGCCATCCAGCACAAAGCTGAGGAACTGGTATAAATAGTATCAAAGCAGTCTGGCCGGCCTTTAAATCACAAAGCGGGCTAGTGTTAACACATTCTTGCAGTTCAGCAACATCTTCCAAAAGCTGCTGAATGAAGCACTCGAGATTCAGGCTGACCCTGTCTGGCACAGAGACCTCAATTTCATTATGAAATTAAAAAGCACACGCACGACCTGACAAACATCCGTCTACCCTGATTCACAGAAGCTCGGTGACAACATCCAGCTTTCCACCTGGAGCCAAAAATGCAGCACGCATTATTTAGGACACTTCTGTCAAACTCAAGGCAGGCTGATTTTATGTGGTCCGCGTAGGCAAACCATGTGTATCAACTTCCAAGATTTTTGTTCAAATTTGAACCAAAATTTCAAGCTGTCATATCATAAATGATGATGTTGCTATATTGTAAACATTTTTGTGTTACCAAACATCCACAATAGTTGAAAAAAAAAACACATTACTTTTGATTTCTCTGATTCCAAAACGAGTCAATAATTTTAATGTGTAAATATGATGGGGCAATTAAAGACTTTCATGGTTTCTGAGAGAAACCGCAACTACAACGTGGCCCGCAATAAAAATGAGTTTGACACCCCTGATTTCGGACAACGTAAATGCATTTACTTCTTGTATTACGGCATCACATGACTTCTCCATCGGTCATAGCCCACCCACTCCAGTTTAAACTTGACACAATTAATGACACCTTGTACAACCTGTTTGGAAAACTGCACACTCCACGCATGAAATTCTTGGGATTGCAACACACCCGCCTCGTCATGAGATACTCATAGGTACAACGCCAGTAATGTATCTCTGTTACTTAAATGTTGATTAAATTAATTACTCCCCAACAATGGTGACACCTATAAACATGGGTATATTTCATACTGCAAAACGGAAAATGATTTCTAATGTATTTTAGGGTAATCAAACGTGACGTTATTAAGCCATTTTCTTTTGCCGCTTATCCTCACGAGGGTCGCAGGAAGTGCTGGAGCCTATCCCAGCTCTCAACGGGCAGGAGGCGGGGTATGCCCTGAACTGGTTGCCAGCCAATCGCAGGGCACTTGGAAACAAAGAGCCGCACTCACAATCACACCTAGGGGGAATTTAGAATGTCCAATTCATGTTACATTTTTGGGGATGTGGGAGGAAACCGGAGAGGCCAGAGAAAACCTACATAGGCGTGAGGAAAACATGCAACTCCACACAGGGAGGGCTGGGATTGAACCCGAGTCCTCAGAACTGTGAGGCCAACACTTTCCAGCTGCCCCACCTTTTTTATAATTAAAAAAAAAAACGGTTTGTTATTACAGTTAAGAATAACATGCACTGAGCACCCCCTCTGGTGGTAAATATTTGAACTTTTAAAGCTTTATGATGACCAAAGATGCTCAAACACAGGAGCTTTATTTCACTCATTTAATTGTTTCACACATTTTCAAAACTTCACAACAAATTGGTAAAAGTGACAATGGCAGAGAAAAATAATTATAAAAGATGACGTACCGTAGGTTTTTTTTTGATATTATTGTTCACACACTAAAATGTGTATTAATAAATTCCAAGTCTCAGAATTAAGGACAAGTGGACACATTTCGAAAAATCGTACCCATGTAGTTGCGCTAAATGTGTTCATAAACATTATGTAGCACTTTGTGCCATAAATTCCTCAAATACATTAAAAAGGAAGGCAAGGTTCCTCTCATTCCCCAACATCTTTTTGCACTCAAAGTCCCTATGAGATGGCGGTTGGTGAGTACAGAAATTGATTTACCATCGAGGTATTATCTACTGAAAAAAAAAAAATTTGGCTATAAGAAAATGGCTTGCATATGTCAGTCATGGTGGGCCCCTCTTTTGTTGCTTTTACTTCACTCTTTCCGTCCTCAGGACTTGTCTGATGCGAGCGCACAGTCAAAGGAAGCAGAGAGCACCTTGCAGATGGCCTGAGCCTGCTCCTGTTCGCATTATAAAAATAAAAAAATAGCTGATGTAATATTTTCTTTTTTGTTTAAATAGCGTATATTTGTTCATTTGCTGACACTCACAGAACTGCTGCACTGGTACACCCAGATGCTGCACCCTTCCTGTTCGGCGTCAGTGGTTTTGAGAGCCAGGAGGTTCTTCCCCGCGCCAAAACCGTCGTCGTAGCACAGCATGCGCACGATCAGATAGAGAGGGTGGCGGTGCAAGACATCCTGAAGGAATAGTATAAAATAATAATCCTAATCCATCATAAAACCGCATAAAAAAATACCACTGACATGTCTATAAACATTGTAAAATAGATAGTGTCATGAAAAATACATATTATTCACTTCAATGTCTATACGAAAAAATAAAAATGAGCGGCGAGCGTGTCATCCAAGTCTCGCTCGACATCCCAGTGGCAGCCATATTGCCTGCTGTATCATTTGCAGATGTCACACTGGGACATTTGCCGTTGAAAACACGTAGTGGCACCTGCTATGGGAGACGAACAACAGATTTTCTGATTTTTCCGACGGCCCTTCTGACACGGAAGCTCTTTTCGAAGAAGAGAACAACTCACAATCGAGTGAAGTGACCAGGGCAATAACACCCAATCGTTTTGAGCCATATTTAGATGATACGCGGATCACTTCTAGCCAACAACAGACTCCCTGACAGTACGTAGCGTACTTAGCCGCAAGCAATGACATCGCCGTAAAGCAGCCCGGCACCGCGATGAGCCATTCCAGCGGCGGCGTGACGAGCCACCCCATACCGGCTGCAACCGTTGTCGTCGCTCGCTGAAAGAAGGATTACATCCTGCCCTCCAAACAATTTTTTAGTAGCTCTATACACACCTCTCTGTCTTTTGGAACCCACGAAGCTCTCGTCCTTTGCGCCTGTGAAATTAATTTTTCACGACGAATCGGGTGTTTTGGAAATGTCTGAAGAGTGAATCCATCCTCCCGAGTATTTGAGCAATATAACGAGCCGGCATTTTGGCTAACACGAAGGAACAAAGCGCTACCTTCCCGCAGGTAAAACTAGTAGAAACAGAAGAACCTGCCTGGGTGGGCATCTGTTAATAACGTCACTTCCTGCTTCTTCTCCACGACAAATCCCTGGAGACGATTTTCATGGCGGGAGTTACCAAAAGCCATATATGTCAAAATCATGTTTTGAGGTGAAAAAAAAATGGATAGGTCCATTCTGACTGCCTTTTTTTAATTAAAAACATACTAAAAATCATGCTTTTCGTGTCAGTGTTACTTTAAATACTAAACATGCAATGTTTCAGTTACTTGCATTTTCACAAAAAGTATTGTCACACTATACCTCTATAAAATGACTGCTAAGGCTTCAGACGTCATTAAAATAAAATCAAAAAGCCAAAGAAAATGTGAAATACAATTGTGGAGTCAAACCTGGATTTATAGGACATGGTATGGATCACTCCCTTTCCTATGCTACAAAAAAAAAAAAAAGAAAAACCTAAACAGTACTCACACATTGGTCCAGTGAGGCCACTTTGACTCCGTGTTTCGATACAACAAGAATCATCTCCTCGTCACCCGGCATAAACGGCAGCTTTCCGTCTTGCTACCCAAAAAAATAAAAATTACACACAAAGGTTAGAAAAAGATACATGATATTTAGACAATGGCAGTTTTCATCCCTTTGCCTTTACATGCCATGACAAATTGACTTTACTAATAGATTGATCATTAAACTGACAGACTGAATTGAAGAAAATTCAAATGGCATAACTTTTGCTACGTCAGCTTTCTGGTAAACTCAGCTACTTTGCCATGGGTTTGTGGATTTTTTTTTTTTTTTTAACTGACAGCAGTTTCAATCCTGTTGATGGGTGGGTAGCAGAACATCGTGGATGAGAATTTTTAACTTGCTCCGGGTACAGTCTGTTTTCCTATGTCAGTTTGTTCCTTTTCTCTTTGGCGCTCTCCCCCGACGAAGTAACAATCCCGATTCCCAACTTAAATCCGCGAACAATTCTACCGTAATTCCCGGCCTACAGAGCGCACCTGGTTATAAGCCTCACCAGGTACATTTGTAAAGGAAATACCTTTTGGCACATCCATACACCGCAGCTGTGTAAAAGCCACAAGTGCCCACATCGAAACAAGATATTTACAAAGACGATACACAGAGATATTTTACTATGCTAATGCTAGCGCCGTGTTAAAGCTAGCGCTGCGCTAATGCTAACGCCGCACTAACGCTAGCGCCACATTAATAGGGCTGGTTAAAAAAAATAAAAAAAATACTGGTAAAAATCCCTGAGACATGGCAGTAACATGCTAGCGGAACGCTAACAGGGCCGGACCGGTAAAAGTCACTTCCTCGGCACATATATTCCACCAGTCTCACTTTTCCGCTCGAGTGCCCCCCTTGCGGCCGTTCGAAAAAAAATACACAAAATAGCCGCATAAACTGCAGGGTTGAAATCGTGTGAAAAAAGTCGCGGCTTATTGGCCAGAAATCAAGGAAATCGCTTTCAAATTTGTGCGAAATGTGACACTTGAGGTGGTCCAGCTTCTATTCTATCCACAAGTTTCTTTCCATAAACTCGCTTTTTGCTTTGGCTCCGCAACACATTTTTCAGACCAGATTAGTCTTGCTCGAAAAAGAAAATCTCGTCGAGTTTCACTGCTTATTCTTTTATTAACACATAATCCGACAGTCATTACATCAGAATCCTCTTTATTTTCTAACTCAACACCGGTGCTGGACCTTATTGGACTATTCAGAAGTCCAGTTTCTTTTACCTGGGCGGCATCAATGTAATTGATGAGGTCGAGAGGTTCCTGGAGCGTCTTGCTCATGTCAAACTGCAACCGCTCAATGGCTCCCACGTACTTCACCCGGAACTCTGCGCATGTATCCGATGTGTTGTTTCCTAGACACGTTGCACATTTTGGCATTGACAAGAGGAGCAACTGAATTAAGAGTACATCGATGATGTAGTCCCACTGACCTGAACTCTTGGTCGAGTCCGTGTCGAGGCTGGCGACTGTGCTGGACCTGGAAAGACCTCCCATACTAGAGTCTACAGACTACGAAAGACAGATTTCAAGACAACATTAGGTATACTTGTACAAGCTCATGTGGTTCACCCCTCCCAAAAAATATATATATATCTAAAACTAAATATATATCATATCACTTTTACAAACAAATTAAGTTTGTTTCGACTCATGCAGAGTGGGTCCAGTGATCCTACCTTACTTTTGGTGCTGATTTCACTGCTCTGAGAGCTACTGCTACTGTGGCGTTTTTTCACCTTGCGGAACATCTTTCAAATTTGCATCCCGGCCGACTGCATCGCAGCGCACCGCCAACCTGAACATCACCAGGAAACATTTGACATATCAAAATAGTCCTCATTTTGTTTGCCAATGTGTATTAAATTCCACAGTGTATGAATGAGTGCATGACTTTGACTTTTTGTGCACCAAAATAAATTGAAAGCATACACAATACTTACCGTTGTGTTAAAAATCAAAATTAAAAGTTAAACTACAATTTGAAAGAAATAATGAATTCACTAAACATATGTAGTGATCATTTATTAATTTAATGGTCTTTTTAATATATATTTAAGTCTGGCATCTTTTAATTACCATTTTTAAATGGCCTATTGTTTCATGACGATGAGTCGCATTGCAACTCACCATGAAAGGAAAGGTGAAATTATGAAAGAAAGAAATATGTAAGACATCAAAAGGTTGTGGGCCTAAAAAATTATAATTTAAGCAATGATAAATGTTTTGATGAATTGCCATAAACATTTTATTATTTCATTGTTGCGTTTTTTTTTTTTTTAAGATTGGATTTAAAGCTGATTTAAAACTTTTGAGTTTAAGAAAATTTACATTCATGGGGTCACTGAACTTCACAACAAGCAGCAGTTTAGTGTACAGTCTTCCCAAAAAAATAGGTAATTTATTCATTTCCAACTGCATATAAACATTAAACAAAGGCAACGCTTAGTGTACTTAACCACAACACATTCACTTTCTTAGGTGTCTGCTAGCTTAATGCTAACACACAACCCAAAAAGTCATAGAGGGGCTAATGAGATTAGCATCTCATTCGCCCCCTCATTAGCATTAGACTAGCATCGACGTTTAAATATATATCAGAACAAAAGCAGTAGCATACAGAGTATATAATAATACAAAAATAAGGCATCAGGGGGAAAAAACAGCGATGACTGCATCTTAGTTAGATGTTTTTTGTTTCATCACCAGAACTTGGTGTAACTAGTTTTTCTGTACTGTCGAGCCCCCTGGTGGCTAAAGATTGCACACTAGAAACAACTGCAAATTATTTACTTATTTACGTTCAATTTAATCATGTTATGATTGTATTTTTTTTTAACCAAAGAATAATACTGTGAGAGTTATTTTTATTTTAAAAACATTACACAGAACTTTAGTTTTTTTTTTTTTTTTTGGGGGGGGGCGGAAGTGATAAATATAATTTCCATTCATTCGAAATCCAATAAAGAAATGAAGTCCAAAGGCACCATAAAAAGATAATTATTTTGCAAGTCTGTTCTCTTGTTCTGTCATCTTACTGCACCGCTGATTCGCTCCTGGGTGGGCCATGAAATATTGACGAGTTACATATCTGTTCCAGCATCGCCGTTCGCTGCAGTAGAATTGCTATTTTCAAACAACACGTTGCAGCACGGGTAAAGTTGCTGTGGGCAGCGTTTAAGTTGGAACGCGATTATTGTACCCATCGCAAAACCATTCATTATTTTACCTCCCACGTTCAACGTCGCTTTCGTCTCAACGCTGAAGTTGGTTAACTTTCACTCCCCCCGAAAGGTCGCCGTTTTTTAAATAAACCCAGCGCGTTCATTCCTCTGCGGTGTGTCTGCGCGTCAGTGTACCGTTAACATAACTCGGTGAACTAGTTGTCTCCTTGACATCAACTGAGCGCTCGTCGGCTTTTATTCACTCTGTTTAGCTTCTCCAGTAGTTTCGCAGCCTCCACCCAACGCTTCTTAAAGAGGACGTGCTCAACCAGCAGTCCGTGAATCCGCCAAAATGAGACTCGTGTCACAAGTTCGGGAAATTAAATCGACATACGTGATATATTATTTGGTTATTGTACTTTAAAGCATTTATGTTATCATTTGTCGAAAAAAATACCTCTTATTTTAGAACGGAATTTTTATACCGGAACGTTTGTTATTGCGTTGGATTCTCATCGGCGGTATTTTGAGAGATGACCGGAAGTGTCCCATTTGGCAAGGGCCCGCCTCCTCATTCATTTTCAAAACATTGCGCTATGATTTTATTGTGACATTTGTGGTTTTGCTCCGTGCCATTCTGTAGCTATGGCTTCAAAACGCAAAATAGAGTTGGCTGTCCCGGCTGAGGAGAGTGACCAGCTTCATATTCGCCCGCTGTACGCAAAAAATATATATATATAAAATTATCGTATCTCCATGTAATCCATACTTTATTATTATGATTGTCTTTTTCTTAGGGGTGCTGGGCAGGAGGTTGGGAGGTCTTGTATTATACTGGAGTTCAAAGGAAGAAAGATTATGGTAACTAATTATTGATTTGAGCAGTGGTCACCAACATGGCCCCGCGGGCGCATGGTTGCCGACAAGGACCACTTAAGGCACCCGCGAGGCATGTTCTAAAAATATCACCGGTTACAAATTGTTACGATTATTATTGTGATTTGTGCTTTAACTTTTTAATCTGACTTTCTTACTATGAAAATTTTAAAAACAATGTCATATAATGTAAAGTATTTATATATTTCTAAAGTATAAGGAGTTTTATTTTGGAAGCTTGCCCCTAACAGGTCAGGTAGCCCTTCATATGATCGCTGCTGATGAAGTAGCCCTCAGCCTCAAAATGCTTGGTGACTCCTGGACTCGGGCCTCCAATGGAGAGATAGATGTGTTTGGGGGCTACACATGGTTTTAATTTATGTTCATCAGCTGGACTGTGGCATTCACCCCGGCTTAGAGGGAATGGATGCGCTCCCCTACATAGACTTGATCGACCCGGCTGAGATTGACCTGCTGCTCATCAGCCAGTAAGTCTTTTAATTCTTTACTTCCCTAATTAACGTTTTGAAGTTCACCAGTCCAATAACGAACCAGACCATATAGCCCTCAGAAACCTGGCATTTCATTTTCCCAGTGTTGCCCTCCATTCAGTGCACACAAGTAGCCAGCTGCAGCTTTCAGCCTACAATCTCAAAAACATGAGGAAAAACTTGTTCCTAATTTTTTTATTTTTTTTTTAAATGAAAAATTAAAACAGAAGAATTCTGGTGAAAGGGCATTGATAACTTTGCATTCTTAACAGCTCTGGCTTTACTGTAATACCAAAATAATTGATCTATTTTTGTATTGCAAAACAAAATAAAACATATTAGAGTGTGATTGTTTAAATTAATCCATTCTAACAAGAATGATAATTTTGCCAGTAATCGATTTGTACAATTATTAAAGAATATTCCCTCCCTTTTACGTAGCGGCCCTGAACACACTTCATGCACCTGTCACGTACCTTCCCAGTTTCATTCCGAAAAGTGAAATGAGAAATGCAGCAATCTTTTGAACATGTCTGAGCAGGTCCCTCTGCTGGGCATGTTTAACATTACAGCTTGTTCACTGTATATTACAGTACACCAACATCGCAGCACACCCTGCACACACAGTAATCATGAGGACGATGCGCAAACAAAATATTGTGCAGCCTGAATACAATGTTTGATTTATTAGTACATTTGATTTGTTTCCAGTTTCCACCTTGATCACTGTGGGGCTCTGCCTTGGTTCCTCCAGAAGACCACCTTCAAAGGCAGAACCTTCATGACCCATGCCACCAAGGCCATATACCGCTGGCTCCTGTCAGACTACGTCAAAGTCAGGTAAGCTATAAAACCCTTTTATTGTGTTCAAATTGTGATACAATACTGCAATTTGGGTTTTGTTCCCCACCCTCTAGCAACATATCTGCAGACGACATGCTATACACCGAAACGGACCTGGAGGAGAGCATGGATAAGATTGAGACAATTAACTTCCATGAGGTCAAGGAAGTGGCAGGGATCAAGTTCTGGTGCTACCATGCCGGCCACGTACTGGGGGCTGCCATGTTTATGATTGAAATAGCCGGGGTCAAGGTAACGGCTTTAATTCGACTCTAGAATATCACTTTAGTTCTGTCCGTGGAACCTGCGGAATAAAATAAAGGGGGAATAGTGTTTGATGGAAGATATTACTGAGATTAAGACAAATTTTCCCCAATCCCACACCAAAACAAAGTTTTTTTTCAAGTAACCACAGTTATTTATATATATATATATATATATATTATATATATATATATATATACATACATACATACACACACATACACGCGGGCCATGGCAGAAAAAGAGGAACCAACACTCTTGGTTTTAAACGAAGTTCCTCACCAGTTACCCTGCAGTATTTTCACACAGTACTTGGAAGTAATTACAATATTTGGAAAACCACTTTTTACTTTTGCTCGAGTCATTTTATGCTCTTTTACTCTAGAATAATTTTTGGCGACTCTGCCCACCTATGACGACTACTACTGTTATTTGTTCTAGTTAATAAATGCATTTATTCTGTTCCTTACAAAGCTGCTGTACACAGGAGACTTCTCACGCCAGGAAGACAGGCACCTCATGGCCGCTGAGATTCCCAGCGTCAAACCGGACATCTTAATCATTGTACATGCATCAAATTTGAAGATTTCATACATTTTTTTTTTTGTCATTCCATCAAGTGTGTTTCATCGTTTTGTGCAGGAATCTACATACGGCACGCACATCCATGAGAAGCGAGAGGAGCGCGAGGCTCGCTTCTGTAACACGGTCCACGACATCGTTAACAGAGAGGGCCGCTGTTTGATTCCCGTTTTCGCTTTGGGGCGAGCCCAGGAACTGCTGCTCATACTGGGTAAAACATTGTGTGGGATTATCATCACTGGTCTTCTCAACACTTTCACTATGGACGAATTGTATGTAGCGTAGTTTATTCTAATGGGACAAATCAATAGCAGTTTCGGTTTCTGATGTAATATATAGTGAAATGCAGTTAATGTCCTTTCACCATCGTTTCTGTCATATTGTGTTGTACGTTTTTGTTTGCACATGAAGGAAAAGGGTCCCATTTCTGCTTTAATGCCTCATTTAAAAAAAATAGATAAACATTTAAGCTAGTTTTTCCACTCTTGTTTTTGAGATCGTAGCCTGAAAGGGTAATAGCCTGTCAGCAAAAACTATGAAGTAGTTTGTTTTGGGACCAAGGAACTGAGTTCAGAATTTGGGATGATGAACGATTCTTCATTTTTGGAACAATGAGCTGACCTTTGAACTAGAGAGTGCAGAAAATGAACTTTCCCAACCCTGATCCTTTATTATTTCGCATTACTGTGTATATCGCAGATTTAAAAAAAAAAAAAGAAAAAAGTTTCCACTATTTGGTAGCCCGACTGCCAACCTGCTTATATTTGTTACTGCAATTTTGCTGTTTAAAAAAAAAAAAAAAATTGAAAATATATTACTATTATATTTTAGCAATGAATTGTATTAAATACTCAACTGATTCATTATAATGAAAAGATTATTAAAATAAAACATTTTTATTTTATTTATATTTAACTAAATTCTCTTAAAACATGCAATGTAAATTTTTTATAATAAAATTGTCTTTTATATTCAAGGTTTTTTTAACATCTATGATTCTCCTGACTCGTTAATTTTAATTAAATATGCGCCTTGAGCACAACGTTTGCCCATTCCTTTATTTGCTTTTCATACGAAAGTGGTGAAAAGCTATATACGATCCTTGTAAGAGAGTCAGGAATGTTTAAAAAAAAAAAAAAAAAGTTTTGATTTCTGGAATTTGAGCCAAGATAAAATTGACTTATTTCATCGTGTAAAAGTCAGTTTAAGAAATTACAACTTTGAAGCCAACTGCCGTCATGGAAAGAATTGTGTTCCACTGTCGTTAAAAATTTGTATGCCAAGAATAAATTATGCAATGTAATGCCTCTGCTGTCAATCTTATGTCACTTTCTCGAACCCCCACCCCCCCACTTAACAAATGATTCCAGACGAGTACTGGCAGAACCACCCGGAGCTCCACGACATCCCCATCTACTACGCCTCGTCCTTGGCCAAGAAGTGCATGGCCGTGTACCAGACGTACGTCAACGCCATGAACGACAAGATCCGCAAGGCCATCAACATTAACAACCCCTTTGTCTTCAAACACATCAGCAACCTCAAGGTAGAAGAAAAAAAATGTCTACACACCTTTGTTCAAATCCCACGTTTTTGTTACATAAAACAATGAGACCAAGATAAACCACACAATTAATGTGTGAAGGGGATATACTATATGGTACTGTAGTAGTGGGTTTGTGCATCAATACCGCTTTATGCCTCGTAATACTGCTGTGCGCAATACTTTTCGCAAGAGGAATGAGAGGAAAACGACCTCAGGCGTTTGAAAATTCCAGAGCATGGACCACTTTGACGACATCGGCCCAAGTGTGGTGATGGCGTCCCCTGGCATGATGCAGAGCGGCCTCTCCAGGGAGCTCTTTGAAAGCTGGTGCACGGACAAGAGGAACGGCGTCATCATCGCCGGGTACTGCGTCGAGGGGACACTCGCCAAGGTCGGTTGGCACCTTTCGAGCATACCTCACTAAATTAGGATACCAAGGAAGACTCCATTTATGTGACCGTTTGTCGCGCAGCACATCATGTCCGAGCCCGAGGAGATCACCACCATGTCGGGACAGAAGCTGCAGTTGAAAATGTCGGTGGACTACATCTCCTTCTCGGCCCACACCGACTACCAGCAGACCAGCGAGTTCATCCGTGCTCTCAAACCTCCGCACGTGGTACGGAAGGAGTGCACCACTCACATCCAACACAAGAGCCCTTGCCAAAAAAAAAAAAAAAAAAAGCAAAACTATACAGCATCTAACCAAACGGGCCAAAAGAACATTCTTTGGTATAGCTACAGATAGAGCAATATATTACAATGTCATTATACAGATACGATAGTCTTCTTTTCCTTTCAGCTTGTCCCGCTAGGGGTCGCCACAGCGTGTCATCTTTTTCCCATCTAAGCCTACCTCGTGCATATTCTCTAACGCCCACTGCCCTCATGTCTTCCCTCACCACATCCATAAACCTTCTCTTTGGTCTTCCTCTCGCTCTTTTGCCTGGGAGCTCCATCCTCAGCATCCTTCTACCAATATACTCACTCTCTCGCCTCTGAACACATCCAAACCAACGAAGTCTGCTCTCTCTAACCTTGTCTCCAAAACATCCAACCTTGGCTGTCCCTCTAATGAGCTCATTTCTAATCCTATCCAACCTGTTCACTCCGAGCAAGAACCTCAACATCTTCATTTCTGTCACCTCCAGTTCTGCTTCCTGTTGTTTCTTCAGAGCCACCGTCTCTAATCCGTACATCATGGCCGGCCTCACCACTGTTTTGTAAACTTTGCCCTTCATTCTAGCGGAGACTCTTCTGTCACATAGAACACCAGACACCTTCCGCCAATTGTTCCACCCCACTTGGGCCCGTTTCTTCACTTCCTCACCACACTCATTGCTCTGTAATTGTTGACCAAGTGTTTGAAGTCATCCACCCTCGCTATCTTTTCTCCCTGGAGCTTCACTCTTCCTCCCCCGCCCCTCACATTCATGCACATATATTGCTTTACTTTGGCTAATCTTCATTCCTCTCCTTTCCAGTGCGTGCCTCCATCTTTCACTGCATATGACAATATCATCTGCAAACATCACGGTCCAAGGGGATTCCCGTCTAACCTCATCTGTCAGCCTATCCATTACCACTGCAAAAAATAAGGGGCTCAGAGCTGATCCCTGATGTAGTCCCACCTCTAACTTAAATTCTTCTGTCACACCTCACCATTGTTCTGCTTCCCTCGTACATTTCCTGTACTCTTCTAACATACTATACATTGTACTCTGTCATGGCTTTCTCTAGATCGACAAAGACACAATGTAGCTCCTTCTGACCTTCTCTGTACTTTTCCACTCGCATCCTCAAGGCAAATGTATCTATGGTTCTCTTTCAATGCGTAAAACCATACCGTTGCTCACAGATACTTCTGTCCTGAGTCTAGCGTCCACTACTCTTTCCCATAACTTCATTATGTGGCTCCTCTTTATTCCTCTATAGTTTCTACAGCTCTGAACATCGCCTTTGTTCTTAAAAATGGGAACTAGCACACTTCTCCCACCAATCTTCTGGCATCTTCTCTCGTGCTAGTATTCTGTTGAATAATTTGGTCAAAAACTCCACAGCCACCTCACCAAATTGCTTCCATACCTCCACTGGTATGTCATCAGGACAAACTGTCTTTCCATTTTTTTTCCAACTTCCCCCTTACTAATCATTGTGCACTTCCTGGTCATTCACGCTTGCCTCTTCAACTCTACCTTCTCTCCCATTCTCTTCATTCATTAACTTCTCAAAGTACTCTTTCCATCTACTTAGCACACTACTGGCACCAGTCAACATATTTCCATCGCTATCCTTAATCACCTTTACTTGCTGCACATCCTTCCTCTCTTTATCCCGCCAACCTGTAGAGATCCTTTTGTCCCCCTTTCTTACAGATAGGATAGTTCTTTGCAGAAAGCCTAATCCCTAAATCTGTTTTCAAGATCATTTTTACCGTTTCTTATCTACAATATATGAATTTGATGACATGGGTTTGTGGGTTTTGTCATCTGAAATCTATAATAAGTTAAAAAAAAGTGCTTTGAATTTATAGTTTTACCATGTTAAGAGAACTAAACGTTTAGCACAATACTGAAATGTACTGAAATATACCTGGATATACAGTACCATCTCAGTGTGCATATCCAGTAAGGGTCCACGGCTTGGTTGAAAATGGCCTCTCATCACCCCCGCAGATCTTGGTCCACGGCGAGCAGAACGAGATGGGACGTCTGAAGGCGGCGCTGATCAGAGAGTACGAGGACAATGACAAGGTTCACATCGAAGTCCACAACCCTCGCAACACGGAGTCGGTCACCCTCAACTTCAGAGGAGAGAAGCTGGCCAAGGTCCTTAAAGTCTTGAGCTGAATTTGTCACGGTGGGGAGGACCCAAGTTCAGGGAGGCAAGGGGGTAGTGCACGGGCCACAAAATCATTTAACTTTCAAGAAAAGATAACTAAAAGTAACAACAGAACATTAATATAAAGCTACTCCTGGGAACAAAACATGACTGGTGTTAAAACTGACCTGACAAAGATGTGCACACAAACAATGGACTGACAAGACGTGAAAGAAACGAGGGAGCTAAATACACACAGTGACGAGGAACACCTGGACAAGTGGTTGGAGGGAGATGATTGGTTAACACAAGGTGGACACAAATAACAATCAACCCATGAGACATGGAACACGGGAAAACGTAAAAACTAAAAAAATACAGAACCGACCATGATAGCGTTTCCTCAAATATGAAGCATTTATATATTCAACTGAGAGTACCAGGTATCTATAAAATGTGAGGCGTTTAATATGGTGCCTTCAAAAAGTATCCATACCCTTTGAATGTTTTAAATTATTCCCATCTCACAACCAGAAACTTAAACGTTTTTTTTGAGATTTTTATGACAATTTTTAGCAAGCTTATTGGTATTTTTTGTTGATATTGTGACAGTTAAAATGACTATAACAATTTTGCTAGTATTATGCTAAGCATTGTTTTAGATTTATGGCTTTAAGTTTTTTTGTACACAGATTACCTGTAATTACGACCCTAAAACTGTGTTAGTAATTCTGTAAGTCCGACATTGACTAATTCTGGTTGTGTCGCCGACTAGCCACCACTCACCTAACACGAAAGTCGAGCATAAAACGAGGAGGAATTTTGTTTTAAAGTGACTGATGAGCTCTGGGCGTCCCGACGTGACTCCGCTGCTGTGTTCAGGTGATGGGCTCCCTCGCGGATCAGAAGTGCATTCAGGGTCAGAGGGTCTCAGGTATCCTGGTGAAGAAGAACTTCAACTACCACATCCTCAACCCCTCGGACCTTTCACGTGAGACAAGTCCACTAATAACTACACACAGTACAGTTCCAAATACTCGTTTTTTTTTTATTTTTTCTTTGCAGTGTATACAGAACTATCCATGAGCACAGTGAAGCAGACCCAAGCCATCCCGTTCACTGGACCCTATTCGCTGCTTGTCTGCCACCTTAGAAACCTCACAGGTGTGCGCAAAGTACACGTTTTGTTTTGTCAACTTTTTTGAACTGAGCTTCCGGTCAGGTGATGTGGAGGAGCTGGACGGGACTGAAAAGAAAACCCTGAGGATCTTCCAAAGCATCACTCTGATCCACGAAATCGGCATGGTTGTGCTGGAGGTGAGCCCTCGGATACTCTTCCGCGAGCATCCTTTCCGCCATGTTTGCCGAACGTGTTCGCGTTTCGCTTTCAGTGGCTCGCTAACCCTCTCAACGACATGTACGCCGACGCCGTCACCACTGTGGTGCTGGAGGTCCAGTCCAATCCAAAGGCTCAGAAAGGTTAGCTGTAATCGTTGTAACTTGAGATTTCAACATGGTCCCAAAAATAACACCCCTTTGTTCAATTTTGAACACCTTTTGAATTCCATTTTTCCTCATTCCTGCTCAATACGGTAAAATATACCGTAATTTCCGGCCTATAAGCCATGACTTTTTTCACACGCTTTCAACACCTGCGGTTTATGCGGTGATGCGGCTAACTTGTGCATTTTTTCTAACGGCCGCAAGGGGGCACTCAAGCGGAAATGCTAAGAGTGAGTCTGGTAGAATATATGTGCCGAGGAAGTGACTTTTACCAATCCGCTGCGCTAGCGTGTTACTCCCGTGTCTTAGTGATTTTTACCGGTATGTTTTTTTTTTTTTTTTAAACTGGCTAGTGTTAGCGTTTGCGCGGCGGTGGTAGTATTAAACTCTCTGTGTACCGTCTTTGTAAATATCTCGTGTTTCAATGTAGGCACTTGCGGCTTTTACACAGCTGTGGCATATGTATGTACCAAATGGTATTTCCTTTACAAATGTACAGGGTGAGGCTTATAACCAGGTGCGCGCAGTCGGCCGGGAATTACGGTAGCTAATAACGTCAGTGCAGTCTAAGACTAAAACACGAAGTCATTCCTTGTTTGACGATATTCAGTCATGGAGACCCAGAGTTCCATTTTGGACATGGACGTCTTTCAAAGCAGACTAGAAGTCATGTTACAGTGAGTAGTCCAAAGTCCACGGTTAGTTAGTATAATAATAATCAGCGGGGTTGAGCTTTGTTCCGGTTACGTCTTCAGGGACATGTTTGGCCAGGACTACGTGGACATTCATGACGGCCAAAACATCTCAGTGACCGTCGATGGCAAGACAGTGAACGTTTGCTTGGAAACACGGGTGAGATTTTTTTTTTTCCTACTGTGTGACATTGCTTCTTGACCTTCTCACACATACACATTATTAACATCTCAAAAAATCATGTTTACTGCTCATATGGTGAATGGTGTACTCAAGATGTCCAACAAAGCACACCTTGCACATAATGATTATCTATCGCCGTGAATCACGAGTCTCCTCCCCTAAACAAATGCCGTCGTTACATTTACGACTTGTCTGTGAAATGCAGCATGGAGCCACAAACCGTCTGAACTGGTGAAATAAAAAAAAAAGGGAAAAATAAGAAGATAGGCCAACTTGTAGTTTATCTGGTGACGTCACTACAGGTGCAATTTTTTGGAGTAAATGTGAGATCCCAGGAGGTATGGAAAATAGATTGAAATAAATTGTCATATCCTTTGAAAAAAAAAAGTTCCTATCTGTGTACATAAGGGAATTGGTTTCCCAATAATAACCATCAATCCATCCATTCTCTACCGCTTCTCCGGGTCGGGTCGCAGGGGAAGTAGCTTCAGCAGGGACACCCAGACTTCTCTTTCCCAGGCCACTTCTTCCAGCTCTTCCGGAGGGATCCCGAGGCGTTCCCAGGCCAGCCGTGAGCCATAGTCTCTCCAGCATGTCTTGGGGTCTCTCCGGTGGGACATCCCCGGAACACCTCACCAGGGAGGCATCCGGATCAGATGCCCCAGCCACCTCATCTGGCTCCTCTCAACTGCGGAAGAGTAGCGGCTCGACAATGAGCCCCTCCCGGATGACCGAGCTTCTCACCCTATCTCTAAGGGAGAACCCGGACACCCTGCAGAGGAAACTCATTTCGGCCGGTTGTATCCGGGCTCTTGTTCTTTTGGTCACGACCCACAGCTCGTGCCCATAGGTGAGGGCAGGAATGTAGATCAACTGGTAAATTGAGAGCTTCGCCTTTCGACTTAGCTCCCTCTTTACCACAACGGACCGATACAAAGTCCGCATCACTGCAGACGCTGCACTGATCCGTCTGTCGATCTCCCGCTCCATTTTCCACTCACTCATGAACAAGACCCCAAGATACTTGAACTCCTCCACTTGGGGCAGGATCTCATCCCCAACCAGGAGAGGGTACGCCACCCTTTTCCGACTGAGGACCATGGTCTCAGATTTGGAGGTGGTAATTCTCATCCCAGTCACTTCACGCTCGGCTGCGAACCGCTCCAATGAGCGTTGGTGAGCATGGCTTGATGAAGCCAACAGAACCACATCATCTGCAAAGAGCAGAGATGCCACGCTGAGGCCACCAAACCGGACACCCTCTACACCTCGGCTACGCCGAGAAATTCTGTCCATAAAAGTTGTGAACAAAATCAGTGATAACGGGTAGCCTTCACGGAGTCCAACTCTCACCAGAAACAAGTCCGACCTATTGCCGGCAATGGAGACCAAACTCTTGACAGCGGTCGTACAGGGACTGAACAGCCCGTATCAGGGGGCTCGGTACCCCATACTCCCAAAGAACCCCGCAATAATAACCATACAACTTAAATACTCCTCTTTTCCTTACCTTTAAGCAAATTCAATGTTTATTTGTGTATTTATTTATTTTTAAATCAGGCCTTTGCTTAAATTTGGCCTCATTGTCGTTATACGTGTACCCTGCTTGAAACTTTCCTCTCATTTCTACCAGTCGGTGAGCTACGAGGACGAGAGCACAGAGGACGATTCCCTGAGGGAGCTGGTGGAGCAGGCTGTGCTGCGCCTCTTTGACGCCCTCAACCCCATCACATCACTCGCGCCATCGGTTACCTTTTAAAGGTCAGGAACCAAAGCCCCGGTACACACATGAGGATTTTCAAACCTTAAAAGATTTATCTGGCATTAGACATCTTTGGTCAGGACGGGGTCAAATCGGGTCAAAAAGCAGCCGTATCGCCTTTGTGTGTACTGCCCTAAAGTCATTTCACGTCTAACAAGTACAGTAATACATTTTAAAAGTGACACTTTGTATTTGTTTGCTTTGGATAGCCCGGACTCATTTTTGAAAGTCGTTAGTTCATCTTCTGTGTTGTTAACATCCTTGACAGGGTTAGGCCCAAACTTACAACCTTTGGCTTGAGAGATGAAAACCTGAGCCACGCCTCCTTCTATTTATTTATAGTTAATATATGTTGTGTTTGTTTAAAAAAAAAAAAAAAAAAAAGTGCACTGACAAGAGACTGGTTTGTCCTTAATGTGAACTGTGAATTTGTAGTTGCACTAAATGTTCAGTATTTAACAACCAAATTGCTTCAAGGGTCATCTTTTTTTTTTAGCGATTTTCATTTGTGTTTTTGCCCAAAAAAAATTATTTCAAAGATATGAACGTTCAAGACAATTCAGAATAAACAAAAAAAAAAAAAAAAACTCAAAACACGTCACGGTGCTTTTCCAGGCACAGCTCTTTTATTACTTCAACATCTGGACAATGAAGCCCCCACCTCCCACCAATATAAGGCACTTTTTCTTTGCAGAACTTTGCACTTGTCACAAAGACTGATCAACATAGTATTTATAAATAGAAAGTTTCAATAAATATAAGACTTATTATAGGTCAAAAGAGGTTAAACGGTGTACAGTGAGGTTCTTTCTATTCAATTAGATAGTGACACAGTCATCAGCCACTTTTAATTTTGTTTGATAAAAAGACCTCCACCAAGGTCCACCTTCCCAGCAGAAGATTCTACTAAAGCGCTACAATTTTGTTGTTGTTGCTTTAACAGACATATCTGAACAGGTTAAATTGCTGATAAATAGAAAATCTCATATAAAGATGCCGATATCAGTGTTTTCTTTCTCAATACATTAAATATATTTCATGAGTGCTGAAAACATCTGCAAAGACATAACATACTGCTGAATTGTTAGTATAGCTTAAGCATCTTTGTCAGCATTGGAAGTTTTCTGATTTTGTGCGCGGGGCCGAGGTGTACACTTTTCAACGCCAGTTCCTGCCCCCACTTTATACTGTAAAGCACAGGTGCCAAACTCAAGGCCCGGGGGCCAGACGCGGCCCACCACGTGATTTTATGTGGCCCCCAAAAGCTAAACGACTCGTATCAACTTCCAAGATTTTTGTTAAAACTTGAACCAAAATTTCTGTCATATCATAAATGATGACGTTGATATATTGCAAGCATTTTTGTGCTACCAAACATCAACAATAGTTGAAAAACCCATTACCCTTGATTTCTGATTCCAAAATTAGTTGCTCAATTTAATGTGTAAATATGATGGGTCAATTAAAAGATTTTCATGGTTTCAGTCATAATGGCCCTCTGACAGAAACTGGAACTACAATGTGGCCCACGATAAAAATGAGTTTGACACCCCTGCTGTAAAGTGAGGTCATTTTGTTTTGCTATGCTGTTGACCCTAAAGAATACTTCTCCTTCACAGAACTTAGTTATACTTCTCCTTCACAGAACTTAGTTATTGCTAAGTAGGTGTGAAATTCTAAAAGGTATCCAATACTTACTAAGTACAAAATGGCCCGAGCAAACGCTGACATAAGGGAATGGACTTGGCTGCTCGATCGGCTCTGCTAAAACCAGACAGCCACAGTTGTCGCCGTTTGGTTGATAACTTCTCCGTTTTCTCACACTGGTTCTTGATTACAGCCGAGTCGAAAGACGCTTCACAAACGCCCACTTTCGTTCGAGCAACCGATAACATTCATACGCCTTTCTGAAATGATCCCTGCTTAGTTACGGTTTGTTTACTTGAGTTCACCCATCCAAAATGGCGACCGCCTCCTCAACCGGAAGGTAGATGTGACGTCAGTCGAAAACAGTCTAATCGGAGGGGTGCGCGGTTTTGCGTCACGTTGAACTACTTCAGAGAAAGAAAATGACAAATAACCTTTACATTCTGCAATAAAATAGACTATCCACGGATTCTGATCATTTTGTTTGATTACTTCTTATGCATGAACATCTGTAGACGATGTCTGATTTAAAACCCCAAAACAAAAGCTGGATTTATCAGCGACTACCTCATTACTACCAGAGTACTTACTACATTCCCTTGGTGGTAGTAATGAGATAACGATTTATCAGAGCAGCACTTCATCAAAAATACTGACCGAGCGCACATTAGCCGGATGCTCCTCTCAAGGTGGCCACCAGGACAACGGCGGCGAGCAGCATCATGACGACGCCCACCTCCATGGCCCTCTCCTTGTTCCTCTCGCCCAGCGACTCCTTGCGTTTCCTCAGCATCTCCTCCTTCCTTTGGCGAATGTCTTTGTCCCTCTGGAGTTGCTCGCCGTAGTGCGAGCGAAGGAACTTGTCGAAGTCGAACATGCCCCGCCGGGGGTCCACCGGCGCCGTAGACGACGACGACGATGATGATGATGACTGAGAACTCGGAGCGGCCCCGACCGTGGTGCGAAGGTCGAGCTGGCTCAAGAGGCCGCGGTCGTACTTCCTCCGTAGACCCTTGTGGCCCAACACCGAATAGGCCTCGCTGATGTCCGTGAAGCGAACGCTGGCCTCGCCGTTGCCGGCGTTTCGGTCCGGGTGGTAGAGGAAGCACTGCTTGTAGTATGCGGTTTTGATCTGAGCCTGCGTGGCCGTGGGAGACACGCCGAGGATGTCATAGTAGCCCGTCTTGCTTCTGTGAAGAGGCTCCTCTCGGGCGTCATTTCCGTAAGTCCTGGCGAACGCCAACTGCCCCCAACGGGAGGCCGTAAGAGCGCTGCTTTGCGGGACGAAAATCCCCGAAGAGTCGCCGCGGCCCCGCCACCCACAACCGGGTGCGTGACTTCCACTTCCAGCATTGCGTGGAAGCTCGCCCGTTAGGTCGCCACACACTCGCTCGGAGGTCAAATCAACGAATAAAGCTCCGTTGGATAACGTCGACGGGTGCAGTGCGGTTCTTCTGTCCTTTGGGGGAGGTTTCAGTGGGGAATAAAAGCACGTTTTCGGCGAAATGTTCAAAGTGATTCTTCCCAAACTGAAGACAACCTCCGCCATTTTATCGGAGTCCAAACAAGGACGTTTTTCTTCTTCTTCTTCTGTCTTTCATTTGAATAGCGCCCCCTGTAGCCTTGGTTGGCAAAGTGAAGGTAAAAGGCACTATTTCGAAATATTTTTCATTTCTAATAAATAGTAGACAGTCTCCATAAAGTCTCTTTACCATTTAATAAACCTGTTACGAAAGCTAATGAATAGAATGAACCACGAAAGAATACATTTTATTTGTAAAAAGTGATTTTGAGGCCATGTATAGTATTACTGTATCTTATCACTTTATACTCTACTGACTTATCAATTCATCTTTTTACATCAAGTATCACCTTCAGAAATACTTAGCTCTCCATGTAACACCATAACGACGAACTTTCAAAAAAGCAGTCGCATTGTAGGCACTGATCTAAAAAAAAAAACAAACAAAAAAAAAGACTGGATGGCTCAATGGCCACCAAAACTGAAGTTGCCATCCGCCATCTTGATACTCCCAAAACAACCACGCCGACCTGTGCAGCGATAGTTTCGTGGCTGTGAGAAAACATTCCACACCTAAATTAGATTTACTTTGACACTGTTAAAGTTTGTTTGTGAAGGTTTTTTTTTTTTCTGATGAGCTTAATTCACTTGAACAAAGTTTTGTTTACTGTTGTTGTTCACCATTTTGGTCGACGTTTTTTCGCGAAAAAGCGACCTCAATATTTTCCTGAAGTTCATCAGTGGAAAAGCAAGAAAACACTTTTTTGATGACATTTTTTGATGAATTTCATAATACAGAACTCTGCAAATTGAATTTGATTTTCAAATGCGAGGAAACATTTGTCTGAAATAGGACGTCGCATGGACAACAAATGAACAATGTGTCCAGCATGTATTTTCCCATTGCGAGTCCTTATTTCCAAAAATATATCTAACTTATTGACTTAAAATGTAATGTTTCTATGACAAAAAAAAATGCTTAGTTTTTTGCTATGTTATGATGATAGTGCTTCACACCGTATTTTGGGAAAAGTTAACATGTCATGGAAATGGGGCGCCAGGTAATATGCAAGGTTTCTTGGCAGTCACGGTGTTTTCATGTCTTTTCTTTGCACTTAGCCTTTTTTAGCTTCCCAAGTCCAATTAAAAATCATTCATGTTACCAGAACTGAAAAAATGTCAAACTCAAATGACCAGTTTTAATTCTACATTTCGAATTTCGAGAGAACCCTTAATCCAACCTGTAAACCACGTCTTCCACAGGTTTTGGGAGTACCAAGATGGCGGCCCACTGGCCTCAACCAATCGACACATCGCTTGCGATGTATGCGCTATCCAGTCACTTTTTAGGTCACTGATTGTGTTGAGATCCGCGCGTGCGCAGTCGTGACACTCAGTTCCGTTTGAATGGCAGAACAAACGGCGATGTCCAAATGTCGAACTTTAACGTGGCCGAAAATGATTCTATTCGGCGATTCCATCACTCAGGTCGGCTGCTCGGTCACAGTTTAGTCCGTCCATTTAACTCGCGTCCTTTTGAGTTTGTTCGTTGCCCGCTGACTTTGTGGTTTGTTTCAGTCGTCCTTTCAAAACAACGGATGGGGTTCAGTCATTGCCGACAAATTAGCAAGGTCTGTTTCGTCTCCGATGTCCATTTGGGTCTTACATTTTAGGAGACTGATCGCAGTCAATATGTGTGTGGTTTTTTTTGTTTTGTTTTTTTTTTTTGGTTGTTTTGTTTTGAATTTATCAGGAAGTGCGACGTGGTAAACAGAGGCCTGTCGGGCTACAACTCCAGATGGGGGAAGATTGTTCTTCCGAGGATCGTGAATCATGACGAGTCCGCAAACATTGCAGCGGTGACCGTCTTCTTTGGAGCCAACGACTGCGCCCTGCGAGGTGTGCAACGTCACAAATTACAAGAACAATAATGACTTCGGAAGGAAACCGGAGTGCCCGGAGAAAACCTACGCAGGGGGTTGGGATCGAACCCGGCTCCTCCCAACTGTGAGGCCACCGTGCCACCCCAAATGTATCTAAGATCATTGTTTTCACTCATTATTGTCTTCAAAAGAAAAACTTTCACTCTTGAGGCAATACAATACTGCACGGCTCCCACAGAGTGATGGAAGTGATCATCATGATTTATTATCGATATACTTCAGACACTTTAAAATCAGACCTTCTGTACCGCGTTGAAATGTTTTCCCGTCTCCGTGCAGAGAAGAACCCTCAGCAGCATGTTCCTCTGCACGAGTATGCCGAGAACCTGAAGGCGATGAGCAGCTACCTGGCTGCAGCGGGGGTCCCGGTGGGCAAGGTCATCTTCATCACTCCTCCCCCCATCCACGAGGAAGCCTGGGAGAAAGAGTGCACCCTGAAAGGTAACTTCACATCTCCATTTTGTTCATCCGCTGAAGCTCACAGTCTTTTTTTTTTTTTTTTTTTTTTTTTGCGTCCCAGGTTGCCCCCTCAATCGTCTCAACTCTGTGGCGGGCCAGTACGCTCAGGCCTGCGTCCGGGCGGCGGCTCAGTGCGGCGCCGACGTTTTGGACTTGTGGACGCTTATGCAGAAAGACGGACAGGTTCTCTTCTTTTTTCCCCCGTATTATTTGAGTCGTTCATGGAAGTAATAAATTGAAATCCATAAATACGTGGTCGTACAATGCATCCGGCTGGTAATCCTTCCAGTGGTGTATATCACAAAGCATTCATGTAGGCTCAAATTTTAACAATTTAACATTAAAATATATGAGGGGAAAATATCTTTAATTCATTGTAATTAAAAGAAATGACATTTTGGCCCAAGTAGTACTTTTTGAACATGATCCTTATTTTAAAAAAATTCAGTCAGTGTGTGTATATAGTTAAGAAAAAGCACATACTGCATCTCCAAATTCCATCCATCAATATCTGAGCCTCCAAATTAGTTTTTGGAATCCAGAACACAAGCAAAAATGTTTTTGTATTTTGGATTAAAAGATACATTTGCAGGTACTGAGTTTTCAGCATCTGGAGAACTGCATTCTTTGCAGTGAAAAGGTGGCACACTTACTTTGAAGTTGAAATTTGTCATCTTTTAGCTTTCTTGTGTGCATCAATATCAGTCGCCAAATTCCGAGTACAGTAATAATTTCCTAATACTGAAGTAGTCATTTTAGTGGCTATCAGTGCACCCACCAACGTAACATGATTCAGCTAACAAAATGAACATGAATTAATTTTAATGAAATATTGCAGTTAATGCGTTTTTTTCCACAGGACCCTGATGGGCCATTTTGGCCCACGAGCCATATGATTGACACACCCGATTAAGGGCCGTTAATCTCAAGGAATCACTGAATTAAATATTTAAACTGTGCATCATGTTACAATGGTTTGAGATTTTAACCCAGTGCATTAATCTTATTTTTAGGTTTGTTTTAAACGTTTAAGGTCATTTTTTTTATTTCACTTACATGCAACATTATCCCAACTGAATCTTTTCCTTCAGGGATCACCACAGCGTGTCATTTTTTTATTCCATCCAAGCCTATCTCATGTATCTTCCTCTCTAATACCCACAGCCTTTATCTTAACTGAATAATATGTTTTCTTTATTTTTACAAACTTTGAGTTTATGTTCAAACTGCATAATATTACTATGGGTTACAATAATGTATTTATCTGCCTCATTTGTCATGATCCTCCATTTTAAGCCACAATGTGAACAAACGACCGCATCCAAATGACATACAGTACAGTTTTTATTTTGCTTCTCGCGTGCACAGGACTTCACGGTCTACCTGTCGGACGGCCTCCACCTGTCGGACAAAGGCAACCAGTTTGTGACGCGGCACCTTTGGCAGCTGCTGGAGAACAGAGTGGCGCACCTGCCCTTCATCCTGCCCTACTGGGCGGACGTGGACGCCGGGATCCCGGAGAACAGCCTGCTGTGCGACCAGTGAAGAAGACGGGACAGACGTTAAGACTGCGAACATCGTCACATTTTACACGTACTGAAGACTGACAAACCATTTATTTGGATGTAAGTAATGCAAGCAGTGGACATGAATAAAAGCTTTTCACCGAGTAACAGTTTCACATCCATCCAGTTCACGTCAGCTCTATTGCTCTTTTGGCCTAAACTGTAAACAGCAGGCAACACCGGCTACAATTTGACACGAGCACACGAATATAACGGCAACAAAACTTTGAGCACCTCACAGCTTCACAACAGGACTTCCCTTTTTCTATCTCACTCTGGATGAGGGGGAATAACAGTCCAGGAAAGGCACAACAGTGTTTTGCAGTTAGGGTAACAAGAAGCGGACATATTAAAAAAAAAAAAAAAAAAAAAAGAGAAACAATTGTGACACGGGGCACGAATATATAGTAATCTGCATATATGCCATTAACTATTCACAAACAATTCTACTCTAAAAACAAAACACAGACTTGCTATTGTCAAAGTATTTGTGTGTTTTTTTTTTTTTTTCCCCCCGCTATTCGCATCAGGCCTGTCCCTGTCCCCCAAAAATAGTCGGGTGTTACAGTAAGACGATCATCCAGTGTACGTGAATATACAGCGGACATGCTTCCAAAGTGCAGCCTGGCGACTTGAGCTAGCAAATACTGTAAAATGCGGCTGAGGTACAACGAAAGAGGAAATGGCACTTCATCCGAATCGAACGAAGAATATTGCGGAACGTCATTTGAAATCCTTGATATCCGGTTCAAGGTCTATGTACTAGTGCTCTTTGTCCTAACTAGTAAGAAAAGTCAGCGGAATAGTAGGAAAGAAAAATACTGAAGCGGCTCTGCGCGGAATTACCAAGGAAAACTAGTGCACTGCAACAAAATGCTCAAAGGGCTTTATGGCAAGCAGTTTGTGCACTTATTCAATGTCCGGCTTTCGGTCCATGTACTAGTACTTTGTCCTGACTACTAAAACAACTTTGACATACAGACAAAACTTCACTAGTTGATGACTGCATGCGGCTCGGAAAAAAATTAAACCAGTTAGCGTGCAACACTTCACTAGCTTATAGTTCTGGTTTGGTAGTCAGTCACCTCAAGTTATTTTCAGAAAATTCACCTATTCGCTGTTTTATTTCTGCATAATCGCCATCTGGTAGCATCGTTGTGCCGAGGAGGCATTTACAAATGCCTTTTTGCTGTTCATTGCAGGGCTTGGTCCCGATTCCTTCTGAATAGCTGCGTTTCACTTACCTACTGCAGTTCTGCCCCAAATGTAACATGTGGTTGTCCTACTAGTTCGGAAAAAGAGGACACTAGTACATGGACCTTGAGCTTGACAGCAACTAAATCCTCAAATGGCTTCCCATTGAAGAAGTGTCCACATGAATGTTAGATAGTGACCAGACTCAACACTCTGTCTCTTTGGTGTCAAAGCACTGCTGCCTCTGGAGACGCCGCCTTTCCCGGGCCGACGGGCTCTGATCGCTCAGATCCTCGTAGGAGGATCTCGTAGCCGACAAGCAGGCTCCTGCGGTTGGGAAGTCGTCGCCCCGGCCCGCCTCCTCGACCGGGTGAGAGTCGCTGCTGTTGTCCTCCTGGATGGTGGCCATCCGCACCCCCCCGCCGCTGCAGACGCTGTCCGGCGTGCCCTCGCAGCTCGGGTCGCGGTTCGGCTTTGAGACGGCGCTGGCCGCAAACGGGGCCGCCGGCGCCTGGCGGGGCTGCGACAAGAGCACGGTCGGACCGGCGGAGGAGGAAGAGGGAGGCTGAGGAGGCTTGACGATGCGCATGGAGGCCGACTCCAGGTTGCTCAGGATTTCTTGCTGGAGAGAGACGAACAGGCGTGAGACGCGTGCGCATGTCGACTATGTGGGACTGGGGGGCGGGATCCATTCCGTTTTTACTCAAATCAGTGTGACGCGTTTGCTCCATTTCCACCAAGCACCACAGCTTGCTTCAGATCTGGATACGATTTTTTTTTTGGGGATGGGGTAACTGGGGGAACACATATAAAACCATGAAGATTGATTTCTGCATATTGTGATGTAACTAGGTCTCATAATGCTGTATTTTTCCATAACTTTTTCTAATATTTGAGATGTAATATTCCCTCTGTGGTGCCCAAGTAAACAAGTACCGTAATTTCCAGCCTATAAGCTGCGACTTTTTTCCCCACACGCTTACAACCCTGCAGTTTATGCGGTGATGCAGCTAATTTGTGCATTTTTTCCTCACGGCCGCACGGGAGCACTCGAGTGGAAAAGGCCAGAGTGAGACCGGTGGAATATATGTGCCGAGGAAAAGACATTTTACCAGTCCGGCCCTGTTCGAGCTGCGCTAGCGTGTTACTCCCGTGTCTTAGTGATTTTTACCCGTATTTTTTATTTATTTATTTTTTTAAACCAACCCCATTAGCGTGGCGCTAGCGTTGGCATTACCATTAGCACGACGGCGCTAGCATTAAACTCTCTGTGAACCGTCTTTCTTTGTAAATATCTCGTTTTTCCAATGTAGGTTTCGATGTGGGCACTTGCGGCTTTTACACAACTGTATGTATATACCGAACGGTATTTCCTTTACAAATGTACTGGGTGAGGCTTATAACCAGGCGCGCTCTGTAGACCGGAAATGGATAGGTTTCCAATTACACCATCTTGTGTGTCATAGAGGTCAGAGAACACAGATGATAGGTGAAGCGTGAAGTTTTTTTTTCAATCGTTAATTTATCCGATTGGTCTAAGGCAGCAGTCGGCAACCCGCGGCTCCGGAGCCTCATGCGGCTCTTTCATCCTTATAATGCGGCTCTGATTGGCTTGGGAAAATAAATTACTAAAAAATTTTTCTTGTATTTAATTGAAGTGCGTTTTATTTGTGTTAGTTTTTATATTATTTTAGTTCTAAATTTGAAGATTGTGATCTTGAAATATTAAAATATTAATTAAATTATTTTACATTATTTTTTCGTCGCTCAAAATAGACGTCACACTGCGGAAGCGGGTATACCCGCTGAAACGCCGTCTATTTTGAGCGACTTTCAAGCCCGGCAAAGCCAATGGAGAAACATGCTGCGGTAAAGTAGTAGAAGTTTTTTTTTCTCTTCATTTTAGATGTGCGGCTCCCAGTGTTTTCTTTTCCGTGGAAACCGGGTTCAAATGGCTCTTTCGGTGTCAAAGGTTGCCGACCCCTGGTCTAAGGGAATCCTGGGACTGTGCTGACATCGGAAACCTATTCAATTTACGGCAGGGGTGTCAAACTAATTTTTAATCGCAGGCCACATTGTAGTTACAGTTTCTGTCAGAGGGCCATTGTGACTGAAACCATGAAAATCTTGAATTGACCCATCATATTCCATCCACTATTTACCCCTTTTCACGTTGACCCATCATATTCACACATTAAATTTATCAACTAGTTTTGGAATTAGAAATCAAGGGTAACGGGTTTTTCAACTATTGTTGATGTTTGGTAACACAAAAATGCCCGCAATATCTCAACGTCATCATTTATATGACAATTTGGAATTTTGGTTCAAATCTGAACAAAAATCATGGAAGTTGATACACATGGTTTGTCTTCGGGGGCCATATAAAATCATGTTGCAGGCCGCATCTGGCCCCCGGGCCTTGAGTTTGACACCTGTGCATTACGGTATACATTTTTCTTCAAACACCTGAAATCAGGTAATTTGTCTTTTCCTTTCCGCTCACTCAGTCAGTCAGGATCTCTGAAATAATTTCTTCTTCTTCTTTCGGCATGTCATCTCAGATGAACTTACATATGTTTGGCACAATTTTTATGCCGGATGCCCTTCCTGACGCAACCCTTCTCAGGGAGTGGAGGCCCCAGTGGGATACGAACCCACAACGCCTGGTTTACCAAACCAGTGCTCTAACCACTGAGCTACGGGGCCTCTCTCTCTGAAATAATTTTATTTTGTTAAATACCACAATGAGAATTTTATATGATTTTCATTCAGGTAAAAAAAAAAAATTGATACATTTACATACAGTTGCAGTAAAGTGCCAGATGAGGATTTGTGCTTCAAAAGTGCACGGCGACAAATGGAAGCAAACCGTGCTGCTTGGTGGGAACGTGGATTTTGATCCACCTTTTGATTTGACTGGCAGGAAGGTCGTGTTCATCTCAAGTTTAAAAAAAGAAAAAACACCTCATATCCTCCTTAAAAATGAGTAAAACATTAAAATATTTGACCTAATCTAATGTCAGAGCAACACTGTCGCCCCTTTTACAAGACTGGGAAAAGCCGACATTTCTCTGCTTTTTCCGTATATAGATGTCAGAATGCGGGATGAAGCGGACCTGCTAATTTCCCCCCTCTCGAGGTACTGTGGAGGAATGTCACCTGTGTGTGTGTGTGTGTGTGTGTGTGTGTGTGTGTTGGGAGTATTCCACAATGCTTGGAAATTGGTGTGACGTTGAACACACAGCACTCACTTCTACTGGACCACTGTTGAAAACTACTGGTGCCAGAACTGCTTTAAATCTGACATCATGTCATTAACTAGTGAAAAGTTGCATCACTGTGCAGAAGCACGTGGTTGTGGGCCTACCCTACTTTGCCGGATTCTGTGTAAAAGGCCACGTATATATATATCCTTAGCATGTCTGCCTCACAGTCAGAAGATTTGGGGTCTCTGTGTGATTGAATGTTTTTTCTGTAAAAACCAAGAATAGATCCTGAGACAGAGACAAAGACAAAGCCAAAGCCAGTTCAAGGTCCACTGTTACGGCTGTGATCCAGCAAATTTGCTCCAATCTGTCTAAAAGAGGCGAAAGTGTCCTGTGAGAGGAATGTTCCCATTTCCCCCGAAACAACAATCGCGAACACTGTGAAAATAGCAACTAAAAAAATTGGTAAAGACAGGAAGTGAATTCAAAAATAAAAATCACCCTGCTCTGCTAACAGCAGATGGAAACTGAAAATGTGGACACACACTGCATTTCATTTCACAATTGATGACAAGTCTCTGTTTGAGTACTCCGTAGATGCAATCTTGCGTTCTTGAGGTAATTTCTGATCGAATGGCGCGCGGGACCTCCTCGCAGCTACGCTTAACAGCGACTTTGTGGACGATCAGCGATTACGTCAAGGAGTAAAGGAGTGCGGGAGTATCCCAAACTAGTCCCACGGGCCATGCATCATCATCATCATCATCATGGACTCGATGGCAACGCAACACCAAGCCATGTGGCACACGCACTCACCTACGGCTGGAGCTCTACTACAAACCTCCAGCGTCTGCTGCAGTTCCAGTAAGAAAAGGCCAAGAGTGATAGAAAAGGTCATTGACAGCCTACAAGGACCGAGAGCCCCACTGTTAAGCTTCAACTCTGAACACAATTCTAAATCTTCCCCGGACTCTGGACCAACGGCAAAGTTAAAGTCCTTCCCCTTAGCCTCTACGTTACTTCATCATAGCAGAAAGTGTTTTAAGGAACATCTGTAAAGTCCAATACAAGAGCTGTATCAAAAGAAAGACTAAGGTTGCTCCGCAGTCTTCTTCGGTGTTTGGGATTCATTGACAACCACCGTCAAAATTTAGAGCATTTCACTTTGTGAGGTTTAGAAGCTGTCATAAAGAGAAATTAACATCACCATTTAAAAATACAAAATTGAGGCAGCGTGTGATTTAGTGGTTAGCCGGCGTGCTTTACAGTTCTGAGGTTTGGGTTTGATTCTCAGATTCCTATGTGGATTTTGCCTGTTCTCACTGTGTGGTTGTGTGGGTTTTACCCAGGAACTCGGGCCTCCTCTCACATTCCCACAACGTGCCATTTGGTGCATTAAAGACTTGAAATTGTCCACAGGTGTGTGCGTGAATGGTTGTTCACCTATACACCAGCCCTGCGATTGGCTGGCGACGAATTTTAGGGTACATCGTGCCTATCACCCAAAGTCGGCTGTGATAGACTTCAGCTCACAAGCAAACCCAATCAGTACAAACGCTACAGAAAACAGATGAATCCAAAAACAAGCATACAAATGCAACCCATTTGAGTATATTTATGTAGACAATGCAACAAATAACTAAATGGATGTGTGCATAATTTGTGTGTACTGATAACTGAAAAATGTTGAGAACGTTTCTCTTATCTGCTGCATGTTTCTTTTGTTCTACCACGGGACGCTTTTAAATGTTTGAAAATTTTTCATCCAAAAAAATCTGCTGAAAAACTGGAAGGGGTGAGAGCACCTGGTAGACTATAGAACTAGCTTTAAACACACAAATACACAATTACAACTTCCCAAATGTGAATACAAATGTTTTCTCGGCCAAAAGACCTTTGTGCTGATGCGCAGACCTCAACCTTTACACTTTAACGGAGGTTCTATCTAGTGTCTTTCTAGTTCTCGTTGTGTGTGCAATACCTTCAGATACAATGACAGTAATTTGGAATCCATATGGGTTGTTTTCACTGACATCACATTTTTTTGCTGAACAACTGCGCGCCGCCATTTAATCTCTACCTAACGCGTAACCAGCGTGGAAGTCTACGGAATACTCTCGGTTACTGTTTGTGTTTTTGTGTTTCATGGGCATCTCGGGACTCAAGTACACAAGGGAGCTAACCATCAGAGAACCTTCTCCGACAACTCTGACCAATTCGCTGAAGCTTTTTCCAGAGTTACAAGTTGGCGCGCTCTTCCAAGCCTCGCGATCCGGTACACACGTCCAGCTGCGTAAGCGGGGACATGGCCTAACGCTTCCGACGAAAGACTTTGGACCTTCTGCGGCTCTGCGCTTCACGGAGACTTGGCTTTGTGGACGATTGGCCGACGCTGCTATCCCGCTGCCCGGTCTCAACCTGGTCTGCTTATCTGTCTCCGAGCTAAGCTAACAAGCTTAATCGACACTCTTTTCAGAAGGCCAACGTTACAGTTAAGATCGGTTTTTCTTAATGACTTGAAAGATACGAGAATTTTGTGAAATACTGGATTTGTTTATTTTTTTTGTCTTTCTGCCATTGTCATCAAATTTTAAACAAACAAACATTTCGCTCTGCTTGTGGTGAACTAATATACAGGTTTTACTTTTTGAAAAAATTTGGAACAAATGGAGTTTACCTCGATATTAAAAAAAATATTCCACCGCCTTTCGTTTTCCGTGTTAGCATACAGGTAAGTGTTCCTCCTTCGTGATTTCTGTCACATGGAATTTAAGCTCAAGGGCACAAATCCTGCGCCTTTGTTACGTAGTCCTGAGTCCCATGATGTGTGTATGCCAGATAGCCTAATAGTCAGTCTGGGCTTAATGCGCTGTCGGTCGCGTCTTCAATAAATGCAGTTAGAAACATTATGTCGTCCACTTTGCCTATGTATGAGGAACAGGAGCTCAGGGATCAAAAATTGCCGCAGTTCGAGGCAGCCCAACGGGTGACGTCACGTGAAAACAACCCGAATGAACGTTTTCAGCACCTATATGGGGAGTTTCTATTTGCCCCCTCCCCCCTTTCTTTACCATTAGACAAATATTGATACAGCTCTTGTTGAAAATGACTGGAAGTGAAGGGAAAATGTCTGCTGCATTAAAATGCTTCATGCTTACCGCATTCTTTAAAAGGACTTTCAAATAGCACATAGGAAGCGTGTAAGGGATGCTACACTTACATTAAGTGGACGGTACAACGACATCGTGTTCTCCTCATACTGCTGGTCGAGCCTCTTGTCCTGTAGAACAGCAGCATGATAGCAATGTCAAATATTTTGACGAGTTTAACTGCTGCGGTAAAACAAAAGTAAGGGGCTTACCACGCAGTGGACCAGAATACTAAGAGGGATCCAGAAGATGAGTGAGAACACCACAACAGAACCCACAATGTTATCTGCCAGAAATTTTCCTAATGGGGGGACATTGACACTAAGTGTGATTAAGAGGATTTCTGCTTTTATCTGGCTGTGTGATGTGACGCAGTTACCAAATGTGTTTATGTCCAGTTTGTCAATGAAGTCCCAGAGACGCTCAATTACATCCTGCACCTGCTTCATGCACTTTCCCTGCGGAAACATCACCACCACCGCCGCCATAAAATCAAGTGAAAAGGTGACAGTGTCTCATCTAGAGCGCATTTTTCCACACTCACATTCTCGTCGCAGAAGCCCACAGTGCACGGTTTCCCTTTACGTAGGAAAAGGAAGTTGCCATCGTTCAGGACAAAAGGCGAGCAGGTGCCATCTTTCCTCCGGCAGCACACTTTGCAGGAATCTTCGGTGGCTGCATCGAGAATAGCGGAAAGTGGAATAACTTGGCATTTTTTTTCAATTATAGCATACAAGCTCAAACTGGGTAAGAAAATAAATAAAACAAGTTCGCCGCTTAAGCTGCATTTAATACCAGTGCAGGCGCAGGACTGAAGGTTCTGTAAGGCCTCACAGAACGGGTTGCACTCTCCATTGCGGCACCGGCCGTTGTCAACGCAAACAGTGTCGTCGATGGCGTTTTCGGGGGGAGGACATCGACTGCTGTTGCCTTGAAGTGAAACACAGCTGTATGTCAACTCCATTGTTTTTCCAACCTCGAACATTAATAGCCTTGTGTGATTATTTATAACATTTAAAGGTCAAGTGTCATCCTTATAAAGATTCTAAAATAGATATTGTAATGAAAAATACATGGAACATTATTCACTTCAATGTCTATACGAAAAAATAAATATGAGCGGAGAGAGCGTCATCCATGCGGAAGCCTCATTCGACATCAAAGTAGTTGCCATATTGGCTGCATCTACCATCCATGACGTCACACTGGGACATTCGCCATTGAAAACATGCTGTGCTACCTACTATGGGAGACGAACGCGCCCCTTCTGCCACGGAAGCTCTTTTCGAAGAAGAGAACATCTCACAACTGAGTGAAGTGACCGGGGCAATATTACCCTATCGTTTCAAGCCATATTTAGATGATATGCAGATCACGGTGAAATCGCATGCGGCCAAACCACTTCCCCGCCCGATCCATCTCCACGCGGCGGTGATAAAAAACGCTGCCGACGAGCAACAACAACGCCGCGGCCAAAACACCTCCCTGTCAGATCCACCTCCACGGCAGAGATGAGTCACCGCGGCCCGGAGCCACGACAAGCTACCCTGGCCCGGCTCGGCCCCACGATGAGCCACCCCAGCTCGGCGCCGGAATGAGCCACCCGGCCAAAGCTGTGATTGCGGCCAACGAGGCACAGATTCGGCGGCGGCTTGTCCAAAGCCATGCTTGGCGCCGACGGGTACATCCCCACATTTAGCACCCCTGACTTAGGTGCGAAGATCTTTTGTTACATTCTGAGAGGATTACGCCCCCCCTCCCCTCCAAAACATTTTTTTTTTTTTTTTTGTAGCTGTATACACACCTACCTGTCATTTGGAACCCACGAAGCTCTCGTCCTTTGCAACCGTGCAATCCATTTTTCACGACGGACTGGGTCTTTTTTAAAACCATGAAGAATGTATCCATCCTCCCAAGTGTTCGAACAATATCCAGCAATACAACAAACCGGCATTTTGGCTAACATGAAGGATCAACGAGCTACCTTCCCGCAGGTAAAACTAATAGAAGCAAACGCGTCCACTGGAGGGCGCTCCTGCCCCGTACATCACTTCCTGCTTCTTCTCAAAAACAAATGCCTTGAAAGGATTTTAATGGCAGGAGTTACAAATAGCCAGATATGTCAAAATCATCTTTTGTGGTGAAAAAATGGATGGGTCCAAACCGGCTGCAGTTTTTTTCAGTAATAACATACTAAAAATCATGGATTTAAATAATTCATTTCATGTGATTGCCTAAATCTCCTTGGACTGTGAAACTATGAACTCCTGATTTAACATCTCAATGAGTAGATTTTGTTACCAAAGTGAATGACATTGCGAGTCTCGTGACCATTAAAGAAACCATTGAACATCCTTTTGAATACATGATGGATTTGTGTCAAATTCAAATGTTTGTGTCAGTGTAGCCAGCAGGTGGCGCCTACCTACCTGTGCAGAAGGCTATGCCCTTACAGGTCGCACTAATTGGCTCTTGACATCTTGTTCCTGCCAGCTCAAACCTGCAGTTTCTGCAGCATGGGCTGTTACGGTCACTGTGAAAGAAAGTGTGGGTTCAAGCAGTGAGAAACAAGTACACATACTCACACTTTGGGTGTGGTGAGCAGGTTTAAAAGGACCGAACATTATTGTTTGGAATTTTTTGTCAGATTCCATACCTGCACTGAGAACCAAATTTGAACTTGCAGCTCGAAGAGCAACAAGGGTCGTCGTAGAGGTGGAGCAGGCCCGGGTCACAATCCTCTCCTTCTTCCACTCGGGAGTTGCCACAAACTTTGCTGTTCCTCTCAGTGAAGCACACAGGAGCCTTGTAACGCAGCGTCTTTCCAATGGAGATCTTGCTGCAGTTGGAGAAACGCTGGAGGAGAAGTTGCAGGGGTTAAATCTGACTGCAATGGGGCTGCCTAAGAAGTCTGATGACAATAAATCTATTCAGATTAATACTCTTATTAAATTATAATCACAAACACAAGCTCTTTGTTTTAGTTTGTACTGTTTTTGGTGCATTCAGAATTCACAAAAACAAAAACTTGAAAATGACTGGTGGGGAAGTCAAAGTGGAGGCCAGTTTGTTGTCATGACACATGACTGAAAGGGCCTCGTTTGAAACTGGCTTTCACGCTTTGTTTCACACGTTGCATCATCGACTCAACACCTTCAGGAGCATCGAAAACTGGACTCAATTCTAATTCCTCAAGTCTCGCCACTCTGGTCTGGCATCGCCAACGCTTTAACGACTTCAGTTTATGCAAAGTCCACCAGCCTTCTGGCAAACTGATAAGTCGCCTACATCAACAATCTGTGCCGACGACTACAAAAAAAAAGAAGGCTTCACAAAGATGGAAGAACAACCTAACATGACATACAAAAGAATATTTTTGCATTTGATTTAACAAGTCTCTGAACTACAGCCTGCTATGAAAGATCCCAAAGGTCTGCACATAAAATTTCGAGACGTTTCTTTTAAGTGAAGGACACGTTGGGTATTGGTGCTATACATTGAAGTGGTTGTACAATTAAAACAGTTCACTGACTGACAACAAATCCATTGTTCAGTCATTTTATAAAGTCAATATTTTTCTTTAAAAAAATGTGAAAGCTGGCATTTTTAATTAGCTCAATATTTCTTTCCCCCACTTTCTGTCAAGTAAAATACACCCATCCATTTTCTGAGCCGCTTATCCTCACAAGGGTCGCGGGAGTGCCAGAGCCCATCCCAGATTTCATCGGGCGGACACCCTGAACTGGTTGCCATCCAATCGCAGGGCGCAGGGCACATGGAGACAGACAACAGTCGCACTCGAAATCAAACTAGGGGAAATTTCAAGTCTCTAATGAATGCATGTTTTTGCGATGTGGGAGGAAACCGTGGTTCCCTGAGAAAAGCTACGTGGCCACGGCGAGAAAATGAAAACTCCACACAGGCGGGGCCGGGGTTTGAACCCCGGTCCTCAGAACTGTGAGGCCAATGCTCTAACCAGTTCCACCACTGTGCCTGAACACTATACCACCACTTCACCTAACATTTTTATATATATATTGCATATAGTGTGATAGACAAATGCTTTTTGGGGGGTAGCTTTGGAAGACGGCTATTTCTATAGGTTCTCTGTTACCCTTTTTCGGCTGTCGAGTGCATTTTCCCAATATGGTCTAACTTCAGCCTGAAAAATCACAGCAAGAACGTCTTACACAGTTTGTTGTAGCAACGTGACGAAAAGCAGCAGCAGCAGCCTGAGGTGCGTACCTTGTTGTTGACATGATCTCCGCTCACAGCAATTGGATACATGACAAACTTTCCCCCGTCGTCGTCACTAGGAGCGCAGTAAGGAATGTTGTCCGGATCATGCTCTGCTCCAAAGTTGTGGCCCAGCTCATGAGTGGTCACCAAATCTGCCTCCTGATTAGAAAACATGGATAACCTTGAGTTTATGCTCAACAAATAAGAAAATGTTTAAAACAAAGCACAAGACTGTGAAAGTAACTACATGCAGTAACATGAATATTATGTACTCATGTCCTCATAATTAATCTTTATGCAAGCATATATTCACCAAGGCATATTATTATTGCCTTTTTTTTTAAAGGCAATCCAGGAGTTATGGTTAGCATTCCCACTTCCTATTGAAAAAAATAAAGCAAATCAACATACAAAAAGCTTCTGAGGCAATAATCTCATCTGATTTAACAATACAATATAAACTATATGGATATTTTATGGCAATATATGGTCTTCTCTGAGTTATTTGCTCAACGCTTGAGTGGTGATGTAATCGTGCACAAGCAAAAACATGTTTTTAAAGACATGGTCCAACCGCTACATTTCTGACATCTAACCCATTTTGAACTATTGTACTTATATTTCTATTTTATTATAGGTCAACTTGACCTTTGTCAGGATTGATTTTCCGTAATTCTTGGTGCTGGTCAAGCCGGTGTTGAGGTAACTGGGCTTCTTGGCAGACAGAGATGGATAATATGCTGTAAAAGCAAACAATATTTCAGTGTTTGTCCTCCTTACACATAGCATGAATACACAATACAAGCAACACCAGAAGAATGAGACGATTAAAACAACTGTAGAATGCGCCACACTCTGTTTATGTCAGGCTTCTGAAAACAAGGCCAGTGTCCTTACGTTTGGGGCAGAGGCCACCCAGGGCCTGAGGTTTGGAGGGGGCTACATAGGCGAGACCCAGGGTACCCTCGTCAAAGTCCTGGTAGGTAAACAAGTGGGCCAGGCACACAGTGGACGCGTTGTCAGCTATGTCTGAGCTGAATTGCTGGAGGCAATTTAAGAGTTACATTACCATTATTTTATGCACTCTTCTTTTATTAATAGTGTGTCTCCCCCCCCCGCTCTCCCACCTACCTCCAGAAGCTTCTTGACATCCCAAACCACCTTGCCTCGAACAGGACTGTTTTCCATGTTGTAGTGGACCCAGCTGGTGCTAGGTCGGCCAGCAGGAGGTTTAGTGGGCTCCCTGTGGATGATCATCTGAAAACAGAACCAATGGCGACGTACATATAAAAATACAAAATAGTTTTGAAAAATACAGCAGCGGAAAGTGAAGTCCAGTAACCTATTTTCAAAAACACTTGTCCTTAGGGTTGTGGGTGATCTGGAGTGTAACCCAGGTGACTTTGGGAAAGAGGTGGGGATAGACCCTGGACTGGTCACCAGCCAATCAAAGAGCACATATAGACAAAGAACCACTAACGCTCAAATTCACACCTATTGACTATTTAGAGCAGGGGTGTCAAACTCATTTTTGCCGCGGGCCACATTGTAGTTGCGGTTCCCCTTTGAGGGCGGTTATGATTGTATAACAATAAAAAAATTTTAATCGCCTCATTATCTTTACACTGATTTGGAATCAGAAATCATGGTAAATGGGTTTTTTGACTATTGTTCATGTTTGGTAACACAAACATGCTTGCAATATGCAATATCTCAAAGTTGTCATTAATGACATGGGAATTTGAAATTTTTATAAAAAACCTGGAAGTTGACACGCACGATTTGCTTTCGGGTGCCACCTAAAACCAAATGGCGGGCGAGATCTGGTCCCAGGGCCTTGAGTTTGACACCTGGGATTTAGAGGCTCCCATTAACCTGGTGGTTCCCAAACATTTTTTGCAACGTCCTCCTTTTGGAAATAAAATCATTTTCAGCCCATCTCATTTAACGTCATTTTTGCAGCTGGTGTGTACTTGCGTGCTCTGTAGTAAAATTAGCTCCAGCTGTGCACAGTGTAACTTAATAATGAAAAATGTTCACGGTAGCACCGTGCCGCCCCTGTCATAAGGCCCTCCCTCAAAAAAAAATTGAAAATACCTGCATTAACCTAGCATGGATGTTTTTTGGAACATGGGAAGAAGACGGATTATCCATAGAAAAGTTATACCAAGATGCAAACTCCGAACAGAAAGGTCGCAGTTCTGATTCAAACTGCACACCTCAGAATTGTGAGGCAGACAAGCTATCATACATAATGAATATAAAGTATTTTAAAACCATAAAAATAGTTAAAGTTAGTCATATTTAGGGTGAACAATGGTGTGGCTGTTTTTTTTTTTTTTTGGAGTGGGGAAAAGGCTAGTCACGGTGGAATAAACAGTGTGTTCATTCGTTCACAATGCTAGTGGAACAAACTTAATGAGCCGTACACGAAAGCTTTCGGAAATCTATGTCTCAACGAGGGGACCATATTAAGTCCACCAGTTCGTTTCTTCCTGGAGTGACATAGCAAAAAGACACTTCAGTGCTGCCATTGTGTACTACACAAACCTGATGTATTTGCACCCCGTATCCTTTTAAGTCATCAGCCCAGGTTGTATTTCGATATATGTCATCCACTCGATCGATCAGCTCAATCTATAGGAAGAAGAAAAATGCATGTAGGGTATACTATAACACACCAAAAACTTCATTTGAACTACACAGAAGTTTTAGGTGCGGTGTCTGACCAGGTAATTGAGTGTGACACTCTCTTGTCCGCGGCCCATGTGTTTAAAGAAGCGGTGGTCTGCAACTAGCAATAGGCGGCAGGTGTTCTTTTTGTGGTCGTGAACTTGCCGCTTTTCTCTGTGATGAAAATCTGAATTGCAAAAGGAGAAGCACGAGTTGAACATCAACAGAAAAAGCAACAGATGTGTGTTCACTGTCGTATTCAAACATCAATAAGGGCTTAGCTGACACGAGGATGTAAATAGACTAGCACACACCCTGAGAATAATATATGATGTCATGTTCCACTACTTCCCTTTTAACTTTTTCAGGGAAACCTTTAAGACAGCGGGAACTGGAACGCATTAATAGAAGCAACATATTTCATATTCAGAGGTGAAATACGGTTAGAAGCACCACTCAAAATAATGCTGTGCAAGGGTTAGGCCACCTTAAATGATAACCACAATAATACATACAGCCGCTCAATCATTTTGTATAATACTTCAAGTCAACAACCTATTTACTATAACCAAAGCATGAAAAAGATACCGATATTCACATATTCACTCCACGATGCGCTCGTTCCCTACTTCGTACAGTCAGTTGTAGTTGGGTGTACCCCATTTCATTACACTCGACTAAGTTCTGGTCCTCGCTGTGACCGCCGTGGAAAATTTAAGTTAAGTTGCAGAACAACATTTTATTTATTTGCCTATGTATATGTTCCTGTATAAAACTTATGACCGAATGCTGCGGCTCCTCTAGAGATGAGGCTGTGTGCTCTGCGGTCTTGGAGAATTAGCAATAAGTAAATAGAAAAAAAAAAATTCTTGGCTATCATAACCTCGATTTATTCATAATACCACCTCTAGCACAACCTTCACCTCATGTCCCCTGAGTACAGTACTGTACTCGCAACCAACCAGTGGGAGGTATTTTTCTCCTTAGGCAAACAGCTATACTGTTATACTGTATATGCTTTGTATTTCTGAAACAGGACGCTTGTTTGACAATTTCCAATCACAACTGTGCATGTGGATACAAAGGCTTTTTTTTTTTTTGCTAAAGTGACAGCCCAAGAATCTCACACCCACATCCTTTGTCTAACTGCCAAAGCCTCCTCCAACTTGGACATTTGTGATTCGCCTATTCTGTTTTTTTTTTTTTTTTCCCGTTTGTTTTGCTCTGCATTTCCGAAGCAACTTACATCGTCTCCGATCTCCAACCACTAAAACACCGCAACTTTATACCGCTACCTTTCAAGCTACAAATAGTAGAGACGCGTAAAAGTAGACACACCATTTAGCTTGTCTGTAACGTTGGGCTCATACAAACTCGCCCTGGGGGTCCTGAGCAGCAAGTCCTCGGCATGGACGTAACCACACACTTTTGGAGAAGCGATGCGGCTCAGATTCCTGATGTCTTCAGAGCGATACACCAGCAACCTGCCATCGCCACCGCTGTCTGTAAAACGCCATAAGGGCTGGCAAAAATGGATGAAACAGTTGAGTTAAGAAATGGAGGATGGTATTTAAGAGACATTAAAAATTGCAATAGGGTGAGCATTGTATCCTGTAAAGATGCTCGAAATTCAAACTGAAGCAGAGTGGCACAACTTCAAATTTGACAAACATTTTCAGCAATAATACACCCTTTAGGTCACACAAATGCAAGGCATCATGCGAGATTGTCACCTATCAACCTACAAGACATGAGTGAACAAATTGAAAATTACCTGTATAGTTAGTAAGGTTTTTAGCATTGCCACAGTTTCGCCCTGCAATCGATTATTCCCATTTCCATTCTTTTCTATGGCAGTGTTTTCCAAATTTAGGGTCAGGACCCAAAATAAAACTGAATATTCATCATCAGACCCACCCCGATTTATTTTGGCTTTTTGAGTGATGTTCTTTTTAGATTAATATCTTCTATAGTCTTTATCAATAATTTATAGACTTTAAACCGATGTGATTGGCTTGATCAGAATTGGCCCATACTTAGCATTTTATGCTGATCGGCTTTAATGTCACAATTCGCTGATCCGATAAATGGCTGTGCAAAACATACTTACACCACCTCGCCATCATGTACATTGTATATATTTTCATCTAAAAGCTTGCTTATTTTTATCTTTTTCATGGTTTTTTTTTTTTTTTTTTTTAACATACTACTGGTACTTTTAATATCTCACCGCCAATAAAGTTTTTTTTTTTTTTTAACATGATCGCAGCATGGGACAGACATACAACACTTGCATGTCAAATTCGGTCATTCACAATTGCACTATGTCAGACTAATGCAATCAAATTTTGCACTTCGATTCCACTGCATCCCATCTTTTACAAACACTGGGCTTTACATTGTCAACTCAAACGCAACCATATACATATATATCTACATATACATGATGACAACATTAGTGGATTGTACCGCGTGTAATATAGGGACAAACAGGGGGAAAATGTATGGTTGTGGTCACCGGTGCTTGGGAGAGGATTTTCATTTAAGGATTGCTTGAGGTATGTTCACATACTTTTAATAGTCGGAAGCACGGAACAAAATGTGATATAGCCTAGCTAGCTAGTGCTACTACTGACAGCTATCCATAAACACACCTGCGTTCTGTCCAATCATGCCCTAAATTTTTGTGTGTGTGAAGTAATTTAATTACAACCGCGTAATTTAGATGCAGTAAGCTGCCACCATTACTTTTGTGTTGACCTGACTTTTTACAATACTAGAGAATAAGACACTCAAAATAAAAGTATAGAGCGCAATTAAACAAGTCATTTAAATAAAGAAATTGCTCCATCTTCAAATCATTGATCAGTTATATTTATTGAACTCGCTGATCTGTAATCAGTCCTCAACATCCTGATCGTGTAAAGCAAGGGTGCCCAGACTTTTTGACCCCAAGATCTACTTTTCAAGTTGCCTCTTGCGATCATACTTAAGGATGAACATTTTTTTTAACTATCTGAGTTCACGTTGATGATCACTAAACACCATACAAATGGAAGTGGGCTGTCACTCACGTCGGTAGATTCGCCCAACTGCAGTGAGAAACATTCACAATCTGCAATGTCCTTCCACGTTTGCTGGGTCAAGTTCTCAGGCATGGCTTCACAGCGCCGTGTAATTGTACTTCTTGACAGATGTAGAGCTTTTATTGAATATAATATTTCCGCCTTTTTTTTTTTTTTTTTTTTTTTTTTAAAAAAGATCGTAACAATGAGTTAGCTATGCCTCTTTTACCATCTCTCCGTCTTGGAAGGACTTCTTGTTATTAACGATGATCTGACGAACCTGGAAACGATCCTTCGGTGGCGGCTTTCGCTGTTGAACTATATTGTGTGAAAAGTGACTGCCGTGCGGACAATTGGGATTTGACTTCGTTCACTTTTGTCATTCTCAGCTTGCTTTTCGGCGGAACGTCGTATTTTCCATGAACAGTTCGACATTGCCGCTACACATTTCATTACACTGGCAAAAGCACTTTGAAAATTACATTGTGAAAAAAAAAAAGTCCACCTCCCATCCCAAATGAAAGTGATGTGTTTTTGTCTTTTTCTTTGCTCCAACATCCGTACTCATGTTTGATAAGATTTCTTTACTTCAAGAAAAAAGCTAGGGCTTAAAATAGGGAGGGGAACTCGCTGACTAGAGTAAATACGGCTGACGTATTTCTTTTTTTTTTTTTTTCGGCATGCTGTTGCGATCGACCAGAACTGCTTCAACTGGTCGATCGTGATCGATGCATTGAGCACCCCTGATGTAAAGCCTATTTGTTTCTGTGCAATAAACATATTTTTTGGGCAATGCATGACATATTTTAGGAAACGATGAAAAGGATTTGGGAACTTCTGTCCAATGAGGGCACACAAAAAAACAACAAGCATCACAAACCAGATTTTGTGTAACCACAAAGGTTGTATTGGAAAATGTAACTGAAACTGATGAAGCCACATGAACTAATTTACTAAAAACCCACAAATGCACAATTAATTGTCTATGGAAACAAAGACTGACTGGTCTTCGTACCTCTACATTGTACTCCGCTTCATCAGTTAGAATGTGAGCTGAAAACTCATCGCCATCAATGTGTGCCTGCACACGAGAGTTCTCTTCACCTGAAAACAACAAAAACAATTGATTTGGCACAAATGTCCCTGATAAAATAGAAAAACACCCCCATGTCCAATTGTAGATGTTTGTCTATCGCTATGACCACAAACAAAATAAAGACACGATCTAATAACTGTGTTACTGGACTAGATATGTGATAAATGTTTTGACCACACACAGTGGTCAAGAGTTGTAGCTAAATATGGAGGTGATTTGTCAACTCACCGACCACGTGCCCCGTGAAATAGTTCTGAAGCTGAATGTCATAGTTCTCCTCCCTTCCGAGTTTATCGACAAACACAGCTTGGAAATTCTCAGTGAAAAGCTCTGTGTTGGTGGTCAAATACAGCTTGAAATGTCTGGAATGGACACAAAAAAAAACCATGATGCAAAATTCCACTTACTCACTTGCTTTTTCTAAAATATTTTTACTTCCACTACACAAGTACACTTGAGAAAATTACTTTTCATACTTAAGTCCAATAAATATCAGATCATTGTAGGCAAATATTACACTACATAGTGGCTTCAACTTCTACCAAAGTTATTCTCTGTTAATTGTTCTTTTATTAAAATATCACTTCAAAGAGTTTATACTATACTAATCAGGTTTTGCAGAAAAATGGACGAAATAAAACCTAGCAAGCACACTTGTTAATTTAAAATATATATATATATATATATATATATATATATTTTTTTTTTTTTTTTTTTTTTTTTTTTTAAACGACTATGAATCTTAGACGGAGAAATCTTTACACACCTGTGCAAAGCTCTGAAGCTGACCAGTCGCTCAAGGTGGGACGGGGCATGGACGTCCCTCTTTCTCACAGAGTGTAACTGGAGCTCCGACACTGGTAGAATCTCAAAATCAGCCAGAATAGAATGAAGTGTATCTGGAAGAAAAAGGGCGACACCAGTCGCAAAGAATGACTATGATGAACAAATTGGAATTGTTGCTGACACAAAACAAGCACACGACAGCTGTCACGACAGACCCTGACTTGTTCGCAACTCATGGTTTAAGCAATTTCGTCTATAGTAATAATTATGGAAGATGTTTTTTAAAGTACCATAAGGTCACTTTATCATTTAGCGGAATTAATTTGATGAAAGATGGAATACTTAATTTAAATAACAATTTTAAAAAAAAGATAGCAAAACTTACCCATTTTCTCCGGTGTAATTCTCGAATTAACAGCTCCGCCCAAGCAGAACTGGGCCACAAACGCAAATACGCACACGCGCCACATGGTGAAACAACGCCGAACACAAATATCACAACGTCGGCGACATTATCGCAAAGTTTGCCAGCCCGTCGGTGAAGCTAGCTGGAACAAAGCGGAAGTTGACATTGCGGCAACTTCCGCTTGACAGCGGCAACTTCCGCTTGGGGTTCTTGAGTCCCTCCAGACGACGCTAACGATCCAATCATTTTCCACACCGAATTATATTCCAGAATTATATTTAATCAACCTACTATGCATCTTTTGGGTATGTGGGAGAAGGGAGAGGGAGAACATGGAAACTCCACACAGGCGGGGCCGGGATTTGAAGCGCAGATGTGTGAAGGAGACGCTTTAACTCACTGGTGTCAAACTCAGGGCCTGGGAACCGGATCCGGCCCGCCACAGATTTTATGTGGCCCGCAAAGGCCGTGTCAACTTTCATGATTTTTGTAAAAATCTGTACCAAAATTCCAAATTGTCAGATATCATCAATGATAATGTTGAGGTATGCATTTCTGTTTTCCCAAACAAACATGAACAATGGTTTGAAAACACATTATCCTTGATTTTTTTATTGCAAAGTTAGCTCATAAATTTCGTGCGTGAATATGATCGTGCAACTAAAGATATTTATGGGTTCGGCATCATTACGGCCTTCTGGGGGAAAACGTATCTAAAATCTGGCCTGCAAAATAAAATGAGTTTGGCATTCCTCCCAATCGTCCACAGTCCTGCATGGAACCTGAGGCAATATTTGAGTAAACCAACAACTTAGAGAGTACCCCGGTTTTGCTTGCGCGGGTTTCGCATGCTCTTTCCCTGACTGCGTGGGTTTTCTGGGGTGCTCAGGTTTCCCCCCACGTTCCAAAAAATGGACGGTTGATTGATTGAAGACTCAACATAGGTGCGAACGCCGTAGTGACACTGGTTTGTTTCTATGTATTTCTATGCAGCATGCGATTGGCTGGTGATCAGTTCAGGGTGTACCCCACCTCCTGCCCATTGACAGCCGGGATAGGCTCCAGCACTCCCTGCGATCCTCGTGAGGCTAAGCGGCGAAGAAAACGGATGGATGGATGGTCGAGTGAGGTACCTGTTCACTCGCGATATTGCAGTTCACCTTGTACGGGTTCATATTCACACCACCCATAATTCACTATATAACCACATTTTAGTGTATGCTGTAATTTTGTTGTGAGAAACACCTAGTCCAAAAAGTAAAAATGATTAATATACTTTTAGAATTAATCAAATGTACAATGTCCCGTACTTAGCAAAGCAAAGCAAATGTATTTGTTTAGCGCATTTCATACACGATTAAAGACATTTGAAAACAAAGAGATGAAAACATTTAAAACAGGATGAAAATAATAGACAACATATTTTTAAAAAGACAATTAAAACTACATACAGTGCAAGTAATATGATCAAAAAGTGGATATTTTCTAAAAAGCATGAGAGAAAAAAAAAAAAAAAAAAAAAAAGTTTTCAACCTGGATTTAAAAACATTCCTAGTTGGGGCTGACCTCACCTCTGTTGGCAACTTATTCCATTTGTGTGCAGCATGATAGCTAAATGCTGCTTCACCATGTTTGCTTTGGACTCTGCGCTCCACTATTTGACCTGAGTTAGTCGATCTCAGAGCTCTACTGGGTTTGTATTCCGGAAGAATTTCTTTCATGTATTCAGGACCTAAATCATTCAGTGATTTATAGACCAGTAGCAGAAGTTTTAATTATATTCTAAAGCTGACTGGAAGCCAGTGCAAGGACTTTAGGATTGGCGTTAATATGCTCTGACCGCGTTGTTTTCGTCAGAACGTGAGATGCAGCATTCTGAATGAGCTGCAGCTGTTTAATACTCTTTTTGGGGAGTCCAGTCAGAAGACCGTTACAGTAGTCAAGTCTACTTGAGGTGATCTTTTCCTGGTCTGCTTGACACATACAAGACTTCACTCTAGATATGTTCTTCAGATGGTAGAATGCAGTTTTTGTGATTGATTTGATATGATTGTTGAAAGTCAGGTCGGAATCAATCAGAACACCAAGGTTTTGGACTTAGTCTTTGGTTTTTAAGATAGAGTCCAGGTGTTGACTAACAGCAATTCTCTTTTCTTTATGGGCAAAAACAATTGTCTCAGTTTTGTTGTGATTTAGTGAAGAAAATTTTGGCTCATCCAGTTATCTGATTTAGACAGTGGCACAATACCTCAATTGAACTGGTCATCTGGAGACACCGCTAAATATAACTGTGTGTCATCTGCATGGCTGTGGTAGTCAAAATTAAAGTTTTGAAGAATTTGACCCAAGGGTAGCATATACAGGCTGAACAAGAGAGGTCCAAAAACTGACCCTTGAGGGACCCCATAGGTCATTCCATTCGCTGAGTCACATGACATCACATACTAAGAAAGCATAACTGGATTGGTTGGCTGTTTGGTTCTGACCCGAAGTAACCCTGCCTGGTGGCACAGACGGTGAATTTCAGACAGCCAATTGTAGCCAGTTGTATTGTTTTTGAAAAGTTACACTGAAATACAACTATTGAAAATGTTACATTTCAAATTCAAATCCTGGTGGCACTCATTTACTTCCATAAGACTAACACTTGACTAAAATGCTGGTACTGAAATGAAAGCAATGGAAGGAAAACTGACAAAACAACTTCAATTTGCATTAACTCAAAATATTGGAAAAAATCTTGCAAAATAATGTAATGGAGGAATTTGCCGATTCTTGTCTTTTTCTAATTAGATCAATGCCCCTGTGCAGTATGAGTGACATAAAAATGATCGCGCTCATTTCTTGAAATTCTTATTTTAATGCCTGTATAGTACTACTCAAAGGTGTAGTGTATCTGAATAACATTTTTTCATTAAATGAACTCAATACTATTTGCCATGTCATTATGTGTCCAAACAAATTTTACAAGGCATTAAATCTGTCTTTTTGATTCTCCATGACTATGTTGATTTACTTATTTGCTTTGACGATGTCGTATTTTCAGGGTTGCCGCCTCCAAAACTCTCACGCACACACAGAAGCCGCCGTCCACACTGAAGTTATTTGAAAGAATAAAGACAGGCACTCATTGGCTGACCCGCAGGCTTTTTGTGTGCTAGTTTTTAAGACTATTGAGTGCTGTCTCATTTGGAAAAAGTTGGGACCATGACATTTTTTCACCCCCCCCCCCCCCCCAAAAAAAAAAGTTTGGTAATTGCATCACCTTTTACCTTTTGAAGAATGGTTCTGGAGTATAACCAACAATAATCAACTACTATACATTAAGTTACATTATGTTGCACACACAAAAAAATGGTTTATAAAATGATTTATTCATGTTAACATCGCTGTTACACAGGGATTCAAACGGTTCCACAAGGCTTTAGGGGACTACAATTGAATGATTAGCAAAACAATAGTGGTCCAAATCTCTAAATGACAAGCACTGGACAGACAAGCAGACCACCCTCTTTTTCGAATGTGTACAAACCTGCATTGAAAAAAAAAAAAGATTAAACTTGACAAATTGAACTTGTGTGTTACAGCATTTGTTCCCATTCCAGTGTAATATCTCAAGAGACATGCAAATGACAGAATTGTCTTCATTTACTCATTTGAAAGGTCTTGGCATGTCGGCCAGTGAAGCCCCCCCACAACCCCCCTCCCCCCTTGCCCCAAAGAGACATGCTTCAGTGAAAGTGGCATCAAAGTGAGGATGAATCCAATGGAGACTACGATTTGCTGCCAGCATGCATGGAACACTGGCATTCCCTGCAGCATGAAAACTATCTGAAGTGGAATTTCAGACGCTGTAACCGTACCACATGATTGCTCTTTTTTTTTGTCTTTTATTTTTTTAAAGACAGAAGGAAGAGGAAACTAAGATGATAACCTGGAAACAAAATCTTCCTCAGAGGTTGAACTGCCAGTTGTTCGATGTAGGGGACTTGGGAGGATTTCTGCCTCTAACTTTAGGAAACAGCGTAAGATGTGAAGCTATCAATACTCTTCTACATCTGAAATTGCACATACTGAAAAGGCCAGGACACACACACAAACCAAAGGAATGGAGGGTTTTACTTTTACGGGTTATCCTAATCTTTTTTCTTTACTCCCATTTTTTTTTTTCATGATTACATGATTTTTTTTCCCAGCAATGGGTTTCATTGGAAGAATGTAGGATCGGAGCAATAGGGAATGACGGATGTGTAAAAAGTTTTTTTTGTTTTTTTTAATCCTTTTGTTGGTTTGAGAGAACAAGGACTTTTTTTTTTTTCTTTTTTTAGTTCTCAGTTTCACCGCCGTCACCTCTTTCTCCGGCATCACCCTCCTCACCAGCGGTGTCCGATGTCCATAGCTGAGGAGAGGCAAGATACAATTAATATTTTCGATAACATCAACTGTACAGTTTTCGGACACTATTCAGAAATAATGCTACTAGGTCAACGATTTATATCTACTACATGTTCTTCGGTGCAGCCATTTTCTCCATAGCGCTACTTTGTTCTAGTTATGTACAATGTTTCGTTTTTTTTTGTTTTTTATTTTTAAATTAGTGGACCGTCCAAAGTTAAATACTCCAAGAACACTGACTACCATAATTTCCGGCCTACAAGCGGCGACTTTTTCCACACGCTTTCAACCCTGCGGTTTATGCGGTGATGCGTCTAATTTCTGCATTTTTTTTTTTTCTAACAGCCGCAAGCGGGCACTCGAGCGGAAAAGGTAAGAATGAGACTGGTTTTCCACCAGTTTATGTGACTTTTACCGGTCGTATTAGCGCTGCGCTAGCATTAGCGCTGTGCTAGCGTGTTGCTGCAGTGTTACTGGCGTGTCTGTGATATTTACCGGCAAGTTTTATTTCAACCGGTCCTGTAAGCTTTAGCACAGCGCTAGCTTTAGTGCAGCCCTAGCGTTAGCGTTGAACTCTGCACAGTCTCTTTGTAAATATCTCGTGTTTCAATGTGGGCACTTGCGGCTTTTACACAGCGTATGTATGTACCAAATGGTATTTCCTTTACAAATGTACTCTGTGAGGCTTGTAACCAGGTGCGCTCTGTAGGCCGAGAATTACGGTATACACACACACAATTAAAATGGAAAGTCAAAAATGCCTGAAAGGCAAAACATAACGAGATAAAACTAGTCATGTCTTTTGTCAGACTTCAGCTCAAGGATTAATTCCACTTTTTTTTTTCCCCTGACAAGTAGTTACGGTTGCTTTGTCTTAATAGACAGTGGTAAACCTCTCTTTGCACCTGTATGACAGGAATCAATATTTTTCTTAAAATGTTTGCAACGTAAACCAAATGTCACCTTATCACTTATCTACGCTAACACTGTAGTAAAGTCATGACTAGCGCAAATAAACACTTGTAAGACTAATATAAATCATTTCAAAACAGAACATGCCTTTTTGCACCAGTCACAACATATTCTTGCGCAGTTAACTGCATCATTTACAACCTTGAAAAATCATTGCTACGACTGTAAACTCACTGAAAAGAAAAAAAAATACATTAAATTTCATGAACATATATTTGAAGTCTGGTGTAAAAAAAAAGTGAGTTTACTTTAGTGGTATTCATCATCAGTTGAACTGTTAAGAAATTTGGTGTGATGTGAGGACACTCACTGTCAGATTGTCTCTGAGGAGCTGCATGATGAGTGTGCTGTCTTTATAAGACTCCTCGTTTAGTTGGTCGAGCTCGGCGATGGCCTCGTCAAACGCCTGCGAGCAAAACCAACAATATAAACATTGGAACAGAAAACTGGCTTCAGTAGCGGTGGACAGTTTGAGATGATTCACAAACCTTTTTAGCGAGTTCACAAGCTTTTTCTGGGGAGTTAAGGATCTCGTAGAAGAAGACTGAAAAGTTAAGAGCTAGACCCAAGCGGATGGGATGTGTGGGGTCCATGTCCGTCTTACTGATGTTAAACGCTTCTTGGTACGCCTGCTGCGAGTTCTCGATGATCTCTGATGAATTAATATCCACAAATGATTCAGATTCAAAAAGACTGTCACTATAAAAAAAAGGTCATTTCCTTTCTTTAAACAGGAAGGCATCTGCTCAATTGTGGTCTCTCAGTGACAGTGAACCAGTCAATCAAGACAGAAAAATGCTGAGAGCTCACATCACACAGAAGGTGTTTGTGTGCTCTGCAGATTCAGCGCCCACCACCCACTACAGTTAAAACTTCAGAAAAAAAAGACGTGACATCATTTCCAGCCCACGGTGACACATACTATGACATGGTCCTAGATAGTCCAAAGATAAATTCACTACTAAAAACTCAAATGGGGAAATTGTGAATGTTCAATGCAGTCGAGTATATACTCACTCAATTTATCATCTCCGGAGGCAACCTCAGCGAGGTATCTATAGTAATCCCCCTTCATCTTTAGGTAGAACACCTTGCTCTCTTGTTTGGACTTCTCAATTAAATGTTTATCCAGCAACTCCTGCAATGAGAAAAGAAACGATTGGATACAGCTTCACAAAAGGAACCAGGTTACACATCAATGAAATTTCAATACGATATCTGGCACACCAAATGAAATTAATTAATAAGCCACAGACTTAAAAAAACAAACAGATGATCTTAAACAAAGACTACATAGGTCAACCATTAAAAGTGTAGTACTACCACAACTTATAAAATTTGAGCCTATTTGATTTTTGCCTTAACTTTTTAAGAATAATTAAAGATAAAGGCTCTGGATGGTTGCAACCTGCAACTCACTTCACACCAACCAACAATTGTTCTTCAAAAACAAAAAGGTCAATTACTAAGTTTCAAGATTTTTGTTGTGACTCCCAATTGAACTTCACTGTCAAAAACAATTACAAAAGTGCATTTAAAAATAAAAAAACTTATGTAGAACTCTGCTAGCATAATGCTAACCCTACAAAATAGCACAGACCGGTTCACGCAAGTAGCATTTACATTGGAGAAGTTAATACTTTAGCAACAGATCTTTAAACAAAATGCAGCAAAATAAACAGTATAGCAATATTTAAATGCATTCAAAGTTATCTTCCAGAGGCATCTTGAGAGTTTACATTGGTGACTTTCAAATTGGAGAGGGTGTTATAACCTTATTTTCCACACTATAAGGCGCAACTAAAAGCCTTTATTTTTTTTCAAAAGCTGACAGTCCGCTTTATAATCTGGTGCGCCTTATATATGGATCCATATTGAGCCTTTAGTGCAACTCCATCTAATGCATGCATAACGTAACCCCAGCCTCTACTGTAGCGCCTTACAATGCGGCGCGCGCCTTACATGTGGGGGGGGGGGTTGTCTTAAAATAGGCCTTTCATTGAAGGTCCGTCTTATAATGAGGTGTGCCTTATAGTACGGAAAATACGGTACTTTTTTTTTTTTTTTTAAACAGAAATTGAATATAGCCATGTTTTACTTTTAGGACTATCAGCCCATTTTGGGGAGTTTAAAGGGGGGAAAATATATCCATCACATTGAGACCAATACCTTGTTTATATAGTGGGATAAAGTGGTGCTACAAATGAAGCAGTTACAAGGGGTGCCCTGTTTTTGAGGGGGAGCTGATGAAAAAACCTGAACATAGTGGACTCAGATAGAAGACTACTACTAATACAAATTACATTGCAGTCACTCACATTTGAAAAATGTATGGGTTTGGTCAGTCATGCCCGCAGATATAAAGTTGCGGGTGTGATTAGAGATGGAATATCAAGACCTTAAAATAACTTACTGAGTTGTTATACCAGAGTATGTTGTTGTTACCGAATACTATAGCGATAATTTATTGACACACGAACAGACAGCCATTTTTAAAAAAGTCAATACATTCAATTTCAGAACTAAATGTTGATATAAATCATTTTATTTCATCATGATGTATTGTTATAATCTTGCATAGTTTACAGCACAATCTATTGTCAATCCATTGATGAAAGGTAGCAGTAGATTATATCTTCCTAAAGCATGTAGAGGGGAAAAGTTTTGAACGCCATCAAGCGATCAACCAAAACTGCCTCGCGATCGACGCATTGAGCACCCCTGGTGTCACCGAATTTTCTCTGAGATGGCTCATTATGTTGATGACTTTTGACATAAATGCGCTCACAGTACGTGAAGCAGCTCAGAACGTGTTTTTGCCATCAGTTCCCAACATACTCAGTAAGGTTAAATTGCATTTCCTGTTTCTGGGTGAATACTGATTGTTTAGGATCAGGCTTGTTTTGTTACCAATGTTTATGAATTAAACACTTAAATTAAATGTCAAGACTACACAAAATAAGCAACATCTTTCAATACTTTTTCTACTCATAAATTTTACGCGTGGGATTTTTCGTGCTCGACTGTGCAGATTTGCAAGTGCGATGGCACGCGGGTGTGATCGCGCTCGTCAAACGTGAGTGACTGCGTTGGTTGCAATTTTTTTCCCCTCCTCCAAAGTGAGCATGACAGAAAATGTTGGGAATAGTGACCCACCGAAATTTTCACCCCCAAATTGGCCAAAAGCACATTTTGTTTCAGACCAAAAGACTTGCTGCAGAAATAAGTGACAACAGGGAAATGCTGCATCCCCCGTGCAGTTGCATACACTATATTCTGCACCTGCCTCCTCCCTTTTTTGTTTTTTAATTTTAAAACTGGTTCATCCAGTGAACATTCACCCAACTTTAATGATTTCCACTGCGGGGAATGTTTGTGCGCGATCAGTTCCCGTTTCGGCTCCTCATTCATTTGGATTCAGAAATAATTTTCCCTTTGGTGCATCACAAGTTTGGAAACCACTGTCCTATGTTATTTGTAAATAACATTGCCCAATGTGGATTACAGGTAGAATACAAAATCATAACCTGCGATTGCCCTCTATAGGACATATCATGGGTCGTTCAACAGAGATTAAAGTGGGTTGGGTTGTGGGGGGGGGGGAAGAGTCCTACTTCAATTAAAGCACAGCACACTAACCATCTGCAAACCACCACCAACCTCAAACCTAATGGGGGGGGGGGTGGATTCTAAGATTTGGCAGGAAGAAAGTGTCTTTGTCTCAGCCAAATCCCTCCCAGCAGCCGCCACTCCCAAGTCACGTCCACAAGCCACCATTGGCTTGGTCAAAACATGCACACAGCTCATGTGCTGAGCATTCCTTTCCCCTGCAAGCGGCACACAATTGACAGAAATAGGGATGCTCTCAGAGAACTTTCACACAAAGCTCTCATTTCAGTCACCAGCACTCACAGGAGAGTGCAAACGGCATCGTACGATGAAAAGGTCTGACTAGTCGCGAGCCTGACTCAATTCGCACATCTGAAAAGAATTTGTCTCCAAGCATCGATGTCTTTTGAAAATTGAATAAGATTTGGTTGAAAAAAAAAAGGCAGTTAGACAATGTAAAAAAAAATAAAGGGTGGGGGGATACATATCACAGCATTACAACAGCAATATAACCAAGAATAAAAGGTAAAATGTGTTTTGAGGTTAAATGTACACATGTTAATTTGAGAATTTGTCGTGAATTATTGCTCTCTAGCATCACTTTTATGTGCCTGTATAAAGATTTGAGAAGGAACTAAGCCTCAAATCACCTTTTCTTGAGTCTAACAAACTGTGATTGTACCTGATTAATGTATGACACGTCTCTAAAGCAACAACAACGGCTGTGAGTCGTAGACTGCTGCAGTTACATTTTTATAGGAGTTTTGATAGTGACCTGTTAAAGAATTGAATCTTTCAGATCATTCTTTCGCCACCAAACGTAGCCCTAAGACTGCGTTTTACAAACAAAGTGAACAATTTAGATGTCAATTATCACCAAAACACAGCCTGGGTCTGCCAGTTTTGTGAACTGGGGGCCACCACCTCCACACCACTGCTATAGAGTACAAGATGAATACAACTACCACCAACCGAGCGCAGACCTTTGGCTCCACACACGATTTTAGGCAAGCAACCTGCAGTCTACTACATATCTTGTCTATTCTCTCTCTCTCTCTCTCTCTCACAGCAAACATGTTCAGGGGTGATTTATCATTTTGTAAAAGTTAGCAGCTTGGAAGGGTTCCGCAGACAAGTTGAGGCCTGAGGAGAGGCACACCCTTCTGCAACACTCAGAAGAGAAACAAAAGGCTGAGTCATGAGCAGGGAACATGCATGCTGAACGTGAATAGGCCCTGCAGTGTCTCATTGCAGACAGTAGCCCAGGGTCGTTACTACAATCTTTCAGATAGATACCCTCTAATCCACCCTGAAAACAGGATGGAAATAATGTAAAGTACAATCCCTGCTGTTACGATAGATTAATGAGGACGTGAAAGCATGGCCCACCCCTGCTAGTAGTCAATCCAGGCTTGGAACACATTCAAATGTAGGCCAAAGCCATTACCTTCAAAATGTGGCCCTGATAAAGTCATTCCCATTTTAACTAGTGGGAATTGTTTATGCATGTTAATTATTACACATGGCTTGTCACATTAGCTATCCATCTGCCAGATGAGACTGCATAGATGCATAAGAGGAGAAATATAGAAGCATTAGTGTAAGGGTCCTGAATGCATTGGAACCTGTAAAGCCCCCATTATCACACGTCGTCATGCAGATCTCATGACTTCAGTTCAGTGAGCATTCTGGATCAAACCCATGTTTTGGTTTTATTTTAAAATGCCACCTCAGACAGTTTCCATTGAGGGCACAAAAGTGTGATAACCGTTAAATCACAAACTGATTTTTTTCATGATAAAGGATCTGGCTCTTAAGTATAATAGGAGTAATTTAATCAATTACATAAAACGTAACCACCCATACTGACGCTAGCATATTTCTAGAAATGCCCATGAAACGCCACTAGGTGACACCACCCCCCTGCAAACACCTTGCCCTTTAATCTCTATACTGTCAAGCATCACCAGGGGTGAGTATTTTTCCTTTTTTGTTTTAAATATTTACAATTTCACTCTCTCGCCACAGTTAATTCTAAAACGCCACTTCAAATATCGACTCTGGTCTAGTTCACGCTTTATGAAGTCATCATTTCCACCCTGTAACTAATTAATTTGCAAGATATTGGTTTTGAAATGTTAATTTGGGAGTCAAGTAGCACGGCAGAACACGTAGGGTGCGAGTTTGGAAGATCCATGATATTTAACAAAAAAAAAAAAAAAAAAAAAAAGTAATGACCTTATCATTGGCCACACTATGGTGCAAGAACAATGTATCCAAAAATCGAGTTTCCCGAAAGGCAGTGGGAGGACACTACTTCCTGGTACTCCCCAGCATAAAATGGCCATATCTTTACAGAAAGTGAACCAAGAGGAAAACCTGGTGATTATCAGACATAACTGGAGAGAAATAACCTAATATCTAATTCACTGGAATTGTGTTATGGAATGGGTTTGAGTTCATGTTAACAGAAAGGAAAAATGTGTACACTTAAAACACCTGGAAAATGACATCTTGGAACTCAATTTAAATAAGAGATGGAACAATAGCATTTGAATTTGTCACGAATCACATAACCTTGTGAGGAGCAATTGCAAGCCCCTCAGGAATTCTGTAGGAATGCTGGCGAATCCTGTCATTTGACTAAAATCAAGAACTAAATCTCAAGAGACTCAAGGTGTTACAATTTTCTTGTCAAGCCAAAGCAGTGCCTTTGTGTTAATTTTTTTTGTAAGAGAAAAAAAAAAAATACATGATGGAACTGAGAATTAATAGCGCACATGTTCTTGGACAAGCTGCACATTTTCTTTATTCAAGTTTGAACCGGTTAAGCAATGCAGTCTTTGTGTACTGTTAAAGCCCCCCCCCACCCCCACCCCACCACCAGCACCATTCACACACTAAAGTTGCCTTCAAATCGATCAAACTTAGATTTGTCTCTCTATTCTCCTATAAAGTGAAGTACTTGCGAGCTTTGAAATGAGTAAATTTTACAGAGGCGTACCTAACGCTTCGACGACTGGGTGGCTCGTCAACCCAGTCGACCTAAATGAATCCCTGATCGGACTGTGGTATGTTGGATTATATTTCACGCCTGGCTCTTTGGTTACAGAAAATGAGGCCACTTACCAAAACCTTCCTGCAGATTTCCTGCAGCTCATTCTCCACTTTCTCCCGATATTCCTTAACCAGCAGGAGCTTTTTCTCATTTGTGTCAGACTTGGCTTCGATGCTAGAGAGCACCCTCCATGAGGACCGTCGGGCCCCCACCACGTTCTTGTAGGCGACGGACAGCAGGTTCCGCTCCTCGTTCGTCAGGTCTTCGCCCTTCTCAGTCACCGCTTTCATACACTCGGCCATGTCGTCGTAACGCTCGGCCTGTTCTGCCAGTTTGGCCTTATGGATACAGTCTTCCTTTTCCATAGTTTTTTTTTTTTTAAGTGGATATTTGATTGGGGAGCGACGGATCAAACACGGTCGGGACGAGCGACAGTCTGGGACTGTGAACTGGGAGTGGAAGAAGGAGTGGCGTTATTTCCACCGCAGCGTGACAGGTTAAGAAAATTAAACAATCACATCTGCGTAGTCAAGTAAATATATTTTTTAAAAGTTATACAGATTTGGGGATATTTTACGTACAAATCATTAAACAAGATAACGATGTGAACGGTTTTAGTGAGTTTCCGTCGCCTTGCTGCACACAATTGTGCTCTAAGGAGATTACGTAACCTTCAAGTAATATGCGGCGAAATTAATGAAGATAGCTCATTATGAAATAGACTTTTAGCAGCGCAAACGAGGCTCCCGAAGGGCCGAGCTGAGTCACGTCGGTACCGCAGCCCGCCACAAAGCTGTCTGGAGCGGCTAGCTAGCTACAAAGCGAAATTTGCAGGCTTAAGCTAACGGGCCACTCCTATCAATGGAAAAAGTGTCACCAAAAGCGCAGCTCAATAAAACGCGTAGCGTCCTAATTCATCACGGTCGATACCACAAAGATATTTTGAACGGCTACTGGAACGCACACAACACAAAGGTCGACGTATCTCACCGATAGAGGTCCGAATTCGCTTCTCAAATTGTTCCGAATCGATGGATTGGGCAGAAAGGCAAAGAACAAGCAGAGACAGCGAAAGTCCAACGTAACTTGATTTAAAGGAGGGCGGATCATCTGGGGGTCATTCTCCTATCGTAAATCGGGATCTCTGCTGAGTGACAGGTAGCTCTCGGAGTGTTGGCCAATAGACTTCGACAGCGGGGGCGAGGGGTGGGACATCAAAGGGTAGTTCGACCGACCCGAACGCCGCAGCGACTGGTCGCACGGGGTTTCCTCCAATTAGAGCAAGGGAGATGACGTCACCGAGTTGCCATGGTGATATCAGTCCAATCGCTCACCACTTTGTCACGACGTGTGGACAGCGGACACCGCACGAGAGGCGGGCGTGGCACCATCACACAAACGCACAACGCCATCTTATTCAGCTTTCATTTGAACAGTATTTGGTTTTTCAAGTTTAAATCACAATGTATTACTATGCGCAGGTAAAGTTAGTCCAGTTAATATGCTCATTTAATGCACAAAAAAGGCTGGAACAAGATCGTCATTGCGTTCCTTGACTAAATGAAAACCTGCCTGCTGTGACCTTCGTACTTGTTTATGCCCCACCCAGCTTTAGTAACAGGAAGGCACACTGGCAAACCACGGAGGCCATGGACTTACTGAAAACATACCAGTAAAGAGAGTGGCAATTTCAAGTTTTTTTTTCCTTTCCGATTGCCCGTACAGATCACGGAGCTCTCCCAGTGTTCACACACTGTGAAGTCGGCCACAGGACACAGAAACGGCAACATTTTCTCTTAACAGGAAAGTACATAAAGACTAACTTCCTGTACACAACTAAACGAAACTAGGCCCCCCTTTTTTTTCTCTTTGCTTGTGCAGACTTGCATTTGCCTTCCAGTCTAGAAAGTAAGACATCTATTTCGGTCACTAGAAGCAGCGTTCACAGTTATAGACCGTCTTGTCCACAGTAGGCCAGAGGGCTAGAAATAGCAATATTAATAGGGTAGCAAATCCCACAGCGTTAGTTCTAGATTTGAGCTGCTCCCGCTGTTATTAGCAAGCCGGAGGCCTTCTGAGGCTCGCGTTCTGATGTTTCACGCGGTTATCTTGTGCGAAACATTTTGATTTGAATGCTGCACATGTAGACGTTCAACAAAATCCAAATATTCTAAAGAACAATTCGTACACTGTTGCGTCCTTCTCGATGAACATTTGTGACCATAAATACTGCCAACTGCTATGAATATTCAATTTCTAATCCTATCCAACCTGCTCACTCCGAGTGAGAACCTCAACATCTTCATTTCTGCCATCTCCAGTTCTGCTTCCTGTTGTTTCTTCAGTGCCGCCGTCTCTAATCCGTACATCATGGCCGGCCTCACCACTGTTTTATAAACTTTGCCCTTCATCCTAGCAGAGACTCTTCTGTCGCATAGAACACCAGACACCTTCCGCCAAGTGTTCCACCCCGCTTGTGGCCGTTTCTTCACTTCCTTACCACACTCTCCATTACTCTGTATTGTTGCCCCCAAGTATTTGAAGTCATCCATCTTTTCTCCCTGGAGCTTCACTCTTCCTCCTCCGCCCCTCACATTCATGCACATATATTCTGTTTTAGTTCGGCTAATCTTCATTCCTCTCCTTTACAGTCTGTACCTCCATCTTTCTATTTGTTCCTCCGCCTGCTCCCTGCTTTCACTGAGAATCACAATATCATCTGCGAACATCATGGTCCAAGGGGATTCCAGTCTAACCTCATCTGTCAGTCTATCCATTACTGCCGCAAACAGAAAGGGGCTCAGCGCGGATCCCTGATGCAGTCCCACCTCCACCTTCAATTCTTGTGACACACCAAGGGGACACCTCACCGCTGTTCTGCTGCCCTCATACGTGTCCTGTACTATTCTAACATATTTCTTGCCCCACCAGACTTGCGCATGCATTGATGTTGTGAGGGAGGACATGAGGACAGTGGTGGACAGACGGTGTTAGAGAAGAAGACGCACGAGATAGGCTTGGATGGAAAAAGATGACACGCTGTGGCGACCCCTCACGGGACAAGCCGAAAGGAAAAGAAGAAGAAGAATGGAACCTCAAAATTTGGTTCCGAACATGGTACGACAGTGGAGTGTCGAGATGTAACGAAGCTGTTCACACTGAAGAGACATTCCAATCCGGACAACAGAGTTAACTGCTAATGTTAGCGGCTAACATTTGGCACTTTCTAGCCACTGATCTAAAAAAAAAAAAAAGACTGGATACCGCATACACATCGAGTGGTATGTCGATTGGTTGAAGCCATTTGGCTGCCATCTTGGTACTCCCAAAACGTGTGGAGGACATGATTTACAGGTTGGATGATGGTGGGGTTTTTCCTCAAAGTTTGCCATGTAGAATTAAAACTGTGTGTGAGCTTGACATTTTTTCAGCTCTGGTAACATGAAGGATTTTTAATTCGACTTGGTAAGCTAAAAAAAAGGCTAAGTGCAAAGGAAAGACATATAACACCGTGACTACCAAGAAACGGCGCATATTACCTCGGGCCTGATTTCCGTGACATGTTAACTTCTCCCAAAATACGCTGTGAAGCACTATCGTCATAACATAGCAAAAAACTAAGCATTTTTTGTCATAGAAACATTACACTTTAAGTAACTCAGTTCGGGAATGAGATCTTTCATCAAGTGGAGGCGTTCAAGTATCTTGGGGTCTTGTTCACAAGTGAGGGAAGAATAGAGCAGGAGATCAACAGAGGGATCGGTGCAGCGTCTGCAGTGATGCGGACTTTGTATCGGTCCATTGTTGTAAAAAGGGAGCTAAGTCAAAAGGCAAAGCTTTCAATTTACCAGTCGATCTACGTTCCTCCCCTCACTTATGGGCATGAGCTGTGGGTCGTGATCGAAAGAACAAGATCCCGCACTGAGAGGAGCAAGATGAGGTGGCTGGGGCATCTGATTCGGATGCCTCCCGGACGCCTCCCTGTTGAGGTGTTCCTGGCATGTCCCACCGGATAGAGACCCCAAGGACGACCCAGGACACGCTGGAGAGACTACGGCTCTTGGCTGGCCTGGGAACGCCTCAGGATCCCTCCGGAAGAGCTGGAAGAAGTGGCTGGGGAAAGGGAAGTCTGGGTATACCTGCTGAATCTACTTCCCCTGCGACCCAACCCGGAAAAGCGGTAGATACTGGATGGATGGATAAATCAGTTAGATATATTTTTGGAAATAAGGAGTCGCAAAGGGAAAATACATGCTAAACTCTTTGTTCATTTGTAGTCTCTGCGACGTCCTATTTCAGACAGAAAATGTCAAGTTGTTTCCTCGCATTTGAAAATCAAATTCAATTTGCAGAATTCTGTATGATGAAGTCCATGAAAAAATTCACAGAAAATGTTTTCTTACTTATCCAGTGATGTAGTTTAGGAAAATATTTACATTGCTTTTTCGCGAAAAACCGTCGTCCTGTAAAGGTGAAGCAGGGAGCGAACAGGGAACAAGAACAACCGTAAACAAAACTTTGTTCAAGTGAATTAAGCTTATCAGAAAATAAAAAAAACCCTTTACAACCAAACTTTAACAGTGTCAAGGTAAACCTTACCTGTGGTATGTTTTCTTACAGGCACAAAACTGGCGATTAACTCAGTTTATCGCTGTCGCTGCACAGGTTGTATGGTTGTTTTGGGAGTATGGTGAGTGTTAACTTCTGATAAAATGCACTTGATTGCTCAGCGAAGTAGTCAGTATACTGCCAATACAGCGTGTATGTGTTTAATGACGTATACATGAGTTGCATACATAGCCACAGTTTTTGAAGTGATGCTACCACCAGTAAAAATCCTCTTGATATCTTTATGGCTGCATTCCCCCCAACACACACACACACTTTGGGCTCTGACCTCGCAAATTGTAGCTGCCGTAGTCATGGCGCCACCCCAGGTCGCCATGGTAACTAAAGCTGGACTTGCCGTTGGCCGAGCAGGCCATGGGGCACGGTGGCGCTCACTCGGACGAGACGGGACCAGCCCCTTAATAGTCCGAGCTAAATTTGGCAAGAGATGAAATAGTCTTTCTGAAGATCCGAGAATTCTATATCTTTGAAGTATTTTGACAAAAGCTCGTGATCGAGACCGCATGTGTCAAACTCAAGGCCCGGGGGCCAGATCTGGCCTGCCACATGATTTTATGTGGCCCACAAAGCCAAATCTCGAGTGTCAATTTCAATTATTCTTGTAAAAATCTACAGAAATTTCAAACTGTCACACATCATAAATGATAAAGTTGAGATAGTACAAGCATTTTTTGCGTGACCAAACATGAATAGTTGAAAAACACATTACCGTTGATTTCTGATTCCAAAAGCAGATCATAAATTTATGATGTAAATACGATGAGACGATTAAATGTGTATTGTTTCACAGTCATAACGGCCCTCCGAGGGAAACCAGAACCACAGTGTGACCCGTGAGAAAAATGAGTTTGACACCCCTGAGCTAGACACTTCCAGATTATAGAAGAAAATGAGCAGAATAACTCTTTTAATATTGCATGTATGCTGGAATAGATTATATTAAAGGTTCCCACGTATGGAATTGAATGAAAAATGATGAGTGAGTTCTTGTTTTTCACAATACAACTGATACTGCGACTTGTGAGAGTAAAATGCTTAAAAGGTGCGCCACGCCTTTCGCATGGCAATTAAGGCCTTTGTTCTTCAGTTCAACTATTCCTGTCTCACCAGTAATTACACCTCATTAAAGCAAACTTACTGAGCACACTGAAACATAAATGCATCACTGAGGAATAAAAAAAAAAAAAAGGAGAAACCTGCATGCTACGGAGCGTGTATGTTTGCTTATAGTTTATGGTTGCTTTGGAGAGAATAATAAAGGACACCCTCTGCAACACGAGTGGTTTTCTCTAGCCGTCAGTCACCTCTGTTCGCCTTCTTCCGCGGTCCCATGCATGCGGCACGCTGCAGAGCTGCAGCATTCGCCTGCTCAGAGCTGCCAAGCATCACTGCGCCCGGCTGCAGCCCCTTTCAGAACACCCACCCCCACCCCGCCCCTCCCTGTCCGAGCAGAAAGACTGTCCAACAAATGTTTTTTCCATTGCATTGTTTTTTTTCTTCTGCTGCAGCAATGACAATGACAATCAATCACTGATGGGCTGTGATTACTCTCACGGTGAGAGGTCGCCGCTCAACGGAGGGGAAAGGGACGATCCGTTGCTGATGTGGACGCCATTTTATTATTCTGGCTCCTTTAATCCCAGAGTCAGCCAGTAAGAAAGGCAAAACCAATTCAGCACAGCGTTCTCTAAGCCGCTCATCCTCACAAGGGTCGCGGCAGAGCCAGTGTGACGGTCTGAGCGCTCCCGGTGCTGGAAAATCTCTTTGGGAGTAATGCGCATGCGCGTATATTTTGTAAACTTCCAGCCATTATGAAACATCCCCATCCATGCTTCAACATGTGCCATTCGACAACTTGTCGCCGAATATTCACGTTCGCGATGGACATCTCAGAAAGACGAACACAGCAAACATACATATATGTGTATATCTTTTTTTTAATCAACTTTTGTTTTGAGGTTAGCTTAGGGTTAAGTTATAACGTATTTTAACTCCCTCTATGTAGAAGAAGGGGAACTATGAGGCCGGGAGATTTCCCAGTAAGTGCCTGCTACGTACCCAGAGTTCCCCTGTTAGTAACGCATGCGCATTCATCACAAGGAGACTTTTCAGCACGGGGGAGCGCTCAGACCGTCACACCCAGCTCACATTGGGCGAAAGGCTGACTTCACCCTGAACCGGTCACCAGTCACTCGTAGCGCATATATCGACACCATCACTAAGCGGGAATTGATCTCACTTCCATTTTTGCCTCGCAACATCCATTCATGCGGCCCCTCGCAACACGAAGCAAAAAAAATAAAAATAAAAATAAAAAAATCTTCCAATCGATGGCTTGTGACTCAAAAGTTGGAGTACTTGTAATTCAAGGTACTTCTCGAAAGTGGAAATTTCATCACTTAAATGTCTCTGTAGGAATCAGAATTCAAATCAGCGAGCATCTTAAAAGTTACTGTTTTGCGTTTTCTTTGTATCATTTATTCTTTTACCACCACAGGCTGCAAGAGATGAGAATAGGAAAAGAGCTGCCAACAACCATGCCAGGATTTCAACGGAAAATTAAATTAATTACAACATGGAAAGCGAGTCACTGATGCTGTAGTGGTACACAGAACTACCTTTTGTGTGGGCAGCGTGGGAATCGATTCCCGCTCAGTGGTGGTGTTGATATCTGCCCTGCGACTGACTGGCGACCAGTTCAGGGTGTAGTCCGCCTTCCGCCCGAAGCTAGCTGGGATAGGCTCCGGCTTTCCCGCAACCCTTGTGAGGATAAGCGGCTTGGATAATGACCTGACAACATGGAAATTAAGACACAATCTCTGTCACTGAAGAACAAATTCTAAAAGATGAAGGCTCAGTTAAACTCTTAAGTGGCGAGAGTGACCGTCATCAAAGTGCGACGTGAGTACAGATCGTATCGTTTTTTTCACGGTGAACTTCTTTTTCCACTTGTATGACAGTTGAAAATGTTAAAAAGGGGAAATGCGTGACATCTTTATCGTTCCCTCTCCACTTCCCTATACGCTTCCGTCACAGTTCATCGAATTTGCGGAACTATGTTGAGTACATATTTCGTTGAAACAGTGCATAACTGAATTCTACACCGACAATTAAGAATGTTGAAGTAGTCTGTAAAACACGGCTTGTGGTACGTATTTCTCTTTAGAGGTTCTCGTTCATCTCGCTGAGGCTGCTTGATCTGGACTCGACTCGAAACCCAGGCGGTGTGGAGGCACGTAAACCGGCAGAGAAGGGTGAAACATCCCACAACGGAGGGCGAAAGCCGCTGCCGTGATTCAACCTTGTTGCAGCCGAGTTCGGCGATGGTGTGGAGGAGGAACGAGCGAAGGTGTTACGCAACAACATTTCCACCCGAGGTGGTAGACTTTCTCTTTCAGTTACCACCTAAGTCAGCGAGACTTGTTTGGGGCTGCAAGGAGTAGGATTCATGTCTGAATCACGGCGGTTGACTAAGAACTCAGTCACATCCACGGAGCCTCCTCGCTTTCTTCCAAGCGAGCCTCTCCCTTCCTCTTCGTCCCCGCGATAGAACGCAACGGAAAATTTGTTTTAGACTTTGTCCGACACTCCCTTGTGGTTTTGCGACTGACATCTCCTCCCTCACGGTTGCGGCACCAGCGAGGGTGGTCAGCGCTCGGATCTATTTGCCACGCACGGAGCCGGAGATGTGCGTAATTGCAGTGCAACCGTGCACAATAGCGTTACCGTGTTGGCTTAGATGAGTCATCAGTGGGCAGTGGGACTGCAACTTTGGGATGGATTGAGAATTGCTGCTTGGTAATGAAAGGCACACAGTACAGACTTTACAAAAGAGTGGCAAGTGGTGTCCCGAGTTCTCCATTTTCTGCAAAGCTCATCATCATTAGCGTCGGGTGTGACCTGGAGCCTTTCCCAGCCGACTTTGGGCCAGAGGCGCAATGCACATCTCGATGAATAAAATATTTATACCTACGGAGAATTGGAGTTTCCAATGAACCGAAGAAGGGGTTTTATTAGTTGGCATAAAAAAATAGATTCAAATTTTGTATTGTGTTGTGCAGAACACCAGACGTGATTCTCCAGAGTCAGAAAGCAGTCCTTGAATGAGGAAAGAAGCAAGGGTGACATTTTTCAAGCTACAAAATGTCGACCGAGACCAAGGTGTTATTTTTCGTTTTCAGTTGAAGCGTCGGGTTCGCATGCGCAAGTTCGGCGTGGCGGAGAAATATGTTAGAATAGTACAGGACATCTATTGTATGAGGGCAGCAGAACAGCGGTGAGATGTGCCATAGGTGTGTCAGAAGAATTGAAGGTGGAGGTGGGACTGCATCAGGGATCCGCCCTGAGCCCCTCCCTGTTTGCGGCAGTATCGGCTAGGCTGACAGATGAGGTTAGACTGGATTCTCCTTGGACAATGATGTTCGCAGATGATATTGTCATCTGCAGTGAAAGCAGGGAGCAGGCGGAGGAACAATTAGAAAGATGGAGGCACGCACTGGAAAGAAGAGGAATGAAGATTAGCCGAAGTAAAACAATATATATGTGCGTGAATGAGAGGGGCGGAGGAGGAGGAGTGAAGCTCCAGGGAGAAAAGATAGCGAGGGTGGATGACTTCAAACACTTGGTCAACAATTACAGAGCAATGAGTGTGGTGAGGAAGTGAAGAAACGGGTCCAAGCGGGGTGGAACAGCTGGTGGAAGGTGTCTGGTGTTCTATGCGACAAAAGAGTCTCCGCTAGGATGAAGGGCAAAGTTTACAAAACAGTGGTGAGGCCGGCCATGATCTACGGATTAGAGACGGTGGCACTGAAGAAACAACAGGAAGCAGAACTGGAGGTGGCAGAAATGAAGATGTTCAGTTTCTTGCTCGGAGTGAACAGGTTGGATAGGATTAGAAATGAGCTCATTAGAGGGACGGCCAAATTTGGATATTTTGGAGACAAGGTTAGAGAGAGCAGACTTCCATGATTTGGACATGTTCAGAGGCGAGAGAGTGAGTATATTGATAGAAGAGTGCTGAGGATGGAGCTGCCAGGCAAAACAGTAGATGGATGTTGTGAGGGAGGACATGAGGATTGTGGGTGTTAGAGAGGAAGATGCACGAGATAGGCTTCGATGGAAAAAGATGACACACTGTGGCGACCCCTAATCGGGACTCGCCGAAAGGAAAAGAAGAAGTTGAAGCGTCTGGCTCCAAAGATCCTTGTTTCCCGGTTCTTTTCTCAGTGTGGACCAGCAGACTGGAGCTCTCCCAGTCCTGGCCGGGGGGGTTTTTTGGCTCCAGAGGCAGAATGGTGATGTCAGCAGGCTGCAGACTCAATGATTCACCAGCATGCCTCATTCCAGATGGATTTATTGACTGAAATGTTTGTAGCATTTTTTTTCCCTGTGCACCCTTGCTAATGCATAAATACATTCTCTTTTGTTTGTTGTCCCACGCAAAGATGATTCAGTCAACAGATATTGTTGATAACAAGCAACTATGTCCACCGTTGGGCTGAACCGGTTCCGCCACTTTAAGTCGAGGTACTAATCCAAACGGCTTTGCAGGGCGACGCCAGCAGAAGGTCACAGCACGTGCTGCTGTCATTCCGCAGCACAACGCGGGATTGTGGCCGCTGTTGCATAATGCGAACGCGAGGGCAAATTCAACGACTCTGATAGTTCCCTCACTATCCCACACCCACTTGCTGGAAGAAAAAAAACCCACCAAAGTAAATGCACGTCTTTGCCCACACTGTTCTGCATTTTCCAGCTTGTGTGAAATAGAGTGCGCCATCTCTCAACATGAGTCTTTTCTAGTGTGGCCGAGCGTGCCTCTGGGGCAACTATTGGCACGGAAGCTAAAATTAGCAACAGCGCCACGGCTCGTGTGGTTCAGACGAAAAGAGACAGCGGGCAGGTAAAAAGAGGCCACGCAGCTGAATTCAAGTCATGACAGTTAGGCGAATGCAAATCGCTCTCACAAATGACGGCGTTGTTATCGCTGTGTAAACGATACGGTGCAGTTACTTTTATGACGGCGTTGTCGAACCGCTGGAGACAATGGAAGCCCTCTTTATGACAACTGCTCGCTGTTGTGTTTACGTCTCTGTAATTTCCCACAAATAACGTTGCTCGGTTATGTTGGCAAACTGCATTTTTATAAAGATAAAACGAGATCAAATTTTGGTGATAATCCAGCGATCATTTAATAGATTTTTGAGGCAATCTCTTTTATAATGTTATAATTGTTAACTAATATTTACAGTCATTTAGTCATTTTACTGTTGGGGTTTTTTTTTTTTTACCAGTGTTATTTGATTTGAACATGAACATGGGATTTGAACAAATTATGATCTTTAAAAATAAAATATAACAATACGATTAATACTAACTAATGAATACTATTATTGATACGAATAATACTAACAATACTATTATATATGTTTTAAATATACATTTTTATGTAGCATTATTCGTCATGCAAACGCTTATAGCATATAGCACGTCTGGTCCTAACGTTTGAAAATGTTGAAATCATAAATCAAAGAATGATTGACAATATTTTTTTCAACTGGGGAATGCACGTCATTCAAGTATTTTTAATCATGGGAATTTCATTATAAGTATATTTTGTGTCAAAAATCTGAAATCGACAAGCATTGAAATTTTTAACCAGTTTAAAAATAGCCAAAATGTTTTTAAATAGTTTTTATGTTAATCCATTTGTTTTGTACTAAATTTAAATAAATTAAAAAATAAATAAATGTAAATTTAAATAAAACAAATAAATTAAAGAAAACATTTTATAGAAACATTAAATTAAAATAATTATAAAAATACATGAAAGAAAACATTTTCAATTACATTACACTAGAAACTTCATTCAAATATTTTTCCAATGGGAATCGAACACAATCATTTTTTGAAATGTTATCTTGATAATTTTTTTTTTTTTAATCTTTTGACTTTCTGTGTTGGATGCATTTGCAGACGCTCCTTGTGTTAAATCTCACCCAGACCTTATTCACACTATAGCAATTCTAGTCTAATCTCAATTTTAACTATATATAATCTCATTAAATATGATGACATTCTTCATGCTCTGTAAATACTCATCACATCAGGTTGTATTTTTTTTCTGTGCTTTAATGAGCTTATTTATAGCTACATATTGTTCCCTTGGATCCAGAGTTAGATGTACAGGTACTTTTATCCATCCATCCATCTTTCTATCTTCCTCGTCGAATTGGTAGGAAGGATGGAAGATGCAAACTCCTGACGGGAAGCACGCTGGGACCCAGATTCGAACCCCCGACTGCAGAAGTGTGAACCGGATCTTCTAACCACATCATGCCGCCCCTAAATCCAGTCATGTACGTATTCTTTGAGGGGTTTTACGTTACTCCTCTCAGACCGTTCTAGTCTGATGACAAATTTGACCTGTCAAGATCACCGATCCTGAAATATTTCTTTGTCGATTTCATAGGTGACAAATATATGAAGCCCTGGCAGAGGTCTGTCCTCTTTTGAGTATGATGTCAAATCCACTTGCAGTAAAACCTATATTTAGTCCTGGCGCCACGCCAAGACTGGTACTAATATCCTGCTGTGTCGATAAACACACAAAGGATATCCCTGAAGGAAGTACCACATCTTCGATGTCCTGCTTCCAACACGAAGGAGTCATGGCCCAAATATGGGCATTACTTCCCCTACATTCAATCACAGAATTGCGCAGTATAACTCTTCAAATTTTATTAATCACAAAAAAAAAACCCATCTTGTTTGTAGACAGGTGTATCTCACTCTATTTGACAAAGAGAATCAGATAAATGATGGTGTGGCTATGTTCACCATGTTTTTATCTTGCGTTGATGAAAGTGCTTGTGGAAGGCCTCCTCCTCTCTCCCAAGGTGACCTCACTCAGTTATAATGCAGCAGCACTCGTCTCCATCTCCCCCACCCCTCTCGCTTCCCCGCTCTTATATCCCATGTATCCTCCATCTGCTGCTCTGCTCCTCTTAAAAGCATTTTTTTTTTAATTCTGCACAAGCGCAGAAGCCTATAAAAGATTTTGTAGATCTGTTGCGGTGTAGGATTTGCTTTGGTTTTGTCTGAATAAGGTCAGACTTATATGACATGTTCCGTTTTTTTTAAGCATCCCGTTAATCACAGGGCACATTTGCTCACCTAATGACAATTTTTGTGTGTGTTAGTTTGCAATTCCCATACCTGCTGATGCGATTGGTTCATTGAAATTGTTCTATCACAATATTTGGAACATCCATCCTTTTCCTGGCTGGGCTGTTGGAAACCACAACTCGCTAGGACGCTCAAACGTAGACTAATCCAACCAACTGGGCGAACCCTACTACAGTTCCCGATGTCACTTACAGGTTCACACCCCTTAAATGGCCACTATCATGAAATGCATGATTTTTAGTATGTTATCAATGAAAAAATGGCAGTCGGTATGGACCCATGCGTTTTTTTTTCACCACAAAACGATGATTTTGACGTGTATGGCTTTTCGTAACTCCCGCCATGAAAATCCTCTCGAGGGATTTGTTTTTGACAAGAAGCAGGAAGTGACATACAGGACTGTAGGCACTCAAGCAGACTCGTTTGTTTCTATTAGTTTTACCTGCGGGAGGGTAGCTGTTTGTTCCGTCGTGTTAGCCAAAATGCCGGCTCGTTGCATTGCTCGATATTGCTCGAACACTTGGGAGGATGGATTAACCCTGCATAAGATTCCAAGAGCGGGTCTCGTTCTGAAAAATGGACTGCACGTGTGCAAAGGACAAAAGCTTCATGGGTTCCAAATGACAGGTAGGTGTGTATACAGCTACTAAAAAAAGAAAAATGATTGGGGGGGAGGACGTAATCCGCGTCCGTAAATCAGAGGTGCTAAATGTGTCGATGTGCCCGTCGGCGCCGTGTCCACCGATCACGGCTTTGGCCGGGGTAACTCATCTACGCCGCGCAGAGGTGGATCGAACGGGGAGGTGGTTTGGCTGCATGCGGTTTGCCCGTGATCCGCATATCATCTAAATATGGCTCGAAACAAATAGGTAATATTACCCTGGTCACTTCACTTGATTGTGAGATGTTCTCTTCTTTGAAAAGAGGTTCATTGTCCCATAGTAGGTGGGCGGACGAGCCGCTGCCGAAGCCGTGCCTCGCGGACGAGCACAGCTCCGGCTGGGCTGGGTCATACATACTGTCTGGGAGTCTGTTGTTAGAAGTAATCCACATATCATCTAAATATGGCTTGAAACGATAGGGTGAGATTGCCCTGGTCACTTGTTCTCTTCTTCGAAAAGAGCTTCCATGTCAGAAGGGGCGTGTTTGTCTCTTATAGTAGGTGGCACAGCGTGGTTTCAATGGCAAATGTCCGGGGTGACGTCACGCGCAGTACATGCAGCCAATATGGCGACCACTTGGGTGTGGAATGACACTTCCGCAACTATGCGCATGGATGACGCGCTTGCCATTCATATTTATTTTCTCATATAGACATTGAAGTGAATAATGTTATGTATTTTTCATTTCGATATCCATTTTAGAATGTTTATAGGGATGACACTTGGGCTTTAAATCTACACTAGCAAAACATAAATATGGTATGTAAAGTAGTTACACTTCCCAAAACACACAAAAAGCTCATTTGTGTTGTGTTGTTGCCCTTTTTAGCATGCGGGACTGCAGTGCGAAGCTAACGTGGGGCTTGTGCACACTCACACGGTCGTGATTCATCTCAGGCAAAAGCTTTTCTTTCTTCTCGCGGCACGTCACTCTCCCACACCCTGTCTTTGACTGTTGCCATGGAGACCAAGGGCAGTTGGGGGTAAAACGAGAAGTCACTCAGTGGGCGACCTTTGCGCACAGAGGTCAGACGAGGAGGATGCCGGGACAGTGCTGTCACCGGCGAGTGGGCAGACTCATTGCTTTAGGAAGACAAAAGAAGAAGATTAAAAAGGGCGAGTCAGCGTCTCGTCGTATTCGTACACTCATTTCACTTCTCTCGCTCGATCAAATCGAAAGTTCACTCCATTCAGCTTTCTTCATGTCAGCTTGAAGCACAAAAATATTATCATTGCACATTCTTTTTATCTATTCAAAAAGTGCTGAATGTAGAAGTTACAACTATTGCATTTAATTTGATTGACACAAAAACAGGAAGTTGATGAAATAAATCAGTGATCCTCCAACTTTTCAAAACCAAATATCTCCCCCCAAAATACTTGATACTCTGCGCCATAATAATCAATATTGAAATACAGTAGTACAGTGTTTGAAAACATTTAGAAATTAAATGCAAATGTACTGGACTTAAAAATGTAACTTAACTGTACATGATAAATGTATTGTATACAATGAGTACAAACACAGTTAGCACAGTTAATTAAGTGATTCTATTCCATACCACTAGAGGGAGCCAGTGTATCGCTCATGCTAATTTTAACGCACTTCGAGAATCACTGCAATAATTTCTTTTTAACCATCTCCCTGTGCATGTGACACATTTTTCAGTCTTATCCATCCATTCATTTTCTTTGCCGCCTATCCTCACAAAAATGAAATAAAATGAAAGTATGATGCAATTCAGGGCGGCACGGTGGTGCCGCTTATCCTCACGAGGGTCCCGGGGAGTGCTGGAGCCTACCCCAGCTGTCAACGGCCAGGAGGCGGGGTAGACCCTGAACTGGTTGCCAGCTAATTGCAGGGCACATAGAGACAAACAGCCGCACTCACAATCACACCTAGGGGCAATTTAGAGTGTCCAATTTATTGGTTGGGTTTCCTCCCACATTCCAAAATAATGCGTGTAGGTTCATTAAAAACTAATTATGTCTATAAATGATATGCCGTATGATATACTAGCGATCAAAGTCACCCATTGGACCTGTCACAGCAATAAACATAATTTCTGATATCAAATAATGAAGTTGAACATCATGTTGAAAAAGGAGGAACCCCACCCTGGTCACGCCAATGAATGCGGCCACCCACCCTCCTCCCTGCCTCGTCGTGACAGTCACGTCTTCACGGCGCCATCGCTGCGAACGCGTTCCCGGTGCAGTTTCCATGGTAACCGGTGGCACGCTGCCGTTGCCAGTACAGAGGATTGGGAGGTGAATTGCACGGGAGCATCGGTTTGTATGAGGAGGAGGAGGATGCTCGCTTTGCCGCACTTCCTGTCTTTTATGTCCTGCTTCCTATTTCCTCTCCTCCACGCATCCATCCATCCATCCGCGTCATGTTTTCCTTGACCTTGTTTGGACTGCCAGCCCTGCTAGATATTGGTGATCTAAAAAAAAAACAAACAAAAAAAAACAGACTAAAATAAAGACTTTAACATCTTTTTCCATCATTAATATGGTGTTTAACCTGTACAATTGAATTTTTTTTTTTAGAAAGAATCTATGCGAGAGGGAAAGTATAAAATGGCTGAGCTAGCATGGTCGCACATGTGCACACCTCTTTATAACTGCAGATGGGGCTATGTTCATGATGGACCTTTCCGACCTGTCAATCAATTGTACAATAATAGGCAATCAGAAAGCCGCATTGTCTTAACCATGGCTTGACACGACCCTCTCGCCGTATTGTCCCACGAGCAATGCTGGTTGTCAGTAGCGTCCGCTTGGAAAAGTTAATGTTACAAAGAAAATGGTCCTCAGATGCGCTTGGGGAACGTGCAATTCTGATAAAAGCTATTCTGATCGGTTACAAGGGGCCAGTTTGATTCATTTTCCAAAGCCTAAAACACAGGTGACGAAGTGTCTACGATGGATTAAGGCTTGCGGAAGAGCGCACGTACAACTAGATGTGGCCAATAACAAACACAAGGCTGTATATTCGAAGGTAGGTGGGGGAGAAGTATTTTCTCTGAGTTTGATTTCATTTTTATCAGTGCTTTATACATTGCTGGAGAACAACTTTCATTTTGTTAGCGTATCACTGACCTGCTGAATGAAGTGTGCCATGTTTTATGCCGAAGAGTCGGGTCAGTGATAAGGTAAATGCGCCATGTCATGCAAGAGAAATGTCTATTTGCCTATTTGTATCGCATCGGCCTTTTAAGACAGAGCACTGGGTTCGATTACGAGCCAAGTCAAATGAATACACCCACTCATTTCTAAAGACTACAATGATATTACTCGTGATCTTTCCAAGTAAAAAGTACCCACCCTGCTTTACATGCGCAGTACGATTCCACTATTTTATCCTGTTGGATTTCAATATGAAGTTTGTGAGGTGTCAAACGTTTTTGCATCCATTGCCAAGGTTTTGCTGTAACTCTGACATTGTGTCCCGCTCTATCCAAAATCTTAATTCCGTGTACACATCCTTGCGTGAAATATTTGAGCCCTCTCTGTAGAACTCTCTTGGACAAGTCTGACACATTTGGCAAAAAACATACCCCAATATTATCTGAAATACGCGTTAGAGAATCAACTTCAAACCCGTTCTGTTCAATGGCCATTATGAAAGCTTGTGGGCATGGGGGGGGGGGGGGGCGAAGCTTAAGATCGACATTCGGAAAGGTCTGTTCAGGAGTCACACTCAAACTTGTTTTCAGTGGGAGTCACCACATACGTTTAAAGTGCATCTGATTATGCCTCCCCCCAAAACGTTCAGATGTTCTCGTAGGCTTTCCCTAATAAATATATAGATTTTTTTTGCTTTGTAGAAGAAGGCTGCAGGTTTTGTGCTAAGTCTGACGAGCATTTATAATTCCCTCCACCTGGACTAAGGCTTGGCTTGCAACTAAAGAAGAACAGCAAACGCATGATGTTGTCGTCACTACTATGATGTGCTTTTGGTGATTAGGGAGTGTTGTGTTTGCCCCAAACATATTGTGTGCATTTGGAATTGTGGGCAAAAGTTCAGCCTTGCTTTCACTGAATAATAAAACATTTTCCAAATTTTGTTTGGGAGTTTTTATCAATTATAATATTAAGCTTCCAATGTATCTATCTACACAATAATGTTATCTCTAAGAATTATACTAATAGTTTATTCCATGAAGATGGTGGTAGAGTGGTAGGCACATCTGTCTCACAATCAAAGGTTTCTGGGTTCCACTCTGTGCTCCTCCCCTTTCTAAAAGGTCAAGTGCGATAAAAAAAAAAAAAAAAAAGAAGGATGCCTAATTACTGAATAGCAAATAATTTCATATTCAATCTCTGTGTTGGGTTTACGACTGTGTAACTACTTAGCTGTATATTACAGTTCAATCTTGACATGCTTCTGAGCACTTCATTAGTTGCAAAATGGTTACACAAATATTTTTGACACCCCATTAACCAGTTGAAAGGTGCACAATAATAACCATATTATTATGTTTCTGGAAGGCTTAGTCCAAAATTGATCGAATACATTTGTGGAGGTGAAATTAATTATACAGCTTTTGTATTGGACCTGATTAAATGTGCATGGGAGTTATTTTTAGACAGACAACCGAGGTTGTAAGGGTCCATTCATACCCAAATAAAGAGAAGATGAGCCGTGATGATGATGAAGGCAACTGCATCCTTCATCTAAGGGCAGCGAGCCCCGCTTACCGATGTGCAATCATCAATAACACCTCTAAAAAATTGTAAGCAAAAAAAAAAAAAAAAATTAAAAAGAGAATAAGAGGTTGGTGCAGCCCAGGATAGACTCCTCAAAACAGAGGTTACAATATGCTAAAATATTCATGAGCATGAACGTTGTCAGCCCACACGTAAGCTCGCGTGCAAGTGCATGATTGTTCTTGCGTGAATGCATAATCAAATAAAGAGGAGCACTCTATTTACGAAGCCTCCTCGCCAGACTTCATTTTTTTCTTTTATTAAATGTCACATGCTAATTAATGATGCCAAGAAAAATTTCACACTGTCCTACAGGAATACATTTGCATTAAAATAAGAGGGGGTGAAGTATGCCAGAGTGCATGAAAAAAAGAGCATTTGAGCTGTGTGAAATTGCTCGTTCATTTTGAGCAAGCGTAGTGTGTATGTGTCTGTGTTCTCGACGAGACATGTTGGAACAGATAAGTAAAGAGCAACGTTATGCAAGCTGTTTCTTAAATACATAAATAAATAAATAAATGGGATTTCTACCGATCAAATGAGCCTACACTGCACCCTTGTGGCTATTAGCCACCTTGCATAAAATGTCGAAGATTATATATTAAGGTTACCAATAACTAGCTGAGACATTTAGGATTCATGTTAAAAGCAAGATTAAGGAGGATTTTGAGGAGCTCTTTTCCTTTTCTGAGGTTAGAGGAGAGGGTGACGTTGTCGTTGCTGGGGGAGGACGAGCAGCAAATACGTCAGATAATTAAGGAGAATATCGAGGCACTGAAATGTGTCTGTGTAGATATTCTGGACCAAATACATTTGTGAGAATATGTAATGTTTACGAAGTTTGTGTCAGTGTTCAGTAGATAGATTTCTCTGTCAATGTTTTCTACCGTACCACAGCAAAAACAATCACACCTCGCCATATCCAATAGCCACATTTATCATGTACATGAGATTCAGTTTATGCCCATCACAGCCAAAAGATAAGCAGAGCTGCAGTGTCAGCGCAGCACAGTTTAGAGTGTCACCAGTATTAGCGTCGGGTCATCTTTAATGTTGGCTAAATTGTTGATGATGAGGAAGTCATTCCCCACGTTGCTACATTAACTGACGCATCTAAATTGTTACTGGTGTATACATCCATTTTCTCTACCTCTTATCCTCAATCTTGATAAGGGTCATGGGTCAGCTGGGGCCTGTCACAGATAACTGCAAAAGAAGGGGGGCGACATGCGAATCCCACACATAAAGCCAGAGCCTGGATTCATCCATCCATCCATCCATCCATCCATCCATTTTCTCTTGCCGCTTATCCTCACTAGGGTTGCAGGGAGTGCTGGAGCCTATCCCAGCTGTCAATGGGCAGGAGGCGGGGTACGCACTGAACTGGTTGCCAGCCAATCGCAGGTCACATAGGGACAAACAGCCACACTCACAATCACACCTCGGGGCAATTTAGAGTGTCCAATTTATGTAGCATGTTTTTGGGATGTGGGAGAAAACCCACACAGGTACGGGGAGAACATGAAAACTCCACACAGGTGGGGCCGGGATCGAACTCGGGTCCTCAGAACTGTGAGGTCAATGCTTTACCAGTTGATCAAACGTGCTGCCAGACTGGATTCAACCATTTTTAAATGTTTCTGGAAAAATAAAAGACCTTAAAATGATTCAGTTAATATCCTGTGAATACAATCAGCAATAAGAACATTTAGACACATGTATCTGTAGAAATAAGCAAAAAAAAAAAATTATTTAATATTACGTAAGTGCTTTGCTGTCCCCCTTTGGTATCGCTATTGTTTCCAAATTATGCTAATATCTCATCACAGGTTAATGTTTTCGATGTACACCTCTCAATATACATCTTTTTTACATTTTAACCTGTCCACTTTTTTTTTATTAACACTGTCAGAGAGGTGTTAATTTTTAATGTTTAACATTATAGTTTGTGTAGAAATGCATGCGCCATAATAGCAGCTGTTTTTTTAAAATTATGTTTCTTTTTGACAATATCACTGTAAACATCATTCATCTGTGACTAGAAAAGTGCTCAAATGGTCCAAATTACTTCCTAAAGAATACTTTTAAATACAAGTGTTTAATCATGTACCTCATATATAAAGGTCAAATGTTCTTTTCTTTCTTCTGAGTTTTACTGCGACACGAATTAGCATCACAAATGATGATGCTAGATGAGTTTGGGCCTTGTCATGGCAACTTGTTTAAATGAAACTAGATGAAAAAGTATTCACCACATAAATCACAACGCCGTGACAAGTGTTGATACAGTGGGTCTTTTCCCAAACATAAGTTTCAGTACTCCCTCCCGATCACCTCCAAGCGGCTGCAACGGTTGGCCCGAAGACAACAGAAACTGCTGCACGCTTCTACATGTCCTCTGCTGACTGTATCAACACACAAACAAGACAAGTCCATCACTCTGTGTTTGTGTGAGACGAGTGTGTGTGCTGACTATTACGCCGCTGCTGTAATTGCGTAAAGACATTAAAAAAAAAAAAAGGTTGCGCAAAAAACTAAATAAAAATGCAAATCAGATGCAAAATGCAATTATGTGAAAAGCATTGTATCAGATGTTACTGTCAAATGTGTTGTGCAAATAGGAAGTAATGTAGAACCACACAAATAGAGTTACCACATGTACTAAAATCATGGTATTGAGTTGGTGTTTCTAGATACTTTTATGTAAAAGATATGGCGTTATATCACGCACACATATAAAGAAGCATTGTGCAAAAGAAGATGTGAGGGGAAATCGTGGAGTAAACAAGCTGTGATTGTTGCTCCTTGCAAGGGAAGTGCCGATGACTCGTGAGAAGAAACCAAACTTGACGAGTTGGAAAAAAGGGAGGCCTGGCGAGGTGAGAAGAAAAAAAAAAGTGGCAGGGCCCGTTTCGGCAGTCCGTCCCACGCTTTCATCAACGATCGCTTTCACAGTGAGGCCATTTGTGAGTCAATACGTGACGTATGATTGACGCAGGCATCGAGAGTTCTCTGCAAGTAAAAATTGATAATCTAGAAATAAGTCTTGTCTCAAGGGACCAAACTTCTGGTGACATTCTGACAGTATTTTGGTACCTGGGCCAAGTGGTGACATAACCAACTTAATCGGCCACTTAATCACCACCACAGCCCAATTACAGGAACCATCTTTACGGTACAAAAACTCAGTATGACAGTAAAGCAACCTTGGCAAATATATCATCTGGAGCAGTTCAAAATAATGAAGTGATGGGAAAGAGTAGTGGAAGCTAGACTCAGGACAGAAGGAAGTATCTGCGAGCAACAGTATGATTTCATGCCTAGAAAGAGTACCACATTATTTGCCTTGAGGATGCTCCTGGAAAAGTACAGAGAAGATCAGAAGGAGCTACATTGTATCTTTATAGACCTAGACAAAGTCTATGACAGATAGCAAGAGAGGAACTGTGGTACTACATCTGCAAGTCTGGTGTGGCGGAGAAATATGTTAGAGTAGTTCAGGACATGTATGAGGGCAGCAGAACAGCGGTGAGATGTGCCGTAGGTGTGTCAGAAGAATTTAAGGTGGAGGTGGGACTGCATCAGGATTCTGCGCTGAGCCCCTTCCTGTTTTCGGTAGTAATGGATAGGCTGACAGATGAGGTTAAAGTGGAATTCCCTTGGACCATTATGTTCGTAGATGAAATTGTGATCTGCAGTGAAAGCAGGGAACAGGTGCAGGAACAATTAGAAAGATGGAGGCACGCACTGGAAAGGAGAGGAATGAAGATTAGCCGAAGTAAAACAGAATATAGGTGCGTGAATGTGAGGGATGGAGGAGGAAGAGTGAAGCTCCAGGGAGAAGAGATAGCGAGGGTGGATGACTTCAAATACTTGGGGTAAACAACACAGAGCAATGAGGAAACGGGTCCAAGCGGGATGGAACAGTTGGTGGAAGGTGGCTGTTGTTTCATGTGGCAGAAGAGTATCCGCTGGGATGAAGGACAAAGTTTATAAAACAGTGGTGAAGCCGACTTTGATGTACGGATTAGAGACGGTAGCTCTGAAGAAACAACAGGAAGCAGAACTGGAGGTAGCAGAAATGAAGATGCTGAAGTTCTCGCTTGGTGTGACCAGGTTGGATAGGATTGGAAACGAGCTCATTAGAGGGACAGCCAAAGTTGGATGTTTTGGAGACAACGTTAGTGAGACCAGAGTTTGATGGTTTGGACATGTTCAGAGGCGAGAGAGTGAGTACTTTGGCGGAAGGATGCTGAGGATGGAGCTGCCAGGCAAAAGAGCGAGAGGAAGACCAAAGAAAAGGTTGATGGATGTTGTGAGGGAGGACACGAGGACAGTGGGTGTTAGAGAAGAAGATGCACGAGATAGGCTTGGATGTAAAAATATGACACGCTGTGGCGACCCCTAACGGGACAGGCCGAAAGAAAAAGAAGAAGCAGTTCAAAAACACAAGGACAAAAACATAAAACGCCAAGCAGAGATGCGGATTATTAACCATAATTTTAATTTGTACAGATTGCTACAGATGTGTTTTGCTGGTCAACGTTGACTGTTACAAATTAAGGCCTAAACAACCAATCAGAGGACGAAAAAATGCTGAGGGCGAGCTTGCTGGCTCTGAGGGGATGAATTTGAAATTTGATTGGTCAAAACAACAGTCGATCGACAGGGTAGCGCATGCAGGGTTGGGGCCTGTTTGACTTTTCGACACTTCCCTCATTTCCATCCATCCATTTTCTTTTGCCGCTTATCCTCACAAGGGTCGCGAGGCGTGCTGGAGCCTATCCCAGCTGTCAATGGGCAGGAGGGCGGGGTACACCCTGAACTGGTTGCCAGCCAATCGCAGGGCACACATAGAGACAAACAGCCACACTCAATTTAGAGTGTCCAATTAATGTTGCATGTTTTTGGGATGTGGGAGAAAACAGGAGTGCCCGGAGAAAACCCACGCAGGCTCGGGGGAGAACATTCAAACCCCACACAGGCGGGACCGGGATTGTACCCGGGTCCTCAGAACTGTGAGGACAATGCTTTACCAGCTGATCCACCGTGCCGCCCATTTTCCTCAATTATTTTTTAAATTTGAGCCTACGACTTTCTCATGGATCGTGCGTTGAAATAACACCTTGTTGCGTGCACGGTCGCACAAGAATGTTGTGCGTTGTGTTTGTCGGCATTCCTTGGAGGGCCGGTCTGGCCGCTTCCTTAAAAGAAAGTCATATAAAAAGTAAGGTCTTGCGTCTTGTTAAAGTGAATACAGGAGAGAGAAGAAAATGGAACGATAGTACATACAGAAATTTGTGTTTTGAGTGCAATTTGATTGCAAACATGGTGATATTTGCCCATGAAAATGTGTGAGCCTGAAGGGACGTCGCTTCCTAAGATGCGCAACTATTACTATGAAGTCATTAAGATCACACGCAACTTTAATCACACGTCAGTCGCCAGTTACCAAGACAACCCTTATTTAGTCACAACCTTTAAGAGTTTATTACAAATTGTTGTCCTTGCTACAGTTTTGTTTCATTTATTGTTGCATTTTTGCCAGTGACCAGTCCAAGGTTCAACTTGCCTCTGGCCCATAGTCCGCTGGGATAAACTCCAGCTCATCGGTAACTCAAAATACGACAGGTCAGAATAAAAAAAAAAAAAAACATTGGATGGAGGATGTTACGTCACCAACTGGATTGTCTGGAATTGAGTGTGAGTCCGTGAGCTGTGCGATTCTGTTACTGTAGAAGTGGAGAACTGAACCCACAAAAGTGTCACCCATAGCATTAAGTGCACATTATGTTACTATCTATCTATCTATCTATCTATCTATCTATCTATCTATCTATCTATCTATCTATCTATCTATCTATCTATCTATCTATCTATCTATCTATCTATCTATCTATCTATCTATCTATCTATCTATCTATCTATCTATCTATCTATCTATCTATCTATCTATGACAATTGCATTGCTAAAAATAAAACATTTTCTATCCATTTATGGCGGTAAACATTTGCGCCTAATGATTTTGGCACACATTTTAGAGTGGCCTTTTATTGTGGGCAGCCTAAGGCACAGTTTTGCCAAAATCATGCTGACTGTTTCAGATCTTAAGATGCAACACCTTTTAGATCTATGACTTAAGAAGTACACACTAACACATTATTATTTTTTAACAATATTTGAAGCAGGCGTTTTATATATGTAGAAAAATGTGCCGTATTTATATTTTTGATGACACGCTGTGGCAACCCCTAACGGGACAAGCCGAAAGGAAAAGAAGAAGAAGAGTGGATTATTTTTTAACACAAAAGTTTTTGACTATAACTACCGCAATTTCCGGCCTACAAGTCGTGACTTTTTTCACACGCTTTCAACCCTGCGGTTTATGCGGTGATGCGGCACTAGCGTTAGCTCAACTGGTTATAAGCCTCGGTACACAAAAAGAGTTAAATGCTTGTGCCGCGCTAACGCTAGCGTTAAACTCTTTCTGTGTACCGAGGCTTATAACCAGGTGCACTCCGTAGGCCGAGAATTACGGAAGTATTAAAAAATACGTATACAGTATAATTTAGCTCAGACCCACTTTCTCACACAATCGAATGAGGAGGTGTGTCCAAAGCTTTGACTTATAAACTAAGAGCACGACCAACATGACTCAAAAACCCTTTTCCAACGAAGAAAATAGCTTCAACCCTTTACGACTTTACAATCAATTTTGGTTCCTGGCTTGAAGTTATGTTCACAGGTCAAACGCGGTCTGTGTTGTAAAGCAAAACACACACACACACACAAACACTCCATTAAAAATCCCATAATCCCAAAACACAGAGAGCTTCTTAACAGTGTGTTTTGCGTGTGGGTGTGTTAGGTACCAGAATACGGGTCTGCCATGCCTCCTGTGCCTGTGACTGTTTTGAGTGTCATCAATGGGAACGGCGAGATAGCATCAAAGCACCTCAGCAAAACCCTCCAAAACATCACGCGCAGGAGCACTTTTGGACCTCGAGCTTAAATGGAGAACCTGGGCAAGTGATGACATCATAGTATTGGCGAGAAGCAGACATACGAGGCCCCGAGGCGAGAAGACAGAGAAGAAGTACTTTGTGGGGGAGAGCTGACAATCCCACAATGTCAATAAATCGATATTTGCAGATCAGATCTATGCGTCTGCGCGTCCGTGTGTGTCGTTGAAATGTGAATAATAATCACTTGAATGAATGCGCTTTAAAGTCAACATACAATTAGACCGCGAGAGAGAGAGAGAGAGAGAGAGAGAGAGAGAGAGAGAGAGAGAGAGAGAGAGAGAGAGAGACTCAGCTCCAGTCTGATCATCATCTCCACACTAAACTGTTTCTTTAATGTTTAGCCAACAAGCACTTCTCCGGCTGTAAGTGTGTTGTAGAACTAACGGTTCCAACACACATGTACACCACAAACAGGTTGGGACACGCTGGAGAAGTGGATTTGCATCTGATTTACATCCTGGTTAGAGTGCGGCATCAGGAGAGAGGGGTGGGGGTGGGGGTGGTCACTGAAAAGCAACGGTCTTCCAGGATGAGCGAGTAAAGATGGGAAGAGAAACTGGAGTGATATCAACAACCGCATAAGGAGGATGGGAAATGGGAAAATGAAAAATGAATAAGTGCCTGATTGGACAATTCTATTCTTCCAAATTTGTGGGAGCATTTTGGGTAAGGGACATTTTTTGTTGCATAAAAGCATGACCAGAGAAATTTGGTGTCAATGAACTTGACAACCCTGACTTCAACCCCCACCAAGCACTATTTTTCCACTAAATAACAGGAATCTCTGAAATTTTCTCACATTATTTTCCATATTGTTCTTCTGGAAAATATCACCGACACGGAATCAGAGTATCGAGTCATTCTGGCAATTTTCCACGTCAGAAGTCATACCAGAACATTAACAGACTGGAGGGTGCATGCGTCTAAGGGAATACCGGAAAGACGAAATGTGCTATAGGAGTAAACTGTTTTATAAGTGACATGAAATGCTGACATGATTGTGGGATGCCCTGTTCTGTAAATCCTGCCTTTGTTGCTCTTTCTGGAAAAGGCAGAGAGGCAAAGGCCGATAAATGATGGCACAAGTGTTATGCCCCTTATTTGACAATTTTCCCAGATCTCTGTTGTAAATATCTAAAGGACAGTATTATAATTATTCAAAATTAAATACAATTCCAGGAGAAACAGCCCAACAACTTGCAGAATGATGAGTGCACCAACACTACTTCAAACTGTATTGTAATTGTCATTAGGGTACATTTTTCAGGTATTGATACTTTACCTGACAATTTCATTTTTAGATTACTTTTGACTTGAACTCTCTACATTTAAAAATTTACATATGTCCTTTCTACTCCTTGCATTGTTGGAATGGAATTCTTTCTTTTTTCAACCTCCACAGATGATGACACAAAGTAAATAATAATAACAAAGTATATGTAGAGAGATAAAGTCTAAATAGTTATTGAGTTTGATCAGTAGCAGTAACTTTGGTGACAGAATCAATGACAATGCAAGAAATTGGTTGCTGAGTCTGCAATTTCAGAAAATGTTGGATTTTTAAAAAAAAACATTTTCTTTAAATTCCCTAAATTTCAGACTTCATTACTGATCAAACCTGTAGGAACACATTGTTTTAAAAGTGTGTCCAGTGACTGTTTTCCCTTCCTTTCAGTATTAGCATGATGTGGGTTAATAAAAAAGGGAAAGTAGTTTGGATTTGTTGTTTTATTTACCCTCTTGTGCCAAGTTATCAAAATGGGTATTGTATACTGTATAATTTATGTGATCCTGCCCTGACGGACACATCACAGCAGTTGAGGCTGGGGGACGCCACCTCATCCACACGTACCATCAGTACCCGGGCACCCCAAGGTTGTGTCCTCTCCCCGCTGCTCTTTTCACTCTACACAAATGAATACATCTCAACACACCAGTCTGTCAAACTCCTGAAGTTCGTAGATGAAACCACGGTCATCGGGAACATCAAAGACAGTGGCAAAATTGGGTATCAATAGGAAGCGGAGAGGTTGGAACTTTGAACAACCTTGAGCTGAACGGACTAAAGACTTTGAAGATAATTGTGGACTTCAGGAGGTATCCTTCACCACAGCTGCCACTCACATTGTCCAACTGTCTTGTGTCAACCATCGAGACCTTCAAGTTCCTGGGAATTACAGTCTCACGGGACCCGAAGTGGGAGACAGACATCAACTGTATCCTCAAAAATGCCCAGCAAAGAATGCACTTCCTATGCATTCTGAGGAAGCACGGCCTACCATAAGACGGGCTGAGACAGTTCTACACAGTGTTCATCGTACTGTACTGTGTACCTGCATCACAGTCTGGTTTGGGTCTGCCACAAAAAAGGACAAACTCCGACTGCATCGGACAATCAAAACAGGTGAACGGATTGTCAGCACCACCCTACCCACCCTCGAGGACTTTCATGCCACCCGAACTAGGACAGGAGCAGGGAGCTTCTGATCGGACCCTCCACATCCTGGCCACCAGCTCTTCCAGGTCCTTCCATCAGGCAGCCGCTACCGAACAATGCAAAGCAAAACAAGCAGGCATTCTGACAGCTTCTTCCCTCTTGCAATTAACTTCTTGAACACCTAATCTATACCCTACACTCTAAAGCTGTAGAATGTAGGGTATGGATTAATGGTATTTCTGTACATTTGAATGGGCAAAGATGATTTGACATTTTTGGTTGAAAAGTGTAGTCATGGAACAAATTAAACTCATAAGTCAATGCACCTCTGCACTTTGATAGCTTTGATCCCAAAGTTCCACAAATAGTGGTCATCCCTTGAACAGATGCCAGCCGCAAATTTGTCGATATTGTTGCATTAGTATCCACTTATGAGAAAACAAACGATTCCCCTTTCCTTAGAGAAAAAAAAAGAAAACTGGTTTGAAGAGTAATTATCTCAGTTCCATTGTTTGCACACACATTGACGTTAACTGCTGAGGACATTTGAACGCCGTTGCTAACCAAAACAACGGGACTCATAGGTACTGCCTCCTATCTTCTCCTCCCATCAGGTGAGTATCTAAAATATCTATCTCTTTGTGGCTCTCCCAAAATTGGACTGTCGTATGAGGGACTTGGTTTTTTTTAAGAGTAGTTTCATGTCCAGAAAACTCAAAAACTCATACGACAAACCTATATGAGGTATAACCCCACAAAATGGACAATAAAGCATAGCCTTGTATACCTAGTTATACGCCTTGTTCTTGGGTATTTTATATAAAAACAGAAACGACATGAGTCCCCAATTCCCCGGGGTGATCAGATCTGCTTTCCAAATGTATAATTAGGAATCATGCAGAGCGTTTGCAAGGCAAACAAGAAAGAAGCTAGAAAAGTACCTTGGGGCACACCGTAAAGGAGAGTTTCACATGAGAGCAAATGAAGAATTGGAAACACAAAAAGCAGGTAGGAAAAGAAACAGTCCGGGGCTTACCAACGAAAACACACCCATTATTTCTGAGGCGAAAAAGATGCAAAACCAGCAGAAGTGATCCTTTCAGGCAACAATCCCCATCTGACATTTGCATCTGACCAGTTTCCAGTTAACTAACAGACTAGTATGGAAACAAAGAAAAATTACAAAGCGTCATTGTGGTGAATTGAAAGATGTTGCCATTAGTGAGAGACCTGCTCTTGTTTATAATTAACAAGCTGGCCCTGATTTGGAGTAATGGAAGACAATGACAGTGCGTTAAGTTGTTAAGGCTGTTACTTATGTTCAGTTCATGCCGTAATTTTTACGACAGCTGTTATTGGAGAAGATACTGCTTTGCAAAGATAGGCTGGTGAAAACAGAAGTATTGTAATCTTTGGTGTACGGTAGTGGATTGCTATTTAAGTCGATGTCCCGGTTTCATGTTTGGAGCATTTTGGGAAGGTTTCTTTCCCATACGGTGGCCACACTGTAACTGTGTGGAGTCAGCATCCAGGTGGACCCGCCGCCATCAACAGCAAGGCTTCATATTCCCAGTCGCCCCGACCACTCCCCCCTCCTCCCAAATACTCCTTTCTATCCATCCCGACTGTCCCATGTCCTCAATGCAAACACAAACAAGCGCCAAGAGAAGCAGGTGTCTTTCCTCTGGGATAAATAAACAGTAAAGCAGGATCCAGGAGCAGGAGGTTTGAGAGAGTTTGTTGAGGGGGATTACAATTAGTTTCTATCCCGATGTGTGCGTCTGTGGGGGTGGGATGGGGTGGGGTCGGGTGGGGGGGGATCGCAGATAGCATCACCAAAGCCCCCTTTATCTCCAACAAAGCTGTTTGTTTGCAACCAATGCATTGCTTCTTTTTTTTTTAATTATCTCCACCTTTGGGTTGTTCATGTACTGTATTTATTTAGATCACATGGTGAACCCCTCAATCAGCCGTTTTAGTTGCGCGATAATAAACAAATGACTTGGATGGGTATTTTACTGGGCCCCCAATTCACTGTTAGCCCACCCCCTGATTTGGCTGCATGCTAATTCACCGTATAATTTGAAGTCTTTCACGAGTCTTGGCTGATTTACATTCTGCTTTCCCTGCCGGTTGATCCTAATCTATATTGCAAAATCAGGGTGCAGTACGAGACCACATTAGGACATCCTGGTATAAGTTACACATTGAAGTACCCCATTGGCTTTGGACTCCAAGGGACCTTTTAGGGTACCATACCAATGGCAAAGTATTTTCACCTAAAACGACAATGATGTAATTTTTTTGAGTCTGCTCTATGTTGTGGGTGATTGAAATTATTGTAAGATGGTTGCTTAAATTTCAAATTTCATAGTTGGAGAATGCATCATTCGCGATATTATACAGATTCATTTATTTAACTTTGGTACATGTGAACTGAAGACAAAGCCGTTTCAATTGACATAAGTCAAACTGAACATCTGTTGTACATTATTAAAATGTTAAACTAACATACTGACACAGGGTAAGTGTAACGAAGGACCCAAATGCAAAACACTAAACCATCTGAAAGGATTGAAATAGTCACCCGTGACAGGTCAATTAAAACCCAGGATCCACAGTCAAGAGTGTCAGGCTTTGAACATCGGTTACCGTAATTCCCGGCCTACAGAGGGCACCTGGTTCCAAGCCTCAGTGAGTACATTTGTAGAGGAAATACCAGTTGGTACATACAAAGCAGCTGTGTAAAAGCCGCAAGTGCCCACATTGAAACCCACATTGACAGATATTTACAAACAAAGACGGTACACAGAAAGAGTTTAATGCTAGCGCTGCGTTAACGCTAACGTTACCGCTAATGCTAGCACGGCGCTAATGCTAGTGCTAATGCTAACAAGGCCGGTTAAAATAAAACTTTCCGGTAAATATCATTGAGACACAACAGTAACATAGCAGCAACACGCGAGCACAGCGCTAACAGGACCGGTAAAAGTCACTTCTTCACCACATATATTCCACCGGTCTCATTCTTACCTTTTCCACTCGAGTGTCCCCTTGTGGCCGTTAGGAAAAAATGCACAAATTAGCCACATCACCGCATAAACCGCAGGGTTGAAATTGGCTTGCAGGCCGGAAATTACGGTATTCTTTGGCCAAAGTAATGGGATGTGTGACAACAAAACAAAACACTGTTAGCATGTCAGCAAATGCTCAGATTTGACTGTCGTCTCGATCTACGATTCACAGGGAGCAGAAATAGGGGTAACTCACACCTTGTTGACCTTGTAATGAGAAAAACCCCTCACAGCCTAAATGGTTCATCTTCTAACGTCTTTGGTGTAAAGTTGTCCGACACGCTTACCCCCATTGTGTCATCGACACGGCCTTAACGAAGGATGAGTACAGTAGCTGACTCTGGCTGTCGCAATAACGTGATTGGCGAACAGATCGGCTGTCTGCCATGGCAGATGATGAAGGATGAAATGGCAGACTGTGACACATTTACTGTATTGCTTGAAAATGTTTGAAAGGATAAATTATGTCAGATTACCACAATTACATTTTAATCATAGGTACGTAGAAAAGTACTTTTTGTCAGCCTTGCATGGGTTTGGATCTCTATTTGTTGTGTTAATGTGGTTGCTTCTTTCCGTGTGCTAAGAAATTGACAGGCGACCAGTTGAGGGTGTGAACAGGATGAATATGATGAAAAATGGAGAGATGGGAGGATGAAAACATAACGTGGAACAGACAATATGATCACATTATACGCATTATAAATGAGCATTTGCTTGGACTGTACTTTCAGATTGGTGATGTTTTTTTCACAACAAAAGCAATTAACCTTAAATCGGCTCGACGTAAATACTTTCCTTGCAGTTTCTTGAGTGTGACCTTATTTTACATTATTTTTTTAACTTTCAATTTGGTATAGCTAATTATTAAAACTTGCTTTGTTTGTGCCCACTGTTATGCCGTATTTATGAAATTGCCCTTTAAATGCCTATTGCAAACCTTCCTTTCGTCAGTATTTTTTTTTTTTTTAGCATTTACCCCTATAACGATGTTTAATAATACATAATAGTGACTTTAAAGTTGACTGTAACATTTCAAAACAGCATTGTGAAATCTCAGTTGATATTATTCCTATCGCACGGTTTACTGTTGTGACTCAGGAAGGCGTCCGCCGCGGCCAATCGGGGACGGGGAACGGGTAATTGACAGCCCGGCCCCGCCCCCCGATCACCTGTAATCCAATCCGTGGCGCCTTCACAGGTAAAACCGGCCTCGATTTCTCCGTCGTGCCCCCCCATCCAAAAAAAGCGAGTCGAGCCGACAAAACCCGTTCTGCTCCGTCGGGGACACGTTGTTTGTTGCCGCTGCCCTCATCCAAACGTTCGCGGCGCCGTTTTTCTACGCTTAAAAGAAGACGGATCGGATTTTCAGTACCAACTAGAAAGTCCAGTTCGACCGAACGAGATGTCACAGGAGCATGACAAGTAAGTTGTCCTGGCCTCGCCACTCTCTCGCCCTCACAACAGAACCTCCTTGCACTTTATAGCCACTCTTAATTACCACTTTTATGGACTTTTCCCTTTTTTTGTTTTTTTTGAGCCACCAAGTTTTCCTTCGTCCCGCGTTGGAGTTTAAACGTCCATTTTGGTTCCCCTCTGACCAGCTGCTTCTTATTTGACTGTCCCCCCCCCCCCCCACCTTCTTATTTTATAATGCGCCTATGAACGCAACACAGCGGTTCTAAAAATGCCACTTTAGGATTATTGTTCTTCTCTTGTTGTTAATGGTAAGTTTTTTTTTTTGTTTTGTTTTTAATGTTTGGCATCTCCTGTCATGTGTTCCAACTGATTCACCTGTCATGTTGGAGCCTGTACAGGTGGATCAGCACCTGTCGTGAGAACGCAGGCGCCTGTTAGAATAACCAGAAATTTTTTTTTAAAAAGGAAAACTGTCCCGTCAGGGAGACTGCTGATTTTTTTTTAATTATTATTATTATTATTTTCATTTTGAGTTGTTTGAGTTGGCCTCGAGCGCTAAACAGTTGGACCCTATTATGTGTTTAGTCCTAATGATGTTTGTTCAAGAATAAACTGCAGCTAAGCGGGGCGATGTCATGCCAAGTGTCCTCATATCTCATGTGCAAGAAAGTTATCGGCTTCACACTGCTGAATGCAAATAAATATTTTTTCCCCCTCGATGCCAAAAAGATGCAAATTTAATCATTTTAACGTTTTTTGGGGGGCAATGAGGAGGAGACTTTTTCCTGAATGAAATTATACACCTGCTCTAGGCGTTGGCTCAACCACAACAATTCTAGGGGGAATAAGGGGAATTGAGGCTTTATTTTATTTTTTTTTGGCAATTTTTTTTTAGTCTTTTCATTCTTTTAATCAATCATACATGTTATTTGTTTTCCTTTTCAATGACACCCCCTGAGTGTTTTATTGCCCTTAATTAATGCTTCTTATCAGGTTGCGGTTTAATAAAAGGCACAATTACATCTAGGATTACTAATGATCACTTTGCATGAACAATTGAGAGGGGGAAAAAGGTGCATTTGTTGTAGATACTCAGCATAGAAACTGAGCCACATGATCGTTAGATAGTTCACACCCGCCGGGGGCCTTTATCCTGTCAGGGGCCATTTGAGGTTTTTTTTTTCTTTTTTTTTGGACTGGGCAGCACGGTTAGTGGTTTTTACATCTGCCTCGCGGTGGAGAGGGCTTTGGTTTGAATCATCTGCATGTTTTTCGCCGGCTTTGATCTGACACAACAATACAATTCCTGTTGGGTCTCTTGTAAACTCGTTGTTGTCACATGCCACATCTTAGCTACAGTTTCCCTTCGAGGGCTGTTATTACTAAAACCTTCAACATTTATAATAGAAACATCCTGTTATTACATACGCACCACAAATTGATGGACATATAGTTTCGAAGTCACACGTTCAGGATTTATTATTATTATTAGGATTATTTCAAGAAGTGGTTTGTTAACAAAAGTGCTCGCTGTATCTGAATGTTCTTAAAAGGGAAGACAATTGCAAATGTAGAACATGTTTTAGGGGTGAATGTGAGTGTACATGGTTGTCTGTCTATACGTGCCCTGCGACTGACTCATGACAATTCCAGGGTGTCACTCAAATTCAGCTGGGATAGGCTTCAGCTCACTCATAACTCCAGTGATGACTTGGTCCCTTCATTCTGTATCAGTGCCATTTTCCACAACAGCCACATGGAAAATGGTGAAAACTTTGTTTTTTTGGAGGGAGGGATAAGTCTGAAAGGTGCTGCTGTTCATTTGCATGAAAAGATGATGTTTGATGGTTTTGAAGTCAGGGTTTTCAAACACATTCACACCAAATTAAAGTCACATCAGCTTCAACTCACCTACGACCTTAATGAGGATTAGTGGTCTAGAACATGGAGGCTGGTAGATGTTTTAGGAGTTTTCCTCAAATGTGTTTTTTAAATTGGTTGGAGGGCCAGATCACAAGGTATTAGCGGACCTAGTTTCCCCACCCCCTGTTGCAAAGGTTAAAGTTAATGAGAATTCTGTTAATAACAATACTGGGGCCTCGTTATTAAAGTTAACATAAGCAAATATATACTGCGCAAACAGGCCTGAGCCAATAGGGAAAATCCAATATTTTCCTACATGTTGATGGGTGCGTCCCCCCCCCCCCTCCACCTCCGTTCGGAGAACGTGAAGTTCAGAGCTTAGAGGCTCACGGTGATGACACAACAAGCCAAAGGGGGTTCGAACTCGCACGCTATTCAAATATTCAGCAGTTGTGTTTACAAAGCAGCAGAAAGGCGTAGCGGGACAAAGAGACTGTGGCACTTAGAAACGGAGTTGTCACTTTCCAGAACAACATCGTCTTCTACAAACAAAAGTGGGTAAAGCGCAAAAATGTGGACTGATGGGATGCGTCAACTGCGGTTGGTGCGCGGGCCAATGAGGCATCGGCGCCCGAGTTGTCACACTGGACGAGCCTGTAGAGCATCTTTTCTCAAGGCGCATCGGCCGTTCACCGACTGAGATTTGTTGCACAATCACAGAAGAGCCTGAACAACTGGTCTGGCAGATAGAGAACTCTTTCTTTTCCTGGTGTGACTTTTTTTTTTTTTTTTGAAACAACGACATGATTGATAAGATGTTTCATTTACGTGCTTAATCTTCAAGAAGATCGAGGGGAAGAATGGGCTAAAATATTGCGTTAATTATTCCGTTTCAACTAGTTTGCTCTCTAAAGAAGGTCAGGATGTCATTTGGGAGAAGTTAAGAGGTACCGACATGACGGCACGGTGTTATTCTGCTCTATACAACGCTCCCGTCCCATCTATCTATTTTCTATCACACTTGTCCTCATGGGGGGGTCACGTGTAACTAGAGCCTGTCCCAGCTGACTTTGGGCCAGAGGGTTGTACACCCGGGACGGGTCGCCAGCCAATCCTAAAACACAGAAATAAACAGGCATTCGCCTTCACATTCACACCTATGGACGATTAAGAAATCTACTCATCAGTGCGTCTGTAATTGAACACTAAATTCCTGTACATAATTTGCAAATCCAAAATGGGCACGGACCCTTGCAAGGAAACAGAAGAGCAGAACATTAAGATCTGATTCTAAACATTCAAATTCTCCCATCCCAATACTTTACAATTTTAAATAGTAACAATCATTTCAGTGCCTTGTGAAAGTACTGGGCCCCCTTGAACTTTTCTCTAGATCTCTGCAGTTCATCCGGAGTGATCCTGGGCCTCTTGGCTGCATCTCTGATCAGTTTTCTCCTCGTTCGAGGTGAAAGTTTCGAGGGACCATCGGGTCTTGGGAGATTTGCAGTTATCTGATACTCCTTCCATTTCAATATGATTGCTTGCACAGTGCTCCTTGAGGTGTTTAAAGCTTGGGAAATCTTTTTGTATGCAAATCCGGCTTCAAACTTCTCCAGAACAGTATCTCGGACCTGCCTGGTTTTATCCTTGGTCTTCATGATACTCTGAGACTATAACAGAGCAGGTGCATTTATCCGGAGACTTGAAGACACACAGGTGGATTCTATTTATCATCATCAGTCAAGATTGGATCATGCAGAAATCCTCACTGAACCTCTGGAGTGTGTTTGCTGCACTGAAAGTAAAGGGGCCGAATTACATTGCACGCCCCACTTTTCAGTTTTTTATTTGTTAAAAAAAGTATAAAATATCCAATAAATTTCATTCCACATCACAATTGCGTCCCATGTATTGTTGATTCTTGACAAAAAAATTTCATTTTATATCTTTGTTTGAAGCCTGAAATGTGGCGAAAGGTTGAAAAGTTCAAGGGGGCCGAATACTTTCGCAAGACGCTGTAGTAACAATAATTACATTGTTTGTTTCAGTAAACGTACATGCAATTCGATCTAATGAGTGCACTTAGAGTGTATATCAAAAGTCTACAAATAACGTTACAATAATTGGCACAAAAATGTATGTTTGCCGCAAACACAAATGCTGCAAATCACCAAACAAACACCATGCATACCAACATTTAGTCAAAGAAGAGCAGATTATGAATAACTCCAAGTACCGGTTGGTGACACCAAGTAAAAAAACCCTCTTAGAACATCTGAACTTGATTTGTGGCATTAGGTACTTTGAATTGTGGCAACTGTATGCTGAGTCCCATTTGACATAAGTTTTCCACAACTGTAGTCATAAGAGGGTGTGCATACTTGTGCAACTACAGTATCTCTGTTGTTTAGTTTTGTGTTCAGATATTTTACATTTACATCTTGACATTAAATTGTAATGTAAAAAAATTTACCTTATTGCCATCTATCCATCCATTTTCTAAGCCGCTTATCCTCACAAACATTATTGGCATGGTTGAAAAAATGTTGGAAAACACTGCTCGCATTGTTGCTAAATGACGGTGGGATCTTTGTGCTCACAAAAGCAATGCCCTCTCTGCTTGGCAGCAAACGTGCCGTCCTGGTCCTGCAGAACGACTCCAACTATGGCGGTCAGCGTCGCTCCTTCACCACAGAGGACGAAGCCTGGAAGTCGTTCCTGGAGAACCCCCTGACGGCGGCCACCAAGGCCATGATGAGCATCAACGGGGACGAGGACAGCGCCGCCGCTCTGGGCCTTCTTTACGACTACTATAAGGTATGACTTTACCAGACTTGTGCTACACCTCAGCCACTGCAAAGAAAACCTAGAGTACTATTGCGAGGGTAAGCCGAAACCTAACCCTTGATAACTTTTGCCATTGCATAGCCTTATTCCAAAATAAATTCAAATCATTTTTCTGCGTGATAACAACTTCAATCTTTGCCCGAGAAAGAAAGTGAAATCACATGTAGATAAGTACAATAGTACCTTGACTTTTAAGTTTTACTTGTTGCGTGACCAAGCTCGAAACTCAACTTACTTGTACATCAAATCAGTTTTCCCCATAGGAGTGAATTGAAATGCCAATAATCTGTTCCAGGGCACAAAAAAAACATTACTGTTCTTTATTTTTGATGTACTGTATTATAAAATATCAAAACAAAATGTTATCATAAAGCTGAAAGTTAAACATGGTAGTACATTTGTGTGTTGGCGTGCTTTAAGGGGGCCATGACCAAGTGATTGGCATCAAGTCCATGGAGTCAATCAGGATAGCAAGTGCAAGCCTCTCTCCTGTGGTCTTGCGAGTGTTTTCATTTTCTAATTGTGTGTTTAACTGGTTGTCGCGTTCAATAAATGGCTGAAACTGCACCGGCGACTCTCCCTTTTTTTTTCCACTTCGTTTGAGCAGTGTTGTATCGGAAGTTCGTAATTCAAATTTTGGCTCACAGAACAAAAAAATTGAGTAAGTAACCCCCCCCCCTTAGAAAATGTTAAACACAGAAACACCTTTAGCTTCCATCCACTTGCAGTGGGATGTACTTGAAAAAAATTCCAGTCGAGCATTTTTTTAGTTGATTACTAAAAACAACCGAGTCATACGTGATTGCTTATTATTACAGGGAAATTCCAGTGTTTTGGATTAACAATGTATCCAATAGGTCACGTAATATGTCCTCTATCTTGAAAATGTGATGTTAATCCGCTCTCATTTAATGGTGTTTTGAAAAGATTTTTATCGACAATTACGAATTTTTAGGGGCGCTGGCATTTTAACAAGTCACATGACCTACGTGTGCATATATGACGTATTACGTGCCGCACCAAAGGCTCAATTACATGGGACACAGTTATGGCCAGCGGTGATTTCTCGGATTTATCCTCATCTGCTGAAGAAATAGCAGTATCTGTTGATCGGGAAGACGGAGGAATACTTCCAGACAGATATCAACCTGTGACTGTAAATGTAGAATTTTCGGATGGTTCTTCAGATGGGAATGACGCGGAGTCACCAGAGCTCGCTCGTGGCTGGTCGCTCTGTGCCGGAGCTCGCTCACGGCCCCGCCGCTGGAGCTCACTCGTCAGACTCCGCGTTGTTCCCATCCGAAGAACCATCCGAACATTCAACATTATTTACAGCCATACGTTCAAATCTGTATGGCCGTATTCCTCCGTCTTCCAGATCAGATCAACCGATACTGCTATTTCTTCATCAGATGAGGACAAATCCGAGAAATCAGCGCTGGCCATAATTGTGTCCCCTGTAATGGAGCCTTTGGTGCGCCATGTAATACCTCACATCCGAGCACGAAGGTAATGTGACTCTCCAAAATGGCGGCGCCCCTGAAAATTCGTAATTGTCGATAAAATATTCTCAAAACACTAAATGAGACAGGATTAACATCACATTATCTAGATAAAGTACATATTACATGACCTATTGGATACAATGTTAATCCAAACCACCGCAATTACCCTTTAAGGAGTGACTCAAATAGACTGACTTTTATAGTAGACTAGAGAAAGGTGACCTACAGTAAGTTCCGGTTCAGGCCTGCAACTTCCTAATTTTGTGCTGTACCTCAGGAGGCACAATCACAGCAGTGATCATGTGCTCCGACATTTGTGCTGGGACAGAAGACCAAGAGCAGGTCATCAAACCTTTGCGTGGTTATCATAAGTCGTGCAAGGTGCAACATATGCGAGGCAGCGCGCGTATACTATGTCGCTTGTAACTGAAGAGGGCAGCCCGTCGGGATGTGACCTGCTCAGATGCTCAGTGGCTGTCTTTACCCTCCCATACAGGTGCCCCGGGAAAAAAGAACAATAACCCAAGGCAAACCAGATGCTTTGGTCTCTGATGTGGATCCCAACAAAAGGTAAGGCCTGACAGATAACTGCAGTGGGCCACCGCATTCTCTCAGTGTCGTGTGCAGCATCTTTAGTTTTGCTAGAGTGGCTAATATTAAAAACAGCCACTCTAAAAACTTAAAATATATAAGATCCGGTGCAAGCGTTATAATGTTGTTCAGTTCAGAGTGAATTTGTTTTGGTTTATATGTTTATTGTTCACTACAGTCATGGGTGTGCTGGAGCATGTGTTAAACCACAGTGCACATGTAGACACAACCATTCGTACCTGTTAACAATTTTAGTCTTTGGTGAACCAAACAAGCACGTAAAAATAATACTCGACTAACTGAATGTTCAATTTCCATCCCTGTTTTGCATGGGCACCGACACACCAAAGAAAACAGTAGAGCAAAACATTGCTTGGATACAGAACATTCAAATTCTCTCACCGCCAAAACATTTAAAAAAGTAGCATTAAAAATTCTTGTCAAAACAGTATTTTAAAAAAAAACAAAAAAAAAACACAACACTTATTCAGGAAAAGTGAAAAGTGATATTTAGGGTTTGAAGTGCTTTCCTGGCTGGGTTTGGGTTTGTAGTTGGGGGTTTAAATCACGGGTTCAAGCAACTGTTATAGTTTGAAGTAAGGGTGTGGTTTGTGTGTATGTTGTTGACCTGGTGGAGAACCGTAAAGTGGTGCTGAGCCCCTCCCTTGCGAATCCTCCTTCCCATTCCTCCTCATATTCTTTTCTTCCTTGCTTACTGTCTTTGATAAATAAGGTACACGTTTAAAAAAAAAAAAAAAAGTCTATACTGTACCTACTTTTGGCTAACCCCGTATATTATGTATTTTCTTTCTGCAGGCACCACCTTCAGACGCCACATGGCATCCCTACTCTTCCAGAGACCAGTATGGAGAACAGGATCCAGGTCCTCAAGGGGCCCTTCAACATTCTCCAGCTGGCTCAGGACAAAAGGAACCAGTTCCCATCACCAGGTAAACGTTCAAACGCCTTAAAATCGTCTTCTTCTTATGCTATTGTCGTCTCGCTGACGTATGGCGTCTTTCGTCCAGACACGACGGTCACAGTGTCCATCGCCGCCCTGCAGAACTACCCGCACGTCAAGACCGAGGTGCCCATCCACAGTTTGACCGTGCCCAACAGCTGCGCCGAAACCGACGGCCACGTGGGCGTCTTCGACCGCCCGCAGCTGGCCCACAACTCGGTCCAGTTCAGCCCCAGCACGCAGTCCCGCACGCCCCCGGACTCCACCTTCTCGGAGAGTTTCAAGGACAGTTCCCAGGAGGTGAATGGAATCCCATGATTGCGTTCCTTGAAAATCCTTTCCTCCTCTACTCCGGTCTGGCTCATCAGACAAAAGCACTTCAACCCGATCCCACGAAGCCGGCACTGGGCTCGGCCTCCTTCGGTTTTATTTTGAACACGCCAAAATAGCGGCCGGTGTGTTATTATCTCATTGTCTCAGCCGCACAAACTGCTGTGCTGTTCCCCCAACAATAGCCAAGGGTTCTCACTCTATCCTCTTTATAAGCTGGAGGGGGGGTTATCACAGAAAAGAAAAGACTAACCCAACAAAACCCGGTAGAAGGATGTAAAAAAAAAAAAAAAAAAAAAAATTATTTTTAAATTTTAAAACTCCACCTGTAAAGAAATTACAATATTAGCCAACATAACAACAAATAATCAAAGTCAAGCCATCTATATTTTGAAGTGCTTATCCTCACTAGAGTCTGTGAGACATGTGGAGAACTTTGGTATGGATTGACCATTTCACATATGCTTGTAATGAATGGGGATTATGAGTTTCACTTTTTGACTGGAACTGCTGAAATAGTAAAGGGACATATTGGGAAATTCACGAGCATGGAGGAACATGAAAACTCTACAGAGGAGGGCCCGAGATCTGAGATTCAAACGTCTAAACTGTGAGGCAAACGCGCTAAATGCTATACACCATGCTGCATGACAGAGAAGCATGTGAAAAATCATGTGGGCAGGAAGTTTTGGTATATCCTGACTAAAAATAATGGACAAAGTCAACATCTGGGTTGATGGGCGGTGTTTATTTGCAGGTGTTTTCTTTCCCTGGCGAACTCCAGTTACGTATGGGCTCCATGACGCCTGAGGACTACGCTCAGTTCGACACTGTGCCGGGGTAAGTCGTGCCGCTACCTGATCGGCCGCTCGCCGCCTTTCAATTTGGACACCGTCCCGCAGATTGGCTTCTTTCTTTGGGGCTCTCAGGGGGGACACCAGACTCTCCCTCTGTGGGACCACGACATGACTGTTATCCGCGCCCGCACGCCAAAGCCTATAAAAGATCAATTCAACACTTGGATTGAACTTTAAATATAACTGAATTGTACACGGTGGAACGGTGGATCAGCTGGAAAGCGTTGGCCTCACAGTTCTGAGGTCCTGGGTTCAAACCCGGACCCGCCTGTATGGAGTTTGCATGTTCTCCCCGTGTCTGGTTGGGTTTCCTCCCACATCCCCAAAACATGCAACATTAATTGGACACTCAAAATTGCCTCTAGGTGTGATTGTGAGTGCGGCTGTTTGTCTCGTTGTGCCCTGCGAATGGCTGGCAACCAGTTCAGAGTACACCCCGCCTCCTGCCCGTTGAAAGCTGGGATACGCTCCAGCACTCCCCGTGACCCTTGTGAGGATAAGCGGCTAAGAAAATGGATGGATGGATGGATGGATGGATGGCAATGATTCTTTGACATGCCACTAAAGGGAGCCCACGCACCACATACAGCTACAGAAAATGGATGGCGGGATCATATATACAGGATCTCCTTTTACGTCTCTATCGTAGAAATAACTTCGAGTACACCCTTGAAGCGTCCAAATCCCTGCGGCAGAAGACAGGCGACGGGACCATGACGTATCTGAACAAGGGCCAGTTTTACCCAATCACCCTGCGTGAGATTGACAACAAAGGCCTGCAGCAGCCCATCACCAAAGTCAGGGTGAGAACTCGCCGAGCCCAATTTGTAGTACTCGTTTCATCATCTGCTGTACTTGAAAAGTGCTTACGCTACCACAGAGCGTGGTCATGGTCGTGTTCGGAGAAGAGAAGTGTCGAGACGACCAGCTGAAACACTGGAAGTACTGGCACTCAAGACAACACACGGCCAAGCAGAGATGTCTCGACATCGGTACGTTTCTTTTGCAATTGATAATAGCTTCAAATCTACTCATCTCATGAGAACCCACGCAAGAGGAGTCTCAAACATCCCAAAATGTTCCCGCTGTCACAGCTGACTACAAGGAGAGCTTCAACACCATTGGCAACATCGAGGAGATCTCCTACAATGCCATTTCCTTCACCTGGGACACAAACGAAGAGGCCAAAGTAAGACAACAAAATGAAAAACAGACAACAGGAAAAAAATGGCAATAAAAAAAACAAAAAAAAACGGAAGTCAGACGAAAATTGTGTCACAGGTGTGTGGGTGACAAAATAGATGAAGAAAAAATAAATGAAATGATGTAGCTGAGACCAAATGGAGGGGGGGTGTGACAAGTGTAGCTGAGGGGAAAAAATACAAATAAAAACAAAAAGAAAAATCGAAAAATGTCATAGCATATAAATTTAATTACAATTTAACATTCAAATTATGATACGAGTGCTGCATTACACCAAAAAGTGTATCTGACTGTTCCCCTTTGTCAAATTATAACTTCATTAATAAACAGCATGTCTCCCTGTGCCCTGTGATTGGCTGGCTCTATGACACTGGTGTCAAACTCAAGGCCCGTGGGCCAGATCCGGTCCACAGCATGATTTTATGTGGCCCGAGAAGGAAAATTATGCATATCAACTTCCATGATTTGTATTAAAATCTGTACTGAAATTTCAATTCATCAGTCTCACCATTAATGGGGTGGCACGGCGGATCACCTGGTAAAAGTGTTGGCCTCAGAGTTCTGAGGACCCGGTTTCGAACCTGGCCCCACCTGTGTGGAGTTTGCATGTTCTCCCCGTGCCTGCGTGTGTTTTCTCTGGGCACTCAGGTAAACTCCCACATCACAAAAACATGCAACATTAATTGGAGACTCTAAATTGCCCCTAGGTTTGATTGTGAGTGCGTCTGTTTGTCTCTATGCGCCCTACGATTGGCTGGCAACTAGTTCAGGGTGTACCCCGCCTTCTGCCCGTTGACAGCTGGGATAGCAGTCCCCGCGACCCTTGTGAGGGTAAGCGGCGAAGAAAATGGATAATAAACAGCAGTAAAAACAGATTAAAAAATGAAACGCAGTGAGTAGGCAAAAGTGAAAGATCCTTTCTCAATGAAGACGATGAAGGTGAAGACACTTTTTACCCGTTCGCTCACCCACGCGTGGCCCCGAGGTCTCGTTTTGCTGTCGCGTTTGAGAGGGAAGATGAATGATATAATTGGGCGTCTGAAGAGCCTGGCGGCCCACCCGTCAGCGCGCCATCACTCACACGCACACACAAACAAACAAACGCCCGCTCAGACCAGGATGTGGCTCCAACCGTCTCATGACTCCAGACCTGTGCCCATAGGATCTTCATCGTTGTGTGTGCATTTGTGGTTTTTGGCAGCAGATTGTTTGAGGAAGATGATGGTTTGCCCTGAAGCATAATTACATGGGGGCAACCCCTTTTTGTTTATACATTTTTAGCTGGGCAAATGTTTACCTGGCACTGAGCTATGTCCCAAAAAGTTTTTGTTTTTTTTTTGTATTAATTTCACAACTAGTCAACAATCTTCAACAATTAGTCTCCAAATGACCTCTGATGATAGGGAGTAGTGTTCTTTCGAGGTTGAACAATCCTAATTTGGATAAGATTGTACTTGGGGAAAAAAAATGACAAATGAAAATAAAAATAATTTAACAAAAACAAAAAGGGTGATAAGGGGAAAAATGTAAAGAAACAAAAATTTCGAGAACTAAATAAAAATGGACAAACACTAAACACCAAAAAAATGTGGCCCATGCAATAATGATAGGGAGAATTTATAAAAGAAAAATAATATAAGCAATTAAATGTGGAGTAGAAGTAAAACATTTTTTAAACTGACACTTATGATAGTAGACAGATGTAAAAAGGAAATAAAATTGTATTTGTTGTATTATATAGTACAGTGCGTGTTGACTGTTTGATGGATTCTAATAATGTAAAACTTTTGTTTTTCATAAACATTGATGCCCTATTCTGCAAAGTAAATACCCCCCCCCCCCACCCCAAACCACCCAATAGACCAGAGGTTCTTTCTTGGCCCATGTTACACCCAAAACGAGCAATAGTTTTTGCAAAATTCTGAAGAAAAAAAACAGCAATGACTACTCCCCCTAATTGGTGTGGTTATATATTTTCTTGAAAACAAAAAACGCAAAACGATGACAAGGGTTTAACTCAATGGAATTTTAGCATATTTTTTCTTCGTCATAGTTCTTCAATCTGTTGAATTGATTTGACCACTAGAGGGAAGCACAGATCACGGAACTTTTTCGCTGCTTTCATTCAGTCGCGCTATTACTGCTGCTATCATGAGCATTATGTGTCATTATGCAAGGCACGTATCCTCACAAGGGTTTCGGGAAAGCTGGAGCCTACCCCAGCTAGCTTTGGGCAAAAGTCATCACTGAGTGGGAATTGATCCCACGCTGCCCGGACCAAAGTCAGGCGTGCGTGAGCATTATATACAAGCCCAGTATGTAATTATTTCCATTTATTTGGACTGTGGGTATTTTCTGTACTTTTTATTTTTATTATCCATAGGTCCAATTTCTCTTCAGCGTATCTTCATTTGAGTCAGAGCAACATTGGGCGGGGGATAGGTACACCCAGGATTGGTCACCAGCCAATGTTCGGGCACATATAGACATGGGTGCCTTTATATAGATAGGATGGATCGGTTTGGTCCTCAGCATTTTCTCTTTGATCACGATCCCATCCATCTGACTCCCTCAGATCTTCATCTCGGTCAACTGCCTGAGCACGGACTTCTCGTCCCAGAAGGGCGTCAAGGGCCTCCCTCTCAACCTGCAGATCGACACGTACAGCTACAACAACCGCAGCAACAAGCCCATCCACCGGGCCTACTGCCAGATCAAGGTGTTTTGCGACAAGGGGGCCGAGAGGAAGATCCGAGACGAGGAGAGGAAGCAGTCCCGCAGGAAAGGCAAGGTGGCCGACCTCAACCCGGGCCTGTCCTGTGAGTGGCAACGCCTCGGAAACTTTACGGGACCACGGTGTGGCACGTTGGCGCCGCTAACGACTTTAACCCGCTCCCAATTTTATGGCCGTGTTTACAGTTGTGGATGTCAAAGTGCCGATCCTGCAGAAACGCAACGACGTGACCATCTTCAAGATGATGAACGATCTTGAGACCCAGCCCGTGCTTTTCATACCTGACATTCACTTCGCCACCTTTCAGCGTCATGTGAGTTGCCGCACCACACCTACACTCTCTCTCTCTCTCTCTCTCTCTCTCACACACACACACACACACACACTTACATGCCCCATGTAGAGTCACACATCCACCCACTCATGGGTCATGGCGACCTGCTCATTTGCTGGCAAGAACACAGAGTTCTTCTATCTTGTTACCAATGATGGGAAGTCATAAAGTACAACTCCTTGGTTACTTTGATTTTTCATTTCTCCATCTATACTTTCCATATTTATTTCTCTGAGTAGTTTTGGTTTAATGTATATGATGCGGTCATTTCCTTGGATGCTTGTGATAGGTTTAGTGACATTTGAATTAATTAGAGATACACCAGTGGATCTTTTTGAATTAGGCACACCTGAAACACATTGTGTAAAATCATTGCCAATTCAAAAGAATTTAGCCAAAATATCATGACGAGAATTATGGACTTGCACAAGTCTGGTTCATCCTTGGGTGCAATTTCCAGATGTGACCATAATCAGTAATGTGACCCTATTAAAGGGCTTTACAATGCATGCCTGTGCCCGTTTTATTTTTCTCCATGTAGTGTGAGATAGCCACAATAACCAGCTGATACACTTTCACGTTGACCAATAGGTTTCTGTCATTAAATAGTGCATCACACCCCCGCCTCCCCTTGCTTGCTGTTGTCAACATTTATTCATATACACAAACCGATGTTAACCAAAACTTCAGACCATGAATAAGCAGAATGGAGGCGTGTTTATATATAAATTCTCGTGCTAGCTATAGCTAGTTACATAACTTTAGGTTGCTTCCTAGCCACTGTATTAAAAATATATGAACATTACCTCAAGCACCCCTTAAGGAATGGTCAGGTCAAAACATCCTCTTTGGATTCCAAGGGATGACACTACTGATGGTTTTTTTTTCCTGAAGATATGGTGATATTGTAATACTGGATAGTACAATATGTCGTGTACTGGTGCCAGTACCTGACCAAGACAAGCAAAGAATTTATCTGTCTTAGGGTTGTCTGATCCAGGCACAAGTGGGGAAAGATGGCCACCGTGCAATTTAAACGCGTAATAGGGCACTTGAGTTCTGATTTTTTTTTTTTTTTTTTTCTTATCAGTCCTGAGGAGACGTGTTCAATGTGGACTCTGACCAGGTTGACCACGTCATATAATACGTGCACATCAATATTTAATGCAGAAGATAGCAAGCAAACCCTTGTTCTAAAAAAAAAAAAAAGAAGAAAAAAGAATAAGCATTTTAAATGATTCCGTAATGCATATAAAATAGACCTTTCCGATGGCGATCTTGAGCTTTTGGACGGATTTTGGACGGAGCAGGACGCATTGTCAGAGTTACAGCGAAACGTTGGCGATCGATGCAAAAAAGTTTGACGCCTCACAAACTTCATATTGGAATCCAACTGGGTAAAATAGTGGAATCGTACCGCACATGTAAAGCAGGGTGACTACTTTCTACTTGGAAAGATCACGAGTCATGTCATTGTAGTCTTTATAAGTGAGTGGGTGTATTCATTTGACTTGGCTCGTAATGGAACCCAGTTGTCTGTCTTAAAAGTCTGATGTGATACAAATCGGCAAATAGGCATTTCTCTTGCATGACATGGCGCATTTACGTATCACTGACCCGACTTTTCGGCATAAAACATTACACACTTCATTCAGCAGGTCAGTGATACACTAACAAAATGAAAGTTGTTCTCCAGCAATGTATAAAGCACTAATAATTCAAACGCAGCGACAATACTTCTCCCTCACTTACCTTCGAACATACAGCCCTGTGTTTGTTGATATTGTTCACATTTAATTGTACGTGCGCTCTTCCACGAGCCTTAATCCATCGTAGACACTTTGTCAACTGTGTTTTAGCCTTTGGAAAATGAATCAAGTGGGCCCCTTGTAACCGAGCAGGATATCTTTCATCAGAATTGCACGTTCCCCAAGCCCATCTGAGGACCAGTTTCTTCATAACATTAACTTTTCCAAGCGTACGCAACTGACAACCAGTATTTCTTGCGGGACAATACGCGAGAGGGGCGTGTCAAACTAGGGGTTAAGACAATGCGGCTATCTGATTGGCTAATATTGTAGGAGTGATTGACAGGTCGGAAAGGTCCATTATCACAGTACCTCTAAGCTTTTACTACCCGATTGAAATTTATTTGTTTTTCATTTGTGGCACCTCGAGATACAAGTTTAATTCATCCCGTGACCATACTCAAAATGGTATCTCAAATTGTCTTTTCCCATTGAAAGGAATTGAAATCTCATTCATCCATTTAATCTAAAAAAAAAAAAAAAAAAAAAAACCTGCTGAATTTTTTTTAGTTTTTTTACATAAGAAAAATATAACTCAATTGTTTTGACAATTGACAAAAACATATATTTACACTAATGGAATTTTACCGTAATTTATCAGAATGGAAAGACATGGAATAGTTTTTGGCCAGGTTTTTTTTTTTTTACTTCAAGTCAATGAACTTTGCGCTGCTCCTTCTGGTGCGAACATCGTGGTCACCTGGGGGCAGTATAATACAGATACAGTTAGACCTGTGCCAAACTCTTCAACAAGCTGCAGCGTTATTATTTATTCTTGAGAGTCGGTAAAGTAAAGTTCAGTGCAGTTCACTGCCACAAAACAGAGCTCATACCTCAAACTTTTGCCGACTAAGAAAAGCAAAAAAATTGACCGGATGATGGCTCCTATCTTGAAAAACCCGTGTGCAAGGTCACTCGCATCTCAAGGCACCGCTGCATGATGTAAAATCCCTCTTCCCTGTAGAAGCACTTTCAAATCTGTCAGATTGTGAGGTCAATGCTCGTGCACAGCCCCCCTTGTGGCCACCCCATGCATTTTTTAAATTGGATTTCGAGGTCAACTTTTCTAAAATATTCATGTGATTGCAGGGAAAATGGCTCCCAATCCCTTGTAGTGTGAAATGTTTGCGTAAACTTTGAGTCTCTCCTACTAGTTTAACAATTCGCATGTTGATGCCAAAAAAATGCCTCCCTCTCCCTCACTGCAAACGTTTACTTTGGTTATTTTTGGTGCTGCTGCTGACTTTGAACCTGACTATCTCTTTCTGATAAACTCTTGAGCTCTATGGATTTCTCCCAGAATAGTGTTCTAATAACAGCAACGCATGCAATCAATCCAGTGGAGGTAAAGAAACCCCTTTACGTCCATACTGTATTTTTTTTTTAGATGAAACATTTGTTCGACCCCCACCCCGCCCCGACATTTGGACCCGTATCAGCGCTCTAACTGGGTCAACCCTGTGAACTTGACGGCTGGCACGTTGCGTTTTCCTTGCATTCACCGGCCGCTCCGAAACCTCAATGTCAGCATCGGGCCGATATTATAGATGCGGAACACATAAATGCATATTCCTTCTGTCCAGTTTTTTCGTTAATGTCCATTTATCTGTTTGTCTTGCAGTCTTTCGCGGCGGAAGATGGAGAAGACAGGTGAGCCCCGATTTCACACTCTCTTCGTTCACATTTGGTTTTACTACAGCGACCGTGACGACCTTTTGGCAAGAAGGGAATCTTGTTGTTTCTAGGAAAGGCTTGAAAGTGTTGCATACACACATGTTTGTTCTCCAGTGTCTTTTACTGCCTGTTAACTGGCTGTTAAGGCCTCATAAGCGCTGATTTATGTGCCCGTGTGTCCCGCGCAGCTCTGGCATGAAGAGGTTGCCCTTCAGTGACGACGAGTTCGGCTCGCCACCCAATAAGATGCCCAGGGCCGAGGAACCCAAGAAAGGTATGTATGCATCCGTGCATGTGATTTATACTCTATATGTTTTTGTCCGTATGGTGTTGCGCTAGTAAGAGGGACAAGGGAGGGGCCTGGTTGTTGGAAAAAACATGTGAATCCTTGTACACGTGCATGTCAACTTGCTCTGACAGCCTCCTCTCAATTTCAGCCACACACGCACAATGAACACATGCTGAGGCCTTCACTCATTGCCTTGTAACAACATACCAAGGCACACAGACGACACACAAACAAACCTGTGCCCTTTACCCTATATCGGTGCTAGGCAAAGTATGGCCCTCTGGCCTAATATGGCCCACTCCAACCTTTAAACCAGCCAGCTGAGCATTTTCATTATCAAGAGTCCTGTAAAATTTGTTGAATTAATTTAGTTTTTTATGTAAATGGGTTTAAGATGTATTTGAAGGGTTTAAAAACGAAGATGGATAGATTATAGTGTTAATGTCAGAGTGGCCTTGTTTTTGATGCCCGCATATGCCTATTACCGTAATTCCCGGCCTACGGAGCGCACCTGGTTATAAGCCTCACCCGGTACATTTGTAAAGGAAATACCATTTGGTACATACGTAGGCCGCAGCCGTGTAAAAGCCGCAAGTGCCCACATTGAAACTGACATTGAAACACGAGATAGTTACAAAGAAAGACTGTACACAGAGAGTTAATGCTAGCACCGCCGCGCTAACGGTATCGCCGCCGCGGTAACAGGGCTGTTAAAAAAAAAAAAAAAAACATCCTAGCAAAAATCACTGAGACACGGCAGTAACATGCTAGCAATAGGGCTGGACCAGTAAAAGTCACTTCCTCGGCACATATATTTGATCTCACTATTTCCTTTTCCACTCGAGTGCCCCCTTGCGATCGTTAGAGATCACCGCAGGGTTGAAAGCGTGTGGAAAAAGTTGCGGCTTATAGACCAGACATTACGGTACTCTACTGTATTTTTTTATGTTACCCAAATATTTTTTTTTTAGGTTGTACTTAGGAGGTGCGAGAACCTAAAATATTTTTGTGGGGGTGAATCATGTCAAAAGAATTGTCATGGAAACGCTCCAGTACTAACAAAAGTGATTACGTTGTTGATCCCCATCCAACATGAGGCTCCACGGAAAAAAAATGAAGTGGTCACAAGATAGTTTGTTTACCCAACAATATATTTTTTAACGTTTTCCTTATCTTATCAGGCTATATTATACATTTCCACACAAAACCCAATCGATGCAACTAAAGACTACTTTAGTCTTTACAATGTTGTAGTGACATGACCTAAAATGTATTTTTAATCCTTAATGGTTGTGTTTGACGAGCCTTGCAGCGGTTTGACCGGTCCGCCCGCTACAGGCAATGTTGTTGTCGTCAAACAGAGTTCTCAATCATTTGCTCCATTGCCTGTTAAAATGACGCCTAGCACATATTTACATGGCGACTCAAGACTTGTCACGAGCGAAACCGAACAAATGCTCATTACCCTGCCTCCCCTCACCGCCACCAGAAATGACTCACACAAGTGCAGCCTCATTGTGTCTCTAAAAAGAGCCTGCCGACTGAAAAGGTGCCATGAATACATGCCCCCCACCCCCACAAAAAAAAAAAAAAAAAATTCGGATCACACAAATCTAAGACGACAGAGGGTCTGCTCCTATGGGTTTGCAGTCATGTATGATGATTACAGTGTGTGCATGTGCCGCCTGGGCCCTGAGCCACATTTTTTTTTAAACTTTGGAATAATGCAGTCTGGAGTGAGTTAAAAAAAAAAAGTGAAGGTATTTTGCACCAGCTTATACCTTTGAGACGTCTCTGTCATATGTATGTTTTTTTCGTGTGTCATTACATTGCCATAAGTGACATGTTGACATGTTATTACAGATCTGGAAAGACCTCAAGGGTTTTAATATGAGGTATAAGCACAGGTGGTGGAACAATTTAGGTTTTTTACATTATCCATTTTTTATAGATATTTGTATTTCTCAAAAAAACTAAAATTAAAAAAAAAAAGTTTTTGGTTTATTACATCATCCTTGACATCAGAATCCCCTCATTGAAGGCTTCAAAATGAACCCATTGAGTTAGAACTGGTTTTTGTCAAGCATTCAAGTTACTAATTCTGTAGACCACTTTAAATTAATTTTGCTTGTCTCATCATATACGGCAAATTGACACAAATAATTACACCTAGTCAAGTGCTTGGATATGAGGTTGTGCTAATTTAAGAAGTGAAGTTGTTTTTGCCCGATTGTCTTATCATTTACAATATTGGGATGAATAATGGCAGATTTGGAAAGTTCTGGTCAGGTTGGTGCTCAATTATGAGGTGCAAGCCAGTTTGTTTGATCAGAATTTATGCTTTTTTGGTCCAGTATGGCGTCACATAAATGTCATCTGTCATCTCAAAGACATCTGGAAAGCACTCATTAAGCGTTTTGATATGAGGTACGTGTTGAGGTTAGAAACATGCTTTTGATCTTGTTATTAATTTGGACAGTAGTTGTTTAAAATGTGTAGTTGTTTTGTTTAATTGATACAAGTAATTAGCAATATGGAAAGCACTAGCTTTAATTTAAAACTATGCCTCAATCATCAAAAAAAAGAATGTCTGGATTTACTGTACATGTGGCCTTTCTGGGCACTTTTGCCCTAATGTCTGTTACATCATCATATCACGACGTTGATGGACTACTTACAGATCTTGAAAGTCCTCATTCGGGGCTTTCATATTAAGTATGAGTCAATGTGTTGTTGTTTCTTCATTTTTTTTGGCAAACAGATTCTTGACCTTGTTACTAGTGCTGTTTTTTTTTTTGCCTTTACTCTTGATTGCACTTTTTAAAAAACTTTTTTTCCCCCAAAAAATAAAATGAAATTTTGGCCTGACTTATAATCGCAGTATTTCAAATTGATTTTGTTTTTTGCAGCTATTACAGCCTATAAGCCACGACTTTTTTCCACACGCTTTCAACCCCGCGGCTTATGCGGTGATGCGGCTAATTTGTGCATTTTTTTTCTAACTGGCGCAAGGGGGCACTCGAGCGGAAAAAGTAAGAGTGAGACCGGTGGAACATATGTGCCGAGGAAGTGACTTTTACCGGTCCGGCCCTGTTAGCGCTGCGCTACCGTGTTACTGCCGTGTCTGTGATTTTTGCCAGTATGATTTTTTTTTTTTTTTTTTTAACCGGCCCTGTTAGCGCGGCAGCACTAGCGTTAGCATTAGCATTGCGGTACTAGCGATAGCGTTAGCGCAGCGGCACTAGCGTTAAACTCTCTTTGTACAGTCTTTCTTTGTAAATATCTCATTGTGTTTCAATGTATGTTTCAATGTGGGTGCTTGCGGCTTTTACATGGCTGCGGCATGTGTATGTACCAAATGGTATTTCCTTTACAAATGTACTGGGTGAGGCTTATAACCAGGTGCGCTCTGTAGGCCGGGAACTCCGGTATTTCATTCTGCTACTAGAAAGCTCAACACCCATAACTAATGCACCTATGTGTGCCCACCACAGTCCTGCTGTACGTACGCAAGGAGACAGAGGAAGTGTTTGACGCCGTCATGTTGAAGAATCCTACCCTAAAAGGCCTAGTGGACGCTGTAAGTATTTCATATAAAAAAAAAAAAAAGACTCACACCGATGAACTCGGGGACCTCGCTGTTTATCAGCGGCAGATGGAGACGTCTCTGTCTGCAGCTCTGGGACGACATAGCAGCTAAATGAGCTGTGACGGGACGCCCACCTGGTTCATTCGGGTGGGAAGCATTTAAGGAAATATGACAGGCTTTTGTGTCCTCAGATTTCAGAGAAATACGACTTGCCGTTGGACAAGGTTGGAAAAGTCTACAAGAAGTGCAAGAAAGGGTACGTATGAGTCGCTCACAACAAACCTGACTTACAGGTACTTTTTGTTTGTCATGGCTTGTCTCTCATGTCACAAATCGGACATGCACTCCTCCTTTGGGAGGTATCACTTTGTGACTGCAACTGAAGCAGAGAGCCTGTTCAGCTGTCATACAATAAATGTCAGATCGGGCCCCGTTGTGTATCAAAACTTTTACAAAGTTAAAAGGCTTAGTTATGATTGACACTGTCAGAGAGGTTGTCATTTCAATACAGTGATACCTCGGTTCTCGACCACAATCCGTTCCAGAAAACGTTTCGGAAAGTGAATTGTTCGAAATCAAAATCGATGTTTCCCATTACAATGAACGAAAAAAGAAATAATGCGTCCCAAGCTTTAAAAAATTAGGCTTTTTAAAGCACTTTTTAAGCTTTTCCTGATGGATAGACGGCATAGTAGAAATACATGTATAGTTTAAATACTTTATATAAATAAAATAATTTAAGAAATATATTTATTTTTTGCTTAAAATGTATGCTTTAGTAGTAGAGTTGGCTAGGCTGGGAGTGCATTGCCATATCCGTAGTGACCCGGCCCCCAGCCTTGTAAACTTTTTATTTTTTTTTTTTAATCAACAAAAGTGCAGAATAACTTTAAACAAACAATAACGAGGGGGGGGGGAGCGTTTTTTTTTATTTTTACAAAAAGTAACACAAAAATATTTGTAACTTCAGTTAAGAAACAAAACAAAAATGCAGAAATGCTTCAACAACTGTACGTATCAAATGTCTTCGGGGGTGGTGACTCGCCCTCTTTTAACAAAAAACAAATCTAATGTCATTTGTTTCTACCGTCTCTTAAGAACATTTCTGAAGTGGCTCATCACGACATCATTAAAATTTTGGAGTGCTCTGCTACATTCAGATTTATTGGGGTAATGAAGTTCGACGAAATTATGGATTTCGGCCCTCTTGGCACAGATGGCTTTGATGTCAGCACTTGGCACAAACAACAGTCACTAACCGGGACACGTCTATGTACAGAGACTGCATTATACAGAATAACGAAAGTGTGCTGATAATGCCGCGCGCGTTATATTATTTTCAGGTTTTTTCGGGGGGCGTTTGAATAGACAATAACAAACCAGGTTGTGGATGGGTCAACTGCTTGTGCCGTGCGTGATGTTATTTCCGGGTTATTTCAGCGGCATGGGAATTCACAACAAAGCGCGTCGTGGGTCAGCAGGTCTGGCCGCGGGCAATATGTTATTTCCGTTTTTTTTCAGCGGCATTCGAGTACCGATTTTCGTTTGAAAACAGAAGGAAAAAAAATCTCAACATTTTTATTCAAAAACCGACTTGTTCGAAAACCGAGGCTTTACTGTATTTCTAATGCACAGAACACATTATTTTATTAGATTCTATTGTGTGTTTGCAACAACGTTAACTGTAAAAGTGGATTGGACTTTTTAATTTGGACTTTACCACTGCATCAGTGTATGTTAATGACTGAAGACTATGACGCATTCAGACATGCGTACAAATGAGTTATTTTCCCGAGGAGCATGCTACCTGCACACAATATCAACGACTGGCGAATATCTGTTGGATTATGTACATTGTTGTCTTTTATGATTGTCCATTTCTAGTTTGCGATAGTGTAGCATTGGAGAGGTTTTTCTAAGATTTGGATTCACTTATATCAAGGCACTTTTTGTGGTCATGGACACCAGGTTGAAGGACCTTTACACATGAATATGGTTAAAATATTGACTTGATCCCACAATAGCCTAATCAAGAAAAATACTCCTTATGCAATCGATGTAGCTAACCTATAGCTGCATGTTCTGCAATCCTGTTTCAATTCCTGTCTTGTATTGAACAGAATAATGTTGCGCCATGATGTGGATGTATCTGATCTTCACATAGCTGAAGTCAGGTTGTACTTTAGACAGTACAGCCCCCGTTCTCGAAGGAAAATTTCAAGATTTTTCTGCCTCTGTTTTCGAACGAAAATTGGTACTCGAATGCCCCCAACAAAACCCGGAAATAACACAATGCGTGTGGCCAGGTCAGCTGACCCACAACGTGCTTTGTGGTGAATCCCCACCACGCCGAAAAAAAACCTTAAATAACATAATGCGCGCAGCCCGACCAGCTGACCCACCCACAACACGCTTTGTTATTGTGAATTTGAACGAGCCCCCGAAAAAACCCCGGAAATAATATAACGCGCGCGGCAGTTGATTTGGTTTTCAAACTACTTCTCGAACCGCCTTCTAGAATGGATTGTGGTCAAGAACCGAGTCTGTACTGTAGTTGAGAGTGAATCAACAGCACCTCTCAGCCAAGTAGTGCGCCCCAAATTTCAACATTCCATTCCACACTGAATTCTGTGCATATAAAGTATCACACACTGTGATTTGCGCCTGCACGCCATCGCACTCGCAAATCTGCGGAGTCGAGCACGAAAAATCGCGTGCGTAAAATTGGTTACGAGTAGAAATACATAGATATTGAAAGCTGTGGCTTATTTTGTTTAGTCTCGACCAGTGTTCCCTCTAAGCTGCGTCACTGCGCAATTGCGCACTTGTCGCGCACGCACAGCGCATATGAAAACTGATCCAGTGCAGTGAACCACAGGTTGACGTCTTTTTTTTTTTTTTTTTTTTAAAACATGGAAGCATACGATCTCCAACAATGAGCTGCTGCTCAGTCTACTTCTACTTCCTAGTTTACCTGACACCGCCCCCCTCCCCTCTTAAAGGGGTACACTCATAATTACAAACAGATCACACACGCGCAACTTTATATCTGCGGGCATGACTGACCACACATGTACATTTTGTACAAGTTTTAATGATGTGACAAGTAACAGCCCTGTTTTTCAGGATTCTGGTGCACATGGATGACAACATCATTAAGCACTACTCCAATGAAGACACCTTCCAGATCTCCATGGAGGAGATGGGCGGCATGTACAAGCTCACCCTCACTGAAATCTGATTGGGAGGGCGGAGGATAAAGAACGGTTTACACTATGCAGTGATGATGGACTTGTATCACATTACAAGGCAAAAACCAAACGAAGAAGTGCTATTTTAAAAAAGCAATATAGCTCTTAATGTGCCACATCGTTGGTTAATTTCAAGGAATGTCAGGAGCGTTCTTCCTTGTCTCCTTTTTTGTGTTTTGTACAAAGCTTCTGTGGTGCTGCTATACCTCATTCTCCCATTGTGAAAAGCAGCATATTGTGAGGAGGAACAGCTCATTTTAATCAAGCCATAAGCACTGATGATTACAACCGGTTCTGATGAATATTTTGGGTTGCAAAATGAGCCCAAGATTGGAGAATGAATATGCAACGTATTCATGAAATAAAAGTTAAAAAATGGCAGTATTTAGCGTGTAACAATCGCCACTGTAAAATTGGGGTTGACATTTTTACATTTTTTTAAGAAAAAGACACTTGTTGTTTGAGAGTGAAATGGCTTAAATGTCTGACCAATTGAAGTAAGAGCCTCTTAGTATTATTAAATAGAAGGCTAGAATGCATCTTCCATTTAAAATGACAAAAAGCAACAATAATTAATTATTTGGTCAGATAAAGTCCTCATGCCGTTGTGGAAGTGCAATATGACATTTGCGTTCAGAAAAAAAATGTTATAACAACATGAAAATATTGTACATATCCTTTCAAAAAACCTCCTTTTAGCTTCTGATCTTCTTACGATTGCAGTACTTAATTGTGTATATATTTATTAAGAGAAGGGTTGTGGGTTTTTTGGCTTTACATACATATATTCAGATGTCTATCACGGCTAATATAATGTTTTTATATGGATTTATTCTTACATAAAGTGTCAAGGGACAAGAAGTTTTTCATTTTAATGGAGGCTCTGCCTGTTTGTTTTTGTAAAGATTTGATTGCACAAAGTGCTCAATAAAAAAACTTGCTTGTGCTGCTGTCTTCCTCTATTCAAATCATGTGACGGCTGCGTACGAATGTGCAGGAGCAGATGTCGGCATGGGCACAGACTCAACACAGCGGGTGCACAGGAAACATGCACGGGTGCTGACGCCGCCTGGATGCCATTTCCTGTGCTGTCCCTTTAAATGTTCTTTTTTTAAAGCGCTCTCAAACTGTGCAGTACAATGATGGAAGTATAAATGACAATTCCCTCTAAAATGCTAATGGAAAAAAAACTTGTGTAAGGACTAAAATGTCACAAATCTAGTACATCTCTTCCTTGACTCTGATTAAAGCTGTCAGCAATTGACCCCCTCCGTACAGGGCACTTAACCACACCTCCTGAAGTGACGTCACGCCACGTGCGCTGACGTAAGACAAACAATTCGTAAAAATGGCAAATACAATGCAATACAATACATTCTTAACTGAGACAGACGCCATGGTTCTGATTTCATTCAAATCAACGATATATTATAGATTCTAAATACAATACATTCTTAACTGAGAGAGACGCCATGCTTCTGATTTCATTCAATCATTCACACGTAGCAATGTTATGCTAGCGAAGAACGTCTCATTCATTTATACGAGACGTGTATTAAAAATCAAATATAGGGCATATCTTTGTGCAAACACAGTCTGGTTAAGCTTCGGCCGTGAGCCGGCAAGAAAGCGACACGTTTGTGCAGTCCGATCATCGCTAAATATCGCTCAACAAAGAATAAGTGTGTCAATCGTTCACACGTAGCAATGTTATGCTAGCGAAGAACGTCTCATTCATTTATACGACACGTGTATTAAAAATCAAATATAGGGCATACCTTTGTGCAAACATATCTGTTCCGGTTGATATTAGATGGATTTAGTTGATGATGCGGTCTTCCACAAAGTTTGATCCATCGAAGGCATTTTTCGTACTGGGTCTTCGGTTTTGGAAAGGGTACGCATCGAACTCCACCAACTAGCCTTTCAGGATACCTGTCGTCACTATTACAAAGTCCGCCACTACACCTCTTAACCATAGTTTTTGTTAAATAACCCAAATACGTGATAAAACGCTAACTAAACCTATACTGGACCATTCAATGTTGTCAGAGAAAATGGCGGGAGCAAAAAGGGGCGTGGTTTATGCAGATTTCTGGCCTCTGATTGGTCAGTGACGCGGATTGTGCAATTTCTACGGAGGGGTCAATTCGCAAACATGGCCATTCATAACGGCACGCAACTGTCAAAAGTGTGGCATTATCGTCACTGAGACCACCGTTCAGCTTCCAACAAAATAGAACCGCTGGCAATACTATGCCAGCATTAGGCACTGTAAACAAACTGACATTAGCCACAGCATCTATGATGGTAGCAAGAATGGACCTTTCCGACCTGTCAATCATTTGTACAATAATAGGCAATCAGATAGCCGCATTGTCTTAACCCCTGGCTTGACACGCCCCTCTCGCCGTATTGTCCCACAAGCAATGCTGGTTGCCAGTAGCGTGCGCTTGGAAAAGAAAATTGTCCTCAGATGCGCTTGGCGAACATGCAATTCTGATGGAAAAAAATATCCTGCTAAGTTACAAGGGGCCCGCTTGATTCATTTTCCAAAGCCTAAAACACAGGTGACGAAGTGTCTACGATGGATTAAGGCTCGCGGAAGAGCGCACGTACAACTAAATATGAACACTATCAACAAACACAAGGCTGTATGTTCGAAGGTAAATGAGGGAGAAGTATCTTCTCTGAGTTTGATTGAATTATTATAAGTGCTTTATACATTGCAGGAGAACAACTTTCACTTTTGTTAGCGTATCACTGACTTGGTGAATGAAGTGTGTCATGTTTCATGCCGCAGAGTCGGTTAGTGATACGTAAATGCGCCACGTCATGCAAGAAAAATCTCTATTTGCCTATTTGTATCACATCAGACTTTTAAGACAGAGCACTGGGTTCCATTACGAGCCAAGTCAAATGAATACACCCACTCACTTATAAAGACTACAATGATATTACTCGTGATCTTTCCAAGTAAAAAGTACTCACCTTGCTTTACATGTGCGGTACGATTTTATCCAGTTGGATTTCAATATGAAGTTTGTGAGGCGTCAAACTTTTTTGCATCGATCGCCAACGTTTGGCTGTAACTCTGACATTGCGTCCTGCCCCGTCTAAAATCTTAATTCCGTGTACGTATGAAGAGTTTGTTTTATCCAGCTCCGAATGGATAATTTTGGCGCGAGTTTCGTAAATCTGAAAAAAATGCCTATGTCTCGTTTTGAAAACAAACTCTTCATATCCTTGCGTGAAATAGTTGAGACGTCTCTGTAGAACTCTCTTGGACAAGTCTGACGGATATGACAAAAAACATACCCCAATATTATCTGGAATACGCGATAGAGAATCCACTTCAAACATGTTTTATTCAATCCCCGTTTTAGAAGCTTGTAGGACATGGATAAGGGGCGGAGCTTAAGATCGCCATGGAAAGGTCCAGTTTGATTATTTCAATTTTATCCGTTTAAAGTTGTATTTTTAAGGACTGTTCAATCAATTTAAAAAAAAATCAAAAAGAGCGTATAAACATACCTGTTGAGCAGCAATGTAGCTAATTCCCAATTGCTCGTGTATCCTCTCCGTTGTGTAGCCAGTTATTAGCCAATGAGGGATCGTTTTTTTTTTGACGTGTGGATCTCCAAATCGTTTTGAATGAGTGCGCGTCAGGGCACGCCTCCTGTCTCTTACAGCTCATTCTGTTGGGGGGTTAGGAATAAAAACGTGAAACCTCTTCAACACTTGGCTAAGCCTTGCGTGTGTTGCCAACACCAAATGTTATCGAACCACAGAGTTTGGAATTGTGAAGTGAAATGGAACAAAAGCTATTTAGGAAAATTGACCCCTCCGTAGAAATTGCACTGACTAATCAGAGGCCAGAGATCTGCATAAACCACGCCCTTTTTGACCCGCAGTTTTCTCAGACAACGCTGCATGGTCCAGTATAGCTTCTCTTGGCGTTTTATCGCGTATTTGGGTTCTTTAACAATAGATATGGTTAAGAGGTGTAGTCACGGACTTTGTTATAGTGACAACAGGTATCCTGAAAGGCTAGTTGGTGGAGTTTGATTCGTACCCTTTCCAAAACCGAAGACCCAGTACGAAAAATGTCTTTGATGGATCAAACTTTGTGGAAGACCGCATGACCAACTGAATCCATCAACTGGAACAGATATGTTTGCACAAAGGTAAGTCCTATATTTGATTTTCAGTACATGTCTCATATAAATGAATTAGCAGTTCTTCGCTTGCATAATATAGCTACGTGTGAATGATTGACACACTTGATCTGTGTTGAGCGATATTTTGCGATGATCTGACTGCACAAACGTGTCACTGTTCGGCGGTGAGCTAAGCTAAACTGGACGAACAGTCCTAAAAGCCTTCGACGTGCACCGAGACACCAAGACTGAGGGAAGGATGTTTGAGGACACTAAAGTAGTGATTGTCGTACTCGGTCGGCATTTACGTAGGTTCGGTACTAATTCAAGAATAATTATTGAGGGGAGCGCGTGATGTCACACAAAGAAAACGAGAGAAACAACTCGTAAATCAAGCCTCGCCTTCTTCTCTTCCTTCATACGGCGGTTCACAAACGGCTATACAGATACATATACAGATTGTGCACACAAGTGTGATATGTAACACGAAAATAGGAAACTGTCAAAAGACGAATTCGTCTTTGGGTTATAATATATTATATTATGTGGCTTCTCGGTCTTCCTCTGACTCTGGAAAGATCTTGCGCTAATATCAATGGTTTCTCCGTCGATATGCACGTAAATACCATTGAAATACCGCTCGCTGAAATACTTGAAGCCCTGCTGTCTGCTTTTCAACGATATTTCACTGTTAGCTAAGAATGCGAGTGAGAAATCAGCCGGTAAATCGGATAGTTTCGCTCTATTCTTTTCTTGCTGCGCCGATATTTTTGCTAATTGTTTGTCTGACGTCAGCGCACGCGGCGTGACGTCACTTCAGGAGGCCTGGTTAAGTGCCCTGTACGGAGGGGTCAATTGCGTCGAGAAGATTAGACCGACAGTTAACTAGCTTCTTCTACTTCTTCTTCTTCTACTACTATTACAAGTACGGTACTGTACACGCTAATCTTTCTTCTTCTTTGTTTTTTTCCCCCGTCAGTTTAGATGCCATGCCAGAGAATGCTGCCCCACAGAGATCAGTATTGGTACTATGGCAACCGGGTTTTGGGGGTGCAACTCGGTGGAGCTACGGTTATGTTTGTGCTGTTTTTAATATCTGAAGCAGACCATTAGTCAACCGTGCTGTCCTAGCAGCATAATAAAGAGAAGGAACTATTTTTTAACTGTTGTTGTATTGTTACTTTTATCTCAGACACCTTTGCCATTCAATTCGTAATCCTAGAATGCAGGTATTGGATTAAAGATTTTTTCAGTGTGTAAACAATGTGACATTGCCAACTACCGGCCAGGCATGCGCATTAGGCATTTTTTTCCAACTTTTTTGAGCGTCCAAATGAAGAGGCATCATACTGACAATATGAAATCTTTCCATGAACGTTCCCGTGTTAACTTAATGGCTTAACAATGTGAGTGCTGCTGTTATGTACTGACAAGTGTTGATCACAATTGTCATCGGCATGCCAAAATGTCTGTGCACACGCGTGGTAACAGATGACAAGTGTGGTGTGTGTACGTGTCTCGTGTAGATATCATTTAACCGGGCACAGGCGCCCAACATTACCATTCTGATTTTTTTTCCCCTTTCGCATTATTTTCATCCCTTTAGGAGAAACCCATCTGCTCTCGGTCTTTGAGTCTCTCTCACATTCTTTCCCCTCTCTCCCTTTCCCTCCCTCTCTTCAGCTACCGTGCCAACTGTCCTCATTTGTCCTCATTTCACCTCACACTTGGTGTTTTTCTTCTCCAAAGTCAGCCGGCTCGCTGCTTTTGATATATTCCGAGGAAGAAATCGGGGGTAAAGCAGCTGACATTATTGTCTCATAGAAAACATATTCATCTCAATATCTCACTTCAGAGTAGCGCAGTGGCCTCGTGGTAAGCATGCCTGCCTCAGGGTCGAGAGGCTCTGGGATTGAATCTCGGCTCCTTTGTGGGGTTTACCGGTGCTTCTCTAGAGGTTTTCAGGCTTCGCCCCACATTGTAAAAAGCATGCATATTTGGGTACCTGAATACTAAATTGTCCATTGGTGGAAATATGTGCCCTGCGATTGGCTGGCGATTACTGCAGGCTGCTGTCTGCCTCTTGTCCATGACCCTGATGAGGACAAGTGCTGTAGAAAAAGCATGGTTGGTTAACTATAAATACTGTGTTACCCCATGTAACCCCAGTCTGGAAATGTATTGCCTGACAACACATTTTATTACAATCCATCCATCCATTTTCATTGCCGCTTATCCTCACTAGGGTCACGGGGTGTGCTGGAGCCTATCCCAGCTGTCAACGGGCAGGAGGTTAAACTGGTTGCCAGCCAATCGGAGGGCGCATCGAGACAAACAGCCACACTCACAATCATTTCATTACAATTATTTATTTCATTCATTTATTGATTTTTTTTCTTTGATTTTAATTTTATGCAGCATGTTTTTAAACTGTAGGTTTTGCTTTCTTTATACATTTATTTATTTTCAACACAAAACACAGGAGTGCAGTTACAGTATACAGACTGGCCACGTACTGATTAATTGCACCGATTAAAAAAAAATTGTAATTAAGTTATTCTTTTTTACTCTTATTAGTTATTCTTAAAACATTAAATTTGCTTACCTGTAGGTTATTTATGGTTCTTTACCCTATGCTTTGTTTTTTTTTTCACTCTCGTCATATTTCATTTCAGCCATTGAATTTCCTGACTAAATGACTTAATCATACTTTAGATAAAACACACAGTATTTTACATTGCATTTTTAAAAAGATGAATTATTACAAATAATTCAAAAGATTGATGATAATAATATTATTTGATTTCCTATTGCACAAACCGATCTTCCATGTGTGAAGCAATCAAAAAAAAAATGCATGACTATGCTTGCATAATCTTCCATCCAGGCATCAATTTTCTGTACCTCTTGTCCTCACAAGGGTCATGGGCGTGCTGGAGCCTGTCCAAACTTGCGCGACACAGATTACAAGTTTTGTAGTTATCGAGCACTGAAACCCGCTGATACGGTAGATCTCGCTATGTGCAATATTTTATGCAAATTAGTGCTCAATAATCAATTTCAAGGTGCGTCAGACTGTGACTATCTACTCTCCATATATATGTTTTTTTTTTTCTCATGACAGCACACATTGTCTGCACTTTCCCAGAAACGCTCTCAGACGCAGAAGACTGAAAACGTCCTGTCGGGATGCGATGAACTGTCTGTGTACACACTTGTTATGACATAACACAAGTACTCCTTTGTTGCTTGTGTGCACTGAAAATAGCAGCGAGCATCTCCGCCGAGGTGCAGCGCAGTGGAAGCGGACTCAGTGACAGACACTCGAGTCCGCATTGTGATTCGACCCCAAGTGAATGATTTGATGATCATTCCAAAGCAGTAAGTAGTAACATCATTAGGCGGCACACACGAGCAGCGCATCTCTCGGGGAGGCTCCACCGCGGGGAGCCCGGCAACCCTGCCTCCTGTTCCTCAAGTTGCCATGACAACAGACAGCCAGCAAGCGAACGAGCAAGCAAGCAAGCTGGCAATCGCTGTCTCCTAGCAGCAGATTGGCCTCATTGTGGCCCGCCGACCAATCGGGAAGCGGCGGCTTGCGGTGGAATGCGTTGTTGTGGGAGGAGGAAACGGGTCTGGGCCACGTCTGGTGAAGGTCCGCAAAGCGTCCGCCATATTCACAACAATGACATCATCACAAGTCCAGCGCTGGCTTTGCTGCTGGGGCAGTTATCGTCAGTTCTCAGAAGATGCAGTCTTGTTTCTCGGGAAATACAAGATGAACTCTTCTCCTTTGACTTGATGAAAGTACTGAAGGACGATTTGCTTGGTTGACAAACTGACAAGTCAAGTTTGTACATCAATTATCAATAATAAGCTATAATGACAATCAATGTTCCCTCTAACTTTTTGACGTGTCTGAGCAAACACACTAAGGCCGTGAGCGCTCCTTTTGACCACTGTGAGCAACATCAGACGTGTGCATTGTGGTCAATCAGTGTCATCCGTTCAAGTCACATACCTCATTAAAAGGTTCAGATTACATTCCCATCAGGACATTTTTCAGAACAATTTTGTGTTTTTGCAAACTTACACTGAAAATGTCAACAAACAATACAAATACATTACAATACAAATACATACCAAGCCAACTATTGTCACTTTTTTTTTAAACCCACAATGATATCCCCGTCTGTTTTTCTTCATGTAAATCTGAATTATTGCTTGCAGAATATTTTAATTATATTATAATTAATTTAAATTAATTATAATTTTGCAAGGCATGTTGAAAGCTGATTGATGCTCCCAAACAGTTTTAAGGTTATTGTTATATTGCCTACTATATTTAAAATACAGAATTAGGTTTTTGGGCAATGTATCGTCTATGCTTTCATCCTCAGTCAGGCTGTGTCAAGGTGTAATTTTAACATTATACACTATCTCATCCTGTACTTTCTGCTTTGGCTTCAGACCAGACCTCTTTTACTACAAAAAAAAAAGAGAAAATCTCATCCAGTTTCCCCATTTTTTCTTCCATTTTTCACATACCCCGGTGTTTGTAATTATGAGTGTACCCCTTTAAGAGCAGAGGTGGGCGGTGTCAGGTAAACTAAGAAGTGGAGTGTGTGGCCCGGTGTGGCCAGCGGCAGCTCTTTGTGAGAGGCAGTATGGTGCCGTGTTTAAAAAAAAAAAGACGTCAGGCTGTAGTTCACTGCGCTCGATCTGTTTTCCTCTGCGTTGAGAGTGTGCGACAAGAGCGCAAATGCGCAGTTGCGCAGCTTAGAAGGAACATTGGTGACAATCAAAACTGACCCTCATTAGGTGCTTGAGAAAATGGATGTATGATAGCCCTCCAGCTTTCATCTAAACTTAAAAAGAAAGAAAAAAGGAATCAAGGCAATGGACAAGAGAAGTTATGATAAGTAATCTTTACCTGTCATGTTCTTTCACCCACATGACAGCTACTAATGATGGTATCAACACGGGACTACAACATCAGAGTACCGCAAGGCATCGGAACCGTCATCTCTAAATAAAATTTACGGGTTTAGACATGAAGAGACAGGCTTCAGAGATAGTATTAGAGCTGCGGAGAGGTAAAAACGGAAAGGTTGGAGCGGGTTGTGAAGTTTAACACTCAGCTATCACTTCTCCTCCCCTGTTGCGTCGAAAGCAATTGTCTCCACCCAACATGCATTTTATGTTTAATGTTGCAATTTTTTTCTAAGAATATCTGTAAATGGAGCAACGTTTTAACAGACATTGAGGCGTGTTGGGAGTTTTCCTCACTTTTTGGAATCCATACAAATGTGCACCACTGTTAAATAAACCACTATGGCAGGGGCGTGAAAGTAATTTTTGTCGCGGGTCACATTGGACTTCTGGTTTCCCTCAAAGGGCCGTTCTGGCTGTGAAACGATAAAAATCTTGACCTGTTTCATCATATTTACACGGGAAATTTATGTACTAGTTTTGGAATCAGAAATCAAAAGGGTAATGTTTTTTTCTGACTGTTGTTGTTTGGTAACACAAAAATTCTTGTGATATCTCATTGTTATTAGTTATGATATGACAGTTTGAAATTTTGGTACAGATTTGAACAAAAAAAATCATGAAAGTTGAAACACACGATTTGCCTCTGCGGGCCACATACAATCACGGGGCAGGCCGGATCTGGCCCCTGGGACTTGAGTTTGACACCCGTGTACTACTGAGTTGACACATATCACTCACAGTTGTGTTTACATTGAGGGAACACGTGAGACAATTTTCACGTAAAGTCCACAAAATTCAAATCCTGTTTACTGTGGCATTTAAAATTCAAATCCTGGTGGCACATATTTACTTCCATAGTCTGCATTCCAAATATTTTAATATATGGATTTCAGTCAGGCTGGTAAAGCGTTGCCCTCACAGTCCTGAGGTCCTTGGTTCAATCCCGGATCCGGCTGTGTGGACTTTGCATATTCTTCCCGTGACTGTGTGGGTTTTCTCTGGGTACTCCGGTTTCCTCCCAGATCCCAAAAACATTAACAAACAAAATTAATCGGAGTCTTTAAATTGCCCCGAGGTGTGATTGTGAGTGCGGCTGTTTGTCTCTATGTGCCCTGTGATTGGCTGGCAACCAGTCCAGGGTGTACTCTGCCTCCTGCCCAGGGACAGCTGGGATAGGCTCCAGCACTCCCCGTGACCCTCGTGAGGATAAGCGGCAAAGAAAATGGATGGGTGGATGGATTTCAGTCCCAATCTATTTGCTATTTTCGGTTCACCACAGAGTTCTGATTTGTACGCAGTAGTCTATCAATGAGCTATAACTATTCAACCTACAACTTTTGAGGATTTTCTTAGGGGTAAAATTGTAGATTATACACGAGAATTGACGAAGGTTCGTCACGCGCCGGCCGTTCGTAACCTCGAAGCCGTATACGCAAACTGAGGATTGCAGAAGTGAAACCGTTGTGTGTCGAGTTCTGTGCAGAAGCTGTTTGTGAAATATTGCCCCGCGGTGGTATATTTAACCGCGCTCGGGCAACTCCCCCTTTCCTCCTCCCTCCATATCCTCGATGACTCCTGGACTTCCTGGACGGGCTGTCGGAGGGGGGGCGCACAGGAGGAGGTGTGCGTGCGGAGGCCCAGCAAGGGCCTGCGTAACCTTTCCTCTAGATTCTCTAACTAAGTTGAAGTGGACTTCCCCACTTTAGATCGCAAACAGCAGTCGGGAGCGGGCTGCCTGTCACACGTTTTTTGCTCGACCCCCCCCCCCCACCACCACCACCACCCACCACACACCCCCTCCCTCTGCGCTCCATGCACTCCTTAACTCCTCGTGTTCCTCCGCAATGCCACACACTGCCCTCATTGCACCCGGCAGTCATGCTTATACCGTATGGGCCTCACACACCCATACAGACGCAGGTCTGCGGTGCCCCCCCCCCCCCCCATACACACCTACTTCTGCTGCATGCAAACACCGATTCAAGAATGACGTTATGGGTATAGTGCGGTCAGCAAGGTTATTTTTCCACAGATTTAAAACCCTTATGATTATCACATTGGGCGTGCTCCTATCCATCAAACCGGTCATTTTCTATTGCACTTGTTCCGTGGTGGGATGTCACAAAGTTCGATCAGAGATTTTTTTTTTTTTTTTTTTTTTTTTTAGGGATTTGCACTTTATTTGAGCCTTTATTACTTTCCCTCCCAACATTTGAAAACTGATATCAGTACATTCTTCGCTTTAGTTTGTTCAAATAGGTTCATGGCGTTTTTTTCCACCTCCGCGAATGATGACGCTAATAACCAGGAATCGACTGAGGTTGAAATCTTGAAATTAAAATTGGATTTTTAAGGCAGAATGTGAACCAGCAACCATTAACAGCAATGATGGAATATCTTTGGAGACGCCAGATATTCCCCATCCATGATCTTGTTTGAAAAAAAAAAAAAAAAAAAAAAGCCTCTGGGGGACTGGTGTCAAACTCAAGGCCCCGGGGCCAGATTCGGTCCGCTGTGTGATTTTGTGTGGCCCGAGAAGGCAAATCATGTGTATCAACTTCCATGATTAGAATTAAAATCTGTACCGAAATTTCAATTGTCATATCATTAATGGGGCGGCACGGTGACTCAGCTGGTAAAAGCGTTGACCTCACAGTTCTGAGGACCCAGGTTCGATCCCGGCCCCACCTGTGTGGAGTTTGCATGTTCTCCCCGTGCCTGCATGGGTTTCCTGCCACATCCCAAAAACATGCAACATTAATTGGACACTCTAAATTGCCCCTAGGTGTGATTGTGAGTGGGGCTGTTTGTCTCCATGTGTGCCCTGCGATTGGCTGGCAACCAGTTCAGGGTGTACCCCGCCCTCCTGCCCGTTGACAGCTGGGATAGGCTCCAGCACTCCCCGGGACCCTCGTGAGGATAAGCGGCACCACCGTGCCGCCCTGAATTGCATCATACTTTCATTTTAATGAGCGACTTAAGAAGGGAAAACTCAAGGAAAGTCAAATAATATCCATGGATCCATTTTGTTGTCCTTATTTGGGTCACGGGTGAGCTGGAGCCTCATCCCGGCTAACTTTGAGCAACAGGTGAGATACACCCAAGACTGGTCACCCGTTAATTGCAGGGCACACACACACAATTTATGTTTTTGGAATGTGAAAACAGAAAAAGAATGTGACTAAAAGCTTACAAGAGATTCAAATACTGAAACTCGGTGCTCCATTTTTTTTTTGTTCATTAAATAAGATTCAATAGTTGATATTCCTGGCTGGATTTTTTTCAGAGTAGGCTTTTGTGACACATGCTCCTTTCATTTGCGCAGCGTCCGTGATGTGTGTAAGTAGGTCAGCACTAACTTTTGCTTCTTCAGCATGCATTTCGGGAGAGGAAACAAAGTGGCCGCCGTCTACGTTCGTCGGCGTTGAGTTTTAAGAATTTTTTCATGATCGAGATAAGAAAGTTTGGTTATCAGGTGTTCTGCAGACTTGAGTGTGGGTTTAGGGGTTGGGGAGGGGGGGGGGGGGGGGCTTTGATGGCGTCAAGATTGAGCAGCAACTTCAAAACATCACTGATATGGCTTCATGAAATGACGAAACAGGTGAATTTAATGTAACGGTGGGAATCATAAGGTCTCTGGGCCACAAATAACCCCTGAGAGCATTTGATCCAGACCGCCATGCAGTTGTATAAAAGCGCCTAAGAGCTGCAACAAAAACTACAAAGACAACTTCTCACATGAACGATGAGCGTCTTTTTGGTCATTGCATCATATTCACTTTACATGAAGGGCTTTTTAAAACATGAGTGACAATATGATGAGGAATAAATGAATAATACCTTCACTCACATTTCAAAAAACAGTAATACCATCATTGTTTTGTATCAAAGGTAGTTTTCCTAAAATGTATTTTTTTTTATCAGTAGATACACAAACGCGTAAATACACACACGTGCGCAGATATACATAGTATGTATATAAAAAAAAAACATCCGCGCGCTTCATCAGACAATAATGTCGCATTCAAAGACTGTCGAAAAAAGCAGGGCCGACGTTCCTGCACGCTCGCCGGGTTTGAGCCAACAACAGTGTTATGAAACAAGTCGCTTCGCTTAAAATAGACGCCTTTCCACCACCCCCCACCCCCCACTCTCGACAATAATATCTTTGATCATTTGCACCGGATAATAGATTATCAAAGATAGAAAGTCATGGTCTGTTTTTCCATGCCGTGTGCTAAAGTAATTGACCCCTATACGTTTGAACTTCATAAATCGAGTGACGTGATGTAGGCTATACAATGATGCGTTCATATCATTGTTTTGCCTGGACGAGATATATAATTTTTTAAAATAACGTTCTTCAGGCGAAATATCAGTACAATCAATAGACGTTTTTTTCTTTTACTCCCTACAGTTCAAAACAGCAAGTTTGTACTCTATAATTTGTTAACCTAGGTGTGTTAATTATTTCAATTTACAAGAAAAAAAATGTTGAATGTATGTTGTCAGAATGGAAAAAAAAATACATTCAGACGATAACATCACCAGCTTCTGTCATTTAAAAAAATATCTGTTAAAAAAGATGTCAAAACAAATAAGTGTTGAAAAGAAATTGATAAATAATGACTGGTGGCCATATTATTGTTTTGCATGGAGGAGATTATATAATAAAAAAAAATAATAATAACGTTCTTTGGGTGAAATATTTGTACAATCAATAGACATTTTACTTTTAATCCCTACATTTCAAAACAGCAAATTTGTACTCTATAATTTGTTAACCTAGGTGTGTTAATTATTTCAATTTACAAAAAAAATGTTGAAGAGAATTATTGTATGTTGTCAGAATGAAAAAAAAATACATTCAGACAATAACATCACCAGCTTCTGCCGTTTAAAAAAATCTCTGTAAAAAAGATGTAAAAATAAATAAGTGTTGAAAAGAAATTGATAAACAATGACCGGTGGTAAATAATGACCGGTGGCCATATTATTGTTTTGCGTGGAGGAGATCTATAATAAAAAAAATAATAATAACGTTCTTCAGGTGAAATATTAGTACAATCAATAGACATTTTACTTTTAATCCCTACATTTGAAAACAGCAAATTTCTACTCTATAATTTGTTAACATAGGTGTGTTAATTATTTCAATTTACAAAAAAAAAATGTTGAAGAGAATTATTGTATGTTGTCAGAATGAAAAAAAACATATTCAGACAATAACATCACCAGCTTCTGCCATTTAAAAAAAATCTCTGTAAAAATCTGTCAAAATAAACAAGTGTTGAAAAGAAATTGATAAATAATAAAAATTGGAATCTGATTAAAATAAGGGTAAAATAATGGAAAATAAATTAGGGTTGACATATTCGAAATAAAAATAGCCTACATGAACGGCTAAAGTAAAATTAATAGAAAATCGGTCAAATTACAAGGAATATTTTATCGAACTGACAGGAAACGATTGTTATATTCACGAACAGGAGTTGAATCAGTACTTTGACCTTTTCTTTTCATGCGAGTATTCATACACCTGCTTGAGTATTCTTTTGTACGTTTTTGTGCTTCGATTGACCGGACGGCATATTATCGCCATCAGCCCGCGTTTCCAATGTTGACTTCATCCTTTCGAATTCCCACCGGCCGCGAAGGCAGCATAGACTCGATCGACCTTTCGCCTAGTTGAGCGGATGGCAGTTCATCGGGTTTACTGTGACACTGCTGACTCGCGAGGCCACGCCCACCAACGGCCACGCACCCCGTTTCCTCCAACCGCCCGCTGAGCACGCACTGTCCACGCGCACGCCGCCCGCCGATTGGCCGAGGCGCCGCACACACACGATTGCGATTGGGCGAGTGTTGCCACCCGCCGGTGCGCGTTGTGAGTTTTGTTTTTCTTTTTTCTCTCCGCCCCCTGTTTTACTCACACAGCTGAGAGAAAAAGAGGGAGCCAGTCCGAGAGTGGTGGAAAGAAAAAAAAAAAAAAAGAAAAAGAAGCGACCTCAGCCCTGCCTCAGAACAAGCAGCGGCACCGGGAAGCGCCGTTTCTTTGTTCACTTTAACCGGGCTTTGACCAGCGCAAAAAAAAAAAAAAGTGACATTTTGTTCATTCATGCCATCCCGGAAGTATATGGAAATGGACCCTCGTGGGGTAAGACACTTTTATTTTTCTTTCTTTCTTTCTAGTGATTTAAGGCTCGGTGACGTTTTGAATTTTGTCCCGAAACTTGTTAATGAGCGTTAACTATCATGCCCCGGTTTACTGTCAACGTTACGCAACTTGTGGTAATTTTAGACGACCGTCAGCATCCTTTTAGCGCACAAAAGCACCTTACGTCACATTTTGGCTGTTTTTTCCAACAGTCTTTTTTTTTTTTTTTAATTTATATTCATGTCAGTTTTAAATACAACTTATTTTGCCATGAACGCGTTTCTCCGTGTAACGTGCAAATTGAGCTTGTTTACTGTAAGAAAAGGTATGGCCAAGTTTCCCCGAGGCAAACCTGCTTTATGGGGATTTCACATGGCTCATCTGGGAAGCACGTCACTCTTTGGTCTATATTTGGCCATGGGAGGCGTCCTGACTCTAAATGTGGGGCAGTGCATGCTGGGTCAGGGTGTAGTCAGCGGCCCCTCCACCCTCTTGGCTTCATTTGCAAGTTGAAAAGGAGAAAATAATGACCCGGGGCCGTCTTGCCTATTGTCAGTCTCTTTATTTTGCTCGTCAGCGCCATGATTCGACCCGAGTTAGAGTATCGTCGTTTACTCCGCTCTTCCTTTCAGAATGAGTCCGCCGACCAGTGCGGGTCCTACGCGAAGCGGCGGCGGCGTGACGCCGCCGAGCGGCCCGTCCCCGGCGGCAACAGCGGATGCTCCCCAAGCCTGGAGTACACGGACCTGGAGGCCGCCGAGGCGCTGGTGTGCATGAGCTCGTGGGGCCACTTTGTCGGCGGCAACAGGCCCAACCCTTGCAAGCCGCGACCCCTGACCCCGGCCTCTGACTCCTGCGACTCCATTCTGCCCCCTGAGCTCCCGGAGGCCCCGAAAGACTTTGTGTCCCTCTCCTCCTTGGTAAGATCCCACCCACCGACCACACGGGTCCCAAACTCTTCGACCCATAATTGGTTGAAACGGCCATATCGTTTCTGGGCGGCTAGCCTTTTGATTCATATTTGATATAGTACAGTGAACCCTTGCATATTCTATCTGGTGGCCTCTTGGTGTCAAGGCAACTATTTGAAGTGAGTTGAGGAGCTTCATTTAGACAAAAGCAATCATTTGCTGCCACCCTGTGGCATCTACAGGCAATGCTCAAACCTTTTAGTGGGGATCACTTTCTTGCAGGTTTTCACTTCTTTTCAGCATTGCTCGGAATGTATCTATATGTTAACGTTATAACAGCATATGATATATTATGGTTTGGCGACCAGTTCAGTGTATAGGCGACCCAAACTGATGCCCCCTGCTAGGTTTCAGTTCCCTGCAACCCAAAAGAGGACGAGCGACACAGAAAATGGATGGTTGTGAGTAATTTGGGGCTGAAAAGGATTGGGGCAAAGCCTTACTCGTGGTGGGCGGAGCTTGAGAGATCATCAGGTGTGCTGTGGGGAACTCCAATTTCAATTAATTGGATTTTATTCATTTACTTAAAAAAATGAATAGGGACTTACAGTGTCAGGCAGAAAAATCAGTTTCCATCCATCCCAGTGGGCTGTCATGATTGGCGACATCACCAACTGATGGCCACCGAATTTAACATCATAAAGTCTTGCGTTGTTGAACGTCAAGTGACCAAACCCAGAAAGCAGGAAGTGTTGCGATAACAAGCGCCACTCTAAGTTGATTATATGATGGGTTGAAGAAAGCTTTAGCAAGTTTGGGTACAAATTAGGAAATGGAGTCTCATGGAGGGCCAAGTGAACAAAAATATCACAGTAGTTTTGGAGTAGTTCGGTCATTTTCAAACTGCTGAAGTGAAGTTGGGAGAATTTTCTGCAGGACACTTAATGATCTCTCATGGCACACTGGTTGGAAATCGATGGATCTCGCATACAGGGCCATCAAAATCTGAGTGTACATCTTTTGCAATCCATCTGGGAGGTTTTGTACGATTAGAGACGACCACCAAAGACTTGTTTGGACGTTCCGCCTGATCGTTATCTTTCCGTCTGCTCGCAGTGTATGACTCCGCCTCACAGCCCCAGTTTCGCCGAGACCTCGTCGTCCGGCGGCGGCGCGTCCTCGCAATGCGTCGCCTCCTCCGTCGCCAAGAGCCCACCCCCGCTCGCCCCTCCCTGCAGGTCCATGGCGACGAGCGTAATCCGCCACACGGCAGACAGTTCCCCCTGCCAGTACCACATTCCGGCGGCCCCCAATTTAGAGAAGGCGACCTCCTGCCAGCAGCAGCAGCAGAGCATCACGCCTCCATCGCCTTCTCTTCATCTTCCTGTCACAGCCACACCAACTGAGGCCAGCCCTCCCAAGCCTTCTTTGGACAATGTCTCCACGCCCATTCCTGTTAACGGTCAACCACAAAACAGCCCCCCTGCTCAGGCGAACCTGGCCCCGCCTCCAGTCACCAGCCCTCAAATCATCTGCCAGATGTTCCCCTTCAGGGGCCAATCAGGTATAATATCAGCCTTAATCCCCAGCGCAGTCCAGACGTCCTCCACCGGGGCCCGGGCTGCCTCCACCCCTATTCTCCCCCAGCCCGCCGCCGCCGCCGCCGGCTCCGCTGCAGTGCAGCAGTCCCTCATCGTGGGCTCGGCGGTGCCTCAGGGCACGGTGATGCTCGTCCTCCCCCAGTCCTCGGTCCCCCAGGCTCCCCACGGCCCCCAGACTGTCATGACGCTGGGCAACACCAAACTGCTCCCGCTGGCCCCGGCCCCGGTCTACGTGCCCAGCGGGCCCGGGGGCGGCGCCGCGGCCACAAAGATGGACTTTTCCCGCCGGCGAAACTACGTGTGCAACTTCCCCGGCTGCAGGAAGACGTACTTCAAGAGCTCTCACCTCAAGGCGCATCTTCGCACGCACACGGGTGAGCATTTTTTTGGCCCGTTGTTAATAACGCACGAGGATGCCGAATTCAGCGCGGCCGCCGCAGCATCCTGTTTGTTGGAATTCCTGAAAGAGGAGACTGAGCTCATTGTTTTACACCAGGGCTTCCCAACCTTTATTGCGCCAAGGCGCATATTTGACACCACAAAAATCTCACGGCAAACCACCAAAGAAAAGTATCACAGGGGGTATACAGGAAATACCTGCAATTTGTGGAAAATACAGACCCAAAACTACCACCATGATTCTAAAAACACAAACAACTGACACTTTTTAAAATAATTGCCATAGTTTAAATCGTAACCTCAAACAGTTAATCCCACATTACCCTTAAAAAATTACAGCTGAGTGACCATGTATGGGCATATGCGGCAGTGACGCGCCATAACTTTCACTAACGATCCAGGCTAAACTGATCTCCCCAGCATACAAAGAAATAAGTCTTGCATTATTTGCTCTTACATGCTCTTGTTTCAATCTACTCACCAACCGTCTTTCATTTGTATTTATTTATTTTTTATAGGTGAGAAGCCGTTCAGCTGCAGCTGGGACGGCTGCGACAAAAGGTTCGCCCGCTCCGACGAGCTCTCCCGCCACCGGCGGACGCACACCGGCGAGAAGAAGTTCGTGTGCCCCGTGTGCGACCGCCGATTCATGCGCAGCGATCACCTCACCAAACACGCCCGACGCCACATGAGCGCCAAGAAAATCCCCACCTGGCAGGCCGACGTTAGGAACCTGAACAAGATGGCCGCCGGCAAGAACCCTCCCGCCAAAGCCGGCCTCGCCACGATCAGCATGCTGGTACCCGCCGGCTCTCAGTAGGCCAGGAACACTTAACGAATGCAGGGAGCGGCCGGGGACGTACGGCTGTCTTGACTCACGGCCATAAAAGAAAAAAAAAAGACAAAACAAAACATGCACTGGACCTTTACATCTCTACTGCTCATTTGTACATTTACACAAAAAATGATTCTTTTTGTTTCATGGATGCACTCTTTGCCAAAGCCTTTGTACGACTCAGAATTTCGTATTCTTCACCCTTTCCACAACAATTTTTATTTGTTGTGACACGTATATGTGAATGTATTGTTGTGTCCCATATGAGGAACGTGTTGAGATTTCATAAATATATATATATATATACACGCATACACGTGTGTATGTGTATAGAATAATGTAATAATTCATTTGTAATCACATTACTATGATTATACCGTGATGATTACTGCATACCTTTATGTCTAACTTTCATATTATTTAATACATATTTGTAATTAAAAAGATGACTCATTTACTGTTCGTTTAATCTTCTTTGTGGGTCGTCTTCTGCTTGAAATCCTGACTTTTTCCTGTGTCTAATCCAGGAAAAACAAGGTGTGGGTTCTCAGTTGAGTCAGCGATCCTCCATAAAAGACAGCGAGCGGCGTTGCCTTCCCACATCCTGTGTGTGACACCGTTGGCCCTCGCTGGCCTTTTTTGGGCGCGCATCCTCTTGAATGTGCTGACGAGCAAGCGGGGCAGCTTCCCCACCGGCTCGGGGATTGGTTTGTCGGTGCTATAAAAGCTCAGTTTTGTAAGACCACGCAGAGACGTCACGTCTTGTTTATTCTCCAGGCTGCCAGACTGCTCAATGAGTCAGGGCAGACTAAAAATGTTGAGAGAGAGCGCTCCTCTCTTTTTTTTTTTTTTCAGTTTGTTCACTATTAGATCCCAGTCACTTTTATTCACATAGAGCTAATGAGAAAATATTTGCTGATTAAACCTCAACTTGACATATAATGCTGATATCTTCTTCTTCTGTTCCTTTCAGCTTGTCCCGTAAGGGGTCGCCACAGCGTGTCATCTTTTTCCATCTAAGCCCATCTCATGCATCTTCCTCTCTAACACCCACTGTCCTCGTGTCTTCCCTCACAACATCCATCAACTTTTTCTTTGGTCTTCCTTCCAGTCTTTTGCCAGGCAGCTCCATCCTCAGCACCCTTCTACCAACAACGTACTCACTCTCTCGCCTCTGGACATGTCCAAAACATGGAAGCCTGCTTTCTCAAACCTTGTCTCCAAAACATCCAACTTTGGCTGTCCCTCTAAGGAACACTTTCTAATCCTATCCATCCTGGTCACTCCAAGCGTGAACCTCAACATCTTCATTTCTGCTACCTCAAGTTCTGCTTCCTGTTGTTTCTTCAGTGCCACCGTCTCTAATCCGTACATCATGGCCGGCTTCACCACTGTTTTATAAACTTTGCCCTTCATCCCAGCAGAGACTCTTCTGTCACATAACCCACCAGACACCTTCCACTAGCTGTTCTAACCTGCTTGGACCTGTTTCTTCACTTCCTTACCACACTCACCATTGCTCTGTATTGTTGACCCCAAGTATTTGAAGTCCTCCACCCTCGCTATCTCTTCTCCCTGTAGCCTCACTCCTCCCCCTCCACCCCTCTCATTCACGCACATATATTCTGTTTTGTTCCTCTCCTTTCCAGTGCATGCCTCCATCTTTCTAATTATTCCTCCACCTGCTCCCTGCTTTCACTGCATATCACAATATAATCTGCGAACATCATGGTCCAAGGAGAATCCAGTCTAACCTCGTCTGTCAGCCTATCCATTACCAGAGCGAAGAGGAAGGGGCTCAGAGCTAATCCCTGATGCAATCCCACCTCCACCTTAAATTCTTCTGATACACCTACGGCACATCTCACCGCTGTTCTGCTGCCCTCATACAGTACATGTACTGTACTATTCCAACATATTTCTCCACCACACCAGACTTCCGCATGCAGTACTACAGTTACTCTCCTGGTACCCTGTCATAGGCGTTGTCTCGATCCACAAAGACACAATGTAGCTCCTTCTGACCTTCTCTGTACTTTTCAGTGAGCATCCTCAAGGCAAATAATGCATCTGTGGTACTCTTTCTAGACATGAAACCATACTGTTGCTTGCAGATACTGGAACACTGGTTTGCCAACACCAGTAGTGGTTAGCATACAGCATCTGCGTCACAGTTCTGAATCTTGGCTCAAGTGTTCTCTCTATGTTTGTGTGGGTTTTCCCAAGGTACTCTGGCTTCCTCCCACATTCTAAAATCAAGTACGTTATGTCAACTTTAGACTCTGTCCATGCGTGTGAATGGTACTTTGCTACATCTACCGTGTGATTGGCTGGTGACCAATCTGCGGTATATTCTGCCTCTTAACCAAAGTCCTAATAAGACCGAATGAGGACAAGTGCTATTAAAAGAAAAAAAAATCATGAATGGTTCAAAAATGCTCTATATATTTACCATGAACCATCCACTTACTTTCACCGACACACTTCTCCTCACTGTGATTCTATACCTAATTATACCATACATATGATCATATCGTATTATTTTATATAATTAAAATACAACTTATGTAAGGCAACTTGAAGCCACTGTGTGAGTATGGTTTACCTTTGGCGCCTCCTCCTTGCTTCTTCCTGGTAGCGGGCTCACCTAGCAACAGCGCCCTCCTTCCAATCAGGGACAGAGAAAATATGAAGTGTTGGGGGCGCGACCAATTACGTGGCTTCCCTACGCACCCGCCTCTTTGCCTTACTGACCGACTTAACTCGCGGCTTGGTCGGTGCGCGGGAGCGCGGTACACAGCGACATCTTGTGGCAAAATTGAAACACTATTTTTGTTATTTATTGTCGAGTATAAAATGAAAAAGAACACTGTTTTAAATGGGAAATTAAAAAAAAAAATGTGACAAAATACCATCCATAGATCCAAGTCACACCAAATAGTTTTACGTGCGAAATAAGGGAAAACAAAAATGAACGTGTCACGTGATGCACAACCGGAAATTTATACATTTACAATATTATTCGTGCTCCTTTGTGGAGGTAATAAATGAACATACGACGACATATATCGCTATTTTTAGAAATATAAAAACAAAAAATGTATGCCCTACTACTTGTTTAATTTTCATTCAGTGTCTTTCTCGTGTCAACGCCGTTTTGGTTGCTATGGTTACGCTAGCACGCTTGACTATTTAGCCAAGGGAATCGAGTTTTTAAGAAACTGCACCACTTGTGTGTTTGTTTCTTTTTCTGCTTAGTATGTAACGGCAAACATTGAAATCCTACTGAAGACATATTGGGTGCGGTAAAGTGGGAAAAATCTACGGTAAGCCCAAACGATACACGATACTAACGTACATTTTAAGCTAACTTTTAACATTCATCGTCATGAGCGTAACTCTTCATAGATCAATTAGTAGTTACCAAAGCTTATAACATCACCATATTCGTGTCTATAATGGGAAGGAGAGTTTTTTTTAGTTATTAAAATTATTGCTATTATCGTTTTTTAGAGGGAGCGAGGGGGATAATACAACGCAGCAAATGCAAAACATTTCTGTGTTCTCGTTTCAGGTTATTTGAGAGTGAAACCTGTAGTGTTGGGTTCATATCCTCTTTAAATTGACCTCCCTTGGTTCCTTCTGATTGCATCATTATGGACATTGGAGAAAAGCTAAAAGAGCTCAACATGACAGGGGAGGAAATGAAGAGCTTGACTAAGGCGTTTAAAGATGAGAAATTCAGGGCGATGCTCAATGATTACGCCCAGGAGATTGCAGATCCGGAGAATAGGAGGATCTATGAGGAGGAGATTGCTATTCTGGAGCAGCAGAGAGGAAACAACATCGAGTTCATCCACCCTAAGCCTTTCAGGGCCCTGAGGACCAGTGTGAACCGCAAGCACAAGTGCTACATCAATATCTGCGGCAATGACAAAATTGGGAAGCCCGAGTGCAAGTGGGGGGTGTCCGAGGATGGTCGCAGAGGGCAGTGCTGGTCATTGCCTCACAATCTGCATCCAGGGAGGCAAGACAATGATCCAAAAGGGAACAAAATCATGATCTATGATGTTATTTTCCACCCTGACACCCTCCACATAGCAAACAAAAAGGCAGAATTCATGGAAATGGTGATCAGCACGGCCATTCAGGGAATCCAGGATGCCTTTAAGGTGACGCTGGACAAAAACAACGTGAGGGAGATGAACACAAAGTACAAGGGCATGCCTCAGCCTTGTGTCATCCGTAAACCCATCCCTGGATATACAGCCAAGCCTCCTGAAAATCACCCCCTCGCTTTCCCATATCCAGATGAAAAAAAAACAAAAATCAGCACCGATCCCAAACCTAAGAGCTTCAAAATAGAGAATGAGAAAAGCAAAGAGCCCACTGAGCCAAGCTACACCGTGAAATACCGATCATTCATTGACCTGCAGGACTTCAGATGCTCCAGGGACTCCGGAAAGAGCCCCAGGCCCAAAGAGATTGTCGTCACGATAGACGTACCGCTGCTGAAGTCCGTTGCAGACGCCAGCCTTGAAGTGAAGGAGAAAACTCTGCTGCTGGAATCCGAGAAGCCCGCCTACAGGCTGGAGCTGCCCCTGTCCTACCCGGTGGACGAGGACAGAGGAGAGGCCAAGTTCAGCAAGCAGAGGGGCCAATTGACGGTCACACTACCCGTCCTTCCTTCCAATGAGGCGCTGGAGCTTGTGTGCAGTGGAACAGAGGAGCAGGAGAAAAGTCAAGTTCTTGAAGAGGAGGTGATCAAAGCCCAGGATGGCGCCGGAGGTGAGAAACCTGTGATGGCCCATCGGGAAGAAGATATTGGTGAGGGGAAGCAGTTGAATGAGAACGGAACGTGTAAAGAACAAGAGGATCAAGGAGTTGAGGAAAAGAGAAGAGATGACATCAAGGATAATGCTGAACAGAATCTACTTTACATTCAAGAAAGTAAAAGTAAGAATCCAATGAGAAAAGAAGATCCACTACAGAGAATTCATTTCAATCACGAAAACCCAGCAAGTCTTGATCTTCTCCAGATTACGCCTGTTGAAACCTCTAGAATTGTAGAAAAGGCACATGTGGACTCAGATTCAGACTCAAGCGTCCACGTGAAGGACGGCAATATGCGAGGAGCAGAAAAGACAGGAGAGAAGGTGAAGAAACATCAGGACGGTGTTGAGGGTGAACAACCAGAGACGGACGATAAGGAAAAAGTGGAAATTACTGAAGAAGAAGAGTGGCTGACAGAGAAGGTAGCATACGAAGAACCGGAGGAGGAGGAACAAATAGTTGGGGAAAAGAGAAGTGAGGCGGTGGAGAAAGACGGAGAACATGAGGTACTTCTCACTAAAGAAAGTCAGCTCAAATGCAAACCAAACGAAAATAAGGATCCCGTAAGCGAAGAGGAGCAGCTGAGAGGGAAAAGAACATACGAAGAACATGTGGCCGTAGAACAAGGAATTGGAGAAAAGAGAGGGATGGAAATGGAGGAGGAGGACACACACGATGCACTGTGCATTCCAGAAAATAAAAGAAAGGGTCAAGTGAGGGAAGAAGAAGCACCACAGGGAATGGACTCTGATCAAGAAAGACAAGCGTGTCTTGATCTGCTGCAAATTTCCCCCGCACGGGAAGAAGAAGCAAACGTGGACTTGAGTGCCCGACTGGAGAACCTTCCGAGGAAAGAGGCAGAAGAGGAGGATGTTAAGGTGAGTCCGACAGTCATGCGTCATCCGCTCTTTCCATTTTCAATCGACAACTCAAAATAAAAAGGTGGACGGGATTATTTAAATCATCATAAATAATAATCCGGCTTCAAGAAATGAATTTGGTTTTTGGCTACTTAGATCTCCACTCTCTAATGTGGACCTATCGTAAAAGTGTATATTTAAATTTAAAAAACAAACAAACAAACAAACAAACAAACTTGTTTTTGTCATACGTGTCCAGAAAAGAACTCAAATAATTAAACAAATGAATCAAATTCAAGATTCCACAATTTTCCATTTTATTTATTTATTGAAAGCTTTGGCCATCTCAGTCCCCAGCTTTAAACCGGAAATTAAAAAAAAAAAAAAAAATCGCGATTGGCAATTGAAATGTTTTTAAAGTGGAACCAATTCCTGACATCGAAAAGAAAACAACATTGTTCTCCAACAAGTACATTTCCTTTAACAATTAATTACTGGGTGTACTACTTGAATAAATACCAGACCTAGATTAAGATGGGTGTTGACAATAATAGGTGGTGCGACTAAATACTTATAATTACCTTTGTTACGAGATTTGATGACACAACAGCACCACCAAATTGGAACACAATCCATTCAGGGATATTGTTGGACTTCCGAGATGTTCTGATTTAAAAACAAAACTGCAAACGAGCCTGAAAATATATAGAGGCCACTCATTCATTTGCCGGTCAATCTGACACCATCGTATAACCTTTATTAACTGGAGTCGCAATTTAAAGTAGCATTATAAGAAAAAAAGAGAAGTTCACTTTCGTGTTAGGAAACTAAAATACAGTAAAACTAGTCACCCTTTGAAGAGCTCAGACAGATATACCAGAATTTGTCTATAATGCTAACCTTGTGGTATTTTTGGGGCACTTACCTGGAATAAATCCTGTTATAGGTCTGTCAAAAATACTCATAGCTGTGTAGGTAAGGACAGCACGGTGGCGCAGCTGGTAAAGCATTGGCCTCACTGTTCTGAGGTCCCGGGTTCAACCCCGGACCTGCCTCCCTGGAGTTTGCAAGTTCTCCCCGTGCATGGTGGGTTTTTCTCCAGAGACTACAGTTTCCTCCCACATTCCAAAAACATGCAACATTAAATGGACACCAGTTCAGGTTGTACCCCGCCTCCTGTCCGTTGAAAGCTACGATAGGCTCTAGCATTCCCCGTGCCCCTTGTGAGGATAAGCGGGTATGAAAATGGATGGATAGTAATGATCTAAATATTTTTGTCTACCCTCGTTTGGGTCAGGGGTGAGCTGGAGCCTATTTCAGCTGACTTTGAGCAAGACTCTCCAATGAACCTAACGGGCATATATTTTGGAACATGGGAGGTAGCTTGAGCACCCGCGGAAAACCCACAATCCCCACAAAGGAGGTCCTGAATCAATGAGGACCCAGAACCTCCCAGTATGCTTCCCTGTCAATAATTCTACTTTTAAAAAATGGCTTTGTACAAGTAAATCCCCCTCTACCCTTCATTTTATCCTCATGAGAAAATGCAGTAATATGTTTAAATGTTTTTTTTCTTTTTTTTTTTTACTAGATGGAAATAGATACATTACAGGAGGGTGAACCATCTAGGGAAGGCCCCGATACGGAAACCACCTTGAAGAACACCAAAGCAACAAGTGAGAGACAAGAGGAAGCTTCTTACATGGGAGGAGACGACCAATTGGGCCAGATCCCCGAGGAAGGTGCCACCCTCTCTACTAAGGAAGAAGTGAGGGTGGGGGAGCAGGAGGAGGACATGCCAGAAAAGCAGATCACGCAAAAAGCAGAACCAGTCAAGAAGCCGCCGCCTGTTTCACTCCGGGAAATCGACGAAGATGGAAATGAGACGGTGTTCAGCGATCACACCACAGCAGCGGGATTCCTCTTCCAGAACGCCCTCATTTACGAACTTGACTGACACTGGTTGACAAAGTTGTTTCATGAATGCGTGTCTGACTTTCAATTAAACACATGTAAAGTTTTCTGCTGCCGCAATTTTCAATTCAGAGTTCGTTTGTGTTAAAAATAGCTGACTTCACGAGATGAAATAATATGGTTGGATTTTATATTGTTTTATAATATGAAATAATTACAGTGTCCTCCATAATTATTGGCACCCCCGGTTAAGATGTGTTAAAAGCCTTAAAATAAATTCAGTCTTTATTGCAAAAGAATACGGTCACACTGAAAATTTTAGCAACTCAAATGAATTGTAAGAAAATAAAAAAAATCTCTGCCTAAAAAAATAAATAATTTTTCATTAAATCAGCTGTTCCACAATTATTGACACCCTTAACAATTCCCAGGAAATAAATATAATTGAAGCATTTCTGTCATTTCTACAGAAGTTTACGTTTACTAGAGCATGTAGGAACATTTAATTAGTAACTCATCACTTCCTGTTTCCCTGGGGTATAAATAGATATGACATGACACAGAGGCAATTTCTCTTATCCACTCTTAAAACATGGGAAAGACAAAGGAACACAGCATACAAGTGATGCAGATGTGCGTGGACCTTCACGGGTCAGGCAGAGGCTACAAGAAGATTGCCACTCAATCGAGGACCCATGTTTATTTTGCCACCCCGCACAGTGAGGAGGTTGGTAAGAGAAATCTAAAGAAAAACGTTTCCTCACCCACAATCATAAACGCAAAGGTCTGGAGTTCGCCAAACGGTATTGGGGCTTCAACTGGGACCGTGTGCTTTGGTCAGATGAGACCAAGATTGAGCTTTTTGGCAACAAACACTAAGTGGATCTGGCGTGCCACGAAAGATGCGCATGCTGAAAAGCACCTCATACTCACTGTGAAGTAGGGGGTGGGTCATTGTTGCTGTGGGGCTGTTTCGCTTCCAAAGGCCCTGGGAACTTTGCCAGGGTGCATGGCATTATGAATGCTTTGAAATACCACGACATTTTAAATCAAAATCTGTTGCCCTCTGCCCGAAAGCTGAAGATGGGTCGTCGCTGGGTCTTTCAGGAAGACAATGACCCTAAACGTATGGCCAAATCTACACAGGAATGGTTCACCAGACACCAAATCAAGCTCCTCCCATGGCCATCTCAGTCCCCAGACCTCAACCCCATTGAAAACCTGTGGGGTGAGCTGAAGAGGAGAGGACCCAGGTCTCTGGATGATTTAGAGAGATTCTGCAAAGAGGAATGGCTGAAGATCCCTCTTTCTCTTTTCCCATCTTGTGAAACATTATAGGAGATTAGATGCTGTTTGGTTGGCAAAAGAGGGTTGTACAAAGTGTTAACATGAGGGGTACTAAAAATTGTGACACATATTATTTGATGTCAAATAATTATTTCTTTCTGTGGGATTTTTTTCTCCACTGAATAAATGCATTTGTATTGAAGGTTGGATTTTTCTCTTTTTTTCCATTAGGGTCCCATATTAATATATGTATATATATTAGAAGCTCAAAAACACAATAATTACAAAGGGCACTGTATCTTTTGTCTTACCATGACACAAAGTCTACACATCTTTGTTCAAATGCCATTTTTTTTTTTTTTTAATTTAAAAAAAAAAAAAATCAGTACAAGATAATTGCAAAACCGTTCACACCTTCCATAGAAACGGGAATCTGCCAGGGGATAAAAAAATAAAACAATAAGCTCACTGTCACGAACAGACTACACTACCATCAGTATGTATATTAAAAAACATCAAAAATGAAATTCATAAAAAAGGTGCACATTTCAGTATATTTTTACTTAGTGAAAAGATTTTTGGTTTTTCAATTGAGTTGAATTAGTTGTAGGTCGGTGGAACGGTGGATCAACTGGTAAAGCATTGGCCTCACAGTTCTGAGGTCCCAGGTTCAATCCCGGACCCGCCTGTGTGAAGTTTGAATGTTGTCCCCGTGCCTTCGTGGGTTTCCTCCGGGTACTCCGGTTTCCTCCCACATCCCAAAAACATGCAACATTAACTGGACACTCTAAATTGCCCCTAGGTGTGATTGTGAGTGCAGCTGTTTGTCTCTATGTGCCCTGTGATTAGCAACCAGTTCAGGGTGTACCCCGCCTCCTGCCCGTTGACAGCTGGGATAGGCTCCAGAACTCCCCGCGACCCTTGTGAGTATAAGCGGCAAAGAAAATGGATGGATGTATAGATAAATGTCACAATAACGGCAAAAAAGGTTTTAAAATGATCAGGATTTTACCTTGGTGTCCCCCACCGATTTCCCAAGTATTTCGACTTTTTAAATTCACAGTGTCCGTTTAACAGTAAACTTCAACTGGGAGTGACAAATATTTGACACATGCCTACTTTACATGTAAAAAAAAAAACATTTTGTTGTTGATGTATCGCAGATTATACGACCTATTGGATGTGGGTCTGAAACATATCTCCCGCGTTAAACTCACTCTAAAGCCTGAGAGGTCCGATTGTGGAGGTGTACCTAATGGGGCAAATGATTTAGAGGTCCCACAACAAACATCCTAAACCAAATGGATACTTTTATTTACATTTTTAACATCAAAACAGTGGTTCGAAAGCACGTTTAAAAGCTCCCTTTAGTCTGCTCCTAGAGGCAATGAGGTTGTGGCACACTTATTTACGTTATTCCCTCGTCCTGCTCAAATAGGTCAGTAGGGGGATCCAGGAGGAACATTTTGAAATCAGTAGTTCTGCTCGCCTCTTTGTCCCGTTTATTCAACATGGGATACGTGTACCTACAAGTCAAAGGGGTCGAGACTGCTCCTACAACATCTTAAATTTTGTGTTCTGAGAGCATCACAAACTACTCAAGAGTCACATCCAAACCGTCCTCATCTGACTCCCCTCCGAATGGAATTGTCCAAGAACTCCGAGTAGCAGGATAGGGAGCAAAAGTGCTGCTGCACCGGAGCGTCCGTGCCTCCCATGTCGTCCACGAGGACCACCGTGTGAGAAACCTGGTGCAGGTTCATGCTCACGGCCATTTTGATGTAGAAACTGACGCAGGAGCGCCCGCAGTCGCAAGTCTTGGCCAAGTCCAGGTCTCGACACAGGTGCGCGGGGATGAGGTGAGGTCCGTATGGGATTCTAGTGAAAGAAAAGTAAAAGTTCATTTAGAAATGAGGTAAGAAGTGGGAGACATGGATCAATATTTGGAACCAATATTCATTTGCACTGAAAGGTTAAATATTGGCATCAATGTTTTGAATGATTTTTGTGTGTGTGTGTGGGGTGGGGGAATCCAAGATTTTATTTTAAAACCTCATCACCCAAACTTAAAATGACACAATTTAATATTCGGAATCTCGAGGGGGAAAATCATCCAAACCTGAGGTTTGCTACGGCCCTGGAAGCCAGCTCTTGAAGCGACACCGGGAACGTCAGCTGCATGGTGTGGTCCAGAGCGTTGGGCTGGACGAACGGGTTTCCGAACAAGTCCAGGTTCTCTAGTCTCAGCTTGCGGAAGTCGTCGGGCAGCACGGCCAGCTGGTTGTGCGCCGCCGACAGGAACCTCAGCTTGGCGAGCCGTCCCACGTGGAAGGGCAGCGAGACGAGCTTGTTGTCATCCAGCTTGAGGTTCACCAGCTCCCGGAGCTGACAGAACTGAGCGGGGAGCGACCGCAGCCGGTTCTGGCTGAGGTCCAGGAACTGGAGGGTCCGCTGCAGCGTGGACAGACACAGGGCCTCGCTAAAGCTTTCCAGGTGGTTGCTGTGGAGGACCAGCTCGGACAGACAGCCCAGATCGCCGATGGTGGCGGGGAGCTTTTTGATGTGGTTGTTGCTGAGGTCCAGTTTACGAAGGGCTGCACATTAAAATACAAATATTAATAATATTAGGAAACACAAATTAATGAACATCATCCACCAGGAGTAGCGACAGAGCCTTTGTCAAAAACTGCAACTACCAAAACTGGTGAACCCTACAATGTTTAGAACTGCTTATAAAAAAATACTTTAAGATGCATATACTGTATCACAAACTATGAGGTTAAAATTTTTTTAAACTTGAAGCATCTTACATTACCCTTCAAAATGAATGTCTGGAAATGATTTAATTTTGGGAAAAAAAAAAATACTAGAGCACACATACATGCACATGTGGCAAAAACTCTCCCTCACAATTCAGGCTAATAGTAGCTCCTCCCTGACATAAAGCTTGTGTAACATTTTAAAGCCATCATTTCAAAATACTTCCTTGGACCGAATGTACTATTTTTCGATCCAGACAAGACTTTGCAGCCTTCGTGACCATATTCAGACCTTTCCATGACCATGCGTGTATAGAAAAACACTTGTCCTGTATCTCACATCATCTTTCCCCATTGAAATGAATGGAAATGACATTAATCTGTTCCAACCACACACAAAAAATGTGCAAATATACAGTGATAACATAAATAGAATGTAAAGAAATAAACAGTTTGTGCACCGTGATTTCATGGCTCAATGCCCATTGCAGTGCTCATTTTGGTGTGTGCACCTTGGCCATCAGGGGGCAAGATAATAGACATTCATAATCATTTCATAAGATGCAGATGCTTTTCGCAAAGGATATTTACCCCCGACTATTGTTATATTGTTCCTATACATGTTGCTGCACCTTTTAGCTGAAAATATCATTGGTTAAAGGGTTAGAAAATCAGTCTACTGTCACCTTTTTTAAGGAATGAGCGGCAAAATATTGGAACCGCTCTCTTATGGTGCTGTACAGTTCCACAACACAGCAAACGACAACCATAACAAAGTCAACCCTTGACCACACAATACTGTCAATGTGAAGAAGCCATCATTGAACGCCACACACCTTTGAGCGAGAGCATGCGCGTGTCGACGCGCGACAGCTTGCAGTAGGAGACCTGCAGCTGCTCCAGCGAGTAAGGGAAGCTGGACGTGAGGGGGTAGTCCTTCTTGGAGACGATGGTCAGCTTCTTCTTGGGCTGCTCCACGTCCCTGGCGCGAACGGGCGTGAGGGTGGAGAGCGGGAGGGCGCTGGCGTCGCTGCCTCTGTCCGCCAGGCGAGCGGCTGAGAGGAAGTTCTTTAAACTGTTGGCGTCGGCCTGAGCGGGAAGTGACAATCACTTTGTTGGCACAGAGGATCTGCTGACATGGGCAGATGTGCGCTACAGTGACGGTGACCATTCAAAGCGCTGTTTGGTTAAATAAACCGGTGGTCTGGCCAATAACGTCACAAAAACTTGTTGTTCCTAGTTAATACAACTAACCGTGACCTTTAATTCAGACATTTTAATTTGATTTAATTCTCCTTTAAAGTTATTTTTACATTTTTGGTTACCTTCTTTTTTCATCTACCATAACAAACGTTAGGCGCATAAGGAAGGAAACTGATCATCATTAAAGTTAAGAATTGTATTTTCAGTTTTGCTAAGAGTGCTTATTCCCCCCAGCCCCCACACTGATCACAACACTGAGTCACATTTCATATTTATATTATTGTTGACGTCTGTGTTGTCATTGTCTGTGGTGACACTTGTGGGGTCATTCCCATGAAATCCTAGAGTCAGTTGAAATGTACATGGATATAATAACCATTTACGAAATCAGATATTGGCCTTAAATCAGAATTGAGTACCGTCATTTCCGGCCTATAAGCCGCAACTATTTTCCACACGCTTTCAACCCTGCAGCCTGCAGTTTATGCGGTGATGCGGCTAATTTGTGCATTTTTCCCTAACAGCCGCAAGGGGGGCACTCGAACGGAAAAGGTAGTGAGTGTGACCGGTGGAATATATGTGCCGAGGAAGTGACTTTTACCGGTCTGGCCACGTTAGCGCTGCAGTAGCATGTCACTGCCGTGTCTCAGTGATTTTTACCAGTATGTTTTTGTCCCCCCCCCCCCCCCCCCCCCCCCCAGTTCTGTTAGCGCGGTGGTGCTAGCGTTAAACTCGCTGTGTACCGTCTTTGTAAATATCTCGTGTTTCAATATGGGTTTCTATGTGGGCACTTACGGCTTTTACACAGTAGCGGCCTACGTATGTACCAAATGGTATTTCCTTTACAAATGTACTGGGTGAGGCTTATAACCTGGTGCGCTCTGTAGGCTGGGATTTACGGTACTTGGATCTGCAGTATTAAGCCCAAGTCACCGTCAGAGGCGTGTGACGCGGTGTTGATGTTGGTCCATTCGCAAGCCCTAACACCGCACGTTGACCCGTCTAAACCCACTGTCGGACATTTGGAAAGCGAATGTCATTGTCAGTAGCGTTAAAAATGACGGTGAGAGGTCCCTGTTGCCGCACAGCATTCAGGCTCAGCAACCACTGGAAACAATGAGGCTGCCTCCGTGGCCGTCAAAACAAACGCGCGTTTTTTGTCTGGGCGACAAACTGGCAAGCGACAGGCTCGCAACAGCGAATAAAATGATAAATGCCGACCGGTGCCTTTTGACAAATCAACGAAGCCGCTACCTTGCTCAGACAGATGTCGACAGCAGGTTCTTTTAATCTCACCGTGGCCTTGCCCTCCTCCACAAACCACGTGAAGAACTTCTCAATGTTGTCTTTGAGCTGCAAGACAAGACTGACTCAGGTCCAACGAATGGAAAAAGCCATTTCACAACATGACAGGGTATAATCACGCGTCACACTCATGTTTAGACAGGAACGTAGCGCCTTTGTTTTAACCCCTGATTGCGTACATTTTGCAGAGTCACAATATTTAAAGTAAAAAAACAAAACTGGCGGGACCATCTGACATAAGGACAAGGTGTCATGTAAAAATTCCTTACATAATGCATAATTCACATCTCTCTTCTCAAGGACAGACCTGTATAAATTTGTTACACCCATTTCTAACTCTATAGATAGTTTGAGGTCACACATCTCTCTGGACACACCCCGGCTGCCATTTTGGTGGTTGACACGTTATTTTGTTTCAGCTGCGTTTGAATACATATATTTGATGAGCACCGTCCCAAGAATTGTGAATTACCATGCAGTGCTCAGCTGCAAGAGTATGGATGAACTCTCATTTCACTGTTTACTGGCACAAATTTCACACCAAACTGAGAAGACCGAACATTTATCAAGGAAAAGAGAGATTGTGGGTTTCACAAAGCTGCGTTGTGGATCTACCTCTGGCCAGATACCTGGGGCATACATTAGGCCAACATTAGGAAATGAATTACATAGTTGATTGTATTGAGTAACACAGATTTGTAAAGTGTTGATATCAGTTGATTGTTTTTAAATTAACTATACATACACGTAGCAGAAATGTAGGCAACTGTTGGCTCCCATCATGCTTACCACTAGCTAACCTTGAGTCTTATTTTAGGAAAGTTCAATGCTTTTTCAGTTAATGTAACCCAAGCAATCAACGATTCCAGGTCATGGACATAATCAGTCTCGGTTTTATTTCCGCTTGCCTTCGCACACACACGGTAAGCGATATTTGAATTTTGGGATCGTAGTTGTTTATGACGGCCACTTTGCCATCATGCCGTCTTTGCCGCTGCTTCCAAAGTTCCTCTTCACTGTACTGTTCATTATTTAGCACTCATCTTAACACATCTAAGGAAAATGGAAAATATATAACAAGGCTGATGTGAATTGATCAGGGTTATCCAGAACACCAATTACAAATGCAAACTGGTGTTTCATTTGAATTCAGCTTAACAGCAATTTGAATAACGTTGAGTTATCCTCGCAATCTTAACAGTGATCCCGTGATACAAAGATCTGCTGTGGGAAACGATCCAATTCCACTTAGTTCTCGACCCTTGTGAGGATAAGGGGCTTGGAAAGTCGATGGATGGCCTGGATATTATTTCTTTACAACAAATAATGTATACTTTACTTTCCATTACTGCATCTATGCCACCAACGTATAATGAGAAGGAGATCATTTAGAGGGTCTTCCTCTAGTTTGAAGACAAGTACACGATTACCGTGTAGCCATACAAAAACAAAAGTGCATCAACATCATCAGCATGTGAGTAATAAGAGAACCTCATCACACCTTATATTTAGAGCCTGCTCTGTCCTTGGCCGTGCAGATCATCAAATAGACGCTACAGCGTTGACTGGTCTTGTCCAAGTGCTTCCCGATGCACAGCACCGCCCTCGAGCCCTTGCCGCGACTTTTCATGCCGAACGTGGGCAGCATACGGTTCACCACCTCCACATCGCACTGCAGCTTCATCCTGACCCGCGAGACTCGAGGGCCACAAAAGCCCGCGCCGAGGCCGGCCTAGCCAGCTCCGAGCCGGCGAGCTAACGACGGACGGGACGACGCGCACCACCGGTGGGGAAACTTGGCTCAAAAGAGCCCGCCGCAACAACTCGCGTCCCGAGTGTGATGTGGCCCTTCAGCGAAAACACGACAAAAAGTCGCATTTCCGCAACCGTCCAACACACAGCATTCTGCGGACAAATTAGTGCAAGTGCAGAAATCCTTCTTCGTGTGGTTAGTAATAATCGGTTATGAGTAGTTCAGCAGGGTGACAGAACAGCGGCTTGATTAGCTGCCCGCTTAGCGTGAAACCGCGCGTGGGAAGTGACGTCAGTGATGCACTTTCACAATAAACCCGCTTTCAACACGAGCTCTTTCAAAATAATACAACAACATTTACTGCTATTCCCAGCTGAAAGTTATTGTCAAACTAAACATAAAACATGCACTCATGGCTGTGGTGGTGTATAATTTTGAGGATTCTGTAAAACAAACAAACAAACAAACTTTTTAGACCCTCACACATCAACTCAGTTTTAAAGTGCACACAAAGAAAACACAAACATATCACAACTCGCAAATTTCAGGTTGTTTGCAAAATCGGTCCATCCATCTGATTCTTGAGCTGCTTATGCTCACAAGGGTCTCGGAATCTTTGGGACACCCTGAGCTCGTTGCCAGCCAATCGCAGGGCACATGTAAACAAGCAACCATTTCTACTCACATACACACCTACGAGCAGTTTCGTCTTCAATTAACCTAACATGCATGTTTTTGGGATGTGGGAGGAAACCGGAGTGCCCGGAGAAAACCCACACAGGCACGGGGAGTACATGCAAACTCCACACAGGGGGCGGGATTTGAACCCCGGTCCTCAGAACTGTGATGCAAGTGCTCTAACCAGCTAGTGTGTGTGTGTGTGCTTGTCACCGCGCTTTCTTGACATTTTACTTTGTGACAAAAACAGACATTATTCATAAATGACAAGAAAATTGACAGATTTCTATTAAAATAGCAGCTTCCTTTATTGTTTACAACTCATCATTCACTTCATGTTCCCCACCCAGCATGTCTCCAATCTCGCTTTATTAGTATTTCAAAGCGAGACCTTTGGAAACATCATGCAACTCATTTCTTGTTTCACTCAGATGAAGAGTCCAAGTTATTAGTCCTCACGCATACATACATTTAGGTCACACACAGCATGACATCTGCTTCAAAATGCTGTCACATATAAATAAATGAATGAATAAATAAAATAAGGTGCTTAAGTGGTGCAGTTTTTCAGTGTCGGTCAGGTATATTATTGTACAAATGTCTTTGCTTTATTTTGTTTGATGTAAAAAAAAAGGGGGAAATAGCTGGAGAGATCGTCAGAAGATGATTCCACAAAAAAAAAAAAAAAAAAAAAAAAAAAAGCGTGTTGAAGTCAAAATGACTTCAACTGAATGGTCAACTGTTCATGATTGTTCCGCACGCACGAAAATGTACCGGTAGTCTACTTTTGGTACATCTCAATAAATTAGAACATTGTTCTCAAATGTTGTCACCGCTAGTTAAATCATTTTTTTGGATTGTCGCTAAATCGCGGCCCACTCTTACAAAAATTAGGAGCATTAAGGAACGTGTTGAAAAATAGCCTTTGAAAGCATACGTAAATATATTTTTAAACATAGCTACTCATGCTTCTATATTTAAAGAGCACCTTATTAAGAGACAAATGACCATATCGACAAGTACAAACATTTATATTTGGCACTGATTTCTTCTTTAAAACAAAGTGCAATATTTTGTCTTCTTTTGAGGAAATGAAAGGTGCAGACCAAAGTAACTGTAAAACTCTCCATCAGTCTGAATTATTATGCTATAAATGTATTACTACCTGTCCGCAACCCACCCAAAGGGGATTTTGCGACCTTCTTGTGGGTCCTCTTCACCCACTTGTGATCCAAACACTAAATATTCACATCCATATTTGACATGTTTATGTCCAGTGACCAAATGCTGTAGTTTTTGGTAAGAAAATACTTTTATATCTCACAACTACAGTGACATTTGCGTCTTTCAGAATCGGGGGACATTTTCTGTCCTATTCATAAATTTCAAAATAATCCATGTACAAAATCCAGAAACATGAACGGTTTAGTCAATTATAGTTAAGCTGGAACAGAACGCAAATATAGCTGTCGTAAAAGTGATTCCAACCCTTTGCAGACATACGGTAAATCCTCTTTTCTAATTTGACTTTTTTTTTTTCAATATTTTCAGTTGAAATGGATTATTTCACCCAAACCAATGCAACCATTGTACTCATATTATCAGTTATAAGTTTGCTCTCGACCAGTTAGCAGAGCAGCTAACCCAGCTAGTATGTTCTTTTGAGCAAAGATGAACATTAGCAAAAATAAATGGTAAATTAAAAAAAAGGTTGCCTAAAATGTCCTCCAATTTTGGAGCGACCCCTTTATTGAAAGCGCATTTTTCTCAGTTTCTACATTTACATAAATCAAGTGTCGACATTACAGGGCTGTCTCCACACACGACGAGCCCCTTCGTATGTAGCAGTGCTGCTGCCCCCCTCTGCCGTCCTCGCTCCCGCAACCGTCGGGTCCGTGCACTATCAGCACAGGGAAGAACCTGGCGTCGCTGTAATTGGGCGGACTGTCGCTGAGGGCCAGCTGGCTGGAGTTCGAACGCCCTCCCTGCTCGTCCATGCAGCAGGGATCGGTCATGTTGCTGCTGCGGCTCCTCCACAGAGCCACCGTGCGGCGCGACCCGTACATCCGGCACAGGGAGAAGCGGGACGTGGCCGAGGACAGGCGGGATCGAAAGCGCGCCCCCTGGCAGGAGAAGAGAGAAGAGCAGCTGGAGCTGGTGATGGTCCTCCTCCTCATCCTCCTGCGCCCGGATTCCCGCCCCGACTGAGAGTGGAGGGCCCCGTAGCTCTGAGTGGTGGGGCTGCGGTCCAAGAGGTGGCAGTTGGAGGACGTGGTGCATTCGGTGTTGTGTAGGGAGTTGGAGTCGACCGAACTCATGTTGATCAGCATGGCTTCGGAGTAACTGGGAATCACCTGGTGGTTGCACCGGATGTGCCACTCCAGCTCTGTGCTGTCCAGCGTGTCAACTCTGGGAATGGCGCAACTAACGTTCCGATCTTCATCCGGAGGGGAGTCGCTAGTGCAAGTGTAGTCTGCCCCAAACAGCTTCTCAATGCGATAGTGCACATATGCGGTGCGGTACTCTATGAGCACCCTCAGGGGCCAGGAGAGCATGAAGAGAGCAGCTAGCCAGAAGGCCACCTGGGAGGTGTACCAGGGCATTTTATCTGGGTGCACGTAGGCGATCAGGTTATCCCTGAAGTCTACATTTTTCAGCTGCATCCCCTCCCTGGCCTCCATGTAATCATCTAAACCTTCGATTTCCGAGAAGAACCTGGCCCGCTGGTTGAGGTAATCGTTCTCTGGGCCGGCCTCGGTGAAACTGAAACACTTGGTGAACTGCAGGCGGGTGGCCGGATGTTCCTCCAACCCTCTTAGGTCACGCGACACATCCTTCATCCCGCAGCGGCCGTAGTCGAACTCGCCCTCGGCCACGTGCGTGTTGACCCTCTCGTTGTACACCTGCGTGGTGGTGTAGGCGTCCCCGTTGCGGTAGCGGGTGACTTGCCGCGTCCGCCGCACAAAGTGGTAACTGATGGCCTTCCACCATACGCAAGGCTGGGCCTGCCGCATGCGCCCCACGCGTTCGTACACGCTGTCCACGTCCGCTTTGCACTGGAGCTCGCTGCGGGCCCGGCAGTGCCAGCACTCAACCATATACAACACGTAGAGCATGAAGAGGAAGGCGAAGGGGATGTAGATGTAGCCGTCCGAGCAAGGGCTGTCGTGGTAGATCATGGAGTGACCTCCGGAATGCGGCCCCCGTAGCGGCGACGAGGCGAAGGAGGCCGTGAAGGCGGAGGTGAGGGCCGAGTTGAAGCTGATCTTGGTCACGCGGCTCAGTTGGCACCAGCTGACTGCGCCCAGGCAGCTGTACATGAGCACGGAGAGCAGCAGGCAGCGCCAGTGAGATTCGCGGCATATGCAGGCGCCCAAAGACTGCTTGACTGGACGCTGCTGTGGAGAGAAGCGCAGAAGCACGGTGAGGAATGGGCCACTTAGCGCAATGAGCCTCTTCAAACGTGCCAGTGATAGCCTCGATACTAATGAATGAGCCCGCGCTGTAAATTGTGAAGATTTTCAGTAGCTAAGCAGACAGTAAATCAAAGAGAAGAAAGTTAAACCACGTAGCGTCCCTGGGAGGCCTTCAATGCAGCCGAAGCACTAAATAACCTCTTGAGATGTTTTCATCTCTGAACTAACTCATGTAATGGTAGCACCCGAATTGACGAGTGTAATTTATTCCGTTATCAATCTTATCCCGGCCTACGGAGTCCACCTGGTTATAAGGCTCAACCAGTACATTTGTAAAAGAAATACCATTTGGTACATACATACGCCGCAGCTGTGTAAAAGCCGCGAGTGCCCACATTGAAACACGAGATAGACGGTACACAGAGAGTTTAACGCTAACGCTAGCGCCGCGGTAACGCTAGCACCGTGCTAACAGGGCTGGTTAAAAAAAAACATACCGGTAAAAATCACTGAGACGTGGCGGTAACACGGTAGCGCAGCGCAAACAGGGCCGGACCGGTAAAAGTCACTCCCTCGGCACATATATTCCACCGGTCTCACTCTTACCTTTTCCGCTCGAGTGCCCCCTTGCGGCCGTTAGAAAAAATGCGCAAATTAGCCGCATCACCCCATAAACCACAGGGTTGAAAGCGTGTGAAAAAAGTTGTGGCCTATAGGCCGGAAATTACGGTACTTGTCTATCAAACAATATTTACCCAATAATTAATAGGAAATGCATTTAAACTGTCCCAGCCCCCGAAAATTTGCCATTTATTTTGTTTGATATTTTCAATAACACACACAAAAAAAAGCACTGCATTGTATGAAAACAGAAGAGAATATATGGAAAGAAGCTGGTTTCATAAAGTGGATTTACTATAATTCAGGGGTGTCAAACTAATTTTCGTCACGGGCCACGTTGTAGTTGTGGTTTCCCTGTGGGCTGTCATTACTGTGAAACCATAAAAATTTTCAATCACCTCATCATATTTACACATTAAATCTTGTTTTTGAATCAGAAATTGAGGGTAATAGGTTTTTCAACTATTCATGCATCTTAACGTTATCAATTTGAAATTTTGGTATGGATTTTAACAAGAGTCAGGGAAGTTGACACACATGATTGGCCTTCACGGGCCACATAAAATCACATACCGGGCTGAATTTGGCCCCTGGGCCTTCAGTTTCACAACTGTGCTATAATTTATCTGGATAATATTTTGGGAAAAGGCATCCACATGTATATTAGCATCCCTCGAGCTCCCTTCGCTTCTTAGTAGAGGATTTGTAAGTGCACAGATGGGATATACCCCGTGAATGCGATCTTGATGTCAGAACAATACCCAGATTTTGTAACATACGTACCGTAATTTCCGGCCTATAAGTCGCAAGTTTTTTTCCACACACTTTCAACCTAGCGGTTTATGCGGTGATGCGGCTAATTTGTGCATTTTTTCCAACGGCCGCAAGGGGGCACTTGATCGGAAAAGGTGTATGTGCCGAGGAAGTGACTTTTACCTGTATGTTTTTTTTTAACCATCCCTGTGAGTGCTGCGCTAGCGTGTTGCTGCTGTGTTACTGCCGTGTCTCAGTGATTTTTAGCGGTATGTTTTTTTTTAACTGGCCCTGTTAGCGCCGCGCTAGCGTTAGTTGCTGCAGTTGTTACTGTTGCTGCTGTGTTACCCCCGTGTCTCAGTGATGTAATTATGTTTTTTCTTTTTTTGACTGGCCCTGTTAGTGCTGTGCTACGGTGTTGCTACTGCAGATCTTTTTTTTTTTTACCGGTATGTTTTTTTTTTTTTTTTTTAACCAGCCCTGTTCGTGCTACCGTGTTGTTGCTATGTTAAGCTAAGCTAAGCTATTAAAACTTTGAGAACTCTTTCTGTGTATCTCTTGTTTCAATGTGGGCACTTGCGGCTTTTACACGGCTGCGGCCTATGTATGTACCAAATGGTATTTCCTTTACAAATGTTGTCTTATAATCAGGTGCACCCTGGAGGCCGGAAATTAAGATATATTTGTGTCAAAGAGGACACCCTGTACTTTCATTCCTAAATGCTACACGCTGGATGATACGCACTATTTACCTCAAGTCAGAGTAGAAGAAAGAATAACTGCTCACATTTGCAATACCAACTGGAAGTCAAATTGTTGCAATCAGGAAGGATAATTGCCTAAAGCTAAAACCCAAATACATTTACCGCTAATGTATTCCAATCAATTAAATCCAGTATCTACCAGCTGGAATATTTGGATGTCGACAAATTACAAAAGACAATGTTCCCATCTTGATAGTCACTTCTTCTTCTTCTTCAGGAAATCCCGTTTTGTCATCTTGTGTTTAATGGAGTGAAAGGAATTCATGGCTGCCAACAAGCCATCCATTACTGCACAGTCTCGGGCGGAGAGATGTCACTGTGCTGCTTCAACCGTGCTTGATTTATGGGGGGGGGGGGGGGGTGGAGGTTGGGGAGGGTTGGGGGTCATGGATTCACTTGTCATGATGAACCACAAAGAGGACAGACTCGGTGGCAGCCATGACGTCCCCCACCGCAGATGCAAAGTTATACTGTGTGGACATGCACTCGATGATCATTTGAAGTTTTGTTTTGAATAAAGATCCAGATGCAGTCCCTCACGTCACTTCACTTAACCCGTGACTGGTCCTGTCAGACCGCCTATCGACTCCCTAACATCTCCTCTACGGATTCACATCATCGTTGTGGGCAGATTCACAAAGTCCAAGGGATGGGAAGGACGATTACTTCAGCTCCATGCGAGGAAGAATTCAAAACTGCTGAATAACATGTCAGAAAAACATCTGAATGTCTCCACGTTTGTTCTTTTTTTAACTAAACAAAAGCAAAATAAATATTTGTATTGCCTTTGTGTGAATCACTGATTGTGTAGTGGTACACACGCCTGCCGTTGGTGCGGGCAGCGTGCGATCGATTTCCGATCAGTGATGGCGTCGATATCTGCCCTGTGACTGACTGGCGACCAGTTCAGGGTGTAGTCCGCCCGAAGATAGTTGGGATAGGCTCCAGCTTTCCCACAACCCTTGTGAGGATAAGCAGCTTGGATAATGACATGACTTTGTGTGTCATGTTTTGGGCATAATCGTGAGCGCATCCATTCCTTTCAGATCTTATAATGTGTGGTAAGTACTATGTGGAAGTACATGCTTATAATGTACTTCAGTTCAGTATTTTGTAGAATTGTCAAGTATCTGTACTTTCGTACATTATTTATATTTCTGTCAGATTTCACTTTGCCACCACCACATTTCCATGTGTAAAGCACAAAGCTGAAAAATGTTCCTGCCTCCCCTGAGCGAGACACCAAATTGACAATTCTAGCACTGTAGTACTTTTACAGAAATACTGCTTTCAAGGACTTCATACAAGACTAATAAGAGGGCACATACAGAGAAATCTAATCACATACTCGCGTTTACATCATCGCTGGGTGGGAACTCCAGTGCCCCAGAAACACGAGTTCAAACGTTGTTTTTGTTGTTGCGTTTAAATCACTGCGTGTCTTGTCTACATCGTGAATCATGATCGTGAATCATCTTTCAAGACCCATTTGTTCATTTTATCAGAATGCTGCACTTAAAGACGTTGAACAATGAATGTTAAGTATCTTGTCCTGGCTGACTACTTACAGTAATTGGAATATGAATATGATTTACTGTCAGTTTTTGTGCATTGAAGGGGGAATTTGCCATAGTACACGAGATGAAGAAAGAATGAAAGGTGCAATGATTGAACAGAGGCAAGAATAATGGTCAGAGTATAATGCAAATACTAAAACAATTTCTAATGGGCAATAAATAATAACTGTGTGTACCAGTACATACAATGTCCAGATTACTGATTACTTATGATGACATCAGTTGAATTGTGCAAAAATGTTTGCAACTCTGCCGTGAACGCGTGAGTGCGCGGCTTGCCTCATCCACATCACTCGCAGCCGGAGAGTCCGCCTCCTGCTCCTCTTCCTCGGCGTCATTGAGAGCGTTGGCCTCGGTGTCTTCCGAGGAGTCCAGTTCGGAGGGGAGCATCCTGCACTTTTTGCATTTCAGGCGGCAAATGCACGATCACTCCTTCTTGTCGGCTTGTCCTCTCGAGCACGCGCGTGCAGTAAAAGTATTCGCAACTCTGTTGCTGGTGGTGGTGGTGGTCCCGGCGGGCTGCAGCTGCACTGTGCGGCGGGGATCCCGCGGTGGTCCCGACTGAAGGGGGCGGGGTCGAGGGATTTCACCGCAGCAGAGACAGCAAAGGTTGACCATCATGCAGTCAGCGTAAAAGTATATCAACGGTGGTAGTGGGCTTGATCGCGTCCCGTTTTACTCGACACCCTCCATCGTACGATTCCATTGCTGCAAAAAGGGAAGAAGTCAAGACGAAAATATGCCGGGTTACTTGATGTGATGACTAGGCGAACCTGCAAATCTGTTGGTAGCTCAAGAAAGCGTCGTCCCATATGGCCGCAATTATTATTTTTCTCCCTCTTATTTTGTAACCTCCCCGACCCCGCGACGCTTTAGCTTAACGTACCGAGTTTAAAGAGACATAAAAAATCTAAAGAGATCTTGGCTTGACTTTGACTTTTCACGCAGATGCTGTCATGGCCGTAGTAAGAATACTCAAGGGTAAACGAGGAGTCGGACGACCATCTTGTAAAGCCAGTCATGATGAATCTACTTCCGTTTTCTGAAGGTCCTTTTATTCTGAAAGCAGTTTTACTTGAATCACGTCGAAACACTTCCAGGTTTTGGCTAGTCCGCCGTCGCACAGCTAAAGGTTAGCTCGCAGCGTTATGTGACGTTTCAAACATTTCTGTTGTGTTTGCAATGTAACAAGTTGGTTTTGGGAAACATAACGAAACCGTTTCGTTTGAAGTGGTGAAATGAACAGTTGGTATCAGTTTGTGGGATTGTGACGTAAACTTCACCACACGTGATAACACAACAATCATATCTAGCGAATTTGTTGTTCGACTGATGTTTTGATTGCTTTGTAGTCGGGGCCTGTCCAGTGTATAGTATATATAAATACAATATATTACATTTTACATGATGAAACACAGAATACTAGAAGCACCTGTAACACTAGTTATCCTCTTCATAGAGGCATAGCTGTCATATTTAAAAGTCCCATCCTGTATAGATCGTGACTTTGGTGTCGTCTTTGGTGTGTGGCTGCTATGAATTGAATCAAAATGTCAGATTTATGAAGTAAGGTTGCCAGATTGGACAAATCAGCTGTAGTTGTGTAAATTGTGAGTAAGTGTAAATTCGCCATAGGTCTGAACGTCAGTAAGGATGCTCGTCCAGGGTGCACCCGACCTTTTGCCTAAAATCAGATAGGATATCTTCCATCTTATCAAGAAGGACAAGTGTGACCCAAAAAAAAAATAAAAAAATATCAGGTTTTAATATCATACGTCCGTTTCATCTTAGTGTTATTTAACATAGAGTTTTATTACCTGTTTTGTGAATAACTCTTTGTTGGTTTTATAATATGTGAAAAGTGCTATCTAAATAAGGGATCGGCCGATTCCGTCCTCCAGAGAGATGTTGCGACGTCCCAAGCCAGGCGGCTCGGAGGAGGATCTCCTGAGAGAACAGGAGGAGTTCATCAAGTCTGGAGCTCTCTCCGCTGCCAGTGTGCTCCGCCGGCCGGACAAGAGGCGAGGCGAGGTGGGAGGAGGCCCTGAGGAGGAACGTAATGGTTGCGATCCAGAAAGTCACAAGGATGTGGTCACCATCGAAGGTTGCACTCTTAAACTCATAAACTACACAGTCAACAACAACAAAAAATTGCATTCATATAAACGACTGAACTGTCGTTACATCTTTTTCATCATCTTTTCCTTTCAGCTTGTCCCGTCACCGGTCGCCACAGCGTGTCATTTTTTTCCATCTAAGCCCATCTCGTGCATCTTCCTCTCTAACACCCACTGTCCTCATGTCTTCCATCACAACATCCATCAACCTTTTCTTTGGTCTTCCTCTTGCTCATTTGCCTGGCAGCTCCACCCTCAGCACCCTTCTACCACTACACTCACTCTCTCGCCTCTGGACATGTCCAAACCATCGAATGAACTGTCCTTACATATTAGCAACAATATTGTTCTGATTATTTTTCCTGGTCACGTCACACGAATGTACCTAATTGTCAATCTTAATGTCACAAAATTAGGGGCTAGGAATTAATTGTTGGAGATTTTATACATACAGATTCATTGCACAATATATGCTCTGTATTAAATATAAAAGATGCTATGTTTTTTTTTTTTTTGTACAGATCTTCCTGAGCAGCTTCCATCCCTGACACCAGTGCCCCCTAAGAAGTCCCGCTTCAAAAACAACCGCGTCACCTTTGAGGATGAGGATGCGGGGGAGAGGCTAGACAGACATGACACTCACATCAGTGCAGTACTTTCCAAGATTATTGTAAGTGACCTTAAATCATAATGTCCTCTAAAATATTCCTTTATGACTAGAATTATGAATGATTAAATGTTCTTAGTGAGATCCAGTTTTGAGAAAGCCCATATAAAATCGTTTTAAATATTCAAGAAACTAACTGTGTGTGTTGTTTTTCTTTTTGGGTGGTTTCATGAATGACTCTGTGTGACTTTCCATTTTATTTATTTTTTTGTTCCTTTGAAGGAACGAGACACCAGCTCTATTCCATTATCACTACCGGAATTTACAGGCATGGCGTTCCCCAAAGCAGTGCATCGCTCAACAAATGGCTCTACGGTAAAGCTACCTGAAAATAATGTACTAAATTGTAATTAAAATGAAGCCTTATTTACCATTAATAGTGTTCTTTAAATTGGAAGAAATTCTAAATGGTGAGTGGTAAAATCATTTGCACCACTAGCTGGTGACCAGTCTCGGGTGTACGCTGCCTCTTGCCCAAAGTCAGCGATACCATAGAAAATTGATGAATTGATAGAAGAGATAAAAAACTGAACGTGTGAATGTTCACACGATAATAATCACTTGGCCTATCTAGACATATATAATCACCAGTTAAAAAAAAAAAAAGAGCCCTAAATGTGCACATCTCTCACCCTGTTAAGCAGGTGCCTCTGACTGCTGCGGGTGGGAAAAAGAGCATTTTTGCTCAACAGATTGCGGCTCAGAGACTGAAAGAGGGAAAGCCTCAATTACACTATGCATCTCGGGCTACACAGAAACACAAACCCATGGAGCAGAAGCTTCCTCCTCAGAGGCCTATGGAAATAGATATGCCTTATCACACCAGAAACCGTAAGTAGTCGTCCTTACTCGAAAATATTATGTTTTCAAATACTACATTTTGTCTGGAATTACCATAAGTAAAACTAATACCACCATTATTAGTGGGAAACATCTTTACTGCAGCAAATCAACATCTGCACATTAGATGTTGTATCTGTAAAGCGGACGTCCAAAAAAAAAAAAAAAAAGTGCTGTTGCATGCTGGACAATTACTGTGTACCTGGCAAAAGCCACAGACATTTCAACAAAGAACTGGGGATTTGAAAACCAGACGAGCATGGCACAGTGGGTGAGTGGCTAGCCCACATGGCTGACAGTTCTGAGGTTGCGAGTTCAAATCTGGTTTAGCATATTCTGTTCTTCTGAGTTTTATCTGGATAGTCACGTGTCCGCGCAGAGTCCAAAAACTAGTTCTAGTTTAATCAAAGGCTCTAAATTGGCCATACGTATGTGAACGTGTGTTTTTTAAAATATGCATTATGATTGGCTTTGTATCAAGTAGTACTGTATTTTAATCGTCTTTTCAAATGCTTTTTAATTATGTAATATTTAAGATATTAAAAATGTGCCTCCCAGTTCTTCTAATACAGTGATGCCTCGGTTCTCGACCACAATCCATTCCAGAAAACGGTTCGAGAAGTGATATGTTCGAAAACCAAATCGATGTTTCCAATTACAATGACTGGAAAAAGAAATAATGCGTTCCAAGCCTAAAAAAATTGGGCTTTTTAAAGCATTTTTTTTAGCTTTTCCTGATAATAAACTGCATAGTAGAAATACATGTATAGTTTAAATACTTTATATAATAAAATAATTTAAGAAATATATTTGTTTTTTTGCTTAAAATATAAGCTCTAGTAGTAGAGTACGCCAGGCTGCGAATGCATCGGTTCGTCTGTAGCGACTCGGCCCCCAGCCTTGTAAACTTTTTTTTTATTAACAAAAGTGCAAACGTTTTTTCCGGGGGGCGTTTGAATTGACAATAACAAAACATGTCGTTGGTGGGTCGACTGCTTGCGCCACGTTTATTATATTATTTCCTTTTTTTTTTTTCGGCGTCGTGGTAATTCACAACAAAGCGTGTCGTGGGTCAGCTGGTCTGGCCGCGTGCAATATGTTATTTCCGGGTTTTGTGGGGGCGTTTGAGTACCGATTTTTGTTCGAAAACAGAAGAAAAAAAAAAAAAAGCCAAATTTTCGTTCGAAAACCAATTTGTTAAAAAACGGGGACGTTCGAAAACCGAGGCTTTACTGTACTGTACAACAAAATGCAATACACTTTGAAATCCTTCAAGTAGCTCATGCATGATTTTCTTCCTCAGCAGCGACATCTCCACAGTCAAGTTCAAGACTTGTTTCTGGTGAAGGACTCGGGTGTGCAGATAGCTCAGAGGAGACCAGGAGGATCCACGGGGAAAACCAGGAGAGGATCCTGGCAATGTCCCAGTCTGAAATACTGGAGGAACAGGAGAGGCTCTTATCTCAGCTCGGTAGGCATTTGCATCCGTCGCTGGTGTGACATGACATGATCTCTAACGAAGCCAGTGCATACAAGCCTTTTCTTTTTTCCATTATGTTGGTTCCCTTGTTCAAAACAATTATTTCTGCATGCCAGATCCAAGGCTGGTGGAGTTTGTTCGATCCCGCAGAGCTCAGAGCGCCTCGGCTTCTCCCTCCTCACGCGAAGACCCGGAGGGCAAAAGCATCAAGGAAAGTGTTCAACTCAGTTCAGCCTGCAACAATGGCGCTGCGCCTTTTCCAAATCCCAAAGAAGTGGAGATGAAAGAGGAGGAGGAGGAAGAAAAGGAAATGTTGTGCCCATCCACCACGATTGGTATGATTTTAAAAACTAACCTTATCACTGGCTTTTACCTTCTCGGTTGTGTTTAGCTGGTGGAGATCCAATGCACTCAAGTCATATTAATATCGCACTTCACTTTGTAAAAATTGCTGATCTTGAGAAATCTTTTAATCAGTCTTAATTCTTGGAACGCCAGATGAGACACTGGACTCCGTCCCACTCTTTTGAGAAAATACTACATTCAATTAGATGCCGGCCAGCTTTCTCCATCTTTATTCCTGACATTGTCTGACCCATTAATTGTCTCAATGTCGTGGCTGTAGCCACAGTCAAGTTACTAAATCACGATGTTGTGCCACAAAATGAAAGAGCACATCCATCTCAAGATGAAAACGTAGCAAATTGATCAGCTCTAGCAATAGGTAGATATTTAACTTTGTTAGCAATGTTTTAACTCCAAAATATTTTTGTTGATGAATGTAGTAGCCTTGGCTTCGGCCTTCCTGTGTGGAGTTTGTGTGTTCTTCCCATACATATGTGGACTCTTTAGGGTACTGCACTATGACTTTGTACATTCCAAATAATGATTCATAAGAGGACTGATATTGTCAATAGGTATCAATGTAACTGTGAATGGTTGTTTGTCTATCTGTGCCCTTTAACTGGCTGGCGACCAGTTCAGGGTGTACCCTGTTTCTTGCACATTGTCAGTTGGCCTAAGCTCACCTGTGACCTTAGTGAGGACAAGGGCTGCAGAAAATTATGTCTGGATAAAAATATTTACTCTATATAGTTTTATTGGGCAGGTGTTTGTTAATTTGGAATACAAATAATGACATAACATATTTAATTATCTAAAGATTCATTGTAATTGTGATATTCATTGTGGTGTAAAAAGAAAATTCAAGGTCTCAAGATGGCATGAGGTTGAATGAGGCACGCTTTTAAAATTGGTAGAGTCGTCCTCTGCCGGCCATAAGAAGAATTCCACTCCATCCATCCATCCATTCATTTTCCGTATCGCACCTCCTCACTGGGGCCACAGGTGTTCTGGCAGGTATCTGAGTTATCTCTGGGCAAGAGGCGGGGCACCCTGAACTGGTCACCAGTCAGTTCTTCTTCTTCTTCTTTTCCTTTCAACTTGTCCCGTTAGGGGTCGCCACAGCGTGTCATCTTTTGCCATCTCAGCCTATCTCGTGCATCCTCCTCTCTAACACCCACTGTCCTCATGTCCTTCCTCACAACATCCATCAAACTTCTCTTTGGTCTTCCTCTCGCTCTTTTGCCTGGCAGCTCCATCCTCAGCACCCTTCTACCACCAACGTACTCACTCACTCGCCTCTGAACATGTCCAAACCATCGAATTCTTCTCTCTCGAATCTTGTCTCCAAAACATCCAACTTTGGCTGTCCCTCTAATGAGCTCATTTCTAATCCTATCCAACCTGCTCACTCCGAGTGAGAACCTCAACATCTTCATTTTTGCTACCTTGAGTTCTGCTTTGTGTTGTTTCTTCAGTGCCACCGTCTCTAATCCGTACATCATGGCCGGCCTCACCATTGTTTTATAAATTTTGCCCTTCATCCTAGCAGAGACTTTTCTGTCACGTAACACACCAGACACCTTTCGCCAGCTGTTCCAACCTGCTTGGACCCGTTTCTTCACTTCCTTACCACACTCACCATTGCTCTGGATTGTTGACCCTAAATATTTGAAGTCGTCCACCCTCGCTATCTCTTCTCCCTGTAGCCTCACTCTTCCCCCTCCACTTTTCTTATTCACGCACATATATTCTGTTTTACTTCGGCTAATCTTCATTCCTCTCCTTTCCAGTGCATGTCTCCATCTTTCCAATTGTTCCTCTGCATGCTCCCTGCTTTCACTGCATATGACAATATCATCTGCGAACATCATGGTCCAAGGGGATTCCAGTCTAACCTCCTCTGTCAGCCTATCCATTACCACTGCAAACAGGAAGGGGCTCAGAGCTGATCCCTGATGCAGTCCCACCTCCACCTTAAATTCTTCTGTCACACCTAAGGCACACCTCACCATTGTTCTGCTGCCATCATACATGTCCTGTACTATTTTAACATACTTCTCTGCCACACCAGACTTACGCATGCAGTACCAGAGTTCCTCTCTTGGTACTCTGTCATAGGCTTTCTCTAGATCCACAAAGACACAATGTAGCTCCTTCTGACCTTCTCTGTACTTTTCCACGAGCATCCTCAAGGCAAATAATGCATCTGTGGTACTCTTTCTAGGCATAAAACCATACTGTTGCTCGCAGATACTTACTTCTGTCCTGAGTCTAGCCTCCACTACTCTTTCCCATAACTTCATTGTGTGGCTCATCAACTTTATTCCTCTATAGTTCCCAGAGCTCTGAACATCCCCTTTGTTCTTAAAAATGGGAACTAGAACACTTTTCCTCCATTCTTCAGGCATCTTTTTGTCCGCTAGTATTCTGTTGAATAAGTTGGCCAAAAACTCCACAGCCATATCTCCAAATTGCTTCCATACCTCTACCGGTATGTCATCAGGACCAACTGCCTTTGCATTTTTCATCCTTTGTAGTGCCTTTCTGACTTCCCCCTTAGTAATCATTGGCACTTCCTGGTCCTTCACACTTGCCTCATCAACTCTTCCTTCTCTCTCATTTTCTTCATTCATCAACTCCTCAAAGTATTCTTTCCATCTATTTAGCACACTACTGGCACCAGTCAACACATTTCCATCTCTATCCTTAATCACCCTTACCTGCTGCACATCCTTCCCATCTCTATCCCTCTGTCTGGCCAACCTGTAGAGATCCTTTTCTCCTTCTTTCGTGTCCAACCTGGTGTACATGTCTTCATATGCCTCTTGTTTAGCCTTTGCCAACTCTACCTTTGCCCTACGTCGCATCTCGATGTACTCCTTTCGCCTCTCCTCAGTCCTCTCAGTGTCGCACTTCTTCTTCGCTAATCTCTTTCCTTGTATGACTCCCTGTATTTTGGGGTTCCACCACCAAGTCTTCTTCTCCCCTTTCCTACCAAAAGACACACCAAGTACTCTCCTGCCTGTCTCTCTGATTACCTTGGCTGTCGTAGTCCAGTCTTCTGGGAGCTTCTGCTGTCCCTCGAGAGCCTGTCTCACCTCTTTCCGAAAGGCCGCACAACATTCTTCCTTTCTACGCTTCCACCACATGGTTCTCTGCTCTACCTTTGTCTTCTTAATCTTCCTACCCACCACCAGAGTCACCCTACACATCACCATCCTGTGCTGTCGAGCTACACTCTCCCCTACCACTACTTTACAGTCAGTAATCTCCTTCAGATTACATCGTTTGCACAAAATATAATACACCTGCGTGCTTCTTCCTCCGCTCTTGTATGTCACTATATGTTCCTCCCTCTTCTGGAAATAAGTGTTCACTACAGCCATCTCCATCCTTTTTGCAAAGTCCACCGCCATCTGTCCCTCAAAGTTACTTTCCTGGATGCCATACTTTCCCATCACTTCTTCATCGCCCCTGTTTCCTTTACCAATATGTCCATTACAATCTGCACCAATCACAACTCTTTCGCTGTCTGGGATGCTCAGAACTACTTCATCTAGTTCCTTCCAGAATTTCTCTTTCAACTCTAGGTCACATCCTACCTGTGGGGCATAGCCGCTAACCACATTATACATAACACCCTCAATTTCAAATTTTAGTCTCATCACTCAATCTGATACTCTTTTCACCTCCAAGACATTCTTAGCTAGCTCTTCCTTTAAAATAACCCCTACTCCATTTCTCTTCCCATTTACTCCGTGGTAGAATAATTTAAACCCCGCTCCTAAACTTCAAGCCTTACTACCTTTCCACCTGCTCTCTTGGATGCACAGAATATCAACCTTTCTCCTAATCATCATGTCAACCAACTCCTGAGCTTTTCCTGTCATAGTCCCAACATTCAAAGTCCCTACACTCAGTTGTAGGCTCTGTGCATTCCTCTTTTTCTTCTGACGATGGATCCGGTTTCCTCCTTCTTTTTTTACTTCGACCCACAGTAGCTGAATTTCCACCGACGCCCTGCAGGTTAGCAGTGCCAATCAGTTGCAGGGCACATATAAACCTAACAACCATTCACTCCTACAGGCAAAGTTTCAAGTTTACAACTAATCTACTGTGCATGTTTTTGGTATATCACAGGACACTGGAGTGTCCGGAGAAAACCCACGTATACACGGGGAAAACATTCAAACTGCACATCGGGGAGGATGGATTTAAACCTTATCCTCAGAACTGAGAGGCAGATGTGTTAACCAGTTGTCTGTATAGGTTAAATACTTCTTCCAACCACGCATGTTTTCTCATTTCTCAGACACAGTCGTTCTGCAGTATCCATATGCATCCCCATTTTTAGGTCAAATTCATAATTTCTGCAGTGTCATTTTAGAGTGCAACCAAGTTATTCAGCGTGGAAATGTTTAGTAGAGTCGATAAATATAAAAAAATAAATAGAAAATAGTGAAAAATATGACAAGGTAAGGCGGCACGGTGCATCAGCTGGTAAAGCGTTGGCCTCACAGTTCTGAGGTCCCGGGTTCAATCCCGGACCTGCCTCAGTGGAGTTTGCATGTTCTCCCCGTGCCTGCGTGGGTTTCCTCTGGCCACTCCGGTTTCCTCCCACATTCCAAAAGCATGCAACATTAATTGGACACTCTAAATTGCCCCTAGGTGTGATTGTGAGTGCGGCTGTTTGTCTCGATGTGCCCTACGATTGGCTGGCAACCAGTTCAGGGTGTACCCTGCCTCCTGCCCGTTGACAGCTAGAATAGGCTCCAGGACTCCAGCGACCCTCGTGAGGATAAGTGGCAAAGAAAATGGATGGATGGATGACAAGGTATATCAGAACCTGATATGATGACAGGTTTTTTTTCCCCATCTACTCTTGTAGAGGCTTGAGGAAAAAATGACCTGTTTTTTTTTTTTAAACAAAAAAATAGCTGTGGATTACAGATTTATTGTTATAAATTCCTGAAATATTTGCAGGTTTTCCTTAATCTTCCCCTCTCTTGGTTATTTTGCTTTTCAGCTCATTCTCTTTCCAAGCATCCATGCCATGATGGGAAAACTTAAGTGGGCTGATTCTGCTGCATGGCCGAATTCCATGCATAAAGCTAAACACTGGCTTTACTTTGTTCGATTAGCTGGAAAGTCAGTCTCCGCACTCTTTGCATTGTAGTTACACTTAGCACTGATGAAAATGTTGCTCATGGCTAAAATTAAGAGGTTCTTGTACTGGAGTTCAACTGAACAATTCCATTTTACTGAGCCATTAAGTCCATCATTTGTCAGTAGGCTCACATTAATGAGCAGTTGCTACCTGTCTTTAGTTAATAAATAACTTACATTTTTGTGATAAGGCAAAATCGCAAATCAGCTATAATAGATGACATTTGTTGTTCTTTTGTTTGATTAGAGAATAATATTCCAGTGAAGCCTCAGAAGGAATGGGTGCACATGGATAAACTGGAGCCTGAGAAGCTGGAGTGGATGGGGGACATGCCTGCACCCAGAAAAACTCAAACAAAACAGGTTGGTGAGCATCTATCTGTTAGAATAAATTCCAGTTGAACATGATGATATCCTGAGAAAAGACATTCTGTTTTGTTGTTGTTTAGGCGATGCAGGCTCGTTTTGATTTTAACGGAAATTTAATCCCTCCCACGGAGGATTTGCCTGCCCACTTGGGGCTGCATCACCATGGAGAGGAGCCTGAGGTATTTAAGTGATGGATGCTCTTCTGACTCATCTATCAGTTTATACACATCTTTACAGTGTTATTTCATCTTTATACCCACAGCATGCTACCTTATTTATTCCTTTTTTTGCATTCACTTTATCTATTAAATATTACAAACCGTTGTATATACTGTACTAACAACACAGAAAGTTAGGTACACTTGCAAAATACAGTTACGATTCAATTTCACCTGGAGGTGTAGGTGTAATCTCATATGTGAATCTGTTCAAAAACTTTACATTGGCTCAAAATGCCTTTTAGAGATGATAATCAGCTTTGTTTGGTGTCCAAAAATTATTATGTTAACAGTATTGCCGTGGTTTGTATAGTTTTCATGCATCTATTTTCTATGCCAGTAGTTCTCATTAGGGTCTCGGCTGAGCTAGAGACAATCCGGTTTTAACTTTGAGCAACTTAGTTAATGACAGCCCACATATTGGGGAAAAAAAATATTCACGCTTGAATTTTCAACGTTATACAATTTGGTCTTCATATTTTGCATGTGGGAGGAAGCTCAGGGACCTGAACCCCCCCAAAACCCAAGATCTAAGATCTCTCATTGTGACGTACTGCGGTCCACAACTGAGCATTACTATTTCAGTTCTTGCAGTGTATCTCCTTACATTATCTGCTGTCTGACCGAATTTGATGCTGGTCACGCGTTTCCAAGTGAAATTTAATTATCAGTAAAGTAACTCAGTGACTTTTCAAGGTATCTGTGGCAGCACTGGTTATGACCCACCTTTGCTATTCACTCCTGAGGTGACTCATTCTGTATTTTTGTTTTTGTCATACCAGCGTGCAGGTTACTCCCTACAGGAGCTTTTCCTCCTGTCTCGCAGTCAGCTCATCCAACAGAGGAGTTTGTCCCTCAGCACCCTCGGCAATATCCTCGCAAAGGTACACAAACATGCACTCCTCTCAGGCCCGTCAATGGTGTATTTACGCATTACTCATGTATTTGCACATCACACAGGCCCGTGCCGGGGACTATCATTCAACCCTGACAGGTAGTGTACTAGCCACTCTGCTCGATGCCGGTCTTGTCTTCCTGCTTCGTTTTGCGCTGGATGATGGTGTGGAGGGAGTGATGGCCGCCGCCGTGCATGCACTCAGAGCACTTATGGTGTGCACAGAGGATGAAGTAAGACTGTAGTAACCCAAGCAGAACAGCTAATTTGATGGACAAACATTTACACAAAGATTTGCTTCTTGTTTGTCAGGAGTGTTTGGACCTAACCTTCCACTGGTTTCATGGTCATGCCGCATTCCCCCTGATGCCATCTCAGGAGGAAGATGAGGACGATGACGAAGGGCTGGATGAAACTTTAAAAGAGACTGTCAAGGAGAGGGAGGAGAGGAAGACTGATCATGACGTTGCAAGGCAGGATGTCGTTAAGGTGATTTTAGCATTGTATCTAAAAGCATTGCCTCTTACGTTCAAGTGGTCCAAAAATATGACATCCTGGAGAGATGCCATTTCTTTTTCTGGGCACTGTCAAGCTGCCATTGAGAAAACCCCAAACTTCAATGTTGTTTTTTATGATTTGTGCATTTATGTGACATATCAGTCAAAATTAATATAAACTGTCACTGTTTAGGTAAGAATCAAATTAATAACATACTTGTCTGCGTATTTTTTCTGATCTTCATGTTTTTTGTTTCAGGGTCTCTTGAGAATGAAACTTCTCCCCAGATTACGTTACGTCCTTGAGGTTGTCCGGCCCTCTCCTCGGGTTGTTCAGGATATTCTAGAGATCCTGACCCGTATCGCCAGACACTCCTCCTCATCTGCTACTAAGGTAGCCACCCAGTATCATCTTATTAATAGTCTTTATTCCTCTCGTGAGATCTTAATTTGGACATGCTCTCTTAGGTGTTGGACTGTCCTCGCTTGATGGAGACGGTGATGTCGGAGTTCCTTCCCACTTCCTGGACAGTGTCTTCTATTTCCCTCCCTCAGTCTGTTTATGGACTCCCCCTTGCTTGCGCCATGAAGCTCTTAAGGGTTTTGGCTACTTCTGGCAGACACGCATGTGCCAGACTGGTAAGTGTGTTTGCAAACTCGGATTACATATGTTTAATGTGCTTCAGTAAATTTTGTTGTTCTTTTCAACAGCTGAACTCTGTGGGTGTGAGGGAGCGTCTGTCTCGTCTGCTCAGTGCTGAGCCCAGTGAGCTTCTGTTGGAGCCACATGAAACCATCAGAATTACCACAGAAGCCTACAGGATGTGGGCTGTGGCAGCTGGCTATGGCCAGGCCTGCGACTTGTACATGTACGTATGATTTTGAAGATCTTTACTGCCAAAGAGAGCATGTTTGGTTACCAAGTACATAAATACAGTACTTGATTTGGCCTAATCTAATCGCACTGTAATGACTCAGTGTCCTATTCTGTGATTGGTGCTGTTCCACAGAGAGTTGTATCCAGCCTTACTGATGGCATTACAGTCTGTTCGTAGAATGCTGGCTCCCTCTGACCCTCTGCGGCTTTTGCAACTTCAGAGGGTTTTGGCTCTGCTTGCTCTGCTTACTCAGGTCACACATACTGCAGGTTGCCACCAGGAACTGCAGGCTGGCATGGTCAGGTAAAAAAAAAAAAAAAGAAAATACTTGGATAACAGGTCATCAACAGCATATTTCTCAGAGGTTGTATCTGATTCATGATGATGACTGAGCCAAAATAGCAACTACAAAATGAAATGACTAGAATATTGTTCAGTGCGCCACAGAATATCATAATATTCCTGAAATAAAATGCAGACTTGAGTGCTACCGTAACTGTAATATACAATACAATATTATGCAGAAGTAACCACTATTCATGAATGTAAATGATCTTGAATGATGAATGATTAACCCTAATGTAAGATATATATATTTTAAATGTTCTAACCTCACAAATGACAAAAAAAAACATTCCTAAAGTCTTTAACAGTTACATGCACACTTGCAGTCAACGTTATATTCTACATTTTCTTCATTGTATGACTGAAAGTAATACAGTCCATAAGTAAAAAGTGAAGTTGCAATAGCTTTGTGAAAGTGCGTCACATCAGCATCTTTTTATATCATTAAATGAAAGCTATGAATGTGAACAAATTCAGCATTCGCAAATCTTCCGCACAATGTTCATGTTACTCACTTGCAGGCCTTGTAACAAACCACAGCAATTTATTTCGTGCTCGATCTTTTTTTGTTTATTGGATCTTTGGTCTTTGTGTTCTCTTTTCAAGTTCTTTAGGGGATGAATGTCCTCCTCCTCCTCCTGTGTCATGGGGTCACGTCATAGGATTGCCGGCATCACTGTTGGGTCATTTGAAGAGTTTTACGAAGGGTCTTGATAGTCCGCTACTGAGACAGAGCAGTCTGTCACTACTGCCAGCTTACCTGATCTACTTTGAGGCCTTCTACCACCAGATCTCCAAACAGGTTCTCTTCTGCTGTTATTATTGGTCAGCTGTGACTGTGTTTTGTTCAAATCCCGACTACAACTATCCTTATGTCAAAGTGCCCTTGAGCAAGACACGAAACCCTAATTTGCTCCCAGTGTGCATGGCAGCAGTCGCCTATAACTATGTATGTGTGTGTGAGTGGGTAACTGTGAGGTTTTGTAAAGCGCTTTGGGGACTGTGATAGTGTTGATAAAGCGCTGTATAAGTGCAGTCAATTTATCATTCCATCCATTGTCTCTTATGAGTGGCTTTGCTAGCTGATAGCTTTTGAAGATGTTGCGGCATACTTCAGCAATGCACCACGGAAGTTTAGATCAAATATTTTTTTGCTTTATATTATACTATGTATATTTCTCTTTTTCTCAGAAGTGTTTCAGCCAGTGGAAGTTCTTCATGAACTAGAGGAACTGACAACTGAGGTTCTTGTTCCCCTGCTGTCCCATGATGTTGTGCAAGACCTGATAAAGAACCTCAAGTATTTTTTAGTTGGAGTGAAGCCCATAATTGCCATATAATTATTGTTCTCACAGTAAACTTTTTAAAAAAAAAAAAATCCTTCTTCTTTTTTTTTTTTTTTCTATTTACCAGGTCCTTCTCAGTAGTATGTAATGTCCTGTCTAGTCATACGGGTCCAGACATCTCTCCCAGCCTCCCTGGTTTGGCCTGCCCGGGATGGAGGGACCGTCCAGGTTTGATGTCTTCCTCCTCTCCTTTCCCTCTTCTCACAAGCCTGACACTCCTCTTGGAAACTATCACGGGCATCCACAAAGGCCTCACATTCAAGGTTAGTCATTTACAAGATCTGCAATCACTGTAAAGTCATTGCATTTGGTAAATATTTGTATGGGAAAATATCTTATAAATACAAAACATTCAAAAGAAATCCATTACGGACGAATGTAAATGAGCATGCTTTTCTGTGATGCATGACGACATATTTGTACACTACACAAAAATAGTTAATTGTGTGATGTTCATAACGTAGATACACCATAGGTCATAATGGTGGAGTCCTGTATTTTGTTCGCAGAAATTATAGATGATTAAAACTTATATATATTAGAGTAGTCTAGCTATAACTCATTGTTGATTTATTTAGTTTGCTTGTCTATTGTGTTTATATTTGACTTAATCCAGTCGCAACACATCTCCTCTAGTTCACTGGCCTCCTTGCATCAGAACCTGTGATTGGTTACATGCAAAGCATCAGTAAGGCCACTCCCACCCTGTCTCATACCTGGTCCTGGCTCCTCCGTCACGAACACCACCTCATCTACCTGCTGTTGCGCTTGGCATATCGATCGGTAGGTTCATACAGTTAGTTTGAGTGTGAAACTCAAAAAAAATTCTCTATTATGACACATTTGAGCTGGTTAAAGTTCCCATTCTGTGTGCAAATACACCTGATATTTGAAAACTGTATGTCATATCATCAAGCTGTTTTCTGTTTAGGTTTCCATTGAGCCACAAGTGGTAAAGCATGCCTCGCTCTACCACCAGGTGGCACTCGTTCTTCTCCCGTGGTTATTGCCTGGTAGCGAGCACCTTGCTCATGACTTGCTCTCAACCATCATCTTTAGCAAAGACTTCATATCGTGAGTTTTAAAAAGTTTTGCCTTTATTTTCATTTTTGTTTACATTTAACCAAAAGAGCCCTAAATCTTGCTTTTGATATTTCCGGTATTTGTTACACAATGCCCTCTATAAAGACTTTCTTGAGGTACTCCATGCAAAATGGGGCACATAAATATAATGTAATTTTGAAAATTAGATTAAACCCCATGTATTCAAAATTTCATCAAACCAGCAGATGATCAATTTAAAAACAAAAAAGTTGAATCACACTTTTGATTTGAGTGCCGCTTGAGACTGGTGCCATATTAAGTAGACCGCTTTCTGGTTAGTTGATTCACTTATGTGTAACGAGTCTTTGAAAATGTGACACACTGAAATTTGCCAGTTGCTCCTAACTTCTTTTTCCTCTTTTTGAAACTAAGTCAGATATAACAGGTCACACTTGTTTACAGCACTAGCAATTATGTTTAAACCTCTCACATGGTTTTATAATCAAAACTTTGTAATGTTGTGATTTTCAGCAAAGTAATGGCAAGCATCCAAGACAAAACCAAATTAGTGAACCCGATTGATTTTGTAATTCCTCTCCCATGACTCATCTCATGACCTCTGAAATTAATTACACTGTGAAACATGGTAGAAAGTTTACATGACGGAAATGACGCTAAATCAGCATATTATTACCTGTGTAACAATGTCTACAACATGAAACATTCTAATTCCATCTAAACAACAACTTCCAACTAATACTTTTTTTTAGTGAGGGCTACAGCGGCGGTCCAGAGGTCATCGAGCTTGGGGAACTGAAGCTCCAGGAGGAAAGGAGGCATCACACCTCTCCTTCACTACAAACCGTGGGAGCTCTCCTGAGAGAAGCGTCCGCCAACCTGCCCTCCATCCGGGGCTGCTTCCTCACTCACTTCGCCCACCTGGAATCGTCCGTGCTGGTGTCCCAGGACGCCCTCCTCGCCCGAAACCCCTGGATCAAATCCCACCTCCTCCCAGAACTGACCGGACCCACCCTTCCGTCGGACTGGCCTTTCCTTCCACTCGTCAGCCTGTATGAGAAAACCGGGGTGTCTGGTGGCGGAGGGATCTCTGTGGAGGAACTCCCCCAGGGAGCTCTGCTGGCAGTCACACAATGTTTGCAGTGGTTAGTGGTGCTGGAGGTCTGGAGGGAGGAAGCCCTCAAGGTACATAGACCTCTTCTTTCCCTTATTTATTTTTTTCAAGGCCGACATATTCCTTAAAACATGTATTTGATTTTTCTTAGGTAATCCCTCCAGTTGCAAAGCTGGCCCGGCTGTCCTGCGTGTTCCTGTGTTCTAGCGATTTGTTCCTGGAGAGACCAGTTCAGAAACTGACCTGGGCTCTGTTCCGGCTACTATCTAGGTTTCATTTGAACGACTGTATTTAAGTACAATGTATTTCTTTATACAGGGAGTCCATGATTTACGATGTTGCCAAATACAGCATTTCAATATTACGAATAGCACATGATGAATGAGTTTATGTTGCGCCAAAAGAATACACCTTCCCATAGCACAAGATATACAGATTATTACGATTATTACCAATTACTCATTGGTCACTATTTGACAAATTCTGACAAATTTATCCCCTCTAAAGAAAAATGACAAATACCTTGTTCAACCACACTTTTCATGCGTCCAGGCCATCCAAACTGGAATCTCTAGACCTCAACATCCCCCCTCCAGGTCTGGCCTCCTTCCATGATTTGTATTGTGCTCTTCTGGCTCAGTATGAGTCTGTGTCCTTCGGGGACCACCTGTTTGGCTGCTGGATTCTGTTGCCCCTGCAGAGGAAGTACAACGCCACCATGAGGCTGGCCGTGTTTGGGGAACACGTGGGCATTTTGAGGTCATTGGGGGTCACCCCAGATCAGGTGACTAGCCTTATTGTTTGACCTTTGCAATCTATGTTCGTTATTGAATGCTTCTTGAATAACTTTTTCTTGTTGCACTCCGATAATGGAAGCTTGGCATCCCCTTGGAGCGGTTCACTTCTCCTCCAGAAGACTCCCTTCCTCTTGTACGCCTCTACTTCCGCTCTCTCGTTACCGGGAGTGTGAAGCCTTCCTGGTCTCCCATCCTTTATGTGGTTGCTCTGGCTCATGTCAACGCTTTTGTCTTCTCTCAGGATGCTGCGGCGCAGGTATGTTACCATCAAACCAAAATTTAAACGGCTTGGTGACAGCACATATTTGATTTTAGAAAAGACAAAGACAAGTCTTGCAAGTGTTTTGAAATTGGGATAGTGATCGCAGATTTGTAACTCAAAGAGACCGCTGTATGATCAAATCAGGCTGTTTTATGTATCCATCCATCCATTCTCCATAGCCACTAATCTGTTTAGTGTCGGGGGGTACTGGAGCCGTTCGCAGCTGACTTTGGGCGTAAGGCAAACTACACCGTAAACTGGTTGCCAGTCCTTTGCAGGGCAGGCTTGTTGGGGTTGTAAGGCTGTGGCCCGCCTGACACTTTCCACGCACACACACACATAGCTTAGCTTATAGGTGTCACAAAGTGATGACAATCACTATTTATGTCTAAACTCTTCAAATCACTTCAACATGTCACCCGAAGATAGCTGGGATAGGCTCCAGCACGCTCACAACCCCAGTGAAGATAAGCAGTACCGAAATTGCATGGGTAGATATTTTGTATATGTCGCCAGATGACACCAAAGCAAAACGTACTTTTGATGCTTTGGCCTGAGTCAAACCATCAATGGGTGAGTTTTGACAGAATGACAAAGGGTAGGTTTCCCCAAAAATATGTGAATTAGCAAATATCAAACCACAATATATGGATGTTCACATGAAACAATTTGTAACATCTTAACTAAGTTTTAAAAGGACAGAGATGACCTTAAAAAGAAAAAAAAGCCATATATGTTCTTGCTGGGCGCCACGGTGGGTCAGCTGGTAAAGCGTTGGCCTTAGTTCTGAGGACCCGGGTTCGATCCTGGCCCTGCCTGTGTGGAGTTTGCGTGTTCTCCCTGTGCCTGCGTTAGTTTTCTCCGGGAACTCCAGTTTCGTCCCACATCCCAAAAACATGCAGCATTAAATGGACACTCTAAATTGTCCCAAAGTGTGATTGTGAGTGCGGCTGTTTGTCTCGATGTGCCCTGCGATTGGCTGACAACCAGTTCAGGGTGTACCCCGCCTCCTGCCCGTTGACAACTAGGATAGGCTCCAGCACTCCCGCGACCCTCGTGAGGATAAGCGGCAAAGAAAATGGATGGATGGGTGGATGTTCTTGCTGCTCTTATCGTGTTATAGATGACCAACACAACACACCACACCACACACAAGAAAATTTACAGTTCTAGAAACTGAACTCGTTTAGTCTTTTTTGTTAAAATATTCAAATTAGTCTCGATTATCAGTACGTGTGTACTCTAGTTCTTTCTGGATTGCGGACCCACACTTACTGTGTTCAGGCTATGTACTACACATGTGCAAAGATTTAGCGGACAGATGGTTTAGACTGCAGGCTTATCACTGCATTAAATGGGTGGCAGTGCATGTGGCGCCGCTTTGATTTTTTTATCGTAAATTATACACATTTTGTGAAGATTGTGACAGGATATCTTGCTCTATTTTGTATAACCAAGTATGTGCAAAACCCAATCCTACTGTTCCGCTTTGTCATTATGTCAGCTATTTTGTGGTCAGTCCATTTTAGGTTTTGTGTTTTTGTGTTTAGGTAGTTTAATAGGTTGCTTGAACAAATCCCCTAACATCCATTCATCCAATCATCTTTCTTTCATATTGGTTATCCTCACTTGGGTCGCAGGTGAAGTTCTGGGGGTACCACACTTAGTACTACGTTTCCAGATTACATTTTATAGTGCCGAGGCTGCCATCATTGCTGTGTGCAGATGGAGAGATTATGAAAAACACTTGAGGCATGCAGTGCACAAAACAGGAGCCTTTTGATCTTATTTCCCTTCATCCTTCCCAGGAGCTTGAAGCGGCACGACACAACATGATGAGAAAAATCTACTACATGACAGATGAGGTACTTTTTTTTCTGCGTATAATCACACTTTTCATACCCCTCTTCGCTTGCACACACGCTCTGAGGTATTGATCTCGAGCAACTCTCATTGCTTCTTGCATCACATCTCAGGGTTTTTTTTCCCCACTATCCTCTTTATGATACACTCCTTGGAAGAGTGTTTTCATTTCTTTCTATTTCTTATTCTCCCTGCAACAGTCACTGTTTGGAGAAATTTGGGTAATGTGGCGAGGTTGATTCCCTGTCTTTCAGTTATGATAGCAGAGTATGATCTCTAAAATGGAAGTACCAAAAACCTATGAGTTCAAATTGCTGTCTGTGCCTGCCTTCATACAACACCTCAGTGTACCTCGCGGGTTCAGTTCAAACCAGAGATTAGCAAAATATGGCCTGGTGGCCACAGCCTTTAATCTGGCCCACTGGGCATTTTTTGTTTTGGTCTCCCCCCATTCTTCAGTGAAAATACAAAAACAATAAGGAACTCCAGCACAGGTAATATCCACTTCTCACACTCAGAATGAAATCATTTGGGTTTTTTCTCATGCTAATGCCGAATGTGGCTCAGAATACCATGAAGACCGTGGTGGAGCTATCATAGCAATCAACAAAATCTGGAGCTAGTCCTGTAATTTCTCGTGTATAATGCCACGCCCGTGAATAAAGCGCACATCCAAAGTTGGCCCCAGAATTCTGGAAAACTCTTTTATATATGTAGTATGCATTTTTTGCAATACATGATTTTACTTCTACCTTTATGAACAAAACATGATGATCTGAATTTTGTTATTTTTACAGAATATTATTCTGAAGTTGAGCAGTTTATTTGAACACAATATTTACCATAATTTCCAGCCTATAAACTGCGACTTTTTTCACATGCTTTCAACCGTGCGGTTAATGTGGTGATGCAGCTAATTTGTGCATTTTTTCTAACGGCTGCATGGGGGCACTCGAGCGGAAAATGTGGCACTTATGTACCAAACGGTGTTTCCTTTACAAATGAGGCTTATAACCAGGTGCGCTCTGTAGGCCGGGAATTACGGTACTTGCTCTTCTGAAATTCACAGGCCTGCTTTTATTTAGTAAATGAGAAAACACACAGTTGTGCTCTTTTGTTTGCTTAAACTGGTACAATTTGCTTTGCTCTTCACTTCTGCCGCTCTTTTTTTTTCCTTTCTTTAAAACGCAGGTATTAAAGAAGCACTTGCTGCTGTTCCGCCTGCCCAAACAGGACTGTCAATTGGGGTTTGACATGTACAATGAGTTGCCTTCCATAAGAGCAAAGTATCTGGAGACCATCATGGGCCCACAGAAGGGTGGCTGCGGTGAAGTGCAGGAGAGGTGAAGAGGGAAAGGAGAACAGCGACAGAAGTGATTCCTCCCCCCAAAATGACTTCAAATCGAGGATGGGCTTTGGCATCTAATGCCGCTTGCTGTGATTTTGTCCCAGTCATAACATTTACAGAGAAAGTCACGAACTCTTGCACTTCTTACCATCTCAATGAATAATTGAATTTGTTTCCAGTATTGTACATTCTGCCTAACTGCTCCTTTGACAGTTCATGGATGGCTCTTGGTGATGCGATTCAGGAGATGGCAATAGAATTGTACATTTTGATGCACTTTGATGTTTGTGCTTGACTTAGTTGCGTGACATTTTTTTTTTTTTTTTTTACAGAACACAGTGCATGGCACCTGAAAACAGTATGTTGGAGCTATAGTCTTATATCTGTAAAATGTTTGTTTTGTATACCAGTACCGTAATTCCCGGCCTACAGAGCGCACCTGGTTATAAGACTCGGTACACAGAAAGAGTTTAACGCCAGCGCCGCGCAAGCGTTAAACTCTTTCTGTGTACCGAGGCTTATAACCAGTGGTGCTAATGCTAGTGCCGCGCTAACCCTAGCGTGTGAAAAAAGTTGTGGCTTGTAGACTACAAATTACTGTGGTTAAAAATTGCAATGTAAGCTCAATATTCCGCGTCATTCCTCAGTTTAACTGAATTTGCAACCTTTTTGACATGTTTCATGGAAGTGTAATGAGTCCTCTCATGGACTGTAGTCATGTACAACTGTGCATTTCTCTTTGTTGGTCATAGGCCAGAGATGTCCGCTGATAGCAATGCGGATCGGCAAATCAAATCTTTAATGAGATCCTTTCGGTCATTGTAATTGGGTTTAAACCCTCAGAAAACAACCAGACTGTAGACTGTATGTCGTTGGGTATAGACATTACAGGAGTACACGCTCTCCTTATATTGTTGTGGACTAATTCCACTGAGACTGATGCCGTTGAATAACAGACTCAAGCCAAGCATGCGGACCAGACGGCAGCCAGTCAAGTCATCAGATTTGAAAAATGCCCATGAGGCGAGGGTTTGTTTTCCACGTGTACTCACACATCCCTGCTTGGCGCTGTTTTAAAGCTCATGTTGTCATGGAAGGAGTCCGCTGGCACGCAAGTATTTTTTCTGGCTTGCTTAAAAGAGCCCATAATATGGTTCCTTACATGAAGGTTTTTTGGGAGTGCATCTTGCTGGGAATTTAGTTATGAAGATGTTCTTCCCAACGAGATGTGATTTTTTTTTTTTTTGAATATCACGACATTGTGAAGATTTATCTAAAAACCACATAATTTAGAGAGAATGAGAGACAAAATTCTTTCGACTTGGCTGTTGAGAGGTGGGAATGAAACATGAACCTTTTTAAGATCTTTTTGGAGCCACAAGCAGAAATCACTGCATTTTTGTTTGACTGCAGCATCAAACTTCCCTCACTTCTTTTTGGAATATAATTGGTTCACACCTGGGACCAGCCACTGCGCACAAATTGACAAGCATTCATGGACAATTTTTGTCTTTCATAAATCTACCCTACATGGTTTTGGAATGGGGGATCGGGGGGCGTTTAAGACCACACAGGCATGGGGAGAACATTCAAACCCCTCAAGGGAGGCCCAAAACATAGTCAGATATTGAATGTCTTAACTAGATGTCCTCCCCCCATTAATCCCACTAATCCACTGCTTTCTATTCGATCACAAATTGGTATCTAAAAGTGATTTTAAATTGCCACCAATTAAATCAATCCTTTTCTTTGGGAAGGTGCAGAGGCGTTGTTTAACCAGATGCAAACCATCGTGACGGGCTGAAGCGGAGTTCACGCATTCCTGTTTTTAAAGTGTGAGCCAGCCCACACATCAAGTGGGCTGGGGAAAAAAAAAAATAATCAGCAAGCGTGTTTAATACTCTCGTAATGTGCGGTGTTCTCAAGATTGCCTATCGCATGCATAATACCTCCGTAGATTATCGATCACAAATCTCCCTAAGCATATGTCTGTCATCACACCGGGAGCGATCTGTGAAAGGCAGCACGGCGCTACCGGGCCTTCAGCCTGCATGTAATAAAAAGTTAAGAAAAAAAAAAATGCAAATCACACCTTGCCTACATCAACGAATAAATCACCCAGGCTCATCCTTAGAGTCATCCAATTAGCAACATGAATTAAACCTTTGGTTACTTTGACCAGAGGGGGGGAAAAATGCTCAAATACGGCCAGATTAGCAATTTACTTGTATTCAGTAATATTAATTTGCAGTGATTTGGGTTGCATGTGACAACCAGAAGTTGGTCATGACAGGCTTCATTTACGCCGTTACAATCACTTCAGTTATTTTAGGACAAATCGTACTTTTTACTTGAGAATTTTTGTTAAAAAAAACGCCACATTTTCTTCCTCCTAATCGACAATTACTTGCACAGAATCTTCTGATGGCGGCACGGTGGGTCAGCTGGTAAAGCGTTGGCCTCACAGTTCTGAGGTCGCGGGTTCAATCCCGGCCCCGTTTGTGTGGAGTTAACGTGTTCTCCCTGTGCCTGTGTGGGTTTTCTCCGCGCACTCCAGGTTTCCTCCCGCATCCCAAAAACATGCAACATTAATTGGACACTAAATTGGTGTGATTGTGAGTGTGGTTGTTTGTCTCGATGTGCCCTGCGATTGGCTGGCAACTAGTTCAGGGTGTACCCTGCTTCCTGCCTGTTAACAGTTGGGATAGACTCCAGCACCCACGTGACCCTCACGAGGATAAGCGGCTAAGAAGATGAATGGATGGATCTTCTGATGACTGACTCTGTTTAACCAATCCAACAAAGCCACACTGAATAAGTCATGGGGTGATACGGTCTTTCAATTTTATTTTATTTTTTCAATAGTCCTTGGCCCTCTGGAGTGACTACACCCATTAAGCGTGTAATAAAACGACCGTGTAACCACATTTTTAATATATCTATTTCCGAAAGTAGGAATGGGAAATAGCAGTTTCTGCACCGAGGCCTCGCGAGTACACAACTGGCTCTAATTAAAACAATCGCCCTAACGCCATGCAGGTTTCTCCGTTTGGCAGCACAAGCTGGCCAAAGTTCCCGAGTGTGAGCACCACACGATTTGTCAGTGGATGAAAGCTGACTCACTCATAAGATAACAGCCACCCCCAAAACGAGCCAATTCAAGCATTGCAATAAACATGCTGACAGAATATGGCTATTATTACTGATCTTTGGAGATCCTTGTTTTGGCAAAAGCATGTCACAGACAGGCAATTAAGACATCTGGCATCTGTTTTAAATTGCGAATATGATGGCGCCTATCTTTTTACCATGTAAATTCATCACAAGCAAGTGAATCAGAGCAAAGACCAGATGGTTGATCGTCAAATAAACGACACCACTTCGGATTTCATTGTAAAAGCTAAATGCGAGGAATGAATGTTGTTTTTAGAATTGTAGAATTGCTACTTTTACTTTTGTACATCATGATGAGCTGAGGGGACTGTAAATGAAGTGGTCTTGAATCTTCTTTGTAGTCAGTCTTCCTCTTCTAGCTGGTTTAGGGTGAAAGGGAGTGTACTTTGCCATTTGAATTGTGAAAGGATTCTTGAGCTTTTCTAACAAATGGTTTATTTTGATTGCTTCTGAAAAACCTCAAAAGTGACATTTTTGACGACTCGTGGTTAGGTTCATCCCGTTAAGTAAAATTGTAAAATTCAATCCCATAGTTGGAAAGGATAAATATATTGAGCAGACTTAAACGCAATGTTTTTGCTTTTCAAAAAAAATGTTGCACTGAATAATGTATCGTCAAGTTAACTAGGGTTATTTAAACGCTTTTCAAAAGGTAAACTGCATCTTATTTGCTATTTGTATGTGCACCTGTCAATAGTATGAAATCAATCTCTCTCTCATTTATTTCATTTATATATATATGAATCTCAAGCATGCTAAAATGTAAACAAAAAGCACTACATATGCACGTATGGCTGTTGGATGACACGTGGGTTGACTGGTTTTGCCTGCACACTACTCTCCAGACATGACCAGTAGAGTTGCGTGTGAGGTGGGAATTAAAATGTCGCATAATGAAAAGCGTTTTTAAGTGACCACGCCATACATCTTTGAGCAGTTTGATATATAGAATGGATAGCGTTCCAATTACACCATCTTGTGTGTCATAGAGGTCAGAGAATACAGCTGATTGGTGAAGCGTGAAGTTTTTTTTTTCTATCGTTAATTTATCGGATTGGTCTAAGGACTGTGGTGACGTCATTGGAAACCCATCCATATAAATCAACTGGGACTTTTGTTGTTGTCCACTACTGTTGTTTTTCTTGGTCTGCCCATTTGACCTATGTTACGTCATAGTTTATTTCTTCTTCAGGGAATTCCAAATGTTTGTATTTGTCAATGTCAAAAAAGATCAGAAAAGCATGTTTATTGTTATGATACTTTTGGGAGTTGATTCATGTGGCTATGATCTCCTGACCTTTCTCCAGTTGTCACATAGTCAAAAATTTAAAAAGCATCCTGCGCGATGTCAGTTCGTTCTCATCAAAGCAAGCGTGACGATTTTGAGGATCAAACTCTCAATGCAGCGATCCATCTCGACTTTTCCCTCTTGTCCTAAAACTGCCAATGTGCTTCCCATTTGCGTTTCTCAGTTAATAAAACTCTCGCACAATTTATAACCAGTTTTTGCTCACAGTGTCATTTTTAGAGCTCCATCAACATTTAAATTTTGTTGGGAAGTCCAGCACTTGATTGATAACTCAGTGATTGTTGAGGCCACAGCTGGAATAGAGCTGGATTCAACTATTTGGGGGAAAAAAAAAAAAAACATCTTTAAGGCAGCACGATGGATCAGCTGGTAAAGCGTTGGCCTCACAGTTCTGAGTACCCGGGTTCGATCTCGGCCCCGCCTGTGTTGAGTTTGCATGTTCTCCCCGTTCCTGCGTGGGTTTTCTCCGGGCACTCCGCTTTCCTCCCACATCCCAAAAACATGCAACATTAATTGAACACTCTAAATTGCCCCTAGGTGTGATTGTGAGTGTGGCTGTTTGTCTCTATGTGCTTGGTTGGCAACCACTTCAGGGTGTACCCCCGCCTCCTGGCCATTGACAGCTGGGATAGGCTTGAGCACTCCCGCGACCCTCGTGAGGATGAACGGCAAAGAAAATGGATGGATGGATGGAAAATATCTTTAAAGCTCTCCAGGGGGGGGATGCTTGTAATAAAAATATGCGCTTTAAGTAACTGCTGGTTTTCCGCATGGAGCATTTAGGAGACGACTGCAAGTGCAAATGAAGCTTGAAATAGTGGAATTGGAAGTGTTAGTGGAGGATAAACAAATTATGTACTGCTGACAGAAAGTCTATCACTCATAATTTTGGGTAAGACATCAACCACCTAAACCGCGTTTTGTTTGATGGAACTTGTCCCGAATTCCCATCCTACTTCAAGCGGTGTTAAAAAATTTGGGACGGCGCAACAGAAAAAAACTCTCTGGGAGATTCCAACAGCAGTTGTCACAGTGCGTTGAAATCAAATGACCCAACTGCAAGGAAAAGCAAATTTCAGTGGCGTTTTGTCAACTCATGAGTCTTTCTTGTGACTGGCACCGAGTCGTGTCTTGTGTTGCCTGCGTTACCATGGCACCGCTTTGCATGCTGATTCTGAGGTGTTTTTCCGATGTGCTATGTAAAGATGCATCATCGGCCATTGTCATTTACTGTATGTTGCGTTTGGTAAATCACAATTCTCTTGGTAAATGGCAGGCTCGGTCGTAGGTGCACCGTGTTCATAGATGAGTCTCCAAATTCATCTGCATAAGCAATCATTTTTGTACACGAAAACATTTTGTCAGTCAGCCCTTAGTAGTTAACTCCTGAACTCATTTGAACTCCATTCGGGACCTTAAAGTGCAGCATTTACCCGAGTAGACGCTACTCAGACGTTGTCATCAAATTTCCTGTGCGATATTATACACAATATTATGTTGAGACCGCCTCTTTTCCAGCGACTACTGTTCCGGTCGCTTGTGTGCTTTCTCTGCAGTATTTGAGGCATTCACATTTACCATAATTTATTGGCTTTTTTTGGCGACTTTTTTCCCTTGCTTTCAACCCTGTGGCTTATGGGGTGATGTGGACAATTTGTGCATTTTTTTCTAACGGCCGCGAGGGAGCACTCGAGGAGAAAAAGTAATCGTGAAACCGGTGGAATATATGTGCCGAGGAAGTGACTTTTTACCTGCCCTATTCGCTCTGTGCAAGCGTTAGCGCTGTGCTAGCATGTTGCTGCTGTGTTACTGCTGTGTCTCATTGATTTTTACTGGTCATTTTTATTTATTTATTTAAAACCAGCCCTGTTAGCGGCGGGCTAGGGTTAGTGCCGCGCCAGCGCTTGGTGCTGTGTTACTGCCGCGTCTCAGTGATTTAGGTATGTTTTTTTTTTTTTTTTAAACCGGCCCTGTTAATATTATGCTACTGTGTTGCTACTGCGTTTTCTTTTTCTTACCAGCCCTGTTCATGCTACCATGTTGTTGCTGTGTTAAGCTAAGGTATTAAAACTTTGAAAATGCTTTGTGTACCGTCTTTCTTTGCAAATATCTCTTGTTTCAATGTGGGCACATGCGGCTTATATACAGGTGTGGCTTATGTATATACCAAATGGTATTTGCTTTACAAATGTACAGGATGAGGCTTATAATCAGGTGCGCTCTATAGGCCGCAATTTACGGTATGTTTGGACTCCGTGCAAGCAGTTTGCTCTTAGCTAGCCTGCCTTGGTTTTAAGTTCCACAGGAATACAATGGGCGTGTCCTTCCTCTGAAGCGCACTTGAACCCCTAAAGGTCAAACTCAGTCTTCTAGACAGGAACGTCTTTTGATAGCTGTCAGTCAGTCTTTTTTTTTTGGTCGCCTTCAACCATCCAACACGAGAGAGACAGGCTAAATGGACTAAATGAGTATCAGCAGTTCCTAATGACACAAGTCACTGGTACCATTTAGTGAAACTGATTAAATTACAGGGAGGACATGTTGTCTCGCGATGTTCCGCTAACAAAGAGTGCCTTTTGACTTTTGCTTTATCGCAGACTGAAATCCACCAGAGGCTACAAACAGAACTAGACCTTCACAAAAAAACATGTTTATGTGCCTTGTTAAGTCACCTTCTCGTTCATATTACCTCAATTCACATTCTATTCAATTTTTCTGCTCTTTTAAGGGTTAAAGTGTTGAGTAACAGAAAGTGACTCGCTTCTGTGAGAAGAGAAAAAAGATGCATGACCTGGTGCTTGCATGCATGCGTGTAAAAGAAAACACATTACCCTGAGCCATAGTTTAAAAAAACAAACCGGACACAAAATGAACGCAGAAATGCACCATTGGGGGGGGGGGGTGGCGGGGGAATCTTGTCGTCTTAGGCTTTCTTTGCCGAAAAATCCCAAGAAAAACAGGCCCTCTGCCATTGTATGTTTTTGCATTGCTTCTGCTACTCTTTGCCGTCCGCAGCCTCGCTTGCGCTTCCCTTTGTATTTGGGGCAGGATTAAATATTTAACACCGAGCTAATGAGGGCCATGCCCGTCGAGCTAGGCTGAGATGCGCATAATGACATGTGTCCCAGCATGAAAGGCCGAGAGTGTGGGATCCGCCGGATCACTTTTTCAAAAGGCCCTGGTGAGCGAGGCGAAGCTCATTTTCAAAGTTATTTTTGTAGCGCGGAACCACGTGGGAATTCCTTCATTTCTGGGGTGTGTATGTGTGTGTGTGTGTGTGTTAGGGGACGGACTAACGTGGAACGACGTTTAAAAAAACGGTAACAAATCTAGAGGCAGGGAAAAGACAGAATATCCAAAGTTATTGGAAAGTCAGGTGGCCTCGCTAATGACACGGTGCAATCCGCAGTACTTTTAGCAAAGTTCACATGTAAGAGGTTTTATGCGCTGAGATGAATGAAGTCTCTGGTGCCCCTTTCACCGCCAGCAGCGTGTGCAATAATGGAATAGGATCAGAATTTTTTGCCTTTAGAAGTCTTTTTGTGGAAGAAATAACAGCGGTCATAACGAAGCTGTTCAAAAATTATTGCAACACTTCTTTGTCTTCTGTTCCTTCGGCTTGTCCCGTTAGGGGTCGCCACAACATGTCATCTTTTTCCATCTAAGCCCATCTCGTGCATAGTCCTCACTAACACCCACAGTCTTCATGTCGTCCCTCACTCAGCATTGCTCTGTATTGTTGACCCCAAGTATTTGAAGTCATCCACCTTCGCTATCTCTTCTCCCTGGTGCCTCACTCTTCCCCCTCAACCCATCTCATTCACGCACATATATTCTGTTTTACTTCGGCTAATCTTCACTCCTTTCCTTTCCAGTGCATGCCTCCATCTTTCTAATTGTTCCTCTGCCTACTCCCTGCTTTCACTGCATATCACAATATCATCTGCGAATATCATGGTCCAAGGGGATTCCAGTCTAACCTCATTTGTCAGCCTATCCATTACCACTGCAAACAGGAAGGGGCTCAGAGCTGATCCCTGATGCAGTCCCACCTCCAAAAAGTATTGCAACACTGAAGCACACAATATTACAGTGAAAGCTTAAAGTAAATTGTCATAATTCTTGCAGGCAAACATGCAGCCCCATTTCAAGTTTGAATGGCATTAATCATAGATTAAAGTCATCTAGAGGCCCCATTGGTTAGAGCATTGGTTTGGTAAACCAGCGGTTGTGAGTTCGTATTCCAATGGGGCCTCTACTCCCCAATATGGGTTGCGTCAGGAAGGGCATCCGGCGTAAACACTACCAAACAAATATGAGTGTTCATCTGAGATGTTACGCTGTGGCGACCTCTAACGAGGCAAACTGAAAGAAATGTACTATAGATTAAAATCATCTGGAATCCCCGCAAGGTCAGCTATTTATTTATTTATTTATTTATTTTTATTCATCCATCCATTGTCCGATCTTCTTATCCCGCATTGCTCATGCATCCCCGAAATTGTTGTAACATTTAGTCCCATTACTTCAGTATTGATGATTTTAATGGGTATGCGCTCTAATTAATTGGAGTCAATGGATTCAGCCTCGATTGCGCGTAATGCCGCACTCATTGGAGGTTAAAAGCTGTAATGGTGACACCAAAGTGCCAATAGTGCCGTATTTTATTGGCGTGGACGTACGTGTGCTTTTAACACTGTTGTGGGGGCAGGCAGGGAAAAGCAGTCATCACAGTCACAAGTTCGCTTATTGGACACATGGCAGCAATAAGTCTTGCTTCGAAGTCAAGCATTAATTATTTGGCAGGAAGCTTCAAGCTCATCAACGAGACTCCTATCAATGCATGATGTACTCTGTACTCTCCGAAGGTGGGGAAAAGTAGACCACCAGTGGGGTGAATTATCAATAAACAAGGGCTACCTCATTTGTGTCCAAGTGCCATTTATTTTTTTTAAAGGAGGAGGAAAAAAAAAAAAGGGTGGACGAGGAAAAATTTTGACATGTTCATCCATGTGTAAGCGCCAGACCAAATAGGGCATTGTCCTTGTATCAGTGGCAGCCTTGGCCAGTCATGTTTTCCCGCCCGCCATCCCCTCATTTGTCCCGTCCGTGTTCATTTTAACAGATGAGTGCCCACAAGTCATCTGTGCAGTCTGGCTTTTACGTCTCTTGTTACAGCAGCCGTGCCAAAACCCTCGCACCGAACATTTAAACACATTTCAAAATTAAAAGCTTCTTAAAGCTTAAACATTCAAACACCGTCTTCCTTTACATGTCTGAAAGCCAGTAAATCATGTATAATGTTACATTATGCAATATGCAAACTATCCATTATTTTCCAATTGGTTTCTTTTTTTAGTCTTGCAAAAATTCGGTAACTTCTACATGCTTATTCGTGTGGTTACTTAAATCTGTACAAAACATCCATCAATCTACCCATTTTCTTTGCTGCTTATCCTCAAAAAGGTCATGGGGAGTGCTGGAGCCTATTGACCCAAATGCAGGACCTAGAGACAGAGGCATAATGTTCAACATAGTTTATTCCAGAAACTGGGTCCTACACGGTGTAGCAGTCCGACAAGGCAGAGGTACAGAAACGTGATGCTAGGCGGGATCCAAAAGACAGACAGCAAGGTCTCATGACTCTGGGGCAAACTAACAAACTCAATAAGACAGGATCAAACTGAAGGGCACAGAATCGCTGTGGCTAAGGTTACTCTAACCTACGCGTAGAAGCGGAAAATCCCATGGGCAGTGAATTCATCTCACTAACTCAAGGCAATGAACTGGCAAATGCCAGTGACAAAAACTCCAACTTTAAATGCCTGTTTAATTACAGTCCCAATGTGAGACAGCTGTGAGTGGTGACAGGTGTCACCGCCCAGAGCAGTGGCCAAGCCTTGCTCATGACACCTATCCCAACTGTCAATGGGCAGGAGGCGGGGTACACCCTGAACTGGTCGCCAGCCAATCGCAGGGCACATAGAGACAAACAGCCGCACTCTCAATCACACCTCGGGGCAATTTAGTGTCCAATTAATGTTGAATGTTTTTGGGATGTGGGAGGAAAACGGAGTGCCCGGAGGAAACCAACGCAGGCACGGGGAGAACATACAAACTCCACACAGGTGGGTCCGGGATTGAACCCGGAACCTCAGAACTGTGAGGCCAATGCTTTACCAGCTGACCCACCGTGCCGCCCTGTACAAAACAAACCAAAAAAAAAAAAAAAAAAAAAAAAACAGAAGCCTTGTCTTTAAAAATGTTAAACCTCAGTCATATGAGCTTTGGTCTAGTTTATTTTTGACCAAAAAAAAAAAAAATATTGTATCCCCCCCTCCCCATTTAAAAATATGTTTTGTGGCAATCACAAGTCCAACATCTGGTTGAGAGACGTCAGTAATCAGGGAATGAAAATAATCTGTAATCTTGCTTGAAATGAGGGGAAAATGAAATATTTGTGGTTAACCTTCAGACACGGGCTCAATGTGTGTACAGAGAGCACTAAATCTGACTCCGCATCAAAAAATTCGGCTTTGAACATGACTTTGGTCAGCATTCAGTATCAACGTAAAGCGTAAGTCATTTAACACCTGCCACATAGACGGTAATAACACAATATTGACCTTATTTTTCAGGTTGTTCACTTCAAAGAAAAGGGTGGGGGGTGGGGGGGGAAGCGTATAAATCATGCTTTCATATCGACGTGAAACTTTGTTATGATGCTGAATTCCTGCGTAATGTGGTGCCAGAAATGGCGGCTTATACCTTTTAATGACTGCTTATTTTGGCAGTAACAGCCAGAGTGTATGGAAAGGGGGAAAAAATATGGCAAATAAATATCAAATCTAGTATTTCATTTTAACAGGCAAAGCAGGCAAAAAAAAAAAAAAAAAAAAAAAAAACCTCACCTTTGCACTTTCATAGTTGCGAGATAATGCTCAGATGTTGTTTTGAATTTTAGCTGTATTTTTTAATACGCTGTATACAATAAAATGCCTTTCTCACACTTTTTTTCACGATAAATCTGACTTAAAATGATGTAATCATATCCAGATTGTATGTGTATTGTGGAAGATGTGCCAGCTGGCCATGTGCATCCATCATTCTCTGGAAAAATTAAACAATAAACAGGGCTTGTAAATGATGTTCGTACAGATTGTCACACCGCTAGACACCGTCTGAAATAAGTGATTAACGCGCCGGCATTTTTCTCGGCAAATGATTTCCGCAGGTACTATTAACGTGGAAGTTTCACCAGATGCTGGGAACACCCCAAGTCATAAAAACAAGTAAGATCAGAAATTAAGTTATGCGTAACGGTGTGGAGTGACACAAGGAAAAAGTATTGAAGACGCCAACTGGTATTCATGTCATACTTTGTACAGAAGGCTTTGTTAGCAATGACAGTTTCAATATGCCTCCAATGTGAGAAAGTAGTGTCATAGATTGATCTTGTCTGATTTTTTGGGGCCAATCGTCCACGCAAGCACTCTTCAAATCTGGAAGGTTCCGTGGGCTTCTTTTATGGCGCTTGAGTTTCAGTTCTTTCCATGGACTTTAGGTTGGATTCGAGTCAGGCGATTGGCTGGGCCATTCTAGTGGCTTTGTTTTTTATTTTTATTTTACTTTTTTGTCTTGATACTCAGTTGTTGGTTTCCTTGATTTATATATTTTGGATCATCATTCTGCTGATACATCCAGCCACGTTTTATTTCCATCATCTTTGTAGATGACCAGTCCCATTTGATGAAAAGCAGCCCCACACAATCACGTTTTCACCTCTGAACTTCACTGATGGTATGGTGGTGTTCGGGTGATGTGCAATGCCACTTATACTCCAAATGTGGTGTGCATTACATTATCCAACCAGTTTGATTTGGCTTTCATCAGACCAAACTATACAGTATTCTCCCAATTTTTAACTGGCTTGTGTCAATATTGTTCGGCAAGCTTTTCAACGAACTCCCCCCCCCCAATCAATCATCAATGGGGTCTTGCATGATGAGCCTACATACAGATTGTGGCAGCGGAGTACATTACTCAGTTTTACTTGTGCCAGCAGTAGCTGTCCAGTTCTGTTTGATGCGCTCCACAAGTGGTCCTTAGCTCTAGGAGAAATCTTCTGATTCTTCTTTTCTTTCCTCTGTCAGAAGCACCTGATCAAAGCACATCTACAGTGGTATGATCGGCTTTCCACTTGCGTATTATGGGCCCAACCGTACTCACTAGAACATTGAAAAGCATAGCTATGCGCCTGTAACCACTGTCACCGTGATGTTTTACAACAAGCTGAAGTAAAACAGAACATATGTGCGTGAATGAGAGGGGTGGAGTGGGAAGAGTGAGGCTACAGGGAGAAGAGATAGCGAGGGTGGACGACTTCAAATACTTTGGGTCAACAATACAGAGCAGAGAGAGAGAGAGAGCAGAGTTCGATGGTTTGGACATGTTCAGAGGCGAGAGAGTGAGTATATTGGTAGACGGTTGCTGAAGATGGAGCTGCCAGGCAAAAGAGTGAGAGGAAGACCAAAGAAAAGGTTGATGGATGTTGTGAGGGAAGACATGAGGACAGTGGGTGTTAAGAGAGGAGGATGCACGAGATAGGCTTGGATGGAAAAAGATGAGACGCTGTGGTGACCCCTAATGGGACAAGCCGAAAGGAAAAGAAAAAGTTTGCGATGGGCTTGAGACTCCTTTGCTTTTGACTATCATGAGATTTTTCTTGACTCACACCTTGCAATGACATCTTTAAAGGCCAGCCTTTCAGACTGACCCAGCTGATACTTATTTGCACTGACAGGGGGAAAGATTGCTGTTTTTTTTTTTTTTTTTTTTTACATTTTAGTTGCCTTGACTTTCTTTGCCTTCTGCACCTTCCTTTCTTCGTGTTCAATACTCATTTCACATTAGAGCACAACTTAATTTTCGATCTTATTTATCTTACCTTCTCTATATTTATGGATGACTTCCCAAGATCTGACGAAAATAAATAGCACCTTTTGGAAATATATTTAGTGAGGCAAAATTGTGTTCTTAGATACTAATTTCCTCCGTTGTATATAAAAAGCACAACCAGACAGTCCTTTCTTGCATTTCTTTCTGCCCTTTTGTCACAGTTTTTCTTTTGACAAAGTGAGATATTGTCGCCGCCTGATTATCCAGTGAAAGGAAGCTGATTTTACTCAGAAATTATTCCCAGTCTTGTGTTGATCTGTGAAAATTGTGTACATGTGGCGGTCGGAAGAACGATGTTATTAATATCATCTTGAGGAAGAGGTTTTCGGTTTTCTGTTCAAACGCCACGCTGCTTGGTTAATTCCACCAGGGAAAGGAGTGATATATTGTCATGAAGTGTCCGTGCTGGTGGTAATTTATTCTCCCCTGTCGCGATTGATCAGTTGGAACTGCCCCGGAATGCAAATGTCTGAGAATGTTCATTCCCCCTGAACCAGAACATAGCGTGTTAATTAACAAGCAGACAGACAAACATTTTGTCCACTTCCCTTTGCGGTTGTCGTGACAAAACCGCCACGCAATGAAGAGTAGTACTGCATTCTGATCATGTGCAAAACTCCCCTCTAACAACCAGAAAGTGGCCCGTTCACATATGGACGTGCCAACTCGGACAAATTGCTTTTGTTGAAACTTCAACCATGGTGAATGTCTGTTGTCAGCTTGTCCGGTCTGGAGTCCAGATGTGCTTGACCAACACTTCTCCAGAGAATTTTTAACTTTGACCATAGGTGACTCATTACACACATCTCTGTTGAATAATACTTTAGAATAATTTAGTTGGCTACTGGTCTTGATCTTGAGACTGATCTCAATTTTGCTTCTTCTTGATCTCAACTGCTACACCACAGTCTTACATCCTCTAGCATTAAACAGACAGTTTGGGGCAAACTAATGACATTCTCAGTTCATTCATTCTTCAGTGGTGCAAAACTGCCCAGCACAATTTGTCTCGGTGATTCAGCGGGACAAAATATTACCAATGGCTGCATGTACATTGTAACTCGTTTGTCACTGAAAACTGCAGTCAGTCATAGAACTATTTAAACTGAGCACTTTAAAAAAAAAAAAAAACAGAAGCTATGATACAATGTTTTCTGCTGGGTCGCAATAAATTGTGCGTTATATTCACGGGGGTTTATGCCATGGATTTGGTAATAAGTTAGACCCAAAAGCAGAGGGAAGTGAATGGATAGTTAAAAAAAAACGATGTTTATCCGGCAATCATTTGGTCGGAGGCCGATTTAGCTGCTGGCGGGTTTCCTGATCTACATGTTTTTGCTTTAAAAGGCCTGACCCCCAGGCTTTTTAATGCATTAATGATGCACACACTCATAGCTGGGGTGGTGGGATTTGGGTTGGCTATGCAGGAGCAGTGCCCGGCAACCCCTCCACCCCGTTATCCCCATCCTCGCGGACCAATCCAGGGACATCACTGATGAGATGGGACAGAAAAGGCCAGGGCAGGATATGGTAAATGAGTACTGCAGTACTAGTGATAAGTGGTTTGGTGGATGCTTTATGGTGTCTTAACCACCTGTGAGAACCTAATATAACCTGTTGTTAATGGTCCAAACACAAACTATTAAAGCTGAAATCGTGTCGATGAAAGTTATTAGTGAATTTGCAGCTATCCAGCGGGTCCATCCCCCAAGGGACCTACCTTTCCCCATCTAAAATAATGGGCATTTTGGGAGATTTTCAATTATTAAACACTCTCTGAAAATTTTTTTTAGTCATACATTTATGTAATCTCTTTGAAACTGATTCCATTCCTATGGCACCTTAGCAACCTGATTTTGTATGCAAGTCAGAACACACAGACTGTGTACTTTAAAGTCAATTAGTGTAAATATTTGTTTGAAAAACATTTCTGAACCATGAATATAAAAGAAACTGGAAAAATTCCTTACCTCTCCCCCTTGTTTGACTTAGCTTCTTATTTTCTATGCGAAAATTGTTCCAGTGAGTGATGCAGCAAAGTTTTTCTCATTTCCAGTTTTGAAGGATGACCTCCTTGGCTTTTTCAAGACACCGTATAAGGAGCCGATGGAAGAAAAATGGGCTGTGCGTCACCAGAGGAAAGCGATTACTTTGGTAAGCAGCAGCAACGTTTTTAGCACCAAAAGAAATATAGTACACGATATTGCAAAAGTGCAAACCTAAATACAAATAAAGTTTTGATGTAATGTTAAATGTAAATAAAGGTTCAGTTTTCATAGATGCTAATGATGCACAATTTTTGGCCAAAACATAATGACTGAAGACTTTGGGGTGACGAAGTGCCGGAGGTGAGTGGTTCAGAAATCTTTACCTCTTGGATTGGGAGATTCTCCATCTCCATCATTTTTCTGAGATGTCCATAGCGAACAGGAACACTCAGCAACAAGTTGTCAAATTGCACACGTTGAAGCATGGATGGGGATGTTTTCAGACTGGCCGGAAGTTTAAAAAATATACGCGCATGCGCATTAATATACGTGCGTGCGCATTTATCACAAGGACACATTTCATTACACTGGTCTAACAAAGCATTGTTGAAAGTTAATTCCGTTGAGGCGAAATGAAAATGTCTTTTAGCACGACATCCAGAGTTTTGTCTGAAACCATTAAACATTTAGAAGGTGATAATAAACAAAGGTACGTGGAAAAATTAGAGACACTTGACATAGAATATCCATATTTAATGACGAAGTCGATGTTTTTGGCGATAAGAAATTTGACTGTTAATTCCTTCAACTTGTTTTGGACAACTGGATCTACACATTTATCTGGTCAGTAAGTCGTCGAGATTCACACAAGAGTTTGACAGCGGAGAAAAGTCTGGACACATACAAATATTTAGTTGCAGGATCTGTTCTCAATCAGGAATAAATCCCATGTAGTGATGGACCCACTCATATTTTTTTCAATACAAATACCAATATTTACATAAATGACCCCTGGTTTTACACAAACTCGCATTCATTAACTATGACTGGGGGAAAAAAATTAGGACAGGGAGGCGTCTCCTCTGTACACGGAAGGCCACACGCTTACCTCCGTAACACTCTCTGTGATAGACTGTCATGAGCAAGAGGGGAGTGGCCAGGCAACTGCTCTGGGCGGTGACACCTGTCACAGCTGTTTAACATTCGGACCGGACAGGCATTTAAGTTGAAGTTCTACGCATAAGTTAGAGTAACCCTAGTCACAGCGATTCTGTGCCCTTTAGTTTGATCTTGTCCTGTTGAGTGTGTTAGTTTTCCCAAGAGTCATCGGACATTGCTGTATGTCTTTTGGATCCGGCCTAGCTTTGCGTTTCTGTGCCTCTGCCTTGTCTGACTGCTACAAAGTTTCCGGAATAAACCACGTTGAACATTATGCCTTAGCCTCGAAGTCCTGCGTTTGGGTCTGCCCCCGTACCGGAGGTTCGTGACACAGACGTTTTATTTATTTATTCAAATGAGTCAATTTGGCATTATAGATATTAATTGGTTATTTGAGGTTAAGAATAATTCCTGCCTGAAATGAAGCGATTGCTATACAGGCGTGCGTATTTGCTTGGGGACCATCCATCACGTTTAATTGCCGAAATCTATCCATATTTTCTGGTCTTTTCAGCTGGTATTCCATAGAACGAGCTTGAATATCTGTCTTGTCTGTTGTGACAACTAACACCACAACAGGTCTCGGGTATTGTAAATATTTTCCTCTGGTTCAATCTCTCCCACAATGTGGAGCAGCTCTGTTTGACCGGCAATATGGCGCCGTGAAAATGGTGACGTTATGTACACGAGCTCTATACCACCATGAGGAATATCACGTCTCATGTCATTTTTAATGAATGGATATTAGTCTCTCATATTCTGCAGACGAGAACGCTGCATGAATGTCACAGGAGGGAGCGATAGAGTGACTTTTTTTTGACAGATGTAATAAATGAATGGGGTTTGACGGAGAAAGCACCAGCAACCACTAATTGTCATGATGCCGGAAATGTGATATTTAATTAGGTATTACTTAAAAATCCTGCAAATAATATGAGTAACCCAAACCAGATGGCAATAACTAAAAAAAGTATTGTGTAAGCATACATGCACTTTACATTTTAAATAGAGCGCTATCATCATGTTTATTTTTGTAATCCATTTGCACAAATACGTTTTGCTGGACAATTTCCAGGATAAAATACATATATTTTTAAACTTACATGCATATTTTCAGTGTTTATACACAGTCATGTTTTTAACTTTTATACATGACACATTACACAAATAACGGCCTCATTTTTATTTTCAGCTGTCTTATTACTTTAAAAAAATGTGAATGTTTACACAAACAATGTCCTGTGGTCCTTTCGCTGGGCTTCTACTTGCAAGTCTCACGCCCATTTGTGAGCAAAGGAGGGATGGATATTTTTGATTTTTCCAGACGTCTGGAAATAATTTGATGTCTTGTTGTGCTGAGCGCAATTTGGTAAGCATTCCAAATCAGATTATTGATTTGAGTGGTCGTGCTTGCCTTTTTGTAAACGCAGCCGACTTTATGAGTTAAGCGGCGATTACTGTCAAATGTTGTCAGGCAGCTGTTGTTTACCTCCACTGATGGCAAGAAACGATGGAGCTAACTCGTGTCTAGTAGCGTAACCCGTCACTCCCACACCAATAGCCGTTTAATATGATTTATGGAAAGCACATGCTCTTCGTAATTAAAAAAAAAAAATCCAACATTCCTGTCCTCATGACAAACAGTTAAGAGCACACACTGTAAATCTGATTATCTATCTGCACCAGTTCTGCCAAGAGTCAGTTTTAAAACAATAATGGTCATACTGATTCAAAACTCCCCCCCCCCCCCCAATCCCGAGCAATGTCAATATTTTTGGAATATTTACTGAAGCACCAAAGGATGCAAAACGGTCCTTTCGCTGCTGGAAGCTCGGACTGGAGCTTCCCGTGCGACGGGAATCACCCACCGTATTTCATTTCCTGTTTGAGAAACTTCAAATCTTCAAATCAAATTTTACAATTGTGGGATAAGCTTCATGCAAGAACATGTATCGGAAAAGTACATCATCACTAACAAAGCATATTTGTTGTTTTTGATCTTGATACAAGTTATATTGAATAGATGTTTACATTCAAAAAAAGAATTTTTGTCACGGGGCAAGTTGGACTTCCAGACTTTTTTTTTTCCAGACAATACAAAACATAATAGAGAAATGCCACATGCTTGTGATTATTCCTTGAAAATCCGCCCTGCTGTCAACAAGTCTCTTTCATGATTGGACACAGTTGACGAAACGAAACCTTGAGACAGAGCCTTAATTCTGCAGGCCATTCAAAGTAATAGTGTTCTTGTAATCGAGTTAACTGATTCGATTTGAGATGGTCCTGAGAGATGGAGCATTTGTCAAACACGGGTGTAGGGAACATGGCGAGAGAGGGAGAGAAATTCAAGGTGATCCAAGCTGGGGGGAGTGGATGAGGGGGGTGGCTTCCAGCTCCAGTTAAGAACTGCCAGACTTACTGCATTAACCTGCAGAAGACCTTTCAAATTGTCTCGATGTGGGCCAGGGAAATGAGCTCCCCACCACAGCGCGCTACAAATGGATCACTAGTGTAAGATAGAAGCCACAAATTGGTTTGTGTTGCGTGAGGTAATAAAGCACTCAATTAAATACAACATCACAGCGAGGTTCAAAGAAACCTCAGTGGAGATGCTTCAGAAACATTAAACCAACTTGAACTGCTTCAACGCTAACTAGGAACTGCAGGAGTTCACCGGCAAGAAACTGGACTTTTGAATTGAAAGAGTGCCGGTGCTGACAAAATAAATAGCAGCGAGTTGCCGGAGGGATGCTCGTCGACTTCCCGAGTACTGTTGAGGTTCCCTCTCAAGGTACTAAACAACCTCAAGCTCTGAGTCAGTTCAGGTCTCTTGGCTGGTGGCCAGGCGGACTTAGGCAGTGGAAAGGTGGATGGGAATCTGGTATGCAAGACATTTGTATTTTTACCACCATGTATAAAAGGTTAGTCGTGTATATAAATTCCACACACCTTTGTTCAAAAGCCAGGGGTTTGTGCTATATAAAAAAAAAAAAAAGACCAAGATTATCACCATTGGTTATCGTATGGTATTGGACTGGACTCAGGAAGTAGATGACAGTTGTTTACTTGGGGGTACTTCAGGGTTTGTGTATCCGAGACCTGATTCCTGAATCTGGCAGGATTATATGCAGGCAGTGCTGAGTGAGAACAGGTCTGAGGGCGTTTATGTGTGTGTGTGAGCGCCACCAAAGTTCCAAAAAGGAATTGCAAAGCATGGATCGTGACACAGCTTTTTCCAACAATAATATGACCTGTAACATGTGCCACCATTTAAAGTGTTTAGCCCCAACCTAAAGTTCATGAGTGGGCTTTGGCTAACATTTTGTTGTTGTTTGTTGTTCAGGTTTTCTGGTAACACAGACTGCAATATGAAAGTTCACAATTCTTTTCACCTTGTCTAAGGCCCCAGTTCCAGGTGATGGAAAAACAGCCCAATAACATGATATTCCCCCCACCAGCAGCAGTTATAAAGCTTTATGGGTTTATGGCCAAAAAATTTCAACTTTGGATTCATTGGATCAAACCACAATCTCCCAAACATAGATCGGAACATGTGTCATGGTTGAATGAAAGCAAGGTTGAACCCATTGGTCATAATTCCAAAAGGTACATTTGGTGCAAGCGCAACTTTGCCCCTTACAAAAAGAACACCCTACCTTCAGTGAAATATGGAGGTTCCCGCATTGTGCTTTGAGGCTGTTTTACTTCAGTTGGAGCTGGAACCCGAGTCAAAACAGAACCAGTTACATTTCCAAATACCAGCCAGTGTCAGCACAAAACCCTCAGTGTCATGCTCCTGGCTTCCTGCCCAGGTTGGGCGTGGCTAGCCAATTAGTCAGCGCTCACCTGCACCTTGTCCCAGCTGATGCCTCCCAGTATATATAGGACCCGGGGGACGACTTGTCCACCGCCAGATCGTCGTCCTTGATGCCTCGTTCCCGCACTCCTGTTTGCCTGACTTCTGCTCTCCGTGTACTGACCCACGCCTGTCCACTGACCACCCTCGTTTCCTCTGCACTGTCTGCTTGTCTCTTGAGTCGTGCATTTGGGTCCACCCTCGAGCCCCGTTCATGACACTCAGGAGACAAAAAAAAAAAAGTCAGGAAAATCTTACTTGAGAAACCAGAATTTATTTGTGGTTAATCAGAAGCAATTTAAATGGTGGTAGGTGAGTGATGACTCCCATTTTATTCTTGACAGAGCCGTGTCCAATTTATAAGTTCGTATGCACGCTTGTTTAACCGCATTATTTTTACTTTCCCTCTCAAAAATAAAAAGAAAATAGTGCAGAATAGTGCAGGTCCGTTGGTGGACTGGTGTGTTGAAGCCACGGAACGCTTGGACAACACCTAAAATGTGTCAAAGAGCAATCCAGCCCTCTCTTATGTGCAAATGAATACATGGAGTCCTCGGGTTAAGATGGTCTTGACCTAAGACGTTTCGACTTTACAACGCCCGTCCCCCGTCCGCCATTTTGTCTGGCTAATGCTTGTCCGTGTTTGTGCGCCGGGAGGATCTTCACATTTTTTGCCCTCCTTTTTAGACATTATCGCCCCCAAAGAAGAAAGCTGTCTTTTAGCAATGCTTCTGCAACCAAAAGAAAATCCATGACCATGGAAAAGAAGCTCAAGATCCTAAAAGATTGGAGAAAGGAGAGACACCACCAAGGGTTCAGTCGTTCGACCGTGGTGACAATTATAAAAGACAAAGCCCGTATTTTAGCGCATGTGAAGGGTTCCGATCCTCAGTCGGATACAATGATCACAAAACAAGTTTCTTTGATACTTGTCGAGATGGAGAGGATTGAGGACCAGGTTCCTTCGCAGTAGCAAAGCACAGCCTCTCGTTTTTCTCCATCCACCTCTCAGCAGTAATGCTAAGTACACCATCTTTTTTTATTTCAATGTATTTGTTTTTTATACAAAGTATTTTGATGTAAATTCTGACTTTAATGGTGGAATTGGACTTAAGTCGAAATTCGAGTTAAGTCGCTTCTGTAGGAACGGATCTCAGTCGTAGACCGAGGACTCCCCGTATCAGCTTGTTCAGTCCTTATTGATGGCCTACATAAAGGTGTCATTGCCAAAGTCTGAGGCAAGACACTTGTCATGATGGGTAAGCGCAAAGAAATATCTCAAGACCATCACAAATTACGTAATTGTTGCACACCATAACGATGGCTTCTTAATGTTCCCCCTGAGTGCCGTTGGGACCATAATAGTTAAGTGGAAAGCCTGCGGAACCTTCAAGAGGCCTTGTAAAGAGAGTTGATTTTGTTGTCGGTGCAAAAGTTGACTTTCATGGCAGGTAACGACGAGGCAAGACGGCCTGTAGGTCGCGATGGTAATATGAGAACTTTAATACTAAACAGACGAGGCTAAACCTTTCATTCTAACATACCTTCGCAGGCATCTGTAGGGATTTGCGAGTTTGGACCCTACTCGTGTTCACGAGTTGAGGAAGATATGAACAATGATTAGAAAAAGTTAACAGCAAATGGATTTATTACAAAGGAATGTGCAATACAGACGTTTGGTTCTTCTCTAGGTATCTGCCGCACACGAGACGTCTGTCTTCTGGCAGGATAGCTAAAGAAGAAGACAAAAGCTGCCCAGTAACACAAGGTTTTAATATGTATGGGTCCATGGTAGAAGTGACTGCCCCCCCCCCTCCCCCGCAGTCTGGTCCTGGGCTGGGATGATAACTTTCCGTTCCTTATCTGGTGTCGTTCGTCTCCATGGCAACGCCTGGGAGAGGAGGATGCCGCCAGCCGGTTTTCTGCGTACAAAGATCAAGGACAACCACCGGCTCCACAACACATCCTTGTCTGATGAGCAAATGGACAACACTTTATCTGTTGATTCAATGTATAAGGGCATATTTAAGCAAATAATGAATGCAATAAAAGTAAAATAGTCTTCACATTGCATGAAATAAACAAATCCTTTGTGACAACATCTGAAAACAGACCCTGTTTACTTAATTTCATTCAAAATCGCCTCGCAATTACTGAGCTGGACACATCTGTCATGTTTTAGTTTAAAGTGCGACTGTCATGAAATGGATGATTTTTTGGGATTATTATTTGGAAAAACCTACAGCCAATATGGTCCCATGTGTTTTTTCACCACAAAACTTGATTTTGACGGATACAGCTTTTTGTAACTCCCGCCATGAAAATCCTCTTGATGGATTTGTTTTCGAGAAGAAGCAGGAAGTGACATAAAGGACAGCGGCGCCCCCTAGTGGACTGTTTGTTTCCATTGGTTTTACCTCCGAAAAGGTAGCTCCTCGTTCCTTCGTGTTAGCCAAAATGCCGGCTCAGTGCATTGCTGAACATTGCTTGAACACTCGGGAGGATTGAGTTACCCTTCATAAGTTTGAAAGAGACCCGGTTCGTTGTGAAAAATGGATTGCACGGGTGCAGAGGACGAATAAATAATAAATAACAGGTAGGTGTGTATACTGCTACTAAAAAAAAAATAGTTTGGGGCGGACCACGTAATCGGTCTCTCTCATAACGTAGCAAAAGATCCGCGTATGAAATGTGTCGATGTCCGCGTCGCCCAGCCAATGATGTCTCACTCAGCCTCGTCACGATAGTGTTCATCGCGTACTGCGGCGGCTTTGAACATAGCCCTAAAAGCAGCATGGCTCGCTCTACCTTCTCCTTATATGCCACTGGCGCAGAAAATCAGCCACACCAGCTGAGGCGCCGAGTTCGGCGGTCACAGCTTTGCCGGGGGTGGCTCTCAAGAACCCATCCGAGAATGCGTTACTCAGTCGCGTGCCCGCATAAAGCTCGACTGTGACTAAAGCAGCACCGCTCGCCTCTGTCATAAGCCACACCGGCCGGCTGCGATGAGCCGCGATGGCTCAACTCCGCCGCGGAAGTGGATCAGACGGGGATGCGGTTTGGCCGTGATCGTATATCATCTGAATATGGTTCGAAACAATAGTGTAATATTGCCCTGGTAACTTCACTCGGTTGTGTGGTGTTGTCCTTTTCGAAAAGCGCTTCGGTGTCAGGAGGGGGGTCGGAAAAATGCGAATATCTCTGTTGTTCGGCTTCCATAGTAGCAGGCACTGCGCGTTTTCAACGGCGGAAGTGACGATGACGTCAAGGACAGAGGACGCGACTAATATGGCGACCACTTGGATGTCGAGGAACACTCAACTGCGCAACTTTGCGCATGGATGACGCACGATCCGCTCACATTTATTTTTTCGTATGGACATTGAAGTGAATACTGTTATATGTATTTTTCATTACAATATCTATTTTAGAATGTTTATAGGGATGACAGTCCCACTTTAACAAACCGCCAAACCAACTACTTGTTATAAACGTCTGTTAGCCATGAAATGTTATCAAGGATCGGTTATTGACCTATTTTGGCACTTTTACAACCTTCTTTAATCATTGCAGCGTGTCAAATTACTCAGTTGCTGATTTAGGGATTTGACCCAAATAACTCCAGTATACCGTCTCACCCCCCCCCCACACACACACCTGCAGAAGACTTTAAAAGCCACGTTTATTGGGTTTGTCTTCTTTGTCTCCTGCCACATTCTCCAATATTTTGCTCTCAATGTCTCCCAAAGCACAAACGCTTTCTGGTCTGAGTCATTTCATCAAGGATTCATTGGGGTTATTATCCCATTTTTTCCTGTTTTTGGGCACCTTTTTATGACCGTGTGAGGAAAGTGTATGCTCAATTATTGCTCTACGGTGATTCCACCTGGTCTATCTTCCTCTCCACTTCCCTCGATGTTCAGTCCAGCTAAGCCTTTCTCTGTCAAAAAAGTACCCTTGGTACAAATATAACAAGCTGTGATGGATACCGCTCATATTTTTCTCATAAAACCTGCATATTTTGCAAAAAAAAGGGGGGGGGAGAAATAACATTTTGTATTGATCATGGGATTAATTCCACCCTGTCGTCAAGCGGAGTGTGAATTTGATCATCTTTTGCCTGTTCGAAACTGCTCCTCTAAAGAGAGCGTGTGTACTTTTTATTTGCTCTGTCCAGAAGTCCAAAGCGAATGTCACGTGCAAACGCTGGATGCAAAAATATGGCGACCATGTGAATGAGAAGCGTTCCTCCTCCTTTTCTGTCAGCAGATCAAAAGACACGTAAAGTGTTGTCTTTGGCTGAAGTGCACGCATGAAAATATTTCACGTTTACTTGAAAAGCCTGACAATCAGTTGCGCGATCTGAACACTTCCCCCGTTTTGAAATAAATATCCTTCCTGGCCCTTCTGCGACAAAGATGTTGTGTGGTTTTGGACCGCACTTGAGCAAAATTTTATTCGTCAGCCCAGAAGCTGCAGCTGTGATCCCACTTGTTTTTTTTTAAAAAAAAAAAAGTTCAGGTGGTAACAAGCTCAAAGCAGATGCAAGTTATGTGCATTATCTTGGCCTAACGTGCTTCTTAAAATGCATCTGGAGTTGATTTGCGCATGTGTCGGCAAGATGGCCTCCAGTTACATCTTCATGTCTGGTAATCTGCCCTTGACGACGAGGATTTAAGTTTATTGAAACCAGTGTCGCTGCTGTGAATCAAATGTTTTGGACGACATGGTTTGGACTTCAGGTGGAATCAATGCGATCTCTTCTGGGAAGCGGGTGCAGCTCCAATATCCCCCCCCAACCCTGAGTTTTGAATGAATTTTCTTTGCCGTTTATCCTCACAAGTGTCGCGGGAAGTGGTGGAGCTTATCATCGCTGAGCGGGAATCGATCCCACGCTCCCCACACCAAAGGCAGGCATGTGTACCACTACACCACCCCAGAATCATGTTCAATTAATTTGAAACACTACAAAATCGTGATTTGCTTCGCTGCCATTGATTTTAAATGGAATGAAAATGAATAACTAATTGTTGTCGAGTGAACGAAAATTTGCGTTAAATAAATATATTGGAGGCACGGTGGTTCAGCTGGAAAGCACTGGCCTCACAGATCTGAGGACCCGGGTTCGATCCCGGCCCCGCCTGTGTGGAGTTCGCATGTTCTCCCGGTGCCTGTGTGGGTTTTCTCCGGGCACTCTGATTTCCTCCCACACCCCAAATTAATTGGACACTCTAAATTGCCCCAAGGTGTGATTGTGAGTGTGGCTGTTTGTCTCTATGTGTACCCCACCACCTCCTGCCCGCTGACACCTGGGATAGGCTCCAGCACTTCCGCAACCCTTGTAAGGATAAGCGGTTCTTAAAATGGATGGATAAATATATTGGTACACAAACACTGTCTAAGCGCATCCCAATCGGGAATGTAACAATACTCGTATGGTTAAATTCATTACCCTGTGGCGAGTTATCTCAATATTTGAATGACTTTTTCCCTCCTATCTTTGTTACCGCACAGTCGTGTATCTCGTCACGTGTATCGCCGCGCTGCTCGGAGGCCAACACGTGCGGACCAGAAGAAATTCAAAAGGGTATTGCCCCACGTGCGGGGAAATCCTGTTTCCACCGTGCACTGTACTGACGGCAAAAAGAAAAAAAAAACATTATTTTGCACTTTAAAAGTATAATTTGCATTTACTGAGATTACTTTTCCTGATTTTCTAATTTATTTTACTCAAATGTAGAATATGCTTATAAGTTAAGCTGCAATTGTGTAGCAATTTAAATATTCTTCTTCATATTTCAAGTTTTACATTTTTTAAATTCTATTGAAGTATAGTCTTATTTTCAGTTACATTACATACCCCATTACTTAATAATAAATAGGTCAGTTTTTCCTCACGCCTACTGTTCTCATTTTCTGTTTGAGTAATATCACACTCCATCAAGCCTTTTCTAAACATTCCATACCACAAACTACGTCAGGTATGAATAATTATTACTATGAGTGGATTGATCCGATAGCGGTATTAGCCAAAATTAAAGGCTGCAGTATTTGTATCGGAACTGGAAAATTTTGGATTGAGACATCCCTACTTTGTGGCTGATCTACACAATCCCCACACTTTAATCCATTTTTCACAAAACAAGCTTACTCAAATGTATCCAACCAATTTTCACGCTTTGTTTAAAAAAAACAAAAAACAATTCTCTCTTTGGGCGGCAATGCAACTCTGTAGTGTGAGGGGGGGGGGACAATAATTATACAACACTTGCTGTAATGTATAAAACGAAGAGACGGCGTGGGGACGGATTGTTACGTGCAATCTGTCAGCCGACGTATTTCAGTGACGGGCCCTCTTAGTCTGTAACTCTCTTCTAGTGCTTCGACGCCACTCCCAATCTGCAGCTGATAATGATTTGGCCCAACATGGCACCCCTCCTTATTTTAATTTAATTAATCTGTTTAGTCCATTTTCCACAAAAAACAAAAACAAAAAAAAAAGTCTTCACTAGTGTTGAGACGTACTATAAAATGTGATGGCACACACACTTAAAAGGTTCGGGATATTGGGCTTTCGGGTGAAATCTCATATTGAATTGTCAACAGCGGATGTAACAAATCAGCGCTGGAGCTCCGTTTGTTTGCTATAAAGTCTTTTCTTGGTCACATGAAAGGTTTCTTGAGGATGAGAAGATTGCCGATTTTGAAAATTCTCCAAAGAGTCTTAAGTTAAAACAGCTTGAAGCTGGTCTCCTTGTGAACAAAGCCACAACAACTGATATTGGATTCGATGTGGTTTGGCAGGACTTTTAATTCTGTGCTTTTACATGGACCACATTGTTAGTGCAGGCGGGGTTCTGAAGTCGTGCTCCATTATCAGTTTCCGGTCGTCAACGACGTCTCCATTCATTCAGCTGTCATCATCGTTTGACTTTTGAATTTTTGAAAGGTGCGATTGTGCAGGCGACCTTTATCCGGATCAGAACCGAGAGTCCTTTCTTGGAGGACTCTCTTTTGGACCAAGATTTCGTTTAACAGGCACAACTTTTGAGGGCTTCGCAGTAGTCTCTTCTGGTCAATCAATTAGTCAAAGTCTCCACTGAGAAACTGCTGACAACTTTTGGCGTTAATTTGCATGATAAAATTGCACATTTTAGTGGTTTTTTATTGGGCTTCCGGCCATGCTACCCTGAGAACGCCCGACCTCGTCAGATCTCGGAAGCTAAACCGGTTTGGCCCTGGTTAGTACTTGGACGGGAGACCGCCTGGGAATACCGGGTGCTGTAAACTTCTCTCCCCCGGCTAAAATGCAGAGGGGTTGCGTCAGGAAGGGCATCTGGCGTAAAACTGTGCCAAACAAATGTGCGTTCATCTGCGATGACATGCTGTGGCGACCCCTACTGGGACAAGCCGAAAGGAAAAGAAGAAGAAGAGTGGTTTTTTATTGTAAGGCAGCCTAAGGACCAGTATACTCACATTTTTGTGTCTCAAAACCAAAATCTCTTACCTGATTCCCCCTCGTCTTAAACTACTCTTGACAAAAATTGATATACTGATAGCAGACATGCTTCATCCCATCTGCAGTTGAGTAGCTGTGTAAAGGCACACCTTGTTTGCGTTATAATAATCATGAAATAAAAACAAAGTAGCATCAGTGACCAGCGTTGTGACGTTAGTGTGATCATTGACTCAAGTGTTTTGTCAACTTGATTGTTCCCCCCACTGCCGGCATAATGAGGACTTTAATATCGCGCCTGATCCTTTTCTTCATTATGTACTTCCTTTCTTCTTCCTTAATTATCATGCCACGTACGCACGGGCGCTGGCGACGCGCTCCCTCGCATTACGTAGAACCCGCCCGCTGACGGTATTCCAATGTTCCACTGAGGAGTGCTAATGCGAGCGCTGCGAGGATGGAGCCCGTTTACGAAAGCGCTTCGCTCCGCCGAGACCAAACAGTCGCGGAAACGCAAAAGTTTGAATCATCCGGTTACGATCGCAAGGGCGGATGGATAAAATTGTCGATTCAAATCAAATGCCACTGAGCCGTGAAACGATTATCGTTTGGCATTCACCTTGTGGTGTGAAATTCCCTGCTAGATGGAACTGTTTCGTTTCATTCTAATGTGCAGCTTACATTGAATACACGGCGGCCCGGCCCGGCTTGACCCGGCGATCGTGTATACGCATTCATCAAAGTTCAGTGCTGCTCTGCTTACCAGGAAGGTTTAGATTGTGTTACATCCGTGAAGGATGTTTAGGGTCACTGCATGATTGTGTTCTTGCAGGAGAATGTTTCACTCAATCTTTTCCCTGTTGCTTGAAAGTGGCTATGGATCTTCACCCAGCCTAGCTGACCGTCATGGGTGGGCAAAGTCGGGTCAGGGGCGGTGATTTTTATTTTGCTGTTGTGTAGCAAGACGGTGGGAAATCAGACATTCATACACTTTTACACCAATAGGCAGATAACAGATCTACTTTTGTATGCAACCTATTAAAAAGTAAATTTTCAATAAATTTGTGCGTCTCCCTTTTGATACAAAGTAATGCTTTAGATGGTGAAATCAATTAGAAGAGATGATCGCAAATCTTCCTCGCGATCAGGTGACCGGGAAAAATCATCCGATCTAGGTTGGTGCGTTCATAAAAGATAGAGCAATACTTTTTTAAAATTCGCAGTGGGGAAAAGTGATTTTTAAATGTATCATTTTGTTAATTGAAACGCGTTTTACTTTGTGACATTACATTAATTCGCATTCAGTCATCAGCAAGTCTTAAATGAACTGCCATTGCGACACGAAACAGCACAATAGATTCATCTGGCAGAGATGATTAATTACATAAAGTATGTGAAACTTTGACAGGTCGTTTCCTTCACTTTACCAGCGACGCTGACAACTGTCTGTGTGATGAACCCGAAACATTTTTATCTTCAGTGCTGAGCAGATTGCTTTTGAACGAGTGCGAGTTCAACGGGTCTTCTTGGGTCGCTAGCATCTCTGTTTTATCGTCCATCAAACTATTTTCGATACCGCTTATAACATAAGGGGGTCTTGGACAAAGAAGGGATGACTGAGACCTCAGATTGGGTTGAAGGTTGAATGACCCTTAGCACGCAGCTAAAACAATGGAGTTGCTTCAGAACAACTCATTGACTGTTCTTGATGTGCCCAACCAGAGCCCTGACTCAAACCCAATTGAGCATCCCTGAAGAGACCTGAAAATGGCTGCCAACCAACATTCACAATCAGAATAAAGGGCCTGAATACTTATGGCTGTGAGATATTTCAGTTTTGGCATGGTGGATCAGCTGGGAAGCGTTGGCCTCACAGTCCTGAGGTCCTGGGTTCGATCCCGGACCCGCCTGTGTGGAGTTTGCATGTTTTTCCCCGTGGCTGCATGGGCTTTCTCCGGGCACTCGGGTTTCCTCCCACATCCCAAAAACATGCAACATTAATCGAACACTTGCTCCAAGGTGTGATTGTGAGTGTGGCTGTTTATCTTGATGTGCCCTGCGATTGGCTGGCGACCAGTTCGGGGTGTACCCCGCCTCCTGCCTTTCGACAGCTGGGATAGGCTCCAGCACTCCCCAATGACCCTTGTGAGGATAAGCGGCTAAGAAAATGGATGGATGGATGTGCAGAAATTTAAATTTTTCTCTGTCAATTTGGAGTGCTTTGTGGACATTAATGGGGAAAAAATGGTTATATTTTTCCAAATAGCTGCAATAAATTTAAAGGAGTCCAATTACTTTACGTAGCCACTGGATAGAAAAAAAAAAAAAACAAGGAAGGAGTGGAATGAAAGCTCGATGTAAAAAAAAAAAAATTGTAAAAACGGTTCCATTAAAAACAAGTACCAGTTCTCCAAAAAGTTGTTTAAATGAAACTGAGCACAAGTTGCGCATGACTTACTACCTCGAAGGGTAGACGCAATCCAAATGATTTTTATACCAGAGAAAATATCTGGGAGTTTTTTGTTCATTAAAAATGTGCGCATCTAGATAATATTTGTGCAAAAGAAAACACTTTGGAATCAAATTAAGAGTATAAATGTGGAGTGGGTAAGCAAACGTCAGTACAGGTAGTGAGCGCGTCTTTCCTCTGACGAATACGCGGGGTGGGGTGGGGGAGGGGGGCAGTGAGCATCGCGGTGATGACGTCAGTGCAGCAGCATCAGTAACCCTTAAAGAAAAAGAAAAAGAAAAAAAAAAAAAAAACATCCACCAGTGCGCAACTCGGGCCGACGGGCGAGCAACCGACCAACCAAAAGCCGCAGCAGCCCGCCGCGTCTCTTGGGGCCGCTTGCGTGCGTCTCATCTGCGGCTACATGAGGAGCTAAACGCGCAAGAACCAGCGCGGGCTCTTGTTTCGAGGGGGGTGGATTTGCCCACAACACGACGGAGCCATGGACCGCGTGAAGAAACCAAGTCTTCGTCTTCTTCTGCACGTCGCCGTTCTTTTATGTGAGTGACAAATTCAAATCGTCGATTCCCTCGGGAATGTGGAAGTTTTTTCTCTTAACGAGTTGCTGTTTTTTTTTTTAAAACTTTTAAATATTAAAATTCTCATTTGGATTCGCACTTTTACAAATGTTTGCATTTTATATGCAACATTTTAGTCAAATGGGACAGCAATGGAATTAAATATATTCACATTGGCGTGTCGAGACTTAACAGAAACTTCAGAATTGGTCACCGGAAGTTGATTTACTTATTAATTTTTTTAAAAGCTCAATACATTGTACGGTATATAATTGGATTTAGTAAACAGCAAAAAAAAACCCCAACTTTATACAATATAGATATATATATAAAATTGTCTATCGTGCTTCTATAATGTACACAGTATATTTCTTACCACAGTAAATATATAGAATGTGTATATAGTCTCACATCTATATGCTTTTATATGTATGAGAGTACATATTGTATTTTCTCAAAAGAAACTCTTTAATTTACTGAACTCCATAGGTTGAAGGCATTTTTATAGACTTTTTTTCTTTTTTTTTTTTGCACTGCATTTTTAATTTTAACCAGAAAAAAAATCTACACGAAATATTTAATCTATATATCAATTGAGGGTGGGGTTTTGATCTAATTTATTGCTCTAACAACCAATACGTTGAATGCACATTCACATTTTCTGCATTATTACCGAGCACATTGTGTATATATATATATATGTGTGTGTGTGTGTAAGTAATTCACTCGCTGTACATTCCATGAACGCTGATTTATGAGCAAATTGACATTCCCATTGAAAGTCCCCCAGCGTGCCCCCCAGCACACTAACCCTCGGCGCAGGGAGCCCCCAGGATGGAGACGAGCGCAGTGTCCAGAAATTGCTTTCTGCAATCTTTGCCCAGCATTGATTTGCGCCAAAGTTCTCCTCCTCCCTGTCATCTCCCGGTCGTGTGTGACTAAGGATTTTAGAATTCTACAAAGTTGAAATGCACATACATAAAAAAAAACTTGATCAGTATAATTGAACTGTTAATTGTTTGCAACTGTGAATCTTTGCAGCGACTTGCTTTCTCTTTAGGTTTCTGATCAGAATATTCGGAGTGCTTGGCCAAATTTGTTGTACTGAGACAAATTTCAGCATTCAATGTGACACAGCAGGAGAGCGCGGTCAAATATTTTTGGGCTTCATTCATGAAGCAGGCTGTGCTGAACCTAAATTAGAATTAGAATTCCTCCCTCAGCTTCACAATAGAAGAGTAAAATATTGCCATAACACCGGCATACAGTTTAATATGCTGATTGCAAACTAATATATAATATTTAAATGTAGGCACCGCTACGTTCGAATTTTAAAAGTAGCAATACAGTAGTGAGGTTTTTTGTTGTCTTTTGAGAAATGTAAAATGTGATACTTTAAGACGCTCCGAGAAGTTCAAGTGCAACTCCCTGCTATTTTGTGTGTGTACACCGCTGTGTCTGGGCTCCATTAAGAAGAAAACCACATGACGGATGTCTGTTTAGTTCGGCTCGGTTGAAGTTCACATTTGCTATTTATAACTCTTCTGCTTCTTTTTCATCGCGCTTGACAGCAGATGGATTGCTAATTTGTTCCCAATTGGATTAAAAAAACACACAAACTACTACTAAGCGTCCAGTTCGATTGCTTTGTTGTCATAATTGTAGTACTCGCAGCCTGCTGGGGGGCCTTCCGCATAGTATTCTTGGGTAGGCAGAAGAATCCAAGCATATTACTCAGGCTGTTTGGCAAAATTGTGCGCCACTTCGCAGTAACCAGCAGGGGGCAGTGTCAAACGTCAACATTTTTGCCTGCTGAACAAATAAAGAATTTGAGTTTGGATGATGCCAGCGCAGCAGACACTTTGGGAAAAGACAAATTCATCAATTTCCCCCTCTGTTTGCACACCACAGACCGCTTGACGGGTGATGGCGGAGAGCGTGTACTCGTACGACGATCGAGTGCATCCACTTTCGCGAGCACACCCTTCTGCTAATTCCTTGTTTTGAATGACCGACGACACTCGAGCCAAGCATCTCCGCGCTCACATGAGATCTCATTAATGCCAGCAGCGCACACACTCACCATTCACCTCAAGAGAACTGTCGCCCCCCCCCACTACAAACAGACTTTTTATTGTGTTAATCAGATTATTATTATTATTATTCTTAAAATAGTATTTTAATACTTGTTTTTTTACATGTTTTCCTATTTTTCCTATTATTGTGTGACGTTAAGCAGTTTGATTACTGCGCTTCAAAAAGGGACATCACAAAAATTTAAATGCATTGCACATTCAAAACATTCAGTAAATATTGATAAAAGGATACAACGGTTCTAATTTATTCCAAACAGTCTGTTTTTGTCTTTTTTTTTAAAAAAGGGAAATACAACTGAACTGTACTTAGCCTGTGATTCTTTAACCTACAACTAGTGGTCCTCATACCAGTCGACGGCAATTTTGCCTTTTTTTAGGCAGCCGACAAGTTGAGCCGATGGCCTCGAAAAATAATTAATCAACAACAAAATCCACACAAACAAACAATTCCCAAGTCATTTATGAAAACAGATGATGCAGTGAGGGTGGGGAGGGGGCAGAACTTGTGGTTAGCACATCCATCCATCCATTTTCTTAGCCTCTTATCCTCACAAGGGTCGTGGGGAGTGCTGGAGCCTAACCCAGCTGTCACTGGGCAGGAGGCGGGGTACACCCTGAACTGGTTGCCAGCCAATCGCAGGTCACATCGGGACAAACAATCGCACTCACAATCACACCTTGGGGCAATTTAGAGTATCCAATTATTGTTGCATGTTGGAAATCGGAGTGCCCAAAGAAAACCCACGCAGGCACGGGGAGAACAGGCAAACTCCACACAGGCGGGGCCGGGATCGGACCCTGGACCTCAGAACTTTGAGGCCAACACTTTACAGCTGATCCACTGTGCTGCCCTGGTTAGCACATCTGCCACACAATTCTGAGCTTCAGGGTTTAAATGTGATCTCCAGCCTTCTTGTGTGGATTTTGCAGCTCTCTCCCAGTTTTCTCCGGATGCTTCAGACCCCCCCCTCCCATCCAACTCCAACTCACGACTCAAGCCAAGTGCCGATATTGACGTTTGGCTAACTGAACGAGAGAACCGCGGTTCTCGCCACCAACGATCATTTCAACACGCAAAAATCCACACGTACGCCACCAAAGCAAATCTGTAAACTGCGAAGCAGACGTGCTAGTCAAAACATTTCCACAATATGACGAATATATTAGCATCGTTGGAAGATTCTTACTCTGTTAGTCAACGTCGTAAACTCACCGCAAGCTCGTTAAATCGGTGGAGTTTTGCCACTGTCGGCACGCCGCGCATTCATCCAGTAAGTCATAACCCTGTGTTTCATTAGGAAAAAACAGAAACTTCAAAGAAATTCAAACGCGCACCATATTTCTGTTTACTTGCCTGTGTTGTATAATCCTTTTTAATTGGAAATTTGCCTCCCCTTAACCCAATATGCCGCTCATTTGCAATGGGATGATCAGGTTGGTCTGTTCCGTACAACATGCGTCCCTACTTTGCGTGATTCGGAACTTCAGGCTGCAACATGGCTGCATCGCCCTCTCGGCGTCCAGCTGTCCCCGGTCGCTTCTTCGGCGCTCACGTTTGCGCTTTGCAGCAGCAGTAAAAGTGGCTGGATGAGATCCAGGTTTACGTCGTGGATGAAAGCAACGCTTCCGAGGGATCAACTCGGGCGCCATCGTGACGGATACGTTAAGGCGACAGGAAGGTTCCGAGTCCTGCACTTGAAGGACCTTTTTCTTTAGTCTGCTCTTTAAGAACAAAGCAGTTCTGATGGCTGAAGAACACTTGAGGGCACAATTTCAATTTCAGTCAAAATAGTCTGTTTTTTTTTTCTTTTTTTTTTTTACATTAGACTTTGTGATTAGTTTATCACCTTGGTTGTTTTTACCGTAATTTCGGGCCTACAGAGCGCACCTGGTTATAAGCCTCACCCAGTGCATTTGTAAAGGAAATACCATTTGATACATACATAGGCCGCAGCCGTGTAAAAGCTGCAAGTGCCCACATTGAAATATGAGATATCTACAAAGAAAGACGGTACACAGAGTTTTACGCTAACGCGATAATGCTAACACTAGCACCGCCGCGCTAATGGGGCCGCTTAAAAAAAAACATAATGGTAAAAATCACTAAGACACGTCAGTAACACGCTAGCGCAGCGCTCACAGGGCCGGACTGGTAAAAGTTACTTCCTCGGCACATATATTTCACCGGTCTCACTCTTACCTTTTCCGCTTGAGCGCCCCCCTGTGGCCGTTAGAAAAAAAAAAGCACAAATTAGCCGCATCGCCGCATAAGCCGCAGGGTTCAAAGTGCGTGGAAAAAAGTTGCATCTTATAAGCCGGAAATTACGGTATGTTGAAATGTAAATGATTATTTTCCCACGTGAAAATGTCCTTTTAAAAACTATAAAATGTGTCCAGAGTGGAGAAAAAAAAACAAAACACATGTGCATCGATTTCAATCAGTTGAGTCCATCCCAGCTAACTGTTGGAGTGAAGCACGGTGCACCCTGGACTGGTCGCTGGCCAATCTTGGGGCACATTTAGAAAACCATTCACATCTTATCTCATTCACAAGTTTGTCTTCTGTGAGTTTTTGGAATGTAGGACTAATACCTTGATAAAACCCACGCAATCACGGGGAGAACGTGCAGACTCCAAACAGGAAGGCCAGAGACAAGATTCAAACCACTAACCCCTTGTTTTTCAAAATGTTGTCGTTTATTTTCTTTTTTAGGGCCAGGACCAACCCCCAAAAATGCTTATTGGTAATACATCCCCACTTATTCAAGAATTTTTTGGGGTTTCATTGCGATAATAACTGCTGTCAATTAAGTGCAGATGTTCATCATATGCAGCCCAGCTCAGTCGCGAAACCCCCGTGGAAGAAAAAAAAAAAAGAGCGTGTGGGGGGGGGGGGATATGCTGTATTGAATACTTAAATGGTTCTTCTGACTGTGTCTATAAAAGGAATGCAGGTGAAGTTCTTCCAGGACGGGTGCCACAAAATCTACCGTCCACTTTGAAATTACAAATTTTTCCCTTGGAAGTAAATCCCCCGGCAATTGGATTTTTTAAAACTCGGTGGTTAAATCCATAAATCCAGAAGCCTCCAGATTTTGCTGTCTCAGATGGATTATCCTACCAAACCAACTATCCTATGGCGTGGGGTTTAAAAGAGATTTTTCTTGCGGAGGGGTTGGGTTCCCCCTCACTTTTTGTCTTTGGTCTAGTATTATGGAAAAAAAACAGTTAAGTATAGATATGTGTACCCCACTTAAGACTAAATTGTTTATAACAATTTTGGTTGTTTGTCTGTACCGTTAAGGGCACATCCTGCCGTTGGTGCAAATCTTGATCTTTTATATCGTGCCAAGATGAATAGTTGGCATTATTCTCCCGAGAAAAGCAAGCGTTTTACCGCCAACGCAATGCCAACAAACATCAAACAACCACTTGTTGGCTATTGTTTTCCTTTTTCATCAAGCAGCAAATCTCACAATTCAGTCATGTCTTCAGTCAATGAGATAATTGCTTGAGGTCACATGTTGGTTCCAGTGACAATGTGTTGCAGTGTTGATGGCTGATGTGTTCATTGAAGCCTGCTGACAATTGGCAAGGGGTGTGTGGGGGGGGCAGGAACTACTAAGAAAATTTCTGGCGTTCTCTCTGACTTAAGCACATAATACATTACATTGAAGAAGGCATATGGAACAAACAAAATCTGTTTCTGATTTAGTAACTTCCGTGTGTCCAAGAGTCTCGTAGCGACCCGTTTTCATCGCATGTTGACGGGATGCTAACAAAGTGGCTAATGTCGAGTCGAAGGCTCCGCGGCCGCGTGAGGCGTCACAAGACTCGAGTGCGAGTCGGTTCGTGGCCGTGTCGCGTGAAGGCCAAAGTCGCCGAGGTGGAGGCCAGTTGTGGAGGCTCTCGGTTTTCTTATATTGGAAGTGGACACGCGCTTTCATGCATGTTGGATCATAAGCTGTGACTCACTCACACTTGACACATGCTGTGGACACATGACTAGTCAAAGTACTGTTCTGGTCTAACTTTAGAACCAGACGTATGTTGGATTTAATGGCGGTTTTGGATTTCCATTTACGCAGGTGACACACGAAATATGCGTAGATGACCAATTTAAACGTGTATTACTACACGAACGTCAATATCGGCAAGGAATGACACAACAACAATCCAACCTTAATAGCCCGCTGACGTGGCCGTTTTAGAGCCCCTCATTGTTGCCTCGGAGTGGACATCATGGAGAGAAGACAGAAGAACAAGAGCATCTTGTTGTCCTTTCTGTGGTGCATCAAGAAAATGTTTACTTTCACACGGACTGTATACGAGGGTAAGGTCACCTCGAGGATACTGGCTGCCATCTGCCAGTCTATTTTGCTTATTTAATGATCAACATATAACCAATGAAGCATATTGAGACCGTATTTACCGTAATTTCCGGCCTACAAGCTGTGACTTTTTTCACACGCTTTCAAACGTGCGGTTTATGCGGTGATGCGGCTCATTTGCACAATTTTTCTAACGGCCGCAAGGGGGCACTCGAGTGGAAAAGGTAAGAATGAGACCGGTGTAATAAATGTGGTGAGGAAATGATTTTTACTGGACCTGTTAGCGCTGCGCTAGGGTTAGCGCTGTGCTAGCGTGTTGCTGCTGTGTTACTGGGGTGTCTCTTTATTTTAACTGGCCCTATATTAGCCTTAGCGCTATCGATAGTGTTAGTGTTAGCGCTAGCTTTAGCACAGCGTTAGCACTAGCGTTAGCACAGCACTAGCACTAGCGTTAAACTCTTTCTTTGTACCATCTTTCTTTGTAAATATCTCGTGTTTCAATGTGGGTTTCAATGTGGGCACTTGCGGTTTTTACACAGCTGCGGCGTATACATGTACCAAATGGTATTTCCTTTACAAATGAGGCTTGTAACCAGGTGTGCTCTGTAGGGCGGGAATTATGGTAATTGTATACGCTTTCGTCATATTTTAGATTAGCTTTTGTGTTTTTGTTTTGGCAGACAGAGGTGTGTATAATAGGGGTTCTGTGATTATTTGTTTTTTCTTTTTTTTTTTTAGATTTTATGTGATTAAAGTTGAGTCATCGTGGAGTTTCCCTTCACCCTGGTATGGCACACATCGCCCGTCCTGCCACTTGAGAGCAAAAATATCTAAATTGTGTCACGTGAAGCACGCAGTGTAAATTCCAGCCTCAAAGACCTCGCGGTGGAATGCACGACTGTCACGGGCGCTCCCGCTGGTTCTGGAAGGGGATGTCAGCTCATTGTCGGCCGTCGCAATTAATGCCTGGAAAGCTGCCGCAGCTTTCAAATGTAGCAGAAATTGGAAACATTTTGTGTTGCTCAACATAAATACTTAATCATACATAGTTGCACCAACGGAGTGTAAAAAGAAAAAAAAGGGTCTGGATTTGTTTTTCCACATTTGTTTGTTTGCCTGCCTCAATTCTATTGGGTTTTTCTTTTTTGTTGGGGTGGGGGGAGGGGGCAATAGAGAAATATTCTGCCTGACGGCGGGCCAAACGCTGAAAGTTTTCCTCCACTCTTAAAAGTTTTGCCGCATTGTGGAACTTGAAGGATGTTTGACTTGAAAACTTGTTTACTGCTGTAGTATGAAATCATTGACAATCCAGAAATGGTTTGAAGCGGGACTAATGTTCTGGTTCTCCCGTAATCGTTGAGGAGGTAATCTTATACAACATGACGTGGACTTGACAATTTCTAAAAAGTGTACTCTAATTTTAGTGGTGTGGGGCCTACTAAATTTATCACTTCCCAGTTTTTTTTTATGCAAACTGCTACGGGATGTGTTTTTAAGATTTGCATTTTCGATGCACGCCTTTCAGTTGACTTGGGACCTGCCCATTGTGTACCTAAAGTCAGCCAGGAGAGGCTCCACCTCATCCGATACCCTAATGCGGAAAAGCAATATAGAAAATGGATGGATGGTTTTTGCAAAAGTGATTCTGCTATTCTCTTCCACTCTTTTGTTCAGACGCTTCACTTTTGATTGTCAGGCGCTTGACATTCAGTCCTGTGTTATGAACGTAAGCCACGTTGATGAACACGCAGCAGGCCGTCACATTAATGTAAAGAGAGCCCATCACCGTGTCAGTTGCCAGAACTTGTCCTGAGTAACCTTGGATGAAATATTTGCTGTATTAGATCAGTTTATGCTGCCACACGCACACGCACACAAAACAAAGGTTGTAACAAACAACTGCATAAGGTTAGGATTAGGCACATTTTAACTATTAACTAAAGTCAAACTGCAGCCAGTTGGGTCATAAATGGTGTCCATCCATCCATTTTCTTCCACTTATCCCGCTCCGGGTCACGGGGGCAGTAGCTTTAGCAGGGCCGCCCAGCTCCGCTTCCTCCAGCTCTGATTGGGAAACGCCGAGGCCTTCCATTCTAATCAGATGCGCGAGGAAACACATTTCGGCCACTTCTAGGCAGGATCTTGCAGACACTGTGATTTGACTGGGGCCATCGCACTCGCAAATCTGCACAGTCGAGAACGAAAAATCACGCGCATAAAATTTGTTACGGGTAGAAATGCATAGATATTGAAAGACGTCGCTTTTTTTTGTGTAGTCTTGACCAATGTTCTCGCTAAGCTGCGCCACTGCCTAATTGCGCACTTGTCTCGCACTCAGTGCACATGAAAACTGATCCAGCGCCGTGAACCACAGCCTGACGTCTTTTTTTTTTTTTTAAACACGGAAGCACACAGTCTCTCCCATTGATTTAAAAAAAAAAAAAAAAAGACTGGATAGCACATACATATCTATCGGTGTGTCGATTGGTTGAAGCCAGTTGGCCGTGATCTTGGTACTCCCAAAACATGTGGAGGACATGGTTAACAGGTTGGATTATGGTGGGGTTTTTCCTCAAACTTTGGCAGGTAGAATTAAAATTTGTCGCGTGAGCTTGACATTTTTTCAGTTCTGGTAACATGAAGGATTTTTAATTCTACTTGGTAAGCCAAAAAAGTGCAAAGGAAAGACATGGAACACCATGACTACCAAGAAACCTTGCATATGAACTGGGGGCCCGATTTCCGTGACATGTTAACTTTTCCCAAAATATGCTGTGAAGCGCTATCATCATAACGTAGCAAAAGAACTAAGCATTTTTTTTGTCATGAAAACATTCAATTTTAAGTCAATCAAATGTGTTTTTGGAAATAAGGATTCGCCAAGGGAAAATACATGCTAGACGCATTTATCATTTGTAGTCCCTCCGACGTCCTATTTAAGACAGAAATTTGAAACATGTTTCCTAGCATTTGAAAATCAAATTCAATTTCCAGAGTTCTGTATCATGAAATTCATCAAAACTTTCACAGAAAATGTGTTTTCTTGCTTATCCACTGATGAAGTTTTTTTTACGAAAAACCGTCGGCGTATAAAGGTGAAGCAGTGAGTAGACAGTGAACAACAACCGTAAACAAAACTTTGTTCAAGTGAATTAAGCTCATCAGAAAATAAAAAAAACCTTTACAAACAAACTTTATCAGTGACAAAGTAAATCTTTTGAACTTACCCGTGGAATATTTTCTCACAGCCACAAAACTGGTGATTAATGCACAGGTCGGCATGGTTGTTTTGGGAATATCAAGATGGTGGATATCTGCCTTTGGCGACTTAGGTTTTGGCAGCCAATGAGCTATCCAGTGTTTTTTGTTTAGATCAGTGGTCTCTCCTGCTCAGCCTATTCCCACTTCCTAGTTTACCTGACACTGCCCCTCTCCGCTCTTAAAGGGGTACGCTCATAATTACAAACACACGTCTGAAACTTTATATCTGCAGGCATGAGTGACCACACCCGTACATTTTTCAAATGTGAGTGACTGATCTTGTTCTTTCGGTCCTGACCTACAGCTCAGGAGGGGAAGGAATGTTGATCGAACGGTCAATTGACCGTTTTTGGCTCAGCTCCTTCTTCATCGCAACGGACTGATACGAAGTCTGTAGCACTGCAGAGGTTGCGCCGATCACCCCGTCAATCTCCCGTTCCATTCTTTTCTGACTGGTACACAAGACCCCAAGACACTTGAACTCCTCCCAACCCTTACCCGAAATAAATCTGATTTACTGCTTGCAATTTGGACCAAACTGTGACACTGGTCATGGAAGGATTGAAGTGAAAAGAACAAAACACGTAATCCAGTGGTACCTTGACTTCTGAGTGCCCCAACATGCAAGTTTTTGAGCCATTGCTTAGGCCATCTTTTTTGCTTCTGATTGGACAATACTCGAATTTTGGGGGTGGAGGAGGGGGGGGGGGACTGAGCAACAGTTGCCAAGTCACTTTTAGTCTTTTGTTTAAACAGTCAAGCACACAGAGAACACCCAGAAGCGGCTCCAGTAGGCCGCAACCTGTTTCCAGACACACACGGAGATTAAACGTCCGCCGCCCTCATGACATCATTCAAAGACACAGCTCGAGTGCACAGATGTTGTCCCAATGATCAGTAATTACACCTTATGAAACCTTTTTTTGTTTATTTTCCCCTAATTTTCTGAACCGCTTATATCACTCTTTTTACGTAATACACTCTGTGGCGACCCCTAATGCGAAAAGCCGAAAGGAAACGGAGAGAAGATTACGGTTTTTCTTTGCTAAAAATGTAACAAAAAATAGCCACGGTTTTTGAGTGCTGGAATTAATGAATGGGTGTTTTTTTTTTTTTTTAAACATCATGAGATAAAGTCCAAATTTATTTTCAGAATGTGCAAATATTTTTATTCTAACACTGTACTACTTTTCTTTTGAATTAGATACAGTAATGCCATTCATTCAACATTACTACTTAATAATAAATTAATATAATTACGTATTTGTTCGCTCAATATAACACATTCATGTAAGATTCTGATTTTTTTTCCTTTGAAAATGTATACTTAGTAGTTTTTTGTGTGGCCCCAGCAATCCTTCTTATATAAGTACCTCTTAAATCACTGTATAGTAATTCATGTCTATCTATCTATCTATCTATCTATCTATCTATCTATCTATCTATCTATCTATCTATCTATCTATCTATCTATCTATCTATCTATCTATCTATCTATCTATCTATCTATCTATCTATCTATCTATCTATCTATCTATCTATCTATCTATCTATCTATCTATCTATCTATCTATCTATCTATCTGTCTGTCTGTCTGTCTGTCTGTCTGTCTGTCTGTCTGTCTGTCTTGGGCGAAGAAATTAAAATATAAATTTGTTGAAAAAAAAATTTTTTTTTTGGGGGGGGGGGTAAAACAGGGCCCAGTGACACTCTTGGAGCCTGGCATGAGTTGCCCCAGCCTATACTTTTATATCAAAACTTGATATTATTATAAGACTGGGCAAGTCAATCAGCGGACCTTGATTTTATCTACTTGCTGATTTTTTTTCTTCTCTGTAGTGTATCAAATCAATAACATTCATGCTTATTTTACAGGGACTTTAAAACAATTGATTGATCAATAAAGCTTTGGATAAGATTCATTACTTCCCCTTGAATCAGAATGCAAGTCAAATCAAATCCAAAGCATCTTGAAAAAGCCTATAAAGCAAGATCCGTACGAGCATGCTGGGGAGTTTGACATCAACGTACTTCCACAACAACATTAAGGGTTAACCAGAGCACCGATTGTGTGTAAACGTCACTGACTTGAAAGTGCACGGAAAATAATTGTAACGGACACGCTACAACATGTTGGACGGTTTTCCCTGTTGAATAGACAGTGTTTCATGTACAGAAAAAATGGCCGACCATTCGAGAGCAAAAGCGTGCCAATTGACTCTGGCTTTTGTTGCTGTGATGGAACTTTCCATTGGAATGAAGCCACGAAATCTCCCCAAATATAAATAACACTGGCACATTTACGCTTTTGAAGGGAGCGTCCAAATTTGGAATCACTGATGGTCTGATTTCTCCCTCAATCATCCCAAAATAGACTAGCAGGCGGACATTTTTGGCGGCTGAAGTGACGACTTTCGCAAAAATAACGTTATCAGCTGCTGTTATGTTGCGAAAGAGGGCCCTAAAGATAACTGCGCACCCCCCCACCCCCCCCGCGCATGTTCATCAAGTGGCCCCGAGCTATTCTGTACTCTTTAGAAAAAAGTGTCTGTCTGCGCGAATATTAACGTTCATCTTTGCTACGTCACAGACGATATTTAATCTGAGAAGCCGAGCGTGTCATTTTGTATTCTCGTCACATTCTGTGTGCATTATCAAGTCAGACGATGTCCTTTAGCAGCATCGTTTACTGGAGTTAGCGAGGGTCCATCACGGAGTAATCAAAATATATTTGTTTTTCCTTGCAAAGTGATGAGTTTTTACCCATCCTGCATTGCTTTAGTGACTCTCAAAAACTGCACAGTTAATCTGAGCCTTAGTTTAATTTAACATGGATACAAGGAGGACCTGTCAGAATTTTTCTGGCTCTGGCAGCAAAGTTTGGCTTCCGTCTATATAATAAGACTGATGTGATCGTGCCCTTTTAGCTCTGCTTGATTGAGCGTATTATGTGAAGGACTGTACTTGTAATTACCCGCAACTGCCATACTGTGACAGACTGAGGAGAAATTAATTGAAATGCGGGTCCTCAAGGTGATGATGTCATGATAATGGATTCCATTTGGTCATCGTTTACACGTTTGGACCCCAGTTGAACGCTTTTCTGTGACACTGAACTATTTTTCATGTTGCTGTCAATGATAAATGTCAAAGCATTCTTGGGGTCAAACTTTGGCCATGATGAGAAAAGCGTAAATGTAAACAAACCATTATTAATAATAATGGTGATGACTTGTTTGATTGTCCATCCATCTATTTTCTCAGCTGCTTATCCTCACAAGGGTCACGGGGAGTGCTGGAGCCTACCCCAGCTGTCAACGGGCAGGAAGCGGGGTAGACCCTGAACTGGTTGCCAGCTAATTGCAGGGCACATGGAGACAAACAGCCGCACTCACAATCACACCTAGGGGCAATTTAGAGTGTCCAATTTATGTTGCATGTTTTTGGGAAGTGGGAGGAAACCGAAGTGCCCGGAGAAAACTCACGCAGGCACAGGGAGAACATGCAAACTTCACACAGGGAGGGCTGGGTTTGAACCCAGGTCCTCAGAACTGTGAGGCCAGCACTTTCCAGCTGATCCACTGTGCCGCCCTTGTTTGTTTGTTAGAGAAAAAAATGTGCCGATCCTAAATACAAAGAGAAAATGGAAAAACACCACGTACGACAAGTTCAGTCTCTTTCGAGAAGTTTATAACACAGCACAATGCAGCTTTCTTTCTTTTTCTTTCTTTCTTTCTTTCTTTGACGGCTGCCAATTACCCTCACAAGTTTTCTTCAAAATCTCCAAATAAATCTCACATGTTCTCACGGGTAAAATAAAAACCCTCTGAACAATATCCTCTGCGGTGAAGATGAGCAATTTAGCAGCGGTCTGGACCGGCACAATTTTTTTTTTTTTTTGACCTCGGAGCCAAACCCTTGAACGAAATCGAATGAGGACCACGCAAGCATGTTCGCTGGGCACTTTGGGGCTAACCACCTTTCCCGCAGCCTTCATCCCAAAGCGGCGCATCATTCCGCGTCGCAGCAGGATTGAAGGCTCGAAATGTGCTCGGGCTGGTGTGAGAGCGCGAACGAGGCCCAATTGTTTCCTTCACTTTTTTACATTTCACATTTTCTGAAGGCAAAGCTGAAGATGAGCGGGTGCTCGTGGAAGCCAGTTTGGGATTTTAGGGGGATTCCAAAGGCTATTCAGTGTTAATAATAACCCATTAGTGTTTTATGATATGCCATATTTATATTGAATGAATGCCCTTCTCTTAAAAAAAAAAAAAACAATGACATTGTGCTTTTTAGATTCAGGAGGCTCCACAGCTCATTTGATTCTACAAGCATAACTACAATTTAATAGCTTAACCCCCTTGTTAGCTCTCCGACTGCTTTTATTAAATCATTTCATTAGACACGCTTGCCCCCTTTTGCCCTCGCCCCTGGGGTGTCTTCTCACAGTAACGCGACTGTTCAGAGGCAGTCGCAGGGCCTTATGTCGCAGTCAAAGACGGCGACGCCATCGTGGGTCGCCCGTTGTCTGCCGGTCACGCTCCTTAAATGTGCAGCGTGTCACATGCGGCGTCCAGTCTTCCCGTCACCTCGTCGTAGACCTTCCAAGCAATGCGAAAAAGCCTCACTGGGTCGTTTTTTACGCTGATGTCAGCTCTTTATGAGAGTTTCTAGGGATTTTTGTAACGCCGATGAATGGCCTGAAAAATTGGTGACAAGAGACATATTTATGCCATAAATTACCACAATTTCTCAAAAATAATGCACAAATGCTCTATGCACAAATGTTTTATGCACAAATATTTAATGCAGTGTTTAATAAACAACGTTAAAGAGTTAATGCAGTGTTTAATAAACAATGTTAAAGAGTTTATATTTTTAAGACTGAAATATCCGTTAACAGTATTAATAAAATTTTGTGCCATCATCGTACATTTTAGTTACTTTTAGTTGGTTGAGGGATTGTGTTCTGACAATTACAGGGGCCATGACATTATTATATTACCGCTACATCAGCACATGCAAAATGATTATTAATAATGATTGTTGTAAGGACAGTTTTCTGAGCATATGGGTGGCAGAAAATTGGTGGTGCGCATTCTACATTGGTAGAAAGGTTTTCCCGAGTATTTAGGTCAACTTTGGGGGTGCGCATTATACTTCAGGACGCATTATACTCGAGAAATTATGGTATTATCCACCTGACAAAAAAAAAAAAAACATTTTCCCAGAGAAGAAAATATGGGAAGAGGTGAGCTTCAAAGAAAAGCTGAGGATAGGTTTAATGGAAGAAAAAAAAAAAGAATTCGTAAATAGAAAACTACAAACCGGATAGAGTCACTGGAAATTGCTGTTTTTGAAAATAGAAATGGAGAATCTCTCTCCCCCTCTCTCTCTCTCTCTCTCTCTCTCTCCTCTCTCTCTCTCTCCCTCTCCCTTGTAACGACCCATGCGAGGATAAGCAGCTCAGAAAATCGATGGATGTTCTTTCAGCTAGTTGTGACTGAAACAGCAGGCACTACGTTTTGACTCATTTGATTCAAGACACCATTAATTATCAATCAATTCCACACAACCGATTTCTTAATTGATCAAATTATATGGCTGCGCAGCGCTATCAACTAAACATAAAATAAATACAAAGTGAAATCTCTCCGTACGGTTAGAAGAAAAATTGCCTCCATGTTGCCTCATGCTTCCAATCAACCCGTAGCAGCATCCAAAACGTGTCGTCGGGGACATAAAAGGGAATTTAAATTGTCTTGAATGTCCCGCATTACACAAGGAAACTGGCGCTTTGAAAGAAGCTGCATGATGGTTTGAAAAACCCACAACTATTTTCGTACATAACCCAAGTGGGATTTCACAATGAAGCAGTAGAACCTCGCACGTTTGACACCGACTTGAGTGTGAATTCAGAACATGTGAGGCCAAACCCATCCCGTCGTTTATAAGCATGCTGATTTTATTTATGGAGCACTTCTCACAGTGAGGATTCGTGGATTGCACGTGGCAAAGAATATTCGGGGAATATTTGAAATTAAAAAAATATATATTTATCAAAACCATGAAGTCTTAGCCTACTGTAACAAACTGTCAATTTGACCAGCTGAGAAGCAACTTGAAAGTGATGATGCGAAGACTTTTAATTGGCTCCTGGGGCGATCCGCTGTCTTGACTTGTTTACGGTGATCACTAATTCATTATCACCTCTGACAGTAGGCCAGCGAACTGTTGGATTAAGTTTAAAAACATGCATGTATGGAATCGCTGCAACTAAACTTCATTCAATTCACGTCCCCATGTAAGATTTCTTTCACTAACAAGTGTAGTCAAAATGACATCTTTTTTCTCTCCCCGTCTCTCTTTCCTCAGTCTGCAGCCACTGCCACAATCTTCCGGGTAGTTTTCCGGAGGATCGCCCAGATCAGCAGCGTCCTCGTCACTCCGACTCACAAGAAGACAGTCGATGTAAGAATTATACACCTGAGGACGTGCAGAGCCGTGCTGCGATTCAATTAGTATCAGTTGTTTTTTTGGGGGGGGTCATATTAAAAGATGCTAGCATATAGATTTGGTCCTCTTTGGTCTCCTTCACTTCAGTGCCAATGCCACTTTTCTCCCCTGTCATGGGAGATGGTTTGACCACCGCCGTGGGTGGCGCTTCTTGTGTGGGGCGTCGCCAGGCCACTGCTCTGGGCGGTGCCACCTCGGACAGCGGTCACAGCTGTGTCACATTTGGGACACTAATGCACTAAGTACTTAAGTGGTAAATCTCATCAGTATTTGCAAGTTCGTTGCGTATGCTTCACTGCATTCTGGCAAACTCTGCTACTGTGCGTAAGTGTAGAGCAATCTCTTGTCACAGCAAATCTGTGCCCTTTTATTTTGGCCATGGCTTGTCACTTTTCTTAGTTTGCCTGATTGTCATTGGACCACGTTTATGTTTCTGGACCTTGCCACTAGCCTCGCGTTTTTGTCCTTCTACTTGTGTTGGACGGGATTTTTGGTATTGACCTGCTTTTGGAATTAAACCACTCCGAACATTATGCCTTTGCCTGGAAGTCCCGCATTTGGTTCCGCCGCTGTGCCGCTGGATTATGACATCCCCCTTATGTTGCCGCTCGTCATCAGTCCATGTTATGATTAAGTTAAGCGGAGTATGCACAAAAAGGTTTTTAACAGTTAAACTTTTATTTAAACCATACATGCCAAGGGGGGAAAAACAGACGCCCGTTACTGTTCTCAAAGTGTGAGGTAGATATTCAAGATATTTATTCATTACATTTAAAAGCATATCCCCACGGACGATGCGAGTCCCCTCCCTTCCTGAAACCAGATTTTGAACTCTGTTTTCTAGCCAGGCCAACTGTTTGTCGGTAACTAAACCGCAGTTGCAAATGACTACTTGTCATTTTAAGTGCGGTGAATAACATGTTGTACAAATGCTGCCCACAAATTTGTGTAGTCAATATGGTTTCATCAATAGTCAATCAACTGGGGGCAGTGGTGCTGGTGTAGAGGGGAAATTTTCAGGGGAGGGGGGGGGGGCAAATCCAGTGCTTGGGTAAATATACAATCTAATACAGACTTTGCTAAAATGTTACTGATTCAAGATTTGTTGTTTTGCACTTCCAGGGCACCGTAAATAATGAATAGATGTAGTTAATGAGGCGGCACGGTGGGATCAGCTGGTAAAGCATTGGCCTCACAGTTCTTAGGACCCGGGTTTGATCCCAGCCCCACCTCTGTGGAGTTTGCATGTTCTCCCCGTGCCTGCGTGGGTTTTCTCCGGGCACTATGGTTTCCTCTCATGTCCCAAAAACATGACACTCTAAATTGCCCCTAGGTGTGATGGTGAGTACGGCTGTTTGTCTCCATGTGCCCTGCGATTGGCTGGCGACCAGTTCAGGGCGTACCCCGCCTCCTGCCCGTTGACAGCTGGGATAGTGTTCCAGCACTCCCCGTGACCGTTGTGAGGTTAAACGGCAAAGAAAATGGATGGATGGATGTAGCTAATGAAAACTTTTAAATACAGTATTCCATTCTAAGTAAGAAAAAAAAAATGGCTGCACACTTTTACGTCAGAAGGCAAAACACGAGCACACATGAAGAAACCTTTTCAGTTCTTTTGTGAGCAAAACCTTGGATCTAATTAAATCATGAAGGAAATGAAATCCATTTTTCAAAGAAAAAAAAAAAAAGATAACACTTTAATAATGGACCTTGCGCTCGGATTATCCCCGCAGGGAATCGGCTTGCCAAATTAACTGAAGTGCCAGTTTCCTCCCCGGCCGTCACATGACGTGCTAACACGGGGGCGCTCACGTACACACACAATCACTCAATTTGAACACAGTGCCTGCCTGTCTGTTATGTTTTCTGATTTTATCAAAAGGAATTTAAGAGCGTGACCCCAGGAAAGAGCTCAGTGCTTTGTTGGTAATTATTTAACATTTAGTATATTTACATCTTATAGAACGTTTCGTGTTATGCAGTCTTAACCTCAAGGTGATTCTTGAACACCCCCCCCCAGCACACACACACTTTTATGACAAATAACACTTGTAGGCAGCTATTGTGTTTGAGTATTTCCACATACAGTCCATGCTTTTAGGCTGTAGAAGCTTGTTAAATTGATGCAGTATTTGTTAATGAGTATAATGAAAGACTAGAGGCATTTTGTGGGTTTTGGCTTAAAGATGAACACTTACTTTAATCACTATAATTTCTTCATAAATTCCATTCTGGTTTTGAGTTCCATTCCCGCATTTTTGAAAGCGACGGCAAATTAAGTGTGCTTCTCCTCTGGCAGTTTCCTCCTGTGATTTCGAGTCGCCGTGCCTCTGGACTTTATCAAATGACAGCCAGCAAACGGAATGGCTGGTGGCATCCGCGCGCCAAACGCGGCGAGCGGGTCGGATGCCTGAGGCGGACCACTCGGAGGGGAGCGCTGATGGTGAGAGTCTCACTGCTCCGTGCTTCACAACATCAAATATTCATAAGGGAAGATCTTGCAGTTTTTAATCAGGGCCCTTTTGTCTTTGATATACAATCTGCTGTTTTTCTCAAGCGTGTACCAACCCCTTTCGGCGACAGGGTTACGAAACAGGTTTATAACAGCCGTTTAATGTGAAACCATTTTTTTTTTTTCTTTCTTGAAGGTCACTTTCTTCTCTTAAGCCCCCCCACTGGCACCGAGGCTTCTAGGAGATGCGAGTATCTGTTAACGAGCCCGATCGTGCCCAGAAGCGAGCATGGGTGTGTTTTGCGTCTGGCCCTGTACGAGACGCTGCCGTCGGCAGGGAACCTCACAGTCCGCATCGAGCCGCTTCACTCCGGTTCCTTTGTTGATGCCGTCGTGCTCAAGCCTGAGAGAAGAGATCAGGAAAGGTCGGCAAAAAAACACTAAACAGTGAAGTGTTTTTTTTTTGTTGTTTTTTTTTAATATATCCATGAAATGTAATGAGCAAATCAGATTTCCATATTGTCCCCAGAGTTGTTCTCTGAGGGTTTCCCACTTTGTTCCCATTAAACCCCCCCCCCCCAAAAAAAAAAAACCTCTAAATTGTCCAGAGGTGTGGATTTGGATGTATATGGTTATTGGCAAATTGGGACCGATCAGAAACTGTGGACAAGCCAGACGTGGGCCACAAGCCGTAAATTGAGTACCGACCAAAATTGTTACGCGCACCCCTGGTTATTATCACACATCTCATGCAGCTTTTGTATTGGGAGTCATTAGATTGTGCAAATGGTTATAACGGTGTGGCTGCTCGCTGTTGATAATTCTCCCCAACTTTCCCATTTAATTAGTGCCTAATTTGTGTCTAACGTGCACCCTGTTAAAAGAATACAATTTTGTATTGAATGCAGTGATGGGCTGTGGCTTCGCCCTTTTGTGGTTCTCAAATCTTTGAGAAATAATGTTCCTCCCGCCTTTGTGGAGCAGAATACATTTTTTTTTTTGGGGGGGGGGGCGTGGGTAGTATTGTTTGTACAGATAAGACCAGGTACTTGCTATTGATTTAATACAGTAGTGCGGCCATCTCTAGCAGAGCTAAAAGCATTCCTTTCTCCCGATGCCGACTCTGGAAATTAATTTATATAATCACCGTGGACAGAAGAAGGATGGATGGGCATATGCGGTAAGTCTGCCATGTCAACCTGTTTGTCTATTTTTAGCAATGTGTCACACTATTGCTTGTACACGAACTATATGCTCCGATTTGCACACGTATGACATGAAAACTGCTTAATTGTGATTGTGGTATGTGGTATGTTACTGCGTTCATTGGAAGTAGGGATGCAAAGGGACTGAAAACTGAAATATTTGACACATCCGCCAGTGGTTATTTCCTATATTTTCCGTCCATAGGAAGTTTCCAAGTGCTAACAATTTCACAATACTGATAATGATGTTTGCTCCTCAACTCTATAAACGTCACGACCTGTGACGGCAACTCCAACTGGTTTTACTCCAAAGGGCCCTCAAGCAAATCTCTCCTGATTGTCCAATTCTGAATCACGCGCAGTTGCGATTATCCCTCCGTAATATCGCAAATGGCCCCTCAACCGAATGAATCCAGATTGTGGGGCTAACTCGGGAAATATTACACGCCCAAAGCTGTCAACCAAATAAGACTAATTAAACAATACTTTATTGAACTAAGGAATCACTAGCAAGTGAGCAAGAGCCACAATTATTATTTTTGGTTCTGATTCAGTTACTGGTTTGGGCTGTAAAATGTTGTTGATCATTGTTTTCCAAAGTAAAAACAGATGTTTGCTACTCTATTATTTTCATTGTTTTTTACTGGAAAAAAAATGTGTTGTCAATTCACTTTATGAACGATGAGTCGACGATTAATTGATTCAATGTGACACCCCTAAAACAGACCAAAATAGGAGTCGGACGATATCACAAGATGAGAAAGATGTCGCTTGACTCAAAATCTCAGAATCCTAACGACGTAATTCAAGGACTATCGCTATCAGAATAAAAACAGTGAACAGGATCGTGACAAATGTAATCATTCCGTGACCATTCAGAATTTTCCTTCCTAGGATAAGCAGCAAACTTTTATGACTCTTCCATCTCGTTTTTCTCCAAACTGCTCTGCGCCAAATCTCTTCCGATTTTCTTATCGGCAGCAAGTAGCAGCACACCATGCACTCCTGTGACGATCTCTGCATGATCCTGTTCTGGAAATGACCCTCAACCGGATCTGTCCAGATTTATCCATTCCTGTCAGAGTTGGCGTGATCATCCCAACATGCAAAACATTCCTCCGATGAAATCTAATCTAGCCATCAAATGATATAGTTTTTCCTCACGCACTGTTTGGACTGTTCCAGATGTACTCAAACGGCTTTTCATCTTCCGGAGTTTGTTTTTGTTTCCTTTGTTAGGCGCCTTTCAGCGTGTGACGCCAGATTAGTGTCACTATTTGCGTGCAGATTGTTAGGTCAGAATAAAAAAAAAAAAAGCCCTGCTGTGTGGCCACACTTGGAGTGAAACGGATTGTTTGAGTAATACATGACATGCGCTGCCAGACTGGCAGCTCCAATAAATTGCGGTAAAACAATTTGGTAGTAGTCCTCTTGATAGAAGAGTTATTTACTTTTTCATGATATCACATCAGAATTATTCCAGTTTAATCTTATTATTTAACTGGTACTTTCAATTCTCTCAGTATCGACCGAGCCACACATTAAATCGAGGATCTTTTAATTGTTTTTCTACTTGCTTTCCCCCCACTACTTCCTTGTTTTATTGTCTTGTATTATGATTTTGCGCACTGAGTTATTTTTTTATTTATTTTTTTGCAGGACGGAGTGGGAAGCTGTGGAGACTGGAATAGGCCCAGTGGACGGGCCATTCCAGGTAACTTTGCGCTACATCGGATGCGTGCAGGACGGATCCACCGTGGCTCTCGACTCGCTGCACTTCGTAAATTGCGAAGCCGGTGAGTTCAAAGACTCCTTTAGACTTTCTATGCCGCTTATCCTGCTCGGGTTGCCCGTAAACTGGGCAGAATACCCGAGTGGAGAATGTGCAAAGTTGCAAAGTCTACACGGGAAACCGAACTGCAGAACCGTCAGGCAGACATGCTCACCACTGTCATAGACATTTATATGTTAATATAGAGCTCGTGCACGTGATGTCACCATTTTCACGGTGCCATATTGCCGGTCAAACAGAGCTGCTCGACATTGTGGGAGTCACTGAACCGGAGGAGAATATTTTCAATACCCGAGACGTGTTGTGCTGTTTGTTGTCACAACAAACGAGACTGATATTTAAGGAGATCATTCTATGGAATACCAGCTGAAAAGACCAGAAAACATTGATGGATTTTGACAATTAAACATGATGGATGGTGCCCAACTGTGTAGCGATCGCTTCATTTTAGGTAAGAATTATTCTTCTCAGTCTCAAATTACCAAAAAGTATTTATAATGGCAAGTTTGCTCATTTGACAACAACGCGTGTTCCAAAAAAACTGTCAATCTGAGAGGTTTACGAAGGTTAAGTGTAGCCCCAATCGCGTCCGTGCACGTTCCGTGGAGACGACTCTGTCCTGTTTTTTTTTTTTTCCCGAACGTAGTTAACGAATGCGAGTTTGTGTAAAACAAGGGTTGATTTATTTAAATATTGGTATTTGTATTGAAAACGAGCAGAAAGGATCGATGGATTCCGGCAAAGGTTAACGTGTCGCCGAATGCACTTCCACGTTCACAAGCCGTCAACCGGGCACTATGTGGGATTTATTCCTGATTGAGAAATGATCCGGCAACGAAGTATTTGTATGTGTCCAGACTTTTCTACGCTGTCAAATTCGTGTGAATTTCGACGACTTACTCACCAGATACGTGTGTAGATCCAGTTGTCCAAGACAAGTGGAAGCAGGGTAACACTCCACTTTCTGATCGGCTAAAACATCGACTTCGGCATTAACTGCGGGTCCTCTATACCAAGTGTCTGTCATTTTTCTACGTACCTTAGTTTATTTTCACCTTCTAAATGTCTAACGGTATCGGACAAGACTCTGGGCGTCGTGCTATAAGACATTTTCGTGTCGTCTCAAACCGACTTAGCATTGAACAATGCTTTGCCAGACCGGCAATATAGCGACGTAAACAAGTCACGTGATTTTATAATGTAGGTGCACGAGCTCTATCAATAAAATGGAAGTTCTCACTGTTTGACCGTAGACAAACGAGGAAAGTAATAAATGAGACAAATTTCTGATAGTTATCTTCTCACTATTCCAGTTGATTTTCTGTTTTGTTTGTTTTTTTCCCCTCCCGGCTGGCTAAGACAAAGAGGACGAAGTCATCCCGCCAAAAGTGGACTGTGGCGATAATTTCTACTGCGAACACTCTGAATATTGCATCGAGAGGGAACACTTGTGCGATTTCCACACAGACTGCCCTTTAGGAGAGGACGAGGGCTTCATTTGTGGTGAGGATTTATTTGGCAATAAGGCCTTTTCACGACCTGCTGATGATCCTGGTTAAATTGTGGAGGCTCTGATTGCAACACGCAGATGATTCAGACAGGCCAGGGACTCTCTGCCCCACAGCACATTTTATTTAACTTAACGATTTCAAGATGAAAATCACTCTGCGGATTCAGTATTTGAGTCACCTCCTTCCTGATGTCAGCAGCGACTAACATGGGAATGCTGAAAGCAGGCTGAAGCATGAATTTATCCGTCAACACCCCCCCCCCCAACCCATTTTAATCCACCATTGTCAGCCTTGGTCAAGGAACAAAAAAAAAATGTTTAAAATAAAACTGAAGGGGGACAAAATCGGAATGTATAACATGCATTACAAAGCAATACCAAACAAACTTGCAAGACTTGGGTAAAATAGTTTAATAATAGGTCTCTGTTTCTAGTGAAAAGTGTCTGGGTTTGTGATCCTGACCAAGGCCAATCTAAACTTATTCCAGGTGGAATATGTTGGAATAATCTTGGGAGCTCAAGGTCAAATGTTTCCATCTGCTTTTGGAACGAAATTGGTCATTTTTGACTCTCAAGCATTGAGTTATTGTTCGCACAGCTCCAGTCCTTCATGCGATTGCCGAAACCCAAGGCCTCGTATTCCCAATTTCAAAAGAAAAAACTTTGGAATTAATTAGAACGCTATTGGTTACCCTTCACAAAAAGACTGTGATGAATGAGTAAAGATGGTGTCGAGCTTTGTGTACTTCTAGTGAAAATTTTGAATGTTATTTTTCTTTTGATTTTGCCCTTATCTCCAACCTCAAGGAATTTGAAAAAGGGCGTGGTAAAGTCGCCTTGCGGCGTTCATTTAAGAGGTTTTGCAGAATTGGGCGAAAGACGTGTTTATCCAGAGCAGTTAGATTGAATATCACCGCGATTTGTAATCCTAGGAAGTATTCAACGGGCGCCTGAGGTCGAGAGCCCGCAGGGATCTCGTCAGTTCATCCGCAAAGTCAATGCGCGCAGTCACATAATGATTTTTTTTTCCATAACGCTGCTGTATAAACACGATGGGGAAAACTGATGATGATAAATACAATAGACGTATCAATAACACTGCATCCCCAAAGCATTGCATGTGTCCTACTTCAAACTTCATGACACATCGTCTCGTGGGAAATTAGAATTCCAAGGGTGGAAGTTGATCTCTCTTCTTTTCAATAAGTTCTGACGCCAAATTGCTGTCTTGCCCAGGTTCGATGCCGCTTGGTTCACACTGCTCATTCGAGCAGGATGCTTGCGGTTGGTCCCTTTCGAACCAGCAATCGTCTTGGAAGAGGGTGGCCGGCGATGACCTGCTGCAGAGAGAAGACATGCAGGGCCTCACGCTGAGCAGTACGCACGGTGAGCAATACATGCAAAGGGGGCACGTCGGTATCCAACATATTTCGAAGTTATGGTCGGCTTGGCAAATTCCAGTAATGACTTCTTTTAGCAACCCATGTCACATTTGTTACTGCGAACAGGTCGCAGGTGCTTCAACAGCAGGTTCTGATGAAGGGATATTTTTTATCACGTTGTCAGTATTGCTGTGGCCGGAGGAAAAGCATGACTTGAGTACCGAAGGCAGGCTGAGAGCAAAATTTCAAACAGGGTGGGATAAGTCGTTAGACTGCACAGTAGAATACTCAACGTGGCTTTATGTAACGAGCTCGAAGTGTTGTCGTGCTGGGGATGTACTGGGATCCAAGTCCGGCTCAGAACAACCGGCAGCCGCTAATTTGTTGGATGAGGTGCAGCTACTGGCTTGCTCAGACATGATTGTGTCCAAAGCTGAAAATACTGTGTACACACGTTTGCACAAAGGGGAAGGGTGGAGGACTCGGGGGGGTGGGGGGGCTCGGGATCTCCACACTGCAGGCTTCAGCCTGAGGCTACAGCAGTACAAAAAGTCATATTGTAGTATAACTCATATAATGGGAGCGGGTAATTTTGGGGGAGGTTTCTGCCACACGATGCCTTGAGATGAATATTAAAAATGTTTGACTTTTTTTTGCCACACAAGGTGAAAAATTGAGCGCACTACTAGGGAAAAAATTTAGGTGGCCCGTCGATTCACATGATTACACCTACGTACTTTTGAACGTCAGCAATTGTGATGATTCGTCACTAAAATGAGGGCTAACATTGCATCGGCGTATTCGGTTTCATTCATGAAATCTGAAATCCTGAACGGAGAATTAGATTTTGTTTAGCGGTCTGAATTTCTAGCCACACCACATAGGTCAAGTAGTGCACATGCGCTAATTTTTTTTTCCTCCCCCTTTCGCAAGGCAAAAAATATCAACCATGTTTCAAACATATTCGTGTCAAGGCCTCGGCAAGCAGAAAACGCACGGAAAGTTATGCATACACAACGAGCCGCAGTATCTGCTGAGAAAAACAGTCTCAAATGCCTTAATGCTTAGCAGATAACGCCGGCATGCTGTAGGCGTGAGCAAAGATTGTGCCATAGCTGATTCAATTCTGGTGGGGGGGGGGGATATTTATATATTTAATTCAATAAGCTGTTAATCATTTTGGAAAAGAATGGAAAATCAGATCAATAAAATAAGCCTATTCAGAAATGTTATTAAATCATTAGTTATGGCCCAGCCTGCGTATTCATTGTAATTAAAGACCGTATGACAGTGTTGGCGTCGGTTAATGAAAATACTGGAGTGCAGTACAATTTAAAGGGGAAATCCAGTGGTTTGCATGAACAATGTATCCAATAGCTCATGTAACATGTACCCTATTTTGACAATGTGATGTTGAATCCTCTCTCATTTAATAGTGTTTTGAGAAGATTTTTATCGACAATTACGAATTTTCAGGGGTGCTGCCATTTTCACGAGTTACATGACTTACGTGCGCGGATTTGACGTGTAAGGTGCCGCAACAAAGGCTCGATTACATGGGACACCATTAATGCCCACCGCTGATTTCTCGGATTTATCCTCATCTGATGAAGAAATAGCAGTATCGGTTGATCGGGAAGACGGAGGAATACTTCCATACAGATTTGAACCTGTGGCTGTAAATAATGTTGAATATTCGGATGAATCTTCAGGCGGAGTGACGCGGAGTCTGACTAGCAAGCTCTGGCGGTGGGCCACGAGCCTATATCGGACGCCGAAGCTCGGCTCGCGGCCTCCGCCGGACGCCGGATCTCGCTCGTCAGACTCAGCGTCATTCCCATCCAGAGAACCATCCGTGGCTGCCGGGGGCCTTTGATTACGCACTGACGTCCCTCGCGTAGGCCTCCGAGTAGTCAGACTCTGGCGTCATTCTGCCTGAAGAACCATCCGAATATTCAACATTATTTACAGCCACACGGTCAAAACTGTATGGAAGTATTCCTCTGTCTTCCCGATCAACCGATACTGCTATTTCTTCATCAGATGAGGATAAATCCGAGAAATCGGCGCTGGGCACAATGTAATTGAGCCTTTGGTGTGGCACCTTACACATCACATCTGCGCACGTAAGTCATGTGACTCGTGAAAATGGCAGCGCCCCTGAAAATTCGTAATTGTCGATAAAAAAACTTCTCAAAACACTATTAAATGATAGCGGATTTAACATCACATTGGCAAAATAGAGTACAAATTACATGACCTATTGGATACACTGTTCACGCAAACCACTGGATTTCCCCTTTAAGTATTTATTCCAGTGACGCCACCACTGTAGAAACAGACCCCTGTTCTAAACCTAGTACTCCATGTACACAATAAAAGCACCAAAGTCAAGTTACAGAAGTTGAAATCTATGCAGCCAAAGATTATTCATAGTGGCACTTTTGGGGATTTGGGGTCTCACGCCTCTTCCGACTACTTCTACTGCATATGCCCCCATAAGCAGATCTAGCACGCATTGTCCAACATATGTTCCATTTCAGATGAGCAATATTTGTTTGGCCCACGGAACGTGCAGCCACTGTAGTCCTTCATATCGCTGACCTGACTTGATTCCCAGTCATTGCCCCATTCACAATCTTCACGTGATTTACTGCCCGTCAGTCCGGGGTGAATTCTGCAGAAGTCGACTACGCTTGGCTCCAATTTCCCAGAAAGCCCCAACGGGATAAGTGCTATAGGAAATGGATTGATGGATACATTAGTGTAGATGGTATCTCCAAATCACTGTGCTGCCGTGGCATATTAGTGTACCTCTAAAGATTATCAAGCGTGACCGGGCGGGGTCTTATCCAATTTCTCCTACTTAGTCTGAAGATGATTATTTATTCAGTCCAAACGTTTCTTTTTGAATCTACAGTACCTATGCCAGTGATGTATGGTGACGAGTTGCACCATTACTTGTCATAATAATTCACCCTTTTATCCACCTGCTGCGATTCATACAACAGGAAAAATACCGTAATTTCCAGCCTACAAGCTGCGACTTTTTTCACACGATTTCCACCCTGCGGTTTATGCGGTGATGCGGCGCTAGCGTTAGCGCACATGAGAGTTTAACGCTAGCTCTACGCTCGGGTTAAACTCTTTCTGTGTTCCGAGGCTTATAACCGGGTGTGCTCCGTAGGCCGGGAATTACGATAACTTTGCGTTCTTCTAGCGAGGCAAAGGGTTCACACTGAGTTAGTAAATTGAGATGAGATTACCATAATTAAAACATGTGCCTCGGCTCAATCAAGCTGGAGACGTACAGTCTTCGGGCACAGAAGTGGAGGTCCGTTTTGAACAGTGCATGACACTTTTTATGTCTACCATCAGGATATTTCTTGTTTCTGGAGATCAGAGAGACGCATACCCTCCAAGAGGCATTTGTTCAGAGCCCATTTTTCCATCCTCCTGTCGCCAATAATACATGCCAGGTACGCCATTCAGACTTTTATTGCCCTACCATACACTTGAAATGATAACGATTTGTTTAAAATGTCATTTGTTTGTGCAGATGCGTTTTTCTTTTTACCTGTTTGGCTCCTTCAATGGCTCCTTGTCAGTGGTAATAGAAGAGAACGGGACCTCTGCGGCATCGCAGATCTGGGAGGGGCACGGTCGGTGGAAGGATGACTGGGAGCATGTAGTCCTGCAGCTGACTGACCTTCATCATGGGTACTTACAGTATATTCACACAGCAGATACTTTTGTGATGCATTACTCAGACTGCGTTGAATACTTCGATGCAGCTTTAAGTCTTTATAGCATAGATGCAAAAAAAAAAAAAATGCTGCAAATATTGGCGTTTGGGTCATGTTGACCTGCTCAACTCAAAATGTTCAGTGGTAGGTCGTACTTGGCCATTTAGGGACAGACATCAGCGACATTGACTCTTTTTTTTTTTTTTCTAACCAAGTCCTTGAGCAATAAAAGTGCCTCCAGATGAAATTTAAACTATATTAGAAATGCGACGTTTTCCTTTTTTGCAATCTGTTATATTACGTTTTTGCATAGCTTTGATGGTTCCAACGTGATAGTGGTGGTATTTAGAAGTTTATTAAGTCAGAGATCCCCACGACTTTTTATTGATACGGTTAGTTGGTACTTGGAGGTTCTCTGGTACTCCACATTCATCTAAGTGTAATACTGGTAGGTCAGAAATGTTTGGGTTTTGTCCTGCAATAGTGCATTTGAAGGCCACTGAAGTCAGAATTCCTTCTTCTAAAATTGGATAAAAGCAGATGCAGTAGTCTGATGACACAAAACAATAGCAGGAATCAAGTCTCATCACACCAGACAAGAATTTTGTTTTATTCTCCACTTTTGCTGAACAAAAATAGAGCCTCGATTTCCTCTTGTGGATTCCACCGCTGTCGTCTGATGCTGCTCTAACCCATCTTTAAAGACTTGACAGCCTTCACATTCGGATATCCTCTTCTAAATGCACAGGGATTGGATCACACGCTGAGACCTTCCATTTTTACAGATTTAGAATTGATATCCTTGAAAGAAAGAATGAAAATGTAGTGTAGCTATTCCAACGGTCAAACTTTCACCATCATACATTTTTAAAATATAGTAGAAAGTTGCCAAAATTTCCAAACGTATGCTTTTGAATATTTTAATTTTCTGTCTGATACCCTGAAGACATGGATTTGGGGATAGGGATGCTCCTTATTCATTAGTTGTCTTTAAAAAAAAAAAAAACACAAGTGGGGTTACTTAAATACTCTTAATTTGGTGCAGTGAATATCTGCCTCCATATACAGAAATCATCATACATTAGATTAAATCTTTTCCCGTCTGCATGTTTCTTATCTTTGACAATATGATTTTTGATCATATACGGCTGCATTGTTTGCAGTTATTTTTTTCGTGTGCTGCTGTGAAATTGCCTGTCTGCCTGTTTTTAACCGTCTCACTGCTGCTCAATTCTATACGGCTCTTCTACCAGCCGTGTTTCCCCCTTCTCGCTTAATTTCCGTTAAACAAACCAGCTCAGATCTTGGTTCCAATAATCTTGCAGAACCATCCTAGACTCAGTGGCTCCAGGAAAAACTGCCCAGCTCAAGATAAATCCTCAGCCCTCGTTCAACAAGAGAACTCGCACAGCGAGACAGGCGTGCCGCAAAGCCGAACTCAGTCAATCCCCTGAGTTAAATTGTCACGACCCGTATGTATGATTGAAAACAGACTTCTGAACCGTCCTTAGCCTGTTTGCCGAGTCATCCCCTGAAATGTGCAATAGCTTCCTCTACCTTTTCATTGATAACTGATTGCTGATTGCTGCTGCTAGGGGTAACATGCTGGATAGCACAATCAGCTTTAGTAAAAAAAAAAATGTTATTTCTCTTGGCAAATGACTGACGACAATGTGTGTTTTGTCCTGGTGGACTTAACTGCAGTATCTGATGCTGTGGTGGTTCAGTTATGGCACCTTGTAGGCATTATTGAGAGCAATATGGATGGGTTTAAAATCATTCCTGGCAGACAGAACTCCGTGTGTAAAGCTTCATTGTCCATCTCTGTTCTGCTCTTTTATGGAGTTCCACAGGGTTCACTTTCAGGGCCCCTGCTTTTATCTTTGTATTTTATTTTATTTTTTGTCCCTAGATTCCATCTTGAGAAAGCGTGATATTTCCTTCCATTGCTGTGCCACTAAAGACAGATGCTTTCTCCTAACAACTGCCTTTATATTGACTTCAAGATATTAAAACCTGGATGGCCTCAAACCGTGAAGAAAACAGAAATGATGGTATTCAGTTCAAAGTGCCCCTTGGAAAGCCCCAACAGGGCTAATACCACGACTATGCAAAGTAAACATTCTTGAAGTTGACATTTAAGTCGGACATTGACTTAAAAGTGGATAACGCCAACAGCTAATGGATCCTGCTCATTTTTATTCCTTGTCCTTCAACTCAACATGAGATGTTGCCGATGTTTTGCCGTTTTATTTCTGTGTTCAACTTTGTTTTTGTTTTCTGTGCAGAACTTAGTTTCAACTGTGGTTGTTTTTTCAAAGTCTGCTTTAAATATAGCCGAGTTGATCTAAGTGCGTATGTATGGTGCATTGATTATATAACGCAAAGCCTACACACATGGAATGTGTTTTTCTTCAGGTTCCGCATTAAGGTGACAGCTGTTTGGCTCCAGGGCTCCGACGCCGATGTAGCCCTGGATAACATCGCAATGGCTGCAACCTGCTTCGACACAGGTGAAAAGTCATCCGAGACCTCACATTTTTATCGTCAACAAAACAAAGCAAATATATTTATAGAACACATCTCATACACAATGTGTTTCAATCTGATTAAAGCACTTTAGGATAGGAGCCCTTTTAATTATTTGACCAAAGAAACTTAAACCAGAGGTTCTCAATCATTTGGATCCTGGGACCCCAGAGATGCCATACACTAAATTAAATTAAATTACTTTGAAATTTTATCCACGGTCGCTCACTGACATCCACTGCTTCAACCAACAACATGGCTGCGAACAGCATGGAACTAGTTTACGAAAGCGTGCTCAGTGATGCTATTTGATTGCCTTTTGAAGTTTCTTCTGATCACTTTCATGAGTAGTTTTCAAAAGTGCCTACCAAGATGAACCCCCTGCAAGAATCAGATATGAGCGGAATAATTTTCACACTGTTTTGAGTATGACGTGAAAGGCAATTACGGTGTCAGTGGCGCTGAACATTTCCAAAGACATGGCCCCCATTTATATGTTGCCAAAGCAGTGATTTTTATCATATTGTTGGAACCTTTTTCCTCTGAGGTAAGTGCTTAGAAGCGGGAAATAATTTTTGGACGTTGCCTTGCCTCACCTGTATGCCTCTATACAGGAAAAGAGCGTGAGAGAGAGAGAGAAATTCAGCAGACCAGTTTTACGGTATATATAATGTCACAGTCCTGTCAGTGATTTCAAATGTCCTAAAGGAAAGGTAGAGAGGAATAATTGGTTGTGTGTGTTTTTTTTTTTTTATTATTATTTGATGCTCTGATACCAATATGGACTCTATAATTTATTGCAAATGATTTTACTGAGCACAGTTTGAGAACCATCGCCTTGTTGGATTGCAATTTTGCTTTCGAAGACTCACATCCGACCACCAGCTCTTCAGTCAGTCTCCATTCAGTTTTTTGTCGAGCTGCACTGGGTTTTACAGAGAGCTTTTTCTAATATTATGACCCATTGCGGCTTCAAGGGCTGAGTCATTCAATTTAATGTTCCCATTTTCTTTTTTTTTGGAGAGGGGGGGGTTGAATTTGTCATTCTTCACTTAACAACACCTTTCCTTTCTGTCTCATGTCAGATCTCAGCTCACTCGTGCCGATGGCTGACCTGAGGGATTTCTTTAGCCCCGTCGCTGAGCCTTCACTTTCAGGTGATTTCCCAAAGTGTGTCATTTCTAATCCATCATGAATGATGAATCTTATTAGCGAGTAATGGATTGTTTATCTTGTGTGTCTGTTGAGGCATGAAGCTTCCAAAGGAACAGTTAATCCATTCTACAATAGCACTCATATTCCAGGTGCCTCTTGGAATGTTTAAAACCACAGAGCAGAACTTTCTTGTCTGTCCTCCCCAACGTCTTCTAGAAGCGTCTCTGATGATGTGGTTCTTCAACCCGTGCGGCGCCAGCGGTCCTCACGGGCCGACCCAGGCCCAGTGCGACAGCACGTACAGGAACAAAAATGTCAACGTGACAGTGGGAAAGGAAGGACCTTTGAAGGGGGTCCAAATGTGGAGGGTCCCCGCCACCAACAGATACCTGTAAGTCACATTGAGCCATTCCCAACCAGGGCGCCATGTCACATGACCGGTGAGAAATCATTGTTGGTACCGCTGATGGCAGAAGGTACAACAAAAGTGTAGAAGCCACCTGTTATTTGTGTTCTAAGTCAAACTGTGAGTAAATAGAGACGAGGTCGTCATTATTTCAGCATTTTCACATTTTGTGACTTTTTGTTTGTTGTTCCGCAACCCTAGCGTGGATTAGCGGAATGGAAAATTAATGAATAAATGTTTGGTGTTGGGCCATGAGATTTTTTTTTTTTTTTCCTCATGTAAAATGGCTCCCTTGGCTCAATCGAGTTTGGATTCAAATAACAGGATTTGTCTTGCAACATGGACACGCATGCATGAGAAAATAAGATCCTGTCATGCACATGCAATTCTGAGAGCTCTGATGAGCTTATCATGTCGCTCCATGTGCGTCTCAGATGTCAGGTCACCGCAAGTAATGGTCCTAATGAAGGCGCCAGAGTACATCTTGTGCCTGTAAACTATAATACACAACTTCACACAAGATGCGAGTTGATCTTATACTTTACAAATGGAGGACAAAGTATCGGGCGAATGTGTTGTGATTATTCTTTTCGGAATAAAACGTTTGATGCGTTCAACACTTCAGACATAAAGCTTACAAGAATACTCACAGGCACGTATTCTTTATCCTCTGGGAACCAGGATAAATTTGAGTGGGGTCACTCATGAGCTGAGTCTGTTGCCTTGCATAGTTATCTTACACTGTTCTCAGGTGGCCTCGGTACACACAATAGAAGGAGTCAGAAGAGAAGAGACAATATGCATTTAACAAATGCAAAAAATGTCACAAACAATGTTTCATTTCATAACATTCTAAGGCATTGTCTTTATTGTATATTTTTTGTGAAGTTAGAAAGTATGGAACATTAACAATAAAAACAATATAAACATGTTTGTTGTATTTTACGTGGTGGCTTAAAGCCGATTGATAGCATTTCCATTCATTTCAGTGGTGAAAGTTGATTTGAGCTACAAATTTTTGGAGTAATGAGCAGGGTCGCAGAACAAATTAAACTTTTTATATCTACTTCATTACATTCCACCACAGACATTAAGAATGTGGATTGTTCCTTCGTTCAGGATTTCAGCTTATGGAGCCGCAGGAGGGAAAGGGGCCAAAAACCACATCAAGCGCAACCACGGCATCTTCATATCGGCTGTGTTTCCTCTGGAGAAAGGAGAATTGCTTTACATCTTGGTCGGCCATCAAGGAGAGGACGCATGCCCGGGGGTGAGCGTGGCGACCAAGACAGGGGGACCTGGATTCAAATCGTGGATTCACAGTTTTGATTGTGCTCCTCATCTTTTTATGCAGAGAAATTTGCAAACCCAGAAGATCTGCCTGGGGGAGTCGTTTGTGATCGACGAGAGACGCGAGGCTGGCACGGAGTGGTCCGGAGGGGGAGGCGGAGGGGGAGGAGCTACCTTCGTCTTTAAGGTACGTCATGGGCAGTCTCATTTGCTGCTGATTTGCATGAATATTTACATATGCTTACTGAAGAACGTGCAAGAGGGACTGTCATGATCGTCTTTAATGTCTCAATTGCTGCGAGTGAAGTTATCGTCCCTTCCCTTTTGGTGTTTTGCTTGTTTCCTTTCACATTTCTTGACCAACACAAACCACTCCAACATCTTTTTATGTTGGATATGTCCCAGTTTCCCAAGACAAGTGAATGAGATTCAGCAATAACTATCAGATCATCAACGTTCCCAATGTGATGCAAATATTTTATATCGTTAACCTCCTCCTTCAACATTTCTAAACCAGTTCAAATAATTCCAAATGAAAAGTGTTCAGCTCATTCATGACACAAATGAAGCTTTTTCTAACCTTCCCAAAATTCAAACATTTTCACAATAAGATCCCAAATAAAGATATATTTGACAAATCAATTTATGGGTGATGATCTCTCATCAGATGGACGGCGACAAGATGGTTCCCTTGCTGATTGCGGCCGGCGGAGGAGGAAACGCTTACATGGAAGACCTTGAGTCCAGTTTGGATCAGGTACCGCTGGAGCAGTTTGAGAACAGCACCACAGCACCCGGCACCAACGGCCAGACTGGTGCTGCAGGTATGGATGTGATGTCAAAAAAAAAAAAAAAAAAAAGATTTTCTTCTTAGACTGCATCTATTTGGAAGTGTCAGCTTGAATCACTTTCACCATCATGCGTTTTTTTTCCTCCTTAGCAGCACAATCGATGGAAATCGAATCTGGTTTTCACTGAGGCTGATTTTTATGCACAGCTGGCCTTACATTTGTGGTTTTATTGACGTTTTACATAATAAGTACAGTGAGACGTACACATGCTTAAGTATAAACTTTTTGTTTACCTCTGATGTCTTTTGACACTTAGGATCGGGTGCCAGCTGATGTTTTTGGCCTTTTCAGGCAATCTAATCGCTGTGATTCATTTCCGATGTACCTGAAGTTACCGTGACGACAAAATCAGTACAGTGTATGTTTCCTTGCTTTATCACCATTCACCTATTGCAGGATCAGTGCATTGCAGATTTTTTTTTTTATACATGCCATGCAAAATTCACCATATTGTGAGATTTTTACTGGATATTTTATTCTTGTGGCAGCACGGTGGCTCAGCTGGTAAAGCGTTGGCCTCTGAGGCCCCGGGTTTGATCCCGGCCCCCACCTGTGTGGAGTTAGCATGTTCTCCCCGTCCCTGCATTGGTTTTCTCCGGGCACTCCGGTTTCCTCCCAGATCCCCAAAACATGCAACATTAATTGGGCACTCCAAATTGCCCCTAGGTGTGATTGTGAGTGCACCTGTTTGTCTCCATGTGCCCTGCGATTGGCTGGCAACCAGTTCAGGGTGTACCCCGCCTCCTGCCCGTTGAAAGCTGGGATAAGCTCCAGCACTTCCCGCGACCCTTGTGAGGATAAGTGGCAAAGAAAATGGATGGATAGATGGATGGATGGATTTTATTCTTGTGGCAAAAAAAAGGCTTGTATTCGAACAAATACAGTCAGTAGATGACAGTACAAAAAGAAAGACGCTAAGTAGAGTGCAGTCTGTATCTGTTCCCATCTTGAACATTTTGCTTAAACTTGCTGGATAATAAGCGTTCAGAGATAATGTGTACTTCTTGAGGACTTAAGATTAAATTTTAACTTCAAGCCATTGCAAAAAAAACCCCCCACAAAAACAGTTCCACTAACAACTATACTCCAGTATATCAATTTTCCCTTGCCAGTCTGTGTTAGCATTGAGCTAACGAACCTGAAAGCATAGTTGCGTGATTGTTTTGAAATGTCAACGCAGTTGTTTGATGTTTACTTTAACAGTAAACATCGTATGCGAGTGGGAATAAACAGTTTGAATCGTTCCCCCCAGAATTATACACTCTCTGCCAAACTGCAGCTTGTTGTGAAGAGGGTTAAGTTGAGTTCACTTGCCGCCACCCAGCTGAACGACAGCTCTCGAAAGACTAATGTATGCAGATCTTGTTGTGCCATGGTCAGGGCTGTTTTTTCAAAGCAAGGACGCCCTGGCAAAAAGAAAAGACTTCATGTGTATGGCTTGCATATATCGTGTTTGTATAGTGCACACATTCCTACATTAGTTACATTTTAATCTGTGGAGTATCCCATTATCTACTGCTGCCATGTGATGAAAATAAGTTTTCTCTGCAAATGTAACCGAGTTGCAAGAAACAATTTTGTCACACACGGCTCTCATTTTCCTGTCTGAATATTCCAGACAAGCAGTGCTGACTCCAAATATTCAGCAAAAACTGGGCCATTCTTCCTGTAAATTTAAACTGTTCAAGTTAGCTGGCATTTTCTTGTCAAATTTAAAATATAGAGTGAAGAAATCTGTTTCTCTGGAGCAAATGCATAGATAGATCTGGGGAAATTATTGCAAAATGAGAAGCAGAGGTTGAAGTTTTTCTTGCCTCATTCAATACAAAGTAAGTCCCCACAGTTCAACATGGACACTGTGTACTTAGAATAAAGTGACAAGTATCGCTACTAAGACTTGGAATCACTTGATTTTTAGGGTGCGTTTCTGTGTCAATCAAATGCGGAATGCCGCTTTTGTTACCAGAACTTTCCAGGGCAGGGTTTGGCCATTTCATCAGTGGCTGGTCAGTGTTGCCAAATTTGTGTCTTTGATTGGGGGAAAAAAACAAATCATAATCAATAAAAGCACTGAGCGACTTACATTTAATGGTGGTAATGGAGACCTCTGGTGACTCTGAAACTGGAGTGTTCACCAACTCTTGTATAGTACAAACCTCTCAGGTTGAACACAATCCTTTCCAGACGAACAATTGGAATTTTCCCAGAACCAAATATAGGGGGAACGCACTTTACTTTCACTTTAAAACATTTTAATTTTAACTGTCATATAAGTATAAAAAGCAGTAAACCACTTGTAAAAAGACCAAACTATTACAATCATCATGCCGGTCGGTCACTTGGGGTTTTGCCGTCAGCCTGGAATTAACATTACTAGCATAGCTAACGGCTAATAACAAACACGTTGGTGTCCTCACAGGTGGAGGCGGAGGCTGGAAAGATGCTCCTACGGCTAACCTGGTGGCCGGCAGGTCCCTGGCGGAGGGTGCCGACGGAGGTGCGGCGTGCCTTTTGTCCCAGTCCAAACTGGGTTGGTCCACCAACGGGGGGTTCGGAGGTGGAGGTGGCGCCTGCACGGCTGGAGGAGGCGGAGGTGGCTACAGAGGTGAAATATATTCACTTGGTACTTACTTACATTATTCCTGTATGCATGAAAATATGGGGACACCTCACATTATACCTAAAGCAAATGATGGAAAAGCTTTGTTCAACAATCCATGCCATTGACGTGCAATGACGTCAAACTGATGTTCTGTTCCAGTTCTTCCAAGATCCAATCAACCTTTTTATTTACCCGCTCCAACACGTTCGCTTTATGTTCAACTAAATGTGCCAATATTCCACACTGAGGAAGAAAATTGTGCAAGTAGATTCAGATGTGCTCATTATTTCAGTGTATATACGGTACTTTATTGGGTGGCACAAGATTTTTCTTCAGTGAAACACAGTAGGTGCCTTTGCAAAGTTAAAGTTCGCAAATGCTGCCCTGCTCTTTAGAAAAATCCTTTTCCTACAAATTTGAAAGCATAGAGTGGTCCAAAATGGCTCAATTGAGATTCAGGGGTAACAGATGAACACACTGATAAGGGTTTGTGTCCCTCTACATCTTTACCCACTAGAATGGGTTTCAAACCTTCCTTGTGCGTCAATTGTGTGACAGGCGGTGACGCTGTGCTTACCGATGACATGAAAGCCGACGGTCGTGATGGGATCTCCTTCATTAATCCAAATGGGGAGATGTACCTCCAGCCTCTGGCAGGTGAGTTTGAAAGCATTATAGTGGTGTGATGGATATAGTTAGATAGATATAGTGATAAATAGATCAGTGATTGAAGCTGCTTTGCCACCAGTCGGGCGAATCGATGGTAAGCATGCAAAACCGTCACACCTGCCAACAACAGCAGCAACTCAATTGTGACAACCCTCAGGTTACACACACATACATCACAGACCTGAATAGGGAGACTCCATTTCCATTTTCCGGGCCACTTATCCTCACTAGGGTTGCGGGTGTGCTAGAGCCTATCCCAGCTATCTTCAGGCGAGAGTTGTGGTACACCCTACAAATATAAAACCATTCACACTCAGATTCACACGTATGGAATTTTAGAGTCTACAATAAACCTAGCGTGCATGTTTTGGGGATGTGGAAGAAACCCACGCAGGCACAGCGAGAACATGTAAGCTGTACACAGGCGGGGCCGGGATTTGAACCCCAGCCCTGAGAATAATGAGGGTGATGTGTAAAACAGCAAACAGGGAAACCCTACACCTCCAATTCAGAGGTGAATAAGTCAAACGGCTTTAACAAACAAGAAGATTCCAGTTGCCTCGATTCCACTTTTATTGATTACCGGGAGAGTGTATACTGGCACCGGGCCTTCAAGCCAAAATATGAAATCCTGATCGCCATCTGAGCATTCCTGGTAAGACATCCATTGCGTCATCCGTTTGTGTTGAAATGTCTGACAACCCTCATATTTGCTTATGTACCACAGCTTTGTTTTTGTCTTCACGAGACGACTCGCCATCTGACTGTGATTATCTAGTGGGTGGCACATGACTAATTCACCACCTCATGCCGCCACTTGCCCTTGCTGCAGTGCTTAATCTACAAGTTGGAGTCCACGGCAAATGAAAGGCATTAGGAGTACGACTCAGGGGCGAAAAAAACAAAACAATTATTCCCAATGTCATCTGCTTCAAACATATTCAATAGCGAAAGGTTATTGTGTTACTGTAGGTTTAAAAAAAAAAAAGAAAAAGTGGAATAATTCCATGTAGATGAAAATGGGAGTTTGCTGTAGTACTTTAGAAACTGTCTGAGCTCCCTGAACGCACCCAACTAACATGACGTTGTTTTTCGTGTTTCTTGAAGTCATGGAGAGTCATGGAGAGTGTGAAATCGAAGTGGTCCAGAACTGCAGCCACTGTCAGTCCCAGAGCTGCAAGCAGGATGAAGTCACACACCTCATCCTCTGCCTGTGCCACAACGACAAGGTTCTGGCCAGCGACAACGTCACCTGCGTTGATACAGTAGGTGAGGAAATACTGTATTACAGTATTGATCAGCGTGTACTGTATTACTGCCTCTGATTTGGAATACTTCACTTTCATGACCTTGCCTTACAGACGGAAAAACAAGACTATATCATACATGACAATAGACCTTTCCGGAATGTTTGTAAACAACGGGTACCAGAGTATTTTTTATGTGGCAGCATATGGTTTAAAAACTTGGGCTTGCACTGACAGCTAAAGTTTTACATTTCCTAAATCTAAATTAATCCAGAGCTGGTGGGTGAGGAGGATAAATCAAAATGGTAGTGATAAATACTTATACTAAATAGATTTCAGAGCTACTTCTAGATGGACAGACTGGTGACTAAATGTCAGTCATCGAGACGTGGAAGGGATTTAGGTGGTAGGAATGAAGGTTTAACTCATAATTCATGCTATTTATTCAATTTTCTCAATCACTCTTGGTTAAATGAAATTGGATTCAGTTGCTGAAAGATGTTACGTTACTTTCTGGCTTCCTGAAACGATTTACCTCAGCCTTGTTCCAGATGTACAGTAGTTTAATCTATTCAAGATGTCAGCTGTGGGTGGCAATTGCATATTCTCCGCATGCCTGCGTGGGTTTACTGCAGGTCCTCTGGCATCCTCACACCTTTCAAAAGCCACCCGACACTGTTAGAACGGCACCTTGACTTTTCCTACCGTCTTTTTGTCGCAGCTCCTGCGGTCCCACCTCCTCCGGACCAGATGTCGACCACGCTGGTCCTGGCCGTGGTCACCTCCACCGTCGTCAGCGGCGTGGCGTTGATCTGCGTCGGCATCATCCTCAGTAAGAGACTCCTGCAGTTTTGCGCCGACACGGTGCCCGCCACCTTTCATCGGCTGTGAGGCGTCTGCTCACGTCCGTGGGAACAAGCGCACCCTTGAGCAAATGGTTGGTCAAGGTTGATCTCCTCCACAAATCATGAGAGGAAAAGGTGGCATTAGAAAAAAAAAAAAGGCATTGCGTTCCAATGCGGAAATGCTATTGCTCTTTGTTCACGGACTCTTACACTATGTACAATGAAGAAAATAAGTATTTGAACACCCTGCTATATTGCAAGTTCTCCCACTTAGAAATCATGACATATTTGCTGCTGCATCGCACAAATAAATTGTTAAAAAATCATACATTGTGATTTCTGGATTTTTCTTTTTGGATAATCTCTCTCACAGTGGACATGTACCTACGATGAAAATTTCAGACCCCTCCATGATTTCTAAGTGGGAGAACTTGCATTATAGCAGAGTGTTCAAATACTTATTTTTTTCACTGTACATGTTAAAAACTGAGCAAAACCCGTGTGAGATGTGGAGTCCTTTTAAGTTAACGACCATGTTTTCATTCCATTTTGAAAGCAGCACCCAATGAGCACTCATATATATATATATATAATATATATATATATATATATATATATAATATATATATATATATATATCAGAGAGAGAGAGAGAGAGAGAGAGAGATTCACAAAAGAGGAGGGAAAAACAATTGAATTTTCCATCTTTTTCTGCAACGTGTCAGTTTCTGGATTATATAAAGCCACAAGCCGCACCGATGTTTTGTAATAAGTGTTGCAAAAAGTCACTTGTGCTGCCTTACAATCCCACATCCTCAGATAATGCTCACCAAATGCTCTTGCTAAGACTTCGAATGAGCTATTACTATTATTACTATCATTATTATTATTGTTGTTATGAGACTACGCTGATATTTTGTTAATTTATATACTCACTGTCAGGATATATTCACCACTATCTCCAGTTAATATCCCACACCGACCTCAGTGTAACCTTACACGCATACTGCATGAAACTGCATAAGACCGTGAGGGTTTCCACTGCTCTCATTTTGTACACCTTTTCAACGACCTCCTGAGAAACTGCAAGAAAATTCCACTCTTCGTATCTAATCTCCACGGCTCTCCATAACCTGTTTGTTCGGAGTGCAGCTGGGAGTAATAAGTGAGGTTTTCTTTGTCTGACGGGCATCTGGAAGAGTCGTGCACTGAAAAAGCAGGCATGGCAACAGATGACTGCTTTGACACCCTCTATTAAATCATCATCCATGGAGAATTTGGCAGAAACCCACCCAGGAAAAAAAAAAAAACACACACGACACATTCACACGCACACATGACACATTCCACCTCTGTTTGTTGTTTTGGAGTTTGAAGAACAATTATTCTGTAATCTAATATATGCGCAGTTGATGCCACACATGCTTACAGTCTCCGGGGGTGAAAACTGCAAATAAACAAACAAGAAAAGCAACCATCATGTGATGAGAAACACAGTGGAACTTTCCAAGTTGAACGAAAATCTGTTCCGCGATCAGGTCGAAATGAAAGAAAAGATGTTTTCCATCCATCCGTTTTCTTCCACTTATGCAAGGTCGGGTCGGGGGGGGGGGGGTCTTAAGCAGGCAAACCAGACTTCCTTTCCTTAATCATTTCGTCCAGCTCTTTTGAGGGCATTGCTGAGCCACAGACACAATCCCTCCAATGTGTTTTTGATCGTCCCCTCGCAATGGGAAATGTCCAGATCACCTCACCAGGGAGGCTTTCATGGGGGGGGATCCTGACCAGTTGCCTGAGCCACCTCTTCTGGCTCCTCTCGATGCAGAGGAGGAATGGCTCAACTCTGAGCCCATGCCAGAAGACTGAGCTCCTCCCCCTCTCTCGAAGGGAGAGTCCAGGCACCCTATGGCGGAAACTCATTTTGCCTTCTTGTATCCGCAAACGAGTTTTTTCTGTCACGTCCCACAACTTGTGACCAGAGGCGAGGGCAGGAACGTAGATTGACGTAGATTCTCCCATCGCTTGTGAAAAACATTCTAATCTACTGAAACTCGTCCACTTTGGGCAGGACCTCATCCCTCATCGCACACTTGTGGGGTTATTGGAGCTCACTGAGCTGAACTTTCGCAAGATTGCACACATGAGGATGAATTGCACTCCAAGCTTTTTGGAAGAAGAAGAAAAAAATCATTCCAAATTTGACCACTTTTGAGGCTTCCGACTTTGGGGGTTCCACTGTACAATCGCCTGCATTCACTTTTATTCCGATAGCTATTAATTTTTCGACAGACTATGCTAGGTGTCCGATGATTTGTCCTCGTAATGTGGAAAAATGAAGCAACCAAAATACTAGAAACACTTTTTTTGTGCAATGTAGTGCTTTTCTGTTGTTGTATATCTTTGTAAATGCTTTATTACAACTTTGCAATGGATCAGGTGCATCTATTGTTGTGGCCAGTGAATGTTTTGTATTTTGGGTGCCACTGCTAATACTTCATGTATAAAGAAGTCACATGATGGTATTCCTGTAACATGAAAACTAAAATAAGATGGTGGCAACACTACACATTCATGAGGAGTCAAAGGCCAGGCTGTGTAATACTTCTCAAGTGCAGGTATATGTATTACTATAAATCAAATATAAGTACAAGAGTATACATACGATGGTAGCTTGGCCCACTGCTAACAGCATAGCTTGTATTTGTGTGACGGTGAATAAATGTACACCAAGAAGGATGACATTCATGGTCTACTTGTGTAATTTAAAAGGAAAGCAAAGCTCCACAGGTCAATGGTGTTTCTTCACCTGAGCTTTCCCCTATGCAGGGAGGTAGTCTGACCCCTGCCCCCCCCCCTCCTTCCCCATGTCCTCCACTTCATCCCCAACCTCCTCCTCAACATCTTGCTCCTCCTCTACCCCCTTCCCTTGCTCCATCTCTCCCCTGCCCTCCTCATCCCGCTCCCTCGAGACCCTCGCATCTGCACCGGGCGGTGGCTCGACGACACCTCTTACCTGCACGCAACGCCCCCCTCCCTGGCAGACTACCAACCTGCATCAGGGCAGCGGCGGGTGAGTCCCAGCTCACGAGTGTAGTCGAGGATTATTATTATTTTTTTTTACCAAAGGAGTAACGGCCGCATATGCATCCCTTATATATAATGTGAAATGTGTCGCAATACAGTGTTTCCCCCCAGCTATATTGCAGGTTTTTTTTATTTTTTTGCAGAGCATATGAGTCTGTTGTCCACTATATTGTGGGAATCTGTAGTTAATAGAGGTTTTTTGTTTTTGTTTTTTTTTTTTTTTTTTTTTACACATTTTTTCAGTAAACAGTGGTGGGACGAACAGTCAAACGCACAAATACAAAACGTGAGCACTCGCAAGGAGCGGAGTAGGCTAAAACTCATGTCGAGACACTCACACACCTTTTAATAAGTTCAAATGTGTTTTGTGCATGTGGAAGGCGTAAATATACATCTGTATTTCTTTAAAAAAAATCTGTGTCTGGGATTTTCACCTATAGTGAGTGGGTCTAGAACGTATCCCACGCGATAAATGGGGGTTCACTGCATTTGCATCGGAATGTTTTTCGGCGGTTGCTTGCGTTATCGCTTCCGAATCCAAAATCAATACGAGGGAACTGGTGGCTTTCGTGGCTGTAACACACATTTCAAATACTGTCTCTACCCACCCCCACCCCCTTTGTTGTTTTTCCCAGTGTGGCATCGCTGGAAAAACGATCTACAAGCGGTGAGGGGCCGCCTGCACATCCCCGAGTATAAACTGAGTAAGATCCGCTCCTCCACCATCATGACGGACTACAACCCCAACTACTGCTTCGCCGGGAAGGCCTCGGCGCTCAGTGAGCTGAAGGAAGTACCGCGCAAAAACATCACACTGTTCAGGTACAGCAAACGGACGTCTTTTAAGACTTTTAGCGAGGCCTTAACACCCCTAATTTAATCATGGAAACAGAAAAAGCAGCCAAGAATGGCTTGTGAAAGCCTAACAAAAGTGGGAAAAAGAAAAGACGGCACACTTTATTGCTTGTCCATTTATTAGTTTGCAAGGCTACTTTCTGCTCTGTGAAGGATGACCAACAGGTGTTACGAATTGCAATTTCAAAGGATAAAACAACAATCCCAAGTTTAGTCACTCAACGGTAAAAGGACAACAGGCGTCTTGTAGCTGCAATGGAAAAACATCTGTCAGTGGGATTTCGAGCCAAAGGTTTACTTGTACGATTATTAATATTAATGACAGATTTAAGATCGTATTGCTGATTGCTGGCAAAGAACCTTGATGCATTTCTAATTAATAATTTTCAGACATAATGAGCGATAGACGATAATTACGTGCGAGCTGATGACCTTTTAACTCCGGTTGGGAATCGCTGCTCTAATCTATACAGTAGACACCACATATTTTTCATAGATTTGCACGTATTTGATCCATGAATTGACCAATTTGTTTTCAAGGATGTCCACTTCGATGACCTTTGTATGACGGCTTTTTTAGAAAATTCTTGGGGGTGTTTTAAGGTCACACCTGCGCCCCTTACCAAATGTTCATTGTCCCCAGGCTGCACACGCCTGCAAAATTTGGTGAGTTTGAGAGTGTAACAAAGCCCTCAATAGTTGTCATCCACCTGCACTTTTATCCGATCCTGCACCAAACTGTAATGGCCTCTTTTTACAAACCACATTGTCCGGACCCACCAAGCATCTGCGAAGGTCCCGCTCGTGCTCATTTTTCACCCTTTGTGCTTACAGAGCTCTGGGCCACGGCGCATTCGGCGAGGTGTACGAGGGTCAGGTCCTCGGGATGAACGCCGATAATGGCCCCATGCAAGTGGCCATAAAGGTCAGCTACCATTTCACAATGTGCACCTAAACGTTTGGTGACAACTCATCAGCGGGAGCGCTATTCATTACACATAATCCGCTCAGCGGGGGTGTTCCTGTTCATGGAAAGGTCACACGTGCAGAGGAGACACATTCATGCGATGCATTTTCTTCCATGACACACACCCGAAGATGCTTTTTCCTCTTCCACAGACTCTTCCGGAAATCTGCTCAGAGCAGGATGAAATGGATTTCCTCATGGAGGCGCTGATTATGAGGTATGATTATGAGGCGTCTGCTTAATGATGTAAAGTGCCCTCAGGATACAATACAGACATTCTTGGTTTCTGACAAGCTCTGTTCGTATGTTTGCGGCGTAACATATTTGTACCCAAGTTGGAACAAAGCGCCTCACAATTCCTCACTGACTTACCCAAACAAATTACAATAGTTTAACTCTAATTACAGTTAATATTTTTAGGGTGACTTTCACAATGTGACCTCATCTCGTCTCTTATTCGCGGGGGTTACGGACCGAGCCTTGCTGTGAATATTGAACATCTGCAAGCAGTTGATGCCCAAAAAAAAAAAAAAAAAGAACCTTATAATAAATACTGTAATTGCCTGTAACAAGATTGCAACACAGGATTACTTTTGTATAACATGAAGCTCTTCAAAACACCGCAGAACCAAGAATATCAGAGACATCAAATTCTGGCTCAGTGTATCAAATTCCGGCTATTTATTTCCGTTCATCTGTCACACAATTCTCTCTTACTCGGACTCATTATTTGCTTGTTTTCGTCTCCATACACGCCCGTCATGTTCTCACTATTTACTTTTAGGGCTGCTTCGTGGCCACAGACGTCTTTATAGGCTTCCTGTGCACAGCGGGCGCTTTGCTAATGTGATCTTGACTGATTAGCTTCTGCACTATACGCTATCTGCTGGATAATGACTTGCACGTGCTCCGTTTTTCTCCCAACCACCAAACAACATAAAGGTTACCTCCTAATACTCCCGTCGGTGCTTCACTGGCCTCGTGGGAGTGTTAATAATATGCGTGCACATATTGTACGTTCACTCCGGGCTTGCACGCAGGATATTCTGAAGACGTTAGCTCATTTTCATTCATCAATGCCGTTTCCCTTTTATAGAACCACTTTGAGAAATGTCTGTGAAGTGAAGTGGGTTAAAAATTCAATTTGTGTTTATGCAGTATGTCTGATAACTGGTGATAACTGGTTTATGGCGGTGTTTTTCATAATCGTGGAAGAAAAAAAGCAGTCCACAGAAATGCTGTTTGAATGTAATTTCATGCAGTTGTGTACACGCTGCCACATAGAAAAGCCACAAGGGGGAATATTAAAAAAAGGACATCTTTGTTGTGAGCAGACATGGCAAAATGTACTCAAGTAAGAAAAGAAAAGACGGGTAAAATTAGTCCTTTACTTATGGAAAAAGTAAAACAGTACAGACTCTGAAATGAGATGAAGTTCAAATGTTCCCTGGTTTCTGTTCCTCCACGTCGTTGCTCTCTCCTTTTTTCCACCTTGTAAGACCCCAAAATCTTAATCAATTAATGAAGATTTCAGCTGTGGGGTTTTTTTTTTTTGGACATTTTTGTCATTTGTATAGATTTAAAAAAAAATAAAAAGCAATGGACTCATTTTGACAAAATAAGGAATAGACCGTATATCGCTATAAACACTCAAAGTACAGTTACAGGGAATCCTTGGTCTACGACTGATATCCGTTCCCACAGTAGCGACTTAACTCCAATTTCCACTTACGTCGGATTCCGCCGTTGAAGTCAGAATTTACATCAAAGTACTTTCTATAAAAAAACAAATACCTTGGAATAAACAAGATGACGTACTTAGCATCACTGCTGAGAGGTGGATGGAGAAGAAGAAGGGGAGGCTGAGGCTGTGCTTAGCTATTGCGAAGGAACCTGGTCCTCAATCCTCTCCATCTCGACAAGTATCAAAAAAAAAACCTCGTTTTGCAATCATTGTATCCGACGTAGGAACGGAACCCTTCACATGTGCTAAAATAGGGGCTTTGTCTTTAATCATTGTCACCACGGTCGACCAACTGAAGCCTGATTGGTGTTGGTGTCTCTCATTTCTCAGATCCTTTTATGATCTTCAGCTTCGTTTCCATGGTAATGGATTTTCTTTTGGCTGCTGAAGCATTGCTAAAAGACACAGCTTTCTTCTTTGGGGCCGATAATGTCTAAAATGGAGAGCGAAAAATGCAAAGATACTCCCGGCGCACAAACACAGACAAGCATTAGCCAGACAAAATGGCAGACAGGGGACGGGCGTTGTAAAGTCGAAACCTTTTCGGGACTCCCTGTACCTGAAATGATAGCTACTCAAGTACAGTAACAAAGTACAGTAGTTATACTGCATTACTTCCCCGCACTGTAAGGCTCGATACAACAGCAGCACCATTAAGGTTTTGATGATCCTTTTGATCAATACAATACATCAATCTAAATCAGAATTGCACTGAAAATAAACGGAATATTCACCTCTCCATCATACAGACAATGTCGTCTGAAAAATCTTTTACACTTTGCTCATCGTAACGCTTAGCGGTCTTATGAATGTCTTGTAATCATGTCAACAGTATCAAAATGACCTCCTCTTGTATGTTGAAAAAATGTAATTATTTCATCCCTGAACGATTCCAAATGTGTTCCTTGTCTTACGCCTCTGCAGAAAACCTGACTAGCTTATAAATGATTCTGAACTACTCTTATTTCATCTTGTAGAGGGTTGTGTGGTTATGCTCAAACTGCGGATGAACTTTTTATTTATTCTTATTTTACTGAGGTGTCTTTTATTTATTTTTTTTCTGTTAGGCGAGAGATAGAAACAGAGACTGGCTACAGTTATCGCATTTTAATGCCAGTCGTTACGGTGGGATTTTGGAGCGCTATACACAGTATATTTTTTTGAGGTGTTACTCTTCTTAAACAGTCGTAGAATGCACATTTTGCAATGTGGGAGGACTCCGGAGTACCCAAAAGAAAATCCACACAAGCACAAGGGGAAACTTTACGGGACCTCTTGACACGATTTACGGATTTACAGTATGTGTGCCGGTTCTAAATGACAGATGTGCCTTGCAGCAAGTTCAACCACGAGAACATCGTACGCTGCATCGGCGTCAGTCTCAACATCCTACCACGCTTCATCCTGCTGGAACTCATGACCGGCGGCGACATGAAGAGCTTCCTGCGGCAGAACAGGCCTCGACGCGTACGTCACCTCACCCACACTTGACCCGATGCAAGTTTGCAGTGTTTTGAGAGCAAGCCGTGCTGCTTTCAGGGCCAGCCTCCTTCTCTCAGCATGCACGAGTTGCTGCAGATGGCCAGAGATATCGCCCATGGTTGCCGCTACTTGGAGGAGAATCACTTCATACACAGGTACTGGTACACATTGGACAAACATCTTGGAACCATGCAACAAATATTAACTTTTACCTGCTGTTAATTTGGAAATTTGACAGGCAGAAAAACACAAAATTTCATTCTTTCAACCTGAACATTTTTCTAAATGACCCAGAATAATTTTAAAATGTCATTTATCTTGGACATGTGCTATACATCTTGTGCTCTGAGGTCAAATTTGCCCCTTGTCCACAAAAATGGATTTTAGATCCACCCGTGTGTTTTACAGTGAAGAAAAGAAGTATTTGAACACCCTGCTATATTGCAAGTTCCTCCACTTAGAAATCATGGAGGGGTCTGAAATTTTCACCCTAGTTGCATGTCCACTGTGAGAGAGATCATCTAAAAAGAAAAATCCAGAAATCACAATGTATGATTTTTTTTTTTCACGATTTATTTGTGTGATACAGATGGAAATAAGTATTTGAACACCTGAGAAAACCAATGTTAATATTTGGTACAGTAGCCTTTGTTTGCAATTACTGAGGTCAAACATTTCTTGTATTTGTTCACCAGGTTTGCACACACTGCAGGAGGGATTTTGGCCCACTCCTCCACACAAATCTTCTCTATATCAGACAGGTTTCTCGGCTGTCGCTGAGAAACACGGCGTTTCAGCTCCCGCTAAAGATTTTCTATTGGGTTTAGGTCTGGAGACTAGTTAGGCCACGCCAGAACCTTGATATGCTTCTTACGGAGCCACTCCTTGGTTTTCCTGGCTGTGTGCTTCGGGTCATTGTCATGTTGAAAGGCCCGGCCGCAACCCGTCTTCAATGCTGTGACTGAGGGAAAGAAGGTGTTCCCCAAAATCCCACAAAGCATGGCCCCGGTCATCCTCTCCTTAATACAGTGCAGTCGTTCTGTCCCATGTGCAGAAAAACACCCCCAAAGCATGATGCTGCCACCCCCATGCTTCACAGTAGGCGGAGTAACAGGTCTTTGAGGGTCAGAATTCTAGCTTATAGATAGGTGTTCAAATATTTATTTGCAGCCGCATCGCACAAATTAAAAAATAATACATTGTGATTTCTGGATTTTTCTTTTTAGATGATCTCTCTCTCACAGTGGACATGCACCTACGATGAAAATTTCAGACCCCTCCAAGATTTCTAAGTGGGAGAACTTGCAATATAGCATGGTGTTCAAATACTTATTTTCTTCACTGTAAATCGAGGGAAATGGGTTTAACGGTGGGACTCTTGGAAGAGAGGAGCCGCTTCGATTGGACTGCATCGAAGTCGGCTACGTTTACGCCCACAACGGTGCAGAAGTCAGTGTGGCAGATGTGGCGCACTGGGCCACAGAACCCGCGCTGTCCAGAGTTATGCTAGCCACACGCCCTGCTTGGATTTACATTAGTCAGGAAAAGAGAGCCCTGCTGTGTGTTTACATTTTCCTGAAATGCATAATTTGTTTAATTCATCTGTTCATCTAGAGATATTGCTGCTCGAAATTGCCTTCTTACGTGTCCTGGACTGGAACGGGTAGCCAAGATCGGAGACTTTGGTATGGCCAGAGATATTTACAGGTGTGTACGTTGATCTGCCAATGCTGAACCCCCACCCATCTTACTGTCCTTTAAACAAAAGTGTTGTTCATGTGAATATAGTTAGTTGTGATGGAAATATATTTGGAAAACATCAGATGGGTTAGCATAACATGAATTGTAAAGTATTTTAAATTTTATTAAAGTCACAAAAAGAGAGAGGATAAACAATTCCAATAACGATGTGCTTATGGACTCCTTTTTGCATTGTCTCCCACATTTTCGGCGAGGCAAAAACTTATCTGACATCTGGATCCGAGTACTTCGATTCTATGTTGAACAACGGAGTGCAATATTGTCTAAATATTCGGGGCACTTAGGAAACGTAAATATAGTAAATGTACCCGGTAGTAGGAGGAAAGTCAACAAAACATGGAAAATGAATGTGAGACGTTAACCACCCGAGCTGCTTGATTTGTACTTCAATTGGAGAGTCACGCTGACATATAGTATCTGCTTTTCCTTCTGTTGTCGATTTTCCAGTTTCATTTTGTTGTTGTGGCTTTCTTTTTATGTATTGATTATTTATTATTTTGGGCATCCAGAGCCAGCTACTACAGGAAAGGTGGTCGTGCCATGCTGCCGGTCAAGTGGATGCCACCTGAGGCTTTCATGGAGGGAATCTTCACCTGCAAGACGGATACATGGTCAACACACACACACACCCACACACACCATTGTATATTGTACTATTTTCACCAGACACAACATTAGGTACACCTGCATAGACAAATCACTGTCCAATCCTTTGTGGTTGCATTTGTCGTTTAACAATATTTTTACTATTGAGATGTGGTAGTTTGCATTGCAAAAGTACCGTAATTTTTTGAAAATAATGCGCACATTTTTCCAAAAATATTTTCAAAAAGTTAATGGAGCGCATTATATTTAGGTATGGATGAAAAATAAAAAAATACAATCACATTGGAGAATTGTATAGAGGTACATAGAATGGTAAAAATAATTTTTAAAAAAAGTTATTCGATTTCTTTTGTTACACATTTATATTTATTAAGGGAATGTGCGCCCCCACTCTGAACCCTTATGACCTCCTCGGGTAGCTAGCATGTTTGTTGCACTAAAAATCAGAAACTACTGCCCGTGAGTTTGTTTCAACTTAAACTAAGACAAAAAAGAATGTCGACTACAATGCTTAGTTGTGCAGCTGCTTTTAAAACAAATATCATCAATCGTGCCAATGACGCCGCCAACCCGGAAGTAGCGCCGCAGTCCGAAACAACGATAGCTCGCCTCAGTGGCTTCAGGTGGGTATCAAAACGTGAGCTAAAGATATGTAATACGAGCATCATGGTCACATGGGAAAGGGCACACAAATTAAATGCCCGTTTTTTTTTGTTTGTTTTTTTTTTCAATGTGCCCATTATCCTTGTTTCTACGTAGTTTGAGCTCACGTTGTCTGTTTTGATAGCTACCTGGCGCCATAGGAAAGCTTTTAGGACAACTTTGGGGGTGCACATTGTACTTCAGGACGCATTATACTAGAGAAATTACGGTAAGTCACTCTAAACGTACGTAAGGGTTTAACGTTTATTTAAGAACATACAATATCCTAATTTTGGATGGCTCCATGAACGGATGGCTAAATGCTTGTAATCTGATGGAAACTGGAGTCGTGAATATAAACTAGATGTTACTTCAAAAAGTCAAATCTTAATCACTGTGAAAATATTTCATCTTCCGTGAAATTACATACGTGAGGTTTAGCCCCTTTTGGAAGAGGGCAAGTGTTGCTTGAAGGGAAAAATCGAGAACTCCAACCATATGGACAAAACTGTCACGATGTGAATGTACAAAACAACGCAGACATAAAGCAGAGGCTACAAAAATGCCGAAAAGAATAGGGGCGGGGAGAATTTGGAAAATATAAATAATGTGATTCATTCCTTTGGGCATAACAGCTTTGTAATGATATGGTGCTGACTAGAACAAAAGAAAAAGCAACACATCACGTCCAATTTTCAGAACATTAAACTGTGTTCTCGTACTTTTTCTACTGGTGGTCCTCTTTCAAAACATATTCATCCCACCCATGACCTTCAACAACACACACACACACACACTCACAGAACCTTCTCGAAAGAACAATAACATCTGCAGTAAATATAGATGACCTCGGCGGTCACAGCATTTGGCACATCTGCAAAATGTAATGATATCCGGCACAAGCGCTGTATCAGTATCACACGTTTTGCCGTTACGGATTTAATAATGCGCTGGTCTAATTTAGACAAATGGTGAGGATTTTAACATATGTATTATGACAGGTGGACGTTTGAGCGGCAAAGAACAACAGAATTCGGGAATGCTTCTCGAGAATAAAACATTTAATTAATACGTTCCTTGCCATCTGACTGTTATGTTTATTGGTATCATGACAATAAGGCATTTTATTAAACGGCTTTTGTATTGGATCCCATTAGTGTGCTTTTAGATGTTGGGGTCTGTGTATGGTATTCGCGTCCATTTCACGCTTTAATGAACAAAGGAGCAAACGAAGCGCTGCACAGGCTGTTCTTTGACGATGTGACTCGGCCTTCGCTCACATGACTGCCACAACAAATGAGCGGAGTATGAGGCCGTGGTCTCACATTCCGTCCACGTTGAGCTCGGATGCGCAAAAGCCACATACTTAAATTTTGCAAGTCTTTCTTACCAGGGAAACATTCCTTAAGGATCCATTGTGATTATTTATTTTTTTGACTAGCAACAATTTCAGAGTGTACCGCGGTTTGACAGGATTAGAAATGAGGTCATTAGAGGGACAGCCAAAGTTGGATGTTTTGGAGACAAGGTTAAAGAGAGCAGACTTTGATGGTTTGGACATGTTTCTCATGAGTTCTGTGCCACCTCAGTTTAGTCCTGTCTTTATGTTCCATACTCAAGTCCTCGTTCATAGTTTGTCTCCTAGGCATCAGACCTCACTTCATGTTTTTGGATCCTGCCTTTGCTTACCGTTTCTGTACCTCTGCCTTCTTGGACTGCTTACACCGCATAAGACCTCATCTTTGAATAAAAATTACGCCCAACATCATTTCCTCGTCTCGGATTCCTGCATTTGGGTCCAGCCCCGCACCGGAGGTTCGTGACAATGTTCAGAGGTGAGAAAGTGAGTATATTGGTAGAAGGGTGATGAGGATGGAGCTGCCAGGCAAAAGAGCGAGAGGAAGACCAGAGAAAAGATTGATGGATGTTGTGAGGGGGGACATGAAGACTCTGGGTGTTAGAGAAGAAGATGTACGAGATAGGCTTAGATGGAAAAAGATGACACACTAACGGGACAAGCCGAAAGGAAAAGAAGAAGATGTAGACGAAGTGTCCAATAGTGTTCCTGGATCATATTGTATAGTCCGGCCGCAGCTTGAAAATGGCTCAGGATATGCCCCCTGCCTTGCTGATCATGTCAGGGTCTCAGTGCGGGGTGGTTATTATGCAAATCAGGTTGGAGTGTTTGCTTAGAGGCAGGTAAAAATTTTAGTGGGTTCTTTAATTTCGTGCTCGATGGGTATACAATATTTTTTAAAAAAATCCCTAACAAGTATCTATTAAATAAAACCTGGAAGACGATGCTGTAAAGAAAGAAATGGACTCAATAGCAGACATGTGTCCCCCCCAACAGGTCGTTTGGAATACTGCTATGGGAGATCCTCTCTTTGGGCTACATGCCATACCCATGCAAGACCAACCAGGAGGTGCTGGAGTTCGTCACCAGTGGAGGGAGGATGGACCCCCCAGAGGGTTGCCCCGGCCCAGTGTGAGTGGCCGCCAAGCAAAACTATCTTTTGAAACCACCTTCAAGCTCAAGAATTCCTCACTTGTGTTCAGCTATCGGATCATGACGCAGTGTTGGCAGCATTGTCCTGAGTACCGACCCAACTTCTCCACGATACTTGAGAGGATCAACTACTGCACTCAGGTACACTTAATATTATGTCATTGGGTACAGATGGCTAATACAAGAGTAGCATTCATAAGGTTCATGTTTATTAATGTTTATGTACACCACTGCAAAATACAATCACACAGAACAAATGGTCCATTTTAGAATTGTGAGTTCCGTATTTTATATGCTGACATAAATTTGCTTTTTTTAGGGTATTCACATTAATTGAGATGCACTCATTTATTTTTTTTATATTCCGGTACCAGTAGAAGATTTGTTTTGGTGGCTTAACTGCAATATTTCCATAAAAGGACAGTAAAGTACCAACTACCGTAGACAAATTCCTTGTCATTGATTCTGATTCTGCAGGTCAATTTCACTTTATTGGGTTTCGAAAATGATGTGGTGGAGTATGTTGCTGTCGGCAGTTTAACGTTTTATATTTTGCTGTGCACCCAACGAGATGTCAGGTGCGACGATACAGTCAATTTAACCTTTCCGCCGTTCTGTCTCACTCGTCGCATCAGGACCCGGACGTCATCAACACACCCCTACCTGTCGAGTATCGGCCCACAGCGGACGACGATAGCGCCGGAGCGATCAGCTCGTCTGACCACAGGCCCACCAGTTTCGCCCCTCTCCCCGTCTCCTTGGACTCGTCCTCCCCCTTGAGCCCGGCGCCCCCGGCGTTTCTCCCACAGCCCGCGAAGCCTCATCTTCTCCTTGAAAAAGGCCCGCCTGTCAAGCACGAGGCGACGTCTTGCCGCGAGTCGGTACCGGAGTCCTCCCGGGCCGAGGCGGTCCCGGCGGGCCCCCTGTGCGCGAAGGGCTTCTGGGTGCATCCCGAGCCTCCTTTGCACCAACCTTGCTCCAGAAAGGGCTCATGCTCGGGAAGCCAACAGCTGAAGAACAAAACCAAGAATTTATGGAATCCGACGTATGGCTCCTGGATCTTGGAAAGCTTCAAGGGCAAGAAGACCCTGACTCACACTCGGTCCGTGCCCCTCTCGGGTTCTCCTTCCCCTTCGTGCAAGGCGGCCGCCTCAGAGTGCAACCGGGCGGGTTGTGAAAACTCCAACTGCTCCCACCTGAAACCACCCAGCCTCACCACGTCCGCGTCGCCATCTTACCAGGGTCAAGCCGCACTGAGCGTGTCCCACACGAAGGGCCAAAGCGGCGGCCCCCCCTCGAAGGCGGGCATTGACCTGGCGAAGCTGCAGAGTTTTCCCTGTGGAAACGTCAACTACGCCTACGATGAGCAAAACTACGAGGGAGAGAGCTTGCCCTTGGTGGTCCAGGCCAAAGCCCCCGAAGCCATCAAAAACACCAGCTCCGCTCCCAGCATGTCCTCGGGGACTGGACTGGGGCTGGCACTGGGCCTGCACACGTCCTCTTCCTCCTCTTCATCCTCGTCTTTCATACCCAAGCTGCTGCTCAAGCGCCACGCTAGCTACGGGCACGAGGACGTGAGGAGGCACGCCAAAGCTGAGAAGCCCACGCGAGACCGAGACTCCGGCTTCTCTTTGTCCGAGGACTTGAGCGTCACCCCGACCTGAGGACTAAACCTCTCAGCTTTTAGAGAGAGTCAACAGAGCAAGTTTTTCTGATGTGGAAAAAAAAATTAGACCATGATAAATGATTACAAAATATCCATCCATTTTCATTGCCGCTTATCCTCACGAGAGTCGCAGGGAGTGCCGGAGCCTATCCCAGCTGTCAATGGCCAGGAGGCGGGGGAACACACTGAACTGATTGCCAGCCAATCGCAGGGAACACACAAACAGACAACCACACGCACTCACAATCACACCTAGGGGCAATTTAGAGTGTCCAATTAATGTTGCATGTTTTTGGGATCTGGGAGAAAACCCAGGCACGGGGAAAACATGCAAACTCCACACAGGCGGGGCCGGGATCGAACCCGGGTCCTCAGAACTGTGAGGCAAACCCTTTACCAGCTGAGCCAGCGTGCCGCCGATTACAAAACATTTTTTTTCCAAATAACTTGACCCATTACTTGTATCACATCAGTTGTGTACATTGAACCCCTGCATACTTGCTGTTCAGTATTTGTGAATTCACCTACTTGCAGATATTTTCATTTCGTTATTTGCTCAAAAAGTTACATATTACAGATACTGTTTTTCTCGATAATTGCTCTGGCCTGAGCACAAAAACTGAGAAAAGAGGAGCCATCAGCCGGCAAGTAAGTATTAGAAGTGAGTTGAGGAGTTCTATTTATAACTAAGTAGTACTTTGTCGCCATCTTGCGGCATATATAGGCAAGTGCAACAATTTTAAGGGCAGGGACTCATTTTGGCAGGGCTGTGCAGCTGAAAATGAGATGATAATTGAGATTTGGCCATCATAATTTAAAAAAACAACAACTTTGTGCCAGAACAGTGCCCTTGTGGTGAGGATGTCTGCCTCACAGTTCTGAGGCGCAACCCTGAACAGTATAAGCCTGCGGTCACAGGTCATTTAGTCCCAGGCCGCACAGCATTTTTTTTTTTTTTTTTGCACCGGAGGGGGCAGCACGGTGGATCGGCTGGTAAAGTGTTGGTCTCACAGTCCTGAGGTCCTGGGTTCAATCCGGCCCCGTCTGTGTGGTGTTTGCATGTTCTCCCCATGCCTGCGTGGGTTTTCTCCGGGCACTCCAGTTTCCTCCCACATCCCAAAAAACACGCAACATTAATTGGACACTCTAAATTGCCCCTAGGTCTGATAGTGAGTGTGGCTGTTTGTCTCTATGTCTCTAAGGCTCCAGCATCCCCCGCGGCTCTTGTGAGGATAAGCGGCTAAGAAAATGGATGGATGGATGCACAGTAGGGTCTGTGGCAAAAAACGTTTGGGCACCACTTGGCCAATTAGCATAGAAAATGGATGGATGCGTTGCGTAGTTAATAATTGAAAATATTTAGAAATTATTTACAGTCGTAACTTTTTTTTTCCTTTTCTTTTTACATCATAGAAAGCTGCTTTGTTGACAGGTATGCGCCGACTCCACTGAGCCGGCGAGGTTTGAACTCATGTAGTGGTTCTGATGATTACAATGCTGGAAGGATGCTGTCATACAGTCCTTGCACTGTGATTCAGAGAGCTGGACTCTTTCCTGCTGGAACCTTTTTATTTGTTTTTTTTGTTTTTTTTTGTTCTTTTTAACATCTTCTATTTGGCTGCTTCGTTATGCAGTAGTGCAAATCTGCATGCCATTTTTTTTTTTTTAAATAGAATAGTTCTGATGTGCAACCGGGCAATTTGATATGCTTCTGTTGTTTGTTTTAAGATGGCTGTTTGTTGAAAATGCAGTTGGACAGAATAACTCATGAGAGGGGACCTACAGAAAAAAAAAATGGTGAAAAAGCAACAAAAAAAAAAATCCAGTAATAGTATGACAACAATAAGGAAGCTGAAATCGCTCCGTTGGAAGAGAGTTGGACTGAAGACAAAAAGAAGGATACATTGGAGTTGACCTCATGTGCTTCTCATTCCAATCACAATGTCTACAAAATGCTGAAATATTTTCCACTTTTTTTTTTTTTGTCTTCTGGAAACTTTGGCACTTCCATCCGTGACCAATCGTTTGGATGTCATAGCGCTCAACGTCCAGTCGAAGGATCTCCAACCATTTTGTTTTTTAATCCACGAAAAGTGATTCAAGATTCGAGGCTCACTTTTTGAGTCTCTTTCTGTGGAAATAATGTGAAAAACTGCCAACTTCAGAACTACTGAAACGTATTTTTTCTATATATACTAAGCTGAATTTGAACGAAAGAAGCACAAACAGTCGCATTTCCTGCATTGTTGTCATGGCAATGACTATATTACAATGACGTAGCAGTTTGTAGAGCACGTATAGCTCTTTCCTTGCTGGATTTTTAGAGTGTAAATCAAGTTTATTGCGGGTGTATGTGAGGTACGCTCACACCACGAATTTTGACTCATTATGGAGAACTTGCTAACTCAAACTTGAAAGTTGGTATATTTGTAGGTTAAAGTACTACTGCTTTTGTTGTGTAAATTTCTTTAAAACTGATAGTTAAAATTGTTCTCCATTTTTTCCCTCAATTAATTTACATTTACAAAAATTATCAATTAAATTTAAAAATGTGAAAATATATATTTTGCTGCAAAAAGCTATTTTATATCTTACATGCACATCACAATGACCAGGCCCATCTGGATGTTTTGAAAGTCAAATGTGGCCCTTTAGCACAAGTTTGCCTACCTGTCTGTGGTTTTACTTCATCTTTCTCACGTTTTTATGGCTTTCAAATTAAATTTTAGGGTTAGGGTTAGGCTAACCCTTTTAACTTTTTTTTTTTGCGAGCTTTAGAAGGGACATGTTCGCATCAACCTGACTTACTGGACAAAGCCAGATGAGCTTCTTTTTAAGTTCTTGAGCTTAGCTAAGCTAAGTTAGCTAACCTAAGATAATAGTTGCAAAGGACTAAACCCAATATTTTGAAATATGCCTTTCTAGCGAGAAATAAATGTTTGACAAAATTCTGACTTGAAGGAAAGATGTTTTGTGCTTTAAAATTTTTTTTAAACATTTCATAGAGCATGTAGCTAATGACCTGTTTTAACTTTAGCATTATTGACTTAAAACAGTATGGATGATAACAGCTGTGAAATATTCGCTATTTTTATACTCTCCTCTATACACTGGACTAACATTTGTAGTTTTAGGGTTTGTTTTTTTTTTTTTGTCTTAAATGTATAATATCGCCTTGTATTTGTAGTCAATCACTGCCATTGGATATTATGACACGAGTTGTTGTAATATCCACGTTTACTCAGCAGGGGGAGGTATTCAGTTGTGGCATACCAAACGAGCTGCTCCATTCGTGTGTGTGCGCTTTATTACACGAACATATACTGTTTATGTATATGTTGAGTAGTTATAATTATTCTTGCGGATTATTCCTCGTGAATCGATAATCATCTGCATCTATAAGTGTTTGTATCTTTACAATATGGGTTATATAAGGGTTGTACTTTTGTTGTGCAGTTGTATATTAAATTGATCAACCTTAAGCGGGGTACACGCATACCGATTATTATTATTATTGTTATTATAAGACCCCACACGACTAAGATAGAAAATCGGCATATTAGTGATCTTTTAATTTTTGGTGCACCAACTCAAGATACAGTAACTGAGAGCTCATCACACACACAACCACGTCCGGTATCCACTGAATTTTGAAAAATAAATCTTTATGCCTCCAATAAATGCAAGCTGCGACTATTAACTATGAAAATATACATAAATTGTGGCTTTTCTCAGATTTTTGATGATCCAAATACCAGTCGAATCTGTTAATATTTCAAGAAAGGTAAAAAAATAATGATCATATATACTATTACGTCGATCCGCTCAAGCCCAAAAACTATTTCATCGACCTCTGAACCTTCTGGAATAATTTTGAAGGAGGTGAAGCTCATGAAAATGAGCGTGGCTATTTTGGAAATTGCACTTGGCCCACTTGTTTCACTTGATCAGACATTAAAAGTGCGGAGTATAATTATGGCCTGCACAAAACAGAACTAACCCTTGGTGTATATTTGTATTCATCTTAAAAATGGAGGATATACTAGCTAGCTTGGGCTAAATGGAGTTCGCTAACTTTAGTCTCAGTGACTTATTTAGTCGGTGAAACTGAAAGAAGCTCAGTTATTTAGCACACAGGAATTTAGAATCATAAATATTAAACAGATTTAACAGTTGACTGTCAGCCTAACCAATTTCCAAGCAGATTCACCCGGAAAATTCATTTTCACACACCCAATGTATTCTGACAATTAAAAAAAAAAAAAGTGCCTTTTACTGAATTGGATTAAAAGGGGAGGAAAAATGCTCAAATTTGGCCCGATTGTCGGTAAGTGTGTACCCCAAAATGATCCCCTTAACATTGCCTAACAGTGTGTATAAATTTTATTTGAACTCTATGCAATGTACCTGTCTTTTACACATAACCAAAATGTGCCCAAAATCAATAAACTTGTAACAACCCCACTAGTATGAATTCGTTGTGTGTAGTAACTTTTTTTTTTTTTTTTTTACACCTGGAAGCTGAAAATAAATGCGACCAAAGCTGTCAGGATGCCACAATAGTGTTTACTGCTAAAAGGTAAAAATCAACAGCATTCCCCTCGTTACTATAGTAACGCAAACATTTGTCTGAGCCATTTTAACGTAGGTCAAAGTTGTTTGCCCCCTCTTAACAACACTTGCCTGGGAAAATTGATAGGAGGTTGGCGCCCTTTCACACCCTATTTAGATGACACCCCCCCGCCCTCCGCCGAAGTGTCTGCCCGGGCCACCTCACCATCCCCCCCACCCCCCTTCGCACGCCACTGCAGCTCCGTAGAAACAAACGGTCACGGTCATAACTCATGTTGCCCATAATATTAAATTACCGTTACAGTAAAGGAATTAAAAAAAAAAGTTGATTCCCTTCACATATTCAAATGAACAGCAAACGTTTGTATTTTTTGTGTTATGAAAGGCTGAAGTGAAAGTGTCGCAATGTTTGCTGAGTGACCTTTGTGGCAATTTGCATAAACGAGTCACTTAGATCAATGTAGAAAGCCCAAGCTAAGATGTTGGTAAACTATACTTGCAAAATTATTGCCACAGACTTTTAATAATCAACGACGCAATCTCCTTAGTTGCCTTAACAGCCGTTGAGGAAAATACTTCCAACTTTGTGTTTTGTCAGTGGATGCGCAATGACCAGGTGTCCCAATATTTCTGTCCACACTCCTGCTTTCCTTCCCAAAAAAAACCTCTTGTTCCACTTTCATTGCTCATCAAATGCCCGGCGACCTTTGACCCCCCCCCCCCCATGTCCGAGGCAGCCTCATTCACTGCTCACGGCCTCCAGGGTGCGGATGAGGTTTTGCAGGCCCAAAAGGTACCCGTCCTCGCGGTTGCCCTCTCGCCAGGGGACGTCGTGCTTCAACGCGTGGCCCTCGGGCAGCGCCGTGGTCTTTCCGAAGTCGATAATCCACACCTGAGCGTTGCCGGTGTGGTCGTGGATGAAAAGCAGAGAAGTGCCGATGATCTGGGGGAGGGCAAAACGTCAGCTCTCAGTAAGACTCCACAGCTCTAAAGGCGCCAGAACTGGAAAGATGCTGCCAACCAGTTGAAAATACCAATGGAAGGTACGGTACGTTCATATTTATGGCCTACAAAATGTTTTGGCAGCACAGTGAATGAGCTGGTAAAGTGTTGGCAGCAGTTCTGAGGTCCCAGTTTCAATCACGGCCCCGCCTGTGTGGAATTTGCATTTTCTCCCCGTGCCTGCGTGGGTTTTCTCCTCCCACATCCCAAAAACACCCAACATTAATTGGAAGCTCTAAATTGCCCCTAGGTGTGATTGTGAGTGCAACTGTTGGTCTCTTTGTGCCCTGTGATTGGCTGGCAACCAGTTCAGGGTGTACCCTGCCTCCTGCCCGTTGACAGCTGGGATAGGCTCCAGCACTCCCCGTGACCCTCGTGAGGATAAGCAGCAAAAAAGAAAATGGATGGATGGATTTACTGTAACGATTACTACTGCGTTAGCGTGACGTTTATTTAGACGACAACGTGTTCCCGCTATGGTGCAAATTCGGGTCGCACTGCTGCCGCGGCAACACAGCTTTGTTGTAAACCGCTCTTGTATTGCAACTTCATTAGATTGTGTCAGTCGTGTAAAGCAGGAGTGGGATAACGTTTGTGGTATCCAAAAAGAATATATAATCGTCAACATCATCACCTCATGCCTCTTGAAGAACTCTGACTTTTTCAGCGCCTGTTGGATCTCCAGCAATCTGCTCAGGTACGACTTCTGTGTTGAAAAGAAATGCAGATAATGAGTACACTACATTTATTTGAATTTAATGAACAAAACTGTGTTTTAGCAATATTACCAAAAAGCTGCTAGATGGATGAGTATATTAACTTTATTTTTACTTCATGAAACAGTGGTCTTTATACTTGACATTTTGAGCCGGAAACAAATGAGCTGCCTTTAGATTTGTCCCTATGGGAAAATTACTTTGAAATGAGAACAAGCTTGAACTGTAATTAGATATAATTCATCACTGTATCTGATAAAGCAGAAGCAGATGTGGACAGCATCTATATTTGAGATGCGTGTGAATATCTGCTTTTGTGCTTGGAATGCTTCTGCTGTTTTGCTCACGCAGCTCAAACAGCGTGACTTGGCTTCATTTGTTTTACTTTCTTCAGAATCAGAATCAGCTTTATTTGGACAAGTGTGTAAAAAAAACACCCCAGGAATGAGCTCCAATAGAATGAGTTTTTTAAAACTAATTATGAGGTCCACCTGTCACTACATTTAGATTTCATGTAGAAATGTGCTAGGATCGCTGACTTCGCCGTAATGGAGTGGAATTGGGCAAATAATTCAATTGTACTTCCACAAATATGAAAAGTTAAAAATCTTCAAATTGTCTGATTCTCTGTTTTATGCTCACCGCTGTTACATTTGACTACTGTTAATTCCTGTACATTCCCATTGTGCTTCCATTTTCTTTTGCATTCGTCACGTGTCCGACTCGAGCAGGATTTTTGCCTCGTATGTATTCGTCCTTGCGTGCAAAATTCTGATGCTCTCGTCTTTGTTTGCAGTTGCGGCGCTGCCACGTACTATAATGTTGACGTCGCCTCCGACAAAATCCTTGAACAACTCCATGACATCCTGCTCCGACCTGGTTTTCTTGAAGTCGGTCCGACATGTGCCGTCGCATTTCTGAACACAAGAACGGGACACAATAAGGTCAGGATGAACGCGTCAACCGAACTTTAAATTCTGCTTGACTTAACCTGGGAGAGAGATTTTTTTGTACTAACAATATGATGTTTTTTTTGACAAATTGATTACAGATATGGTAGGTAGGTCGATGATCGCGAGGCGGTTTTGGTCGATTGCGTGACGGCGTGCCAAAGGAAAAACAAAAAAAACCACAGCCTAGCATCCATCTTGTCGCTTGATTCAGGTGTGGCAGATACTTCGATCGCACACACACAATCGCACGTTCTAGCAAGCTGGCCTCCTAGATACGCTCTCTGTTTTGGTTTCTCCACGGCAGTCGCGGCAATGCATGCGTGCCCCCCTCTATCGTTAGCAGTTTTCATTTTCTTTGTAAACATACTGGGGGTTAAAATAAAAGAGAAAAATGAAGAAACGTCCAATGTGTCAGGCACTGGACACAAAATATGTATGCTATGTGAGGAAAAACAGCCTTCCGCAGCCATGTCAAGATTGTTTGTAAACCGAAAATAGCATGTGAGCTAAGGTCATTTTCTTTGAAAAATGTAGTTTGTAAACTTAATTGCTGGTGAACTGTGTAGTTTACAAATCAAGGTTCCACTGTGGTCAATTCACAAACATTAGCAAAGCTTTGAGTGTGCTTTGTTTTGCTAGCATAAAAATTGAGCCAACATTAGCTAGCGCATAAAAGCAACAGGTGACATGTAACATCATTTTTTTTTTTTTGATTCACCTGCCTTCACAGTATACATCAGTCTGTGTTTTATTTTTCAATACAGGAGTTAGACCAGTACCTCTACTACTTACCTTTTTAAACAAGTACTTCAACCTAAATGCAGGCTGAATATTTTTAGTATGTCAATGTGTTTTAATCGGAACTATGTCATGGGCCCTCAGTGTGTACCTTAATGCCGTCTATCCTGAAGCCCATGGTTTTGCTGGAGCTGAGGCTTTCCCTCCACTGCATGTAGCGAGGCTTGGTGACGCCACACTGGAAGTGCTCTTGGGGGGTCGGGCCTTCGCTGTCCACTGCCACCATCTTCTTGTACAGGTCCTCCCTCGGCTTGGGCCGCTCCCGCGCTCGAACCAGTTCTTCCTCCAAGTAGGTTCTCCAGACAGGAGGAGGATGTTTACACGCCGTAGGCATTTTATTAAAAAAAAAAAAAAAAAAAGGGGGGGGGGGGGCAACAGTCCAAAATGGCAGAAGCTGTTTACATTCAGGGTGTGCCTTACTTTCATGCCCCGTGTTATTGACAAGACGAGTGACGCTTTGTTACATTGGCACACTGACAGTGTTTTCACACTCGATAGCTTTAAACAAGCACATGTGACAGTTCAGTTTCATTTTTCAAGCTGCACTTCCTCTTCTTCGCAGAGGAAACTCCAGCGAGCCGCATTCAACTGCGAGCCTTTTGTGCAAGCGAGCGGTTTTGAAAGTATGCGGTTAACAAACAAAGGGGAGTCTCCAGGGACACCCCGAGTGTTCAAATATAATGCAAGCGTGCCATCATACAGCGAGTGTGCGCGCAGGAACCTTGGTCATGAAGTGCTTTTTGTAAGAAAAGGGAAGTTGTCTGTCTGTGTGGATTTAGTGTGTGCGTACATGATGTCGTACACTTAAAACCGGTCCACTCCACTTTAAGCAATAGAATTACATGATTGCTTCCCATTATGGTAGCAAAATACACGAAATGTAACAAAACACCAGGGTTCACGGTTGGACCAAAGTCCTGAAGCAATCTGCGGCCCACCTGTCATGACGCCGTGCCCCCCGAGTTTGGAAACCACTGCTTCAGACAAAGCTTGCTAGGAAAATAAGCGATACATTTCAAAGCAATGGGTGCTTACCTCACTCCCATCTTGCAGTCCATGACATTTGGAAGCTCAAAGGCCACCAGCAGGTCAGCCATGTGGATGAAAGACTCCCCGTCCCTCTCCACCACGCCGTGGTAAATGGGCACGAACGGCAGCAGGGCGTCACCCTTCAGCCTCTCGAAGCACTGCACCTCGTTTTCGGAGAACTTCTTCAGAATGCTGCCCTCGTCTGCCGCTTTAAAGTTGCCTGAGATGACATGTTACACCTTCACTCAGCCCGGTTTTGCGATTATGAAGTCGATTGATGGGTGAAAATACGGGTGGGCCAACTTTACCTTTATGACCAGCGAGCTGCACCCAGTTTAGCTTTCTTCTCTGGACGGCGCTGAAGGGCCAGTGCACGATGGTCTTCAACTTCCACCATGGCTTGTTCTGACGAACACATGGAAGATTACAAAAAAGAAGAAGAAGATTTTGCACATTTGTGCACAAAGACGTCTTTACACTTCTATCTTCACATGTGCCTAAAATTCCCATTAGAGCAGTTTCCGAAGAAGGATGTATGGCCCCTATGTGTAAGCACCTGGTCATAAAAAGTAATATAAATTATGCACAGGACACTGAGTGTTATGAAATTGCAGAAGTTGTAGTAAAGTAATAATATGTATTTGACCCTTTTCATCATAGGTGCATGTCCACTGTGATAATCTAAAAAGAAAAATCCAGAAATCACAATGCATGATGCACGATTTATTTGTGATACAGCTGCAAATAAGTATTTGAACACCTGTCTATCAGCTAGAATTCTGGCCCTCAAAGGCTCATGGTTTCAAATCATGCATGGCACGGAAGGTTCACCTGCTTAAACCAGCACATGTCAAGGCCCGTCTTAAGTTTGCCAAAGATCATTTCGATGATACTGAGGAGTCGTGGGAGAAGGTTTTGTGGTCAGATGAGACCAAAATGGAACCGTTTGGTCATAATTCCACTCACTGTGTTTGGAGGAAAACGAATAATTAGTTCCATCCCAAGAACAGCATCCCAACTGTGAAGCATTGGGGTGGTAGGATCATGCTTTGGGGGTGTTTTTCTGCACAAGGGACAGGACGACTGCACTGTATTGAGGAGAGGATGACCCCGGCCATGTATTGTCAGATTTTTGGGAACACCCTCTTTCCCTCAGTCAGAGCATTCAAGATGGGTCGTGGTTGGGTCTTTCAAAATGACAATGACCCGAAGCACACAGCCAGGAAAACCAAGAGTGGCTCCGTAAGAAGCATATCGAGGTTCTGGCATAGCCTAACCAGTCTCCAGACCTAAACCCAATAGAAAATCTTTGGAGGAGGCTGAAACTCCGTGTTTCTCAGTGACAGCCCAGAAACCTGTCTGATCTAGAGAAGATTTGTGTGTAGGAGTGGGCCAAAATCCCTCCTGCAGTGCGTGCAAACCTGGTGAACAACTACAGGATACGTTTGACCTCTGTAATTGGACACAGGCTACTGTAAAAAATATTAACATTGGTTTTTGCTGTTGTTCAAATACTTATTTGCAGCTGAATCACACAAATAAATTATTAAAAAATCATACGTTGTGATTTCTGGATTTTTCTTATTGGATGATCTCTCTCACGGTGGACATGCACCTACTATGAAAATTTCAGACCCCTCCATGATTTTTAAGTGGGAGAACTTGCAACATAGCAGGGTGTTCAAATACTTATTTTCTTCACTGTATGTTCTTGTCTCGTAGCACTGTTTGCAGGATAGTAATGTTAAAAAAAAAAAAAAGGCAACAAGATAGCGCTGCATTACTCCTTGTCAGAAATGTTTATTTTCCATGCTTGTTTGGAGGGCTTCTCTCCTTCACTGCTGCTTTCCCATCCTTCTCTTTCTTGTAATACTCACACGGATATGCAAACACACACACACAAGAAAAACAAAGTGACAGCTTGCATATTTTAGAGAGACACGGCGCTGCTTCACACTGTTCAGGGAGCTGTCTGTTATACTTCCCTGCCATAAAAGCGGTGAGGCCTGAAATGTGGTATAAATACATTAAAGCAGTGACATTATCACACTTCTATAAAACATGGCAAACACAGTGTGGGAGAAAAGGTCATTCCCAGGCGTCGATACACACTTTTGGGATGTTGTCTTTAGTGACCAATTAATGCATATTTTTGAGATGTGAGAGGAAACCGGAGTGCCCGGAGAAAACCAACGCGAGCACGGGGTGAACATGCAAGCTCCACACTGGGATTTGAACCCCCGGTCCTCAGAACTGTGAGGCCAACACTCTGACCAGTTTCCCCACCGTGCTGCACTTCTCTGATAATTCACATGCAAAGTGTTTCAATAATATAAGGAATTAGGGGCTACTTCTGTTTTTTTGGCGGGGCTTCCTCACACATTCCAAAAAAACATTGCATGTGAGGTTTTCTGCCCACGGGTGTGAAAGTGAATGTGATTGGCTGTTTGGTTGTTTCTCTGTATGGGATGTTTTATTGTTTTGTTGAGTTTTTTTTTTTAGTCAGCAACTGCAGTCCGCTTTGTGTTCGGCCAGAGATTCCTGGCATGTGGGACAGCAAGGTTGACAAAGCAAAGCTGATCCAAGCGGTTGCCCATGGCAATACTGCCAGCACAGCCTGCACGGGCTCTCACTTCCAAGGAGAGAAGTCAATAGGCTGGCGCCAGACGGACACACTATATGACGAATGCTTGGCGTATCAAAAGTGTGCTGGCACATTTGAGGAGGTGATACAAACTCATTAGCGTGTTAGCCGTAGCAATGATGAGCCTCTTCTCGTCGCTGACCTTGTGAAATACTGCGTCTTAATAGTGATGTGTAAGTGATATTCACTTCCTGTAGTGGTGCCTTGTTAAATGTCAAAGCTCATTTGCTTTATGGGGGGGGGAGCATTATTACACAATGTTATGTCAGCGTTCTCTCGTGTGAATTTGTGTGGGTGGAAAAGGTCACGGTCAATCAACATTATTTCCTTTGGGGAAATTTCTATTTCATTTTTAGGAATCTGGGATGCGTTGTAATGTGTGAATGTGGACTCTTAACGGATCATTTATATTGACTGTGTTTAGGAGAAAATGACAGGGGAAGCGAGGAAAATGGGTGCAAGTGTAAATCTAGTGGTGACAGTGTTGACATAGAGAAGATGAAACACTGCAGTGTCTACGAGAAGGCACTACCTCGCAATTCTCTGAGTCTGAACTGCTCTTGTGAGACAAATCCAAACTCTTCACAGCAAATATTGTCCAAGATGTGTCTACACCTGCAGCATGTGTGCCTAAGGAGGGCAGGAATTGAAGAACATTGAAACTTCAAAAGGCCGATTATATTCTATTACCATGGAACATCTTATGTGGAACTTCCAATACAGTTGCTTTTTTCCACCCGTAGAAAATAATGGAAAGTGAAAGTGTTATGGAATTAAAGGTTTGCCAACATCGTGTTTTATCAAAAATTTAAGTCATGGAAGTGTGCAAAGAAATTAACTGGAGTTCTGAAATAACTGCATAACTGATGAAAAGTGACAGGCGTGTAATGGGACATGGAAAAGGAATATGAGGGAGGGAGAATTTAAGATTGGAACGTTGCCTGCTGCTATTCAAGTGTTAAACGACATTACCAGTGTGAACTGTGAACAAAAAAATATTATTATTTCAACGTCCCATATTTTGGCTATTTAGACCTTCATAGAGTGACTGTCTAACATGGACTTTGTATAAAAGTATCAATTTAAAGCACACCTTGGTTTGTGTCCACAAAAAGCCCATCTGTTAGCTAGCGTAATTGCCGGCCTACACAGGGCAGCTGGTTATACGCCTCACCCAGTCCATTTGTAAAGGAAATACCATTTGGTACATACATACGTCGCAGCTGTGTAAAAGCCGCAAGTGCCCACATTGAAACCCGCGTTGAAAAACGAGATATTTACAAAGAAAGACTGCACACAAAGAGTTTAAAGCTAGCGCCACGCTAATGCTAACACTAGGGCCGCGCTAATGCTAATGCCATGCTAACAGGGACGCTTAAAGAAAAAACATACTGGTAAAAATCACTGAGACATGGCAGTAACACGCTAGCACAGCGCTAACAGGGCAAGACCGGTAAAAGTCACTTCCTCGGCACACATATTCCACCCGTCTCACTCTTACCTTTTCCACTCGAGTGCCCCCTTGCGGCCGTTTGGAAAAAAAATGCACAAATAAACTGCATTACCGCATAAACTGCAGGCTTGAACGCGTGTGAAAAAAGTTGCGTCTTATAGGCCGGAAATTACGGTACTTCTGTTTGACCCAATTTTCCTCTTTGTGCTAATTTAGCTAAGATTGCCCCCTTAAAACCATTGATGGAGGGAGGCCAGTGGCGGGCTGGGGAGGGCACTCAGCCACGTGTTCCAGCACTCCGGCCTGCTCTCTGGCCCGCTTTAGCTTTTCTGCCGTTGAGTTTTTTTTATGCAGCACATCCATTCACACATCCTTTGGGGAGCTGGTTGGCCTGGGTTAGAACTGCCTCATGTCAGTCTCTCCTCACCCCCACCAGTCTTCGCAGATTTAATGGATGACAACCCATCACACACAATCAAGATAATGGTTGCCAGGTGGGGGCCTGGTTACCATAGTAATCGGAGACAGGTGTGTATTCACAATCATTCTTCGCTGGATTCTTGGGGCCCGCACCCCAACCCACCCCTACCGCTTGGGTCCCTGCCTTCCTCTCCCCTCTCTTGGAGCTCTCCCGTCATTGCTCGTGCGAGGCGTGTGACGCGGGTTTATTGTTGGTGGGCTGAGTCCCTTTCAGGTGGTCGCTGACCCCTTCGTCGGGCCCTGTTGGTATTTGGGGGGCCCCATGCCCTCTGGGAGTTACGGGGATAGTGGCAGTCATGGGGACCATTAGTGGTTTTCTTTTTAAAAGATCCCCTGAGGTGAACAAAACTTGTTTCAGTTCATGCGCGCTGCTCGGCGCGTCAAGGTTATGAAAGCCTTCGATAAGCCATTAAACATAAACAGAAATAACCTAATTTCATTGGCCCTAATGACATTGCTAGATGATTATCTTTTATAATGGGAAACAGTAGCTCCGCCTTTCTCCAATATGTCTACATTACGACTTTAAATAGGACAGAACGTACGTAAGCACAGGTCAGACCGACGTCTAAAACCTCAAAATTGTCAAAATCGTTTATTTCCCGCATGAGATCTCTGCTGAAGTGCTCACGTTGACATTTTATGGCACTTGAAAATCAAGCAGGCAAACAGACTTTTATCACGGCGTAATTGGACCCCTTTTTTATTGTCTGAAAGGGATCCTTCGGGAGGAGGTTGTTTGCAGACTGCTATTTATGGCGTTAGCCTCGCAAATTGAGGCCTGCGTAATTGTAGCGATGACGGCACAGCGGGTCAAGTATCTCAATCAATTCATTAGCACCGTTTGCTTTCACGTGACTGATGCGTGAAATGAAAAGGAGACGTATTCATCTGCATGTGTAAAATGATTCTCGAACAGGAAAATCACAACGATTGGCCATGTCAAAGATGGGCAGTCTCGCACCTTTGGAACTCTCTCCCTACTTCTATGTTGCCGCTAACTTGGACATTTTCTACAAAAAAAAAAAAAAAAAATCCTCACATACCCTCTGTTCACCAAAGCGTACATTCAGTAACATGAATGAAGACACACCAATACACACACACTTCTACGCAAACCTCACTTATGTAGATGTGCTTTATTTGCCCATTTGTGTAATTACTGTAATTTCCGGCCTACAGAGCACACCTGATTATAAGCCTCACCCATTACATTTGTAAAGGAAATACCATTTGGCACATACATAAACCGCACCTGTGTAAAAGTCGCAAGTGCCCACATTGAAACCCACATTGAAACACGAGGTATTTACACAGAAGGATGGTAAACAGAAAGCACTTTCAAAGTTTTAATACCTTAGCTTAGCTTAACGTAGCAACAACACGGTAGCATGAACGCAGCGGTAACAGGGCCGGTTAAAAAAAAAACATACCTAAATCACTGAGACGCAACAGTAACACAGCAGCAACATGCAAGCGCGGCACTAACGCTAGCGGGGCGCTAGCAGGGCTGATTAAAAAAAAAAAAAAAAAACATACTGGTAAAAATCACTTCCTCGGCACATATATTCCACCGATCTCACTTTTTCCGCTCGAGTGCACCCTTGTGGCCGTTAGAAAAAATGGACAAATTAGCCGCATCACCGCATAAGCCGCAGGGTTGAAAGAGTGTGAAAAAAAAGTCACGGTTTATAGGCCGGAAGTTACGGCAAGTGTTTTACGCTGTGATAAAAAAAAAAAAAAAAAATCAAACTATTATTATTGAGCTTTTGTTACCATTAAAGGCACAAGCTTCAAACTCAAAGCACGTGGGATAGAAGCGGCCCGCAAAGTCATTTTATGCGGCCTGCGAAAGCTTGCCTCAATTTTATTTTATTTTTTGTTGACTTCGATTCAAAATGAGACAAACCTTTTCTATTCAAAAGGTTAGCGATCAAGGCCCACATAGCAACAAAAAAAATTGGGAATATAATGAACATTTTTGTCATTGGCAATATTAATGGTTTAAACACTTCAGTAAATATACCTTAACCCTACATTAAAAAATACTTTAACTCAGGCCTTGTTCGATTTTTACTCCCCTTTCAACTTGTTCATGGCCATTCTTGGCATAGTGTTATTATAATTAAGCTTTTCTTTTAATTGCTTCTTTTTTGCTAAGTTTATATCCATTCGTTTGTATTTTTTAACATTTTAAATTCCAGCTTGTTTAATCTAATTAGTGCTGCACGATGATGATGATGATGATAATCAGCGTTGAAGTACAGTGTAAAACAATATTAACACTATGTTGACCCCCCGCCCTGCACACACACACACACCCCATCCAAATTTTAGATCTGCGTTCGTTGTCCCCATTAGATGGATTCTACAAGATGATAAATATACATACAGTGGACTTTTTTTTTCACTATGTACTTAATATAATATTTTTCTCTAGCACCTTTGTTGCGGCAATACACAAAATCACAAATGGGAGCGTTTTTCAACAAATAATCGATAATAATAATAATAATATAATAATTATAATACTAATCTATATTCATGTATTATAAGAGGTAAAGTGGGAAACTACTAAAGCATGAGAAAATCCCCACCCGTAGTAATTTTCGTTTTATTTGCATTGACACGGTTAAAATGTTTTGTTTTATTTTGGAAGGAAGTGAAGTGGACAAAGAAGCCAGCACAGAGCGCAAAGTGTAAATAACACTTCAAGCCAAATGCAGGGACTATTATGTAATATGATTAATCGTTGCTATGGAGAATATATTTGGCTAGGAATAAGAGACATAACTGGACATAGCGACATAACATCACGCACAGTAGTGTATGTGAACAAATACAGTGCAGCTCAGCTTCTGGCGAGCAGATATCATGGCCGACCATATTGCCCATCCATCCATTTTCTTTGCCGCGTATCCTCACGAGGGGTCGCGGAGAGTACTGGAGCCGATCCCAGCTGTCAACTGGCAGGAGGCGGGGTACACCCTGAACTGGTTGCCAGCCAATTGCAGGGCACATGGAAACAAACAGCCGCACTCATGATCACACCTAGGGCTAAATTAGAGTGTCCAATTAATGTTGCTTTTTTTTTTTTTGGAACGTGGGAGTGCCTGGAGAAAACCCACACAGGCACAGGGAGAACATGCATACTGCACACAGGCGGGTCCGGGATTGAACCTGGGACCTCAGAACTGTGAGGCCAGCACGTTGCCAGCTGCTCCGCCGTGGCGCCCCAACCATATATTTTAAATTCAAATCTATTGGTGTACAAAATGCGATTTTCTGAGTGTTTAAATGGACAGATAAATCTTGGGTCATAAAAAATGTTATTGTTAGTAGTAGTAGTTGTATAGAGTAATAATTCACATTGCCCAAAGTTTTTTTCGCAAAAAGAAGACAAACTCTTGGACTTTAGAGAGAAGAGATTGCATCAATCATCTATTACATACGTTGACGCGGTTTCACCGTTGACGACCCGTGATCGAGTTCCACTTCTGGTTTGTGGTGGACTCACCTCTCCGGTGTCCACGAGGGGCTCCAGAGTGATGATGCCTTTACTTTTGCTCTCGTTGTCGCTCAGCAGGTCATCCTCCGATTCCACCGCGGAGGAGCCGGTGGAGGAGACGGAGGAGGTGGAGAGCTTTCTGCGCAGGCTGCTGTCCACCTTCTCGCCTTCCACCCAGTCCTCCTGCCGCATCTCCCGAGAGAAGCCGCCCCCGTCCGGGGTGATGGTCACCTGCGGTACCCGGGGTGCGTCCATCACAGTTCGGTTTGCGCCCGCTGGTTCGATTCGCGGGGTCCACTGTGGGAGTTCATCGCAACTCTGTGGGAATCTCTTGTAAAAAAATAAATAAAATAAAAATGTCAGCCTGGAGTCACGGGAGTTCCTCCGCTCTTTTGGGTGATATTGAACGCGTCGTGACGCAGCACCGCAGTCGCCCGCTCGGGGCTCGTGTTGCCTTCAGGAGTTTCGGGCTTGTCCGACTTGCAATTTTCGAACGGCCCACGCGACTTCCTCGTTGCTTCTGAGCAAGCATCGCCGCCACTGAGCCGTTTGCTCGCTGTGCTGGTGCACGACGCGCGTTCTTGTGCTTGACGCCTGCGCACTCAGTCCACTAACTGCTTACGAGTACAGCAGAACTTCGGTGCTCAAAGGCCGCATTGAATTTTGAAAACAGCGAGATGGGTTAGAAATTACAAATAAAAAAATATATATAATAATGTAACGTTAAATGGGTTTGCAATCTTTTTTTTTTATCATAAAATAATCATCAGTTGTATTTTTGTTATAATTAAGTCATGATCAATTTGACAATTATTTCATAGAAACACATTTAAAATTGTTAAAAATACGGTAGTTGTATTTTTAGTTTACAGTAATGTTATACATTTTTTTATTAGAACTTATTTTTTCAAGACAACTGAAAGTAAATACAAATAATTGTTTAAAATGTAAAAATCAAAACTAATATATTCAGGTAATGAGCGTTCTGTAGTTTAATTAATTAGCTATTACAGTAATATAAAATTAAAAAAAAAAACGTTTTATTAGTAATATGATTTATTACCGTTTTCACGTTAATTTGATTATAATTAATGCAACAATTGTTTCATAAAATTATTACAAAATGTTGAATACATATGTAATGTTGTTTTAAATTAATTTTTCAAATTAAATAAATCAATACATTTATTTTAACAGAAAAAAATTGGGGTCTGGCTAAATTATTACAACAAATTCCACATGACTCAGGCCACATTGAAGTTGCAGTTTTCATCAGAGGGCCGGTGTGGCTGTGAAAACATACAATTTTTGATCACCTCATCATAAATTTATATATATATACACATACATATACTGTACCGTACAAAACAAATTGATGTATGAATAGTTTTGAAATCAGAAGAAGTAGAAGTAGTTCAACTATTGGGTTTGGTGAAAAAAAACTATTTTGTACTGCTACTACAAAATGCAATCATATCATTATTAATAGTATTAGTTAGAATGCAAAAATATGAATACGTAGTACGTACTCTATTAGAAAGCCTTCCAAAAAATAAATCATTACCCCTGCCATTCCATAGATGGCGGTAGTCAACTATTATCTATCTGTTCCATCCAAATGTTGACATTATGTACCATAGAAGAAAAGCCGCGTCAACAGGGTTTGGACAAAAAAAGTGAGACCTTCCAGTGTTCCCGCATTAGGATTCTTGCCTTAACTTTTCTGCGGGGACGCTCGCGTTTATTTCACTCGATCCCTTTACACGTCAAAGGGAGACGCCATGCTCGCAGTCAGAAGCGCTCTCCGCCTCGGTCCGAAGCTATTCATTCCCGCGTTGGCCAGGCGAGGATGCGCCGGGGCTGCTATCCCGGTGGACGATGTGGTCAACGGGCTGACAGACGAGCAGATCCAGGTTAGCATCACGGAGCAAGCTAGCACTACAAATATTGCAATTTTGCTGCAAGGTATGAGCCATTTTTAACCTTTGGCTTCTTATGAGCAGCTTTGTTGGCAATAGAAGACGAATTATGGACGCGTGACAAGATGACATAACAGCTAAACATGGTAACATTCAAGACAATGGGGAGTAGCCGTCCTGGCACAACGCTGTTGCTAATTTTCCAAATTGTGGGGAAAAGTGCTAAATTATTGCCAACTAGCTTATGTTTCGTAAAAACTTTTACAGCAAGGTGACACGGAGTGGGTGGGCTTCATAACTAGCATTTGATTGGTTGACAGTCTGCCCTGTGCCTTGCAAGGCATTTAAAATTAGAATACAATGCTGTTACGTTATGTGCGAAGTATCCAAGAGAATCTGCTTCTTAATCATAATTGTTTGTTGGTAGAATGCACGTTTTATCTATCTTTGTACCACCTAAGAGACGGTTTCCCTCTAAATGTTAAATAATCTTTTACAAGGTTCATAAAAATTGAGCATTATTATCTTGCGTTTTATACAGTTGTACAGTTTTTCTTATGTTACATCCTAGATGCATGTGTTCATTAAACTAATGTTGGGGTAGCAGACTATTTGCTCAACTACAAGTTCATCTTAATACTCCTGATTTGGAGAGATTCATCCTTTGTAGCGCTTGTCCAAACAACCGTTCAAACTCCGATTCACACCTACGGACAATTTAGAACATTCATTGAACCTAAATAACAATTATTAAAATGGGTAGAAAGCTACAGTAAAGCCTCGCAAGCATGGAAAGAACATGCAAATGCAGTACAGGAAGACTGGAGGTGACATTTGAACCCAAAACGTCAGAACTGAGGCAGTGTTGCCACAACATTTCTTGCTTTAAGATAAGTGCTGGCAGATGGGTTAGCACAGGAGTGTCAAACTCTTTTTTTTTTTTTTTTTTTTTATCGAGGGCCACATTGTATTTGTTAAGACAGTGAAAACATGCCTCATTATTAGTCTTTTACGTACACAACAAAGTGAGGAATAATGAGATTTAAAATCATCAGGATTGCTCAACTATTGATCAAGTTACCGCAAAAAGGGATTAGTAGCAGAAAAATGCCATATCCCAACATTATAGTTCATAACGTAAAAAACAATTTCAAATTTTTGTTCAGATTTGAAGAAGAATCATGGAAGTTGAGACATGATTTCCTTTCGTGGCCCACATAAAAATGTGGCGGGGCACATCTGGTGCCCCGGGCCTTGAGTTTGAATCCACCTAATTTTTCTGAGGTCAGGGGTTCAAATCTATGCTCCAGCTGGAATTAGTTCCAAGTCCTTCGTCACCCTAAGGGCAAGCAGTAAAATGATAGATGGATATTTATTCTGATTGTAATTACTGTTTCGTGTTTTATTGCTGTGTATATTTAATCAATCAAGTATCATTTTTTTTGTAGAAAAAATATTAAATTTATATAGAAACATTTACTATTCAATGCAAAACATGGTTTCCCAAAAAAATCTAGATTTTTTTTTGTTTGTTTTAATTTTGTTTTTGAGAATTTAATTAATTTATTCATTTTGTTCAGGATGAAGATGAAAATAACTTAAAATCTAGAAACACACGCTTTTAATTTGACAGTGTACATTTATACAAACAAACCCCTGTCCCGTGATAAATGCCTTGGCTGATCCTATGTCATTCTGTAAATAGAGACACTTAATCAGAAATTATGATATCCTAATCATTTTTGCTGGACATATCATGATTTAGGGCGCTTTCCTTTTGTCTTGCACAGCTCAGGCAAAGCGTTCGTAAATTCTGTGCAGAAAAACTTGGGCCCCACGCTGACGAGATAGACAAGAAGAATGAGTTTACAGGGATGCGGGTGAGTTCAAATGGTTTTGTAGCGAAAGAACGTTTGCGTGATGGTGATGATCATGAGCATACTGCGAGTTGTTGGTACAATGTGATGCGTTGATTGCGTTATGTTGTCAGGAATTCTGGAAAGATGCGGGCGAGATGGGGCTTCTTGGCATTACTGCACCAGGTACATCCTTTCTTAATCATGACGGAACTTGATTGTGTTTTTTTTTTTTTTAACTGACGTTACGAAGTGAGTTTTTCCACTCTGCGTGTCTTCCAGTGGAATACGGAGGCACTGGATTGGGCTACCTCGAACACGTCATCGTTATGGAGGAATTCTCTCGTGTGTCGGCAGCCGTCGCTCTCAGCTACGGCGCCCACTCCAACCTGTGCGTCAATCAGATGGTGCGCCATGCCAGTGAGAAGCAGAAAGAGAAGTACATGCCGAAGGTCCGTACACCAGTTAAAGAACGAAGTCAGAAAAGAAAGTTGTTTATCTGAGATTTGTGGTTTATTTACAGTTAATGACAGGGGAGCACATGGGCGCCTTGGCCATGAGTGAGCCGAACGCTGGCTCTGATGTGGTGTCCATGAAACTCAAGGCGAAGAAGCAAGGTAGGATTCCTCAGTCTAGTTTTTGACATTGTACTGGAACCTCTTTATTCTTTTCACAAATGCTGTTTTTATCATAGGCGGCACCGTGGCTCAGCTGGTAAAGCGTTGGCCTCACAGTTCTGAGGTCCCGGGTTCAATCCCGGACCCGCCTGTGTGGAGTTTGCATGTTCTCCCCATGCCTTCGTGGGTTTTCTCCGGGCACTCCGCTTTCCTCCCACATCCCCAAAAACATGCAACATTAATTGGACACTCTAAATTGCCCCTAAGTGGGATTGTGAGTGCGGCTGTTTCTTTCGATGTGCCCTGCGATTGGCTGGCAACCAGTTCAGGGTGTACCCTGCCTCCTGCTCTTTGGCAGCTGGGGTAGGCTCCAGCACTCCCACGACCCTTGTGAGGATAAGCGGCTAAAAAAATGGATGGATGGCACCTACCGGTGTGGTCACCTCTGTATGGCGCTCCCTAGTATTGTCTGTTTTTATCTTTTTCGGTCGTCTCAAGTACGCAAGACTTCAGGGAGTCTTCACCAAACTTTTTTTTTTTTTTTTTTTTTTACAAGTCATGCAAATTCAGAGAATTGGTTTTGCACACTATGCTGACATCTTCTGTAACGCGTAACAGTGGTTCAAACGGAAATTCTGGAATTCTCAAATGTTTTGAAGTTGTGCGACATTAAGGGTATTTGACATCAGAGTTTCTATTGCAGTAACTCCCAAACAATCAGTATTCCACCTCGAAACAGGAAATGCAAGTTAACCGCACTGTGCATGTTTGGAAGTGGTGCCAAAAGCGCATGTTCGGAGCTGCTTCACGTACTGCGAGCGCATTTACGTCGAAAGTCATCAACATAATGACAACTCAGTAAATTATTTTAAGATTTTTGAGATTCCATCCCTAATCACACCTCCATCTTTATATCTGCTGGCATGTCTGATGGACCACACCCGTAATTTTATATCTGCGGGCATGACTGACCACACCCATGCATTTTTCAAATGTGAGTGACTGCTACACTACGGTGTTCCTTCTAGATCTCAACTTGCTACAGGATTGTATTGCGCGTTACAAACGGCAGTTCACTCCGTCTTTTGTCTCCCCCCCTTGTGACACACACTGCTGTTTATTTCTATACGTATTGTTCCCCAGGTGACTATTACGTTTTGAACGGTAACAAGTTCTGGATCACAAACGGACCAGACGCTGACGTCCTCATCGTGTACGCCAAAACGGACGTCGAAGCCTATCAGAGAGGCATCACCGCGTTCATTGTTGAGAAGGTGGGTCAAATGCTGTTTCAGTGCAGCAATTATTATTGATGGAGTCATCACACAGCTCACACGTCCATTTGTTCCTGTCCTGTAGGGGATGCCGGGTTTCTCCACCGCACAGAAGCTGGACAAATTGGGAATGAGGGGGTCCAACACCTGTGAGCTGATCTTTGAGGACTGCAAAGTCCCAGGTGTGTGTCCAAGAAGCACATGTGATGGACAAGAATGGGGGAAAAAAAAGCTTGTGGTTCTTAATCGCGCATCTTTGTGGTTGTTGTTGTTTTCAGAGGAGAACATCCTGGGTCCATTAAACAAAGGGGTCTACGTGATGATGAGCGGTTTAGATCTAGAAAGGCTGGTACTCGCAGCTGGACCTGTTGGGTCAGTACTTCAATGGGTTAACGCTGACTCGCTTTCACAGTGTGTATTGAAAGATAAATGGTAGCCTTTGACGGATTTGCTTCTGTTCAGCATCATGCAGGCTGTTTTGGACTCTGCAATTCCCTATCTACATGTTAGAGAAGCTTTCGGAGAGAAGATTGGACACTTCCAGGTTTTTTTTTTATTTTTTTTTTTGTCTTTTTATACAAAGACAAAAAAAATCTTCCATTGAGCTCCTAAGAATTTGTTGAAATCTGGAATGAACCTCATGCTTGTCTTCCACACAGCTGATGCAAGGGAAAATGGCCGACATGTACACCAGGTTGAGCTCCTGTCGGCAATATTTGTACAACGTGGCCCGGGCCTGTGACAAAGGACACTTCAGCGCCATGGTCTGTCTCTCATCTACTTCTTTTCAAGCATTTGTAAAGTTATCATCCACAATATTAGGTAACCTTGCTCATTATAATAAAATCCAGAGTTCTTAACCACCGCAAACAACAAACTATTGAAAGGCTGAGTTTGTAATCCAGCCCTTGTATCAGCTCTCATTTGGCTTTGCATGTGTATGTAAATTTGTGGAAAAACAAGTTATGAATTACAGTGGAATCACCAAAGTCAAACAAATGATAAATTTGGTGGAGACACAATTCAAAGTGAATGAATTCCACTCTCAAATGGTCATTATCGTAAAACCTTTATTAACTGTATGGATTATGTTTTGAGTAACATTTTTAACTGACATACACGTATTTGAGGTTAGCTCTTTATAGTCAAACTAAAATGTATTAGAACTACTCCCCGTTTGAAAACACCTCACAGGCACGTAATCCTGTCACCAGGTTGCATTGTAACAGTACGGCTGGAATTAATCAGCTGTGCACTGTACTACAAATTATTAGACTTGAGATGTATCCATTTTTTGAGCCGCTTATCCTCACAAGGGAATGCTGGAGCTAGCTGTCATCGGCCAGGAGGCGGGGAATACCCTGAACTGGTTGCCAGCCAATCGCAGGGCACATATAGACAGACAACAGTCACACTCACAATCACACCTTGGGGCAATTTAGAGTGTCCAGTTAATGTTGCATGTTTTTGGGATGTGGGAGGAAACCAGAGTGCTCGGAGTGAACCCACACATGCACGGGAAGAACATGCAAACTCCACACAGGCAGGCTAGGATTTGAACCCCAGTCAAATATTTTAAACCAGGGGTCTCAAACTCAATTTAACTTGGGGTCGCTGGAGGCAGAGTCTGGCTGAGGCTGGGCAGTACATGGACTTAGGTGGAATTAAAATTACAAATTAAAAACAACATCTTCCAAAAACATTTTTTTTTTTTTAAACACAAAATAAGATGAAGGATGCTGGTGTTTACAACTTGAGTGTAAAACGTCTATAAAAAAAAAAAACTCTCCTTGGAAACGCTGCTGTAAATTTCTCATTGAAAATTGTTTCTCTGCTTGCATCAAGCCCACGCCCGATAGCCATCTACCCCACCGTGATTGGTCTGCTCCGCCCACAACACTGTAAAAGTTCCATCCATATAAAACTCAAGGGCCGCACCACTGTTATACTTTCAAATTAAGGTCGGGCCGCAAATGGCCCATGGGCCGCAGGTTTGAGACCTCTGTTTTAAGCCTTTAATGTTCTTAAATGCACTCTTAAAAAATGCATTTTGTGCAACTGGTTACTGTTACCGGTTTTATACCATCACAATCTTACAAAAAATGTTGTTGTTTTTTCTGTCACCATACTGTGGTATACCTTATATATATATATATATATATATATTATATATATATATATATATATATATATTAATCAATTTGAAACATTAAGTCAGTTTTTATTCATATCGCGACATTCATTTTTGCATCGAGATAGCTAATATCTCCATCTACCAACAACACTTGCCAACTGACAGTAATTTTTCACTTTGTGTTGCCACCACAGGACTGTGCCGGAGTCATTCTGTATTGCGCTGAGAACGCCACACAGGTCGCACTAGATGGCATTCAGTGTCTGGGTGAGTCATAAGACCTCTGCTTTATTATTACAAAGGAATAAAGTACCACACAATATTACAACAATAGGAACGTAGGAATGTATGACTATTTATGCAACGAATAGATTAGAGCTGTTGAAAGAGGGAACATGACATTTCACCTGACATTTTGTTGTTTAAAAAAAAAGATAAGACGGAGGCTTCACAAGGACTTATGAACAATGATTGTACATGTATTGCAATCTACAAGCAAACCATGGGCCTGATCTTTTAATCAATTCATGGTGAATTTAATTGATTTAACCTTCATATCGTGAGGTTGTATGTTATTTGTCATGCTGCAAAAGAGGAGTAATAATTTTAATGGTTGACACAACCAGCAGAGGGTGCAATAAATTCAAACCTAACTAGTTTGCTGCCTTAATGGGCTGCCGTACAAAACCAAAGCGAAAGCACACAGGGCAGGAAAAGGCGGTGTGGGCTGATTTTCAGCTAAGATATTGAAATGTCAAAACTATATCATAAGAAGATTGTGGTCAATATTGCAGTAATTTCTCCCATTATTGATAAGGACATTCTAGTGAGGATTTGAAAACCACTTATTTGTTCATAACATTTTACATCACCATCGAGAAACAGGGAATGACGCTTTTCTACTACATGGTACCAACTAGGCTCCTCATGGCATCTACCGGTACTCTCCTATCAAAGTTTTTCCATTGGCCAAAGGTAGATTTATACGACCTTGTCTGTTGGGTTTTCAACAAGTCAGTATGAGTGACAAGCCACTTGCACGGTGCCTGTTGGTCGAGGAGCGCTCAGACCGTCACACCGGCCTACAGCGCGCACCTGGTTACAACCCTCACCGAGTACATTTCTGAAGAAAATACCATTTGGCACATAGATACGCCGCAGCTGCGGAAAAGCTGCAAGTGCCCACATTCAAATACGAGATATTTACAAAGACTGTACACAGAAAAAGTTTAACGCATGGGTCACCAACGCGGTGCCCGCGGGTGAATGGCGGCCCGCGAGGTATGTTCTAAAAATACCATAAGCCACAAATTGTTACTATTATTTGTGCTTTAAATTCTGAGTCTGACTTGCTTATGTGAATTAAAATTTAAAAAAACCTGTAATGTCCTTTACTACAATAAATTAAACCGAAAATATTTGAGTGAGTCTGAAATTTGCCACAAACAGGTCACGTAGCCCTTCATACGATTGGTGCTCACAAAGTAGCCCTCAGCCTCAAAAAGGTTGCTGAGCCCTGGTTTAACACGGCTGTCACTATTGCTAACGCTAGTGCCGCGCTAGGGCTAACACTAACGCTAACAGGGCAGGTGAAAATAAAACTTACTGGCAAATATCCTTGAGACTCCAATAACACAGCAGCAGCATCCTAGCATAGTGCTAACGGTATCACAGCGCTAACAGGGGCGGTTAAAGTCACTTCCTCGGCACATATATTCCACCGGTCTCATTCTTACCTTTTCCGCTCGACTGCCCCCTTGCGGCCGTTAGAAGAAATGCACAAATTAGCCGCATCACCGCATAAACTGCTGGGTTGAAAGTGTGTGGAAAAAGTTGCGGCTTATAGACCGGAAATTACGGTAGTTAGGTTTTGGAGTCAGGTAGGGCAGCAGTCCATAAAAGAACCGATGCCAAAACTGACCCAGGATAGGAAAGGATGTTGCATTTTGAATTGGCAAACAACTGAATCATGCTCGTACTGTGTTGTCAAAATGTGCCGTAACCAACCGACATAAGCCACTCCAGTGCAATGCAATGATTAAATTAAATATGTCAAGCTCTTTTATGACACGCATCTCCTCGACCATGGAGGAAGGCCACGTTTTTCAACTGTCAGTGTCACTCTTCTGTCACCAGGGGGTAACGGCTACATCAACGACTACCCCGTGGGACGCTACCTGCGAGACGCAAAGCTATATGAAATCGGCGCCGGCACGAGTGAAATCCGCCGCCTTATTATCGGACGATCCTTCAACGCCATGTTCAAGTGAGAGGAGAGAAAGAGAAGCGCTCTTCTCAGTGAGTGAGAGCGCCATTTTGTCCACGAGAAAAACTTCTCCACACCTTCGCGGCCTTAACTTGCGTGACTAATCAGCGGCGTTGACCTACATCGTGTTTGTGAATCTCTATTCACATTTTATTATGAAATGATGTCACTGTATTCTGAGCGCATCGACGCGATGTGGCCTTCATGTTCTGTTTTTTTTTTTTCATATCAAGCAATTACTTTGATTACTGAAATGCCAGAAACGCATTTGTAAAATGTTCCCGTTATACGTGAGTCATTTGTCACTTCATTAAATTCTCTTAGCATTTGGAAATCTTTTTACTTGTTCTAAATGGTTAGCTTTTTGATTATTTTTTTCATTTTTTTTTTTTTTTTTAAATTACCCAGAGCCTCCGGGCTAAAGATATAGATTTTTGTTAACACTCCTTTTCCCACTTCTTTCAATACCTCTGCTCGGTAGATAGCAATAATGTGTCGAGTTCATCAAATCTTCCTTTTCCCATTCTTCCTGTTACAATACTGAGAGTGAAGTAGCATACAGATGGTTTTGTGTATGCAGAGGGATTTGGTTCAGCTTTAGTGTCGCTCCAGGACATTTGGTCCCGAGTCCTGCTGGTGGAATCAAACCAGAACGATCAATATTGACTTTTTCCAGCCTTCCAGGTGTCCAGTGTGATCATAACCACACATGATTGTACATTGTTGCTCAAATAACCTGATGCACGCTGAAATTGAACAATTGTTGGGCTTCTTTTCGTAGTAAACAAAAAGGACTGTTTTGGGTGGAGTAAAGGGGTAAAATTTCTGTAATCATGTATACTCTCAATCAGACTGTTGGGTCTTCTCTCCAATACTGTCGCATTTGAAAACGTGTAGCTGTACATGATGTATGAACAATGTTTTTGTGCAGTAAAATGACATTTTTAGAGTGTGTAAGTTATGTGCTGCTGAAGCTTGAGCAATTTTTGTGTGGTGTAACTGTTCTCTGATTCCGATCAAACATACAGAGGTGTAAAAAGTAAGAGCCGAAGTAATTACAAAATAAAAGCATAATTTTAAAAGAATATAAGAAAATACATAAGGATGCTTAAAGTGAAAAGATACAACAAAACAATGCTTCAAAGTTCTTCAAAGTAAATTCACGTATGGTATCACGGGAGATGTCGACTCAAGTTTTTTTTCCCCTCCCTTTGACTCTGTTTTTTGTGTTATATCAACTACATTAGTTCATGTTACCAAGCGGTCGCTATGAGCCATCCATTTTTTGAGATGCTTATCCTCACAAGGGTCGTGCTGGAGCATATCCCCGATATACAGCTACACTCTCTACCGGTTTCCAGCCATTCGCAGGCCACATACCACTACCCTAACCCGAACTGTGAGGCGGATGCGGTTGCCAACTAAAGTCCACCAATTATAAGCAACGCTTAACCCAATTGACCTTTCCAACTGGTGATCTTAAGCTCCGCCCCCCTTAGCTACATTTGCCATGTCCCACAAGCTTCCAAAATGGCGACTGAACAGAACACGTTTGAAGTCGATTCTCTACCACACATTTCAGATAATATTGGGGTATGTTTTTTGCCAAATGCGTCAGACTTGTCCAACAGAGTTCTACAGAGAGGTCTCAACTATTTCACACAAGGATATGTTCACGGAATTAAGATTTTGGACGCAGTGGGACACAATGTCAGAGTTACAGCAAAACGTTGGCGATGGATGCAGAAGAGTTTGACGCCTCACAAACTTCATATTGAAATCCAACAGGAGAAATAGTGGAATCGTACTGCGCGTGTAAAGCAGGGTGAGTACTTTTTACTTGGAATGATCATCAAGTAATATCATTGTAGTCTTTAAAAATGAGTTAGGTTCGATTTTCTACATTTAAACAATGGTGATTAACTCAGGCAGTACCGTAGTCAGCTGATGAAAAGGTTTGGCTTGGCTCGTAATGGAACCCAGTGCTCTGTCTTAAAAGTCACATGTGATGCAAATATGCAAATAGACATTTCTCTTGCCTGACATCGCGCATTTACGTATCACTAACCCAACCCTTCGGCATAAAACATTACACACTTCATTCAGCAGGTCAGTGATACACTAACAAAAGTGAAAGTTGTTCTCCTGCAATGTATAAAGCACTGATAATTCAAACGCAGCGACAATACTTCTCCCTCACTTACCTTCGAACATACAGCCTTGTGTTTGTTGATATTGTCTACATTTTGTTGTACATGGGCTCTTCCGCGAGCCTTAATTCATCGTAGACACTTCGTCAAGTGTGTTTTAGGCTTAAGAAAATGAATCAAACGGGATATGATATCTTTCATCAGAATTGCACGTCCCCCAAGCGCATCTGAGGACCATTTTCTTCGTAAAATTAACTTTTCCAAGCACACGCTACTGGCAACCAGCATTGCTTGTGGGACAATACGGCGAGAGGGGCATGTTAAGACAATGCGGCTATCTGATTGGCTATTACTGTACGAGTGATCGACAGGTCGGAAAGCTCCATTATTGCCGCTTGCTTACAATGTCGATATACAAACACTTTCCTGTTCCCTCTGCATTAGTTTGACTTCATTTTAGGTGTATTATAGTATTGAACTTCTCTTATACTTGTATGACAGTTATGTTCCAGAGCCCTGGACAGACATTAGGGTAAAGTGTTTTAATTCTGGCTACCATGTGGGTATATACAAAAAAAAAAAAAAATCCCAATTTTTAGCAAAAATATAGTTTGTGGCCATTAAAAAAAGGATGTCGTGTGCACAAAATACTTTGTGCACTCATATCTTTTACTCATCAGTCCAAGGATGACATTAATATTCTTCATTTGTTTTTTGAGCAAGCGTATTTCATGGATCATGAATTAGTATTTTTTTGGCTATTAGCATTTTGTGCAAACGTTATATCGTGTCCTATTTTCTCCCCCAAGGGCCTCTGGGGCACCAGAGTAAAGAACCTTTTCCCTTTCGCAATTTTGCCCAGTCACGTTAGTGAGGGCTCCATTCCATTAAGTGCTGCTGAAAGCCATGAAGCTAAGGTTGCTTGCACCCTAAATGGAATGTGGCCATGAATAATGCAGCTTCACTTGTGCAGTTTCCCTGCTTTGACTGACAGGCTGCAAATATGAAAGGAGGGAAAACTGACGACCCCCCCCCCCCCATGACCATCACCGGTTAGGGTGAGGACGCTTTCTCCAATTACCACAATAATAAGTGAATGCTGAAAACAGAAAGCGACTTGGTGTGTTGACTTTGTGAACTTAATGCACTGATAAAAAAAAAAGATTTGACTATGATCTAGGAGCCTCTATTTTAAAATAATTTTCATTGGGGAAAACGTTTTAATTAATTCCTCGAAATGAAATGGGATATTTAGTGGTAAAAGTGAAGTTGCTCTGAAACATTTACCTAGTAAATAGATATAGACTGACCTTTGTTTTACTCATCAGATCAAATAAGGGAAGCTAAAGATTTTGAAGGATTGACGTGTTTGATAAATAGTTTAGCTACCATGTAAGCGCTTTGGTTTTGACAAACAACTCCCCCCGCTGTCTTGTGGACTGAGCTGAACTAAAGAACAGGTTTATCTGCTGAAGCCATTACTAAAATGACAATGATGAGAATTCATGGATCAACGTTAAAAAGAAAAAAAAATGTTCATTTTGATTTTCCTCCATTAAAGAATTCCTGGCATATTCCTGAACAACAGAGCAAGTCCAGCTAATAAGGAAAGTCTTCTCTTTTCTTTGAAAATACCTGTAGCGTTGAGTTTATTATTACTCAAATATTTGTGCCTGTTATTGTGGTGAGATAAGTCAGATAACCACCCAAATGATTTAAATTTCGACGCAGCTCAAATCAGATATGACCAAGTAGTGCGACATACCTGCAGTACAATAAATACCTCGACCTAATGTGACATTTCAAACAACCATGTGGAAGTATTGTTATGTTATGTTTTTAACTGTATACCACAGGTGTCAAACTCAAGGCACGGGGGCCTTATCCGGCCCGTCACATGATTTTGTTTGGCTCGCAAAGGCCAATCTAGTTTGTGAATTTCCGTTGTTCTTGTGAAAATCTGGACCAAAATTTTAAATTGTCATATTCCATAATTGATAATGGTGTGATATTACAAGCAGTTTTGAATTACCAAACATGAAAAATAGTTGAAAAAGTCACTACCCTTGATTTCTGATTCCAAAATTAGTTCATAAATTGATGTGAATATGATTAAATATTTTTAGGGTTTCACAGTCATAACTGCCCTATGAGGGAAAACCATAACTACAATGTGGCCCTCGACAAAACATTTTTGCCACCCCTGCTAAATTCGAAGGCTCCTTTAATAGCCATCATTGTTTGGTCATTTTATGCATACCAATTGCAAAAAAAAAAAAAATACTCCAATCTAAGGAGAGCCGTTATACTGATTGCAGCTACCAATTAAAGAGGATTTTGATTCCCCAAACCCCCACCCCACCAATTTGGAAGAACTACCAGATGTCTGAAAAACATGTCTGTGGAATCCTTTTGTAAAAGTACACCATGGAATAAGAGTTATTGAACGATTCACAGCCGCTTGTGGCTTGTTGAGATTACCCTGTTTTTAGGGGCCGGCCCTGTCTCTTCCAGGTAAGCCTGCTGGGCCAATTACGTTGCATCCGGCTGATGTGCACCTCTAAAGCCAAGAAAAACGTTTTTTTTTTTTTCCAGGAATTTACGATGTACTGTATGTGTGGTGCATGTACACATTACCAAACACAAATCCACCCCAGATTGCCTCCATGTTTTGTTAAGTAAATGAGCGTATTGTGGTGTCACTACTCCGTTGAAATTCAAAATAGCTTGCTCACAGAGCTATTTTTATACAGGGGAAGAAAATAAGTATTTGAACACCCTGCTATATTGCAAGTTCTCCCACTTAGAAATCATGGAGGGGGTCTGAAATTTTCATCGTAGGTGCATGTCCACTGTGAGACAGATCATCTAAAAAGAAAAATCCAGAAATCACAATGAACGATTTTTTTCACGATTTATTTGTGTGATACAGCTGCAAATAAGTATTTGAACACCTATGTATCAGCTAGAATTCTGCCCCTCAAAAACCTGTTAGTCCGCCTTTAATAGTCTATTTCCACTCCATGTATTATCCTGAACCAGATGAACATGTGTGAGGTCTTTAGGTGCTTAAAGACACATGTCCACCCCATACAATCAGTAAGACTCAAAAGGGAGGAGGAGTCATGGGAGAAAGTTTTGTGGTCAGATGAGACCAAAATGAAACTTTTTGGTCATAATTCTACTAACCGTGTTTGGAGGAAGACGAATGATGAGTTCCATCTCAAGAACACCAACCCTAATGTGAAGCGTTGGGGTGGTAGCATCATAGTTTGGGGGTGTTTTTCTGCACACAGGTTAGGACGACTGCACTGTAATAAGGAGAGGATGACCGGGGCCATGCTTTGTGAGATTTTGGGAAACAACCTCTTTCCCTCAGTCAGAGCATTGAAGATGGGTCGTGGCTGGGTCTTTCAACATGACAATGACCCGAAGCACACAGCCAGGAAAAACAAAAAGTGGCTCCGTAAGAAGAATGTTAAGGTCTGGCGTGACCTAGCCAATCTCCAGACCTAAACCCAATAGAAAATCATTGGAGGGAGCTGAAACGCCGTGTTTCTCAGCGACAGCCCAGAAATCTGTTTGATCTGGAGAAGATCTGTGTGGAGGAGTGGGCCAAAATCCCTCCTGCAGTGTGCGCAAACCTGGTGAACAACTACAGGAAACGTTTGACCTCTGTAATTGGAAACACCGGCTACTGTACCAAATATTAACATTGGTTTTCTCAGGAGTTCAAATACTTATTTGCAGCTGTATCACACAAATAAATCGTTAAAAAAAATCATACATTGTGATTTCTGGATTTTTCTTTTTAGATGATCTCTCTCTCACAGTGGACATGCACCTATGCTGAAAATTTCATACCATTCCATGATTTCTAAGTGGGAGAAATTGCAATATAGCAGGGTGTTCAAATACTTATTTTCTTCACTGTAAATCTAGAGAAAGAGGAAAAAAAGTGAGCTACATGACTCGGCACTAAGTGGTCATGTCATATTTGAAATTTTTTTACAAGATAGAATAATGATACAAAACAAGAATTTAATTTGACCTGCTAATCACCACGATAAGGATAATTATGAATTCAAATCGATGAAGAGAAAACAACTTCTAGCAAGTTTCTGTTGATATTGTGACAGAAATAAATGACTCAGGCAATAATACAAAATGTTGTTGCGTAACCTGTTCACCAGTTGAGGAGTGACCCAAACAGCAAAAGTGTACACGACACTATATTGACATGTGGGCACATGTCAATATCGTGTCCACGGTGGGCCGAGCAAGGTGTCACAGTGTCGTCCGTCCGTGTGGCCCTTTAAGAAACTCTCCATGTTTTCTCTTCGTGATGCGTCAACATAAAAAGCGGATGATGCTGTTATGTAAAAACACGCGCAAGTGAGCCGTACTTTTTTCTCTCTTTTTTTCCCCCTCTCCAAACCGGAGACGACCCACAGGCGACCGCTCGCCTCGGAGCCCCACGCCACCGCCGCCGCCGTGTGCGTACGTGTGCGTGTTTGTGTGCGCCGTCCACTCGCGTTAGTACTCGGAAGTGGAACGACTGGAGCTTTGGCAGTTTTGAGTCTCCCCCCTCCTCCCTCCCTCCTATTTTTTAAAGGAGCTTCAAGTGAACATGAGCGGCCGTGCACGGAAAGCGTACACCTGACACGTCTCTTTCTTTTCCTCCACTGGAAGTGATTTCCCCCCCCCCCCTTTTTCCCTGCTAAAGGAGAGCTTTTATTTCAGAGGTAAGACACCGAGCCGTCAACGCCAAAGCGTCCCGAGAACGATGCGAGCAGTCCGGGGTTGTGCGCCAAGCTAGACGCCGATGTAGCGAGCCGCGTAGCTAGCGCCGACTTTAAAAATGTCTTTTTTTGGAAACAATTTGTTGACTACGCTTGCATCACTTGCGCTTTCTTGCGTCTTTATTTCGTCCGAGAGCTTCGGCTGAGTGTTCCGCGGAGGGGGAAATGGTACGCCGGAGTGTATGTTTGACAGCCTTGCGTCAAGTTTTGAGTCTCGACTCTGGTCCAGAGTTGATCACTGAGCTGTTTCTAGATGGAGCCTCGACTGCTCTTTTACTTTCTGTTTATGTGAAAACGCTTGAAGAATCTCATAAATAGCTGGCAAATCGTATAATTAGAGTATATTATCAGGTACATTTATTTATTCTATTGCAATTTAACCCTTGTATATTGTTTGGATCACATCTGAAGAAAAGTGCCCGAACATCCATGGTTTCTGTTTGAAATTTGATGATTTCCAAGAGTGACCCAAAATACAGAGAAAAGTAAAAACTTAATAATGTCATTCTTACAAAAGAGAAAATAAGTATTTGAACAGCCTTCTATATTGCAAATTCTCTCACTTACAAATCATGGAGGAGTCTGAAATTTTCATCGGAGGTGTGTATCCACTGTGAGGGAGATAATCTAAAAAGAAAAATCCAGAAATCCCAATGTATGATTTTTTTTTCACGATTTATTTGTGTGATACAGCTGCAAATAAGTATTTGAACACCTATGTATCAGCTAGAATTCTCCCCCTCAAAAACCTGTTAGTCCGCCTTTAATCGTCTTATTTCCACTCCATGTATTATCCTGAATCAGATGAACCTGTGTGAGGTCTTTAGGTGCTTAAAGACACATGTCCACCCCATACAATCAGTAAGACTCAAACTTGTAACTTGGGCAAGACCAAAGACACCAGAGACAAAATTGTACAAGTCCACATGGCTGGAAAGGACTACGGAGAAATTGCCAAGCAGCTTGGTGAAAAAAGGTCCACTGTTGGAGCAATCGTTAGAAAATGGAAGACGCTAAACATGACGGTCAATCTCAATCGGAGTGGAGCCCCATGCAAGATATCACCTTGTGGGGTCTTAGTGATGCTTAGAAAGATCAGCCCTGGACTACACGGCAGGATTTGGTCAATGACGTGAAAAGAGCTGGGAGAATACCGTTTCAAAGGTGACTGTTGGGAATGGTAATGGTAAGTTGGTAAATGGTTAAAACATCATGGTTTGAAACTGGCACATGTCAAGGCCCGTCTTTAAGTTTGCCAATGACCATTTGGATGATACTGAGGAGTCATGGGAGAAGGTTTTGTGGCCAAATTTGACCAAAATTGAACTTTTTGGTTATAATTCCACTCACTGTGTTTGGAGGAAGACTAATGATGAGTTCCATCCCAAGAACACCATCCCTACTGTGAAGCATGGGGGTTAGCGTTAGCATGTCACATCATGCTTTGGGCGTGTTTTTCTGCACATGGGACAGGACGACTGCACTGTATTAAGGAGAGGATGACCGCGTTTGACCTCTGTAATTGCAAACAAAGGCTATCTGTGTGGAGGAGTGGTCCAAAATCCCTCCAGCAGTGTTTGCAAACCTGGTGAACAACTACAGGAAACATTTGACCTCTGTAATAGCAAACAAAGGCTACTTTACCAAATATTAACATTGTTTTTCTCAGGTGTTGAAATACTTATTTGCAGCTATATCACACAAACAAATTGCTAAAAAAAATCATACATTGTGATGTCTGGATTTTTATTTTTAGATTATCTCTTTCACAGTGGACACGCACCTACGATGAATATTTCAGACCCCTCCATGATTTTAAGTGTGAGAACTTGCAATATAGCAGGGTGTTATTACTATTATTACTTATTATTATTACTTATTTTCTTCACTGTATGTCCATGTGCAACACAGTTTATTAATACTGAGGGTGGTCTTGGTCAAATTAGACTCGTGTGTATTCAAATGGATTTCAGATTTCCCAGCATTTGGGGAAAAATTAAGGGAAATGGTGGTAATAGTACATGCCATAAATGTGTGCATTTTTTTTTTTTGTATTAGACAGTACTACCATTGTTTGAGACAGAGTCTGAAAGATGTCCTGAGAACTGTCTGTGCTTCCACAAGTTCCCATTGAAACCTGCACCTCCTGGTCTTAGAATGCTCACAGGGAATGTGGGTTTTCTCCAGGTACTCCGGTTTCCTCCCACATTTCCAATACATCCATAGAAGGTTAATTGAAAGCTCAAAATTACTCATAGGGGAAAATGTGAGCAGGTCAGTTTGGGGTTGTACAATGCCTACGCCCAGAGTCAACTGGGGCAGGCTCCAGCATCCCCGTGACTCTAGTGAGAATAAGCTGTATGGACAATGGATGGATGGATTCTGGGCCAGAGTTGAAACTGACCCATATGTCTGCATGGAAAATGAACAATATGTCAGGGTTCAAGAAATATCATTTGAGTCCATGTCTGATCTGGTCCACTATATATATCAGCAATTTTGTCTTTTCAAGGAAAATGCTGTTCATATTTTGACAGGGAGGGAGATATTAATTTAACAATGTGTTTTATTGTGGTTGTCTGTTGTTTTGTTTAGCCTCAGTTCAGCGCGTATCAGAAACAAAGTTAAGAGTTGTAGTCTATTTTTGCCACAATCAACCCCAATGTATCATAAAATGGGAAGTTTTGGCTTTCGCTATCAGTGTTTGTGTTTTCTCCAGAAACAAAAATGTTGCTATAAGTGATATTTAAAAGGTCACACACACTGTCAGGTTCCCAAATGTTGATTTTCTTTATCCTAACATTTTCTTTAGTGCTTGTCCTCATTAAATGAGTTATGTTGTTTACGGTGCATATATCACAAAAATCTCGACGCTCATGTATTTTATGCTCAAGAAAATTAAACTGGCAGTCACTACCAATCATATATCATTCTTTTTCATTTTGGAGCAAAATTCATTGCCTTTGAAATGCCCCTTTGTCTTCACCAAAATCAGCACACACCCCCACACTCCATGTCTTGGTGCGATGTCAGTAGAGATCAAATTCAAACAGTAGCCGGTGTGGGAAAATGAATTTACTATTTCAATAAGTGGCTGCATTTAGTGATGATGCAATTTTGTCACTGTTTGGTGGAATCCTCCTTTCTTGAAAATGATGAATTTTAGGGGAAAAAAATGACTGGAGAGATTGCCTTATTGGTGTGGACAAAGAGCTGTACTACACAGTGGCATTATTAACTCCTATTTTATATATCGTAGCAGTCCTTTAAGGGGTAAAAAAAAAAAAAAAGACAAAAAAAAAATATTGCTTGAGTTTCTTCACACAAGTTAGTCTCAAGTACAGGCTGCTCAAGACTATATTGTCCCAAAAAAGAATCAAATTTATTAGGGTGCAACAGATTAAAATGGCAAACATACCGACCGCTGCGGGGACATTGGAAAATTTAATATATGCGTTAAAAAATATATACATATTGTAAGAAAACTGTCATCAATCATGTCTAAAAAGTCTACATATGCCTCCTTTTATCTGTGAAAATATGGCCCTGCCTTTTTCTGGATGAGCATCTATGGAGTGGAAAACACTGAAACGTCCATACAAGCAAGAATATTAGGATGATCTAGTATTTTCAGAGATATAAGTTGACATAGATGTCATGATGTCCACATAAATTGTGGTTATGATTAAATTTTCTGACATTAAGCGATGTTGATCTTACGGCCAGGAGATCCTCGTCAGGTGTCCGTTGTCATGACAGCCACCCTTTGCCCATCAACCCCCGCTGTCAGCTGAGCCCAATGACCGTACAAAAAGCCTGTTTAACGTCATCATCCGAAAATTATTCTCTCAAACTTTCAAGCCAAGGAAAGTAATCTGGACATGGCGCAATGATGGCAGGTGTTCGCCGTGAAAGCCAGCAGTGCACGTCAAAGTCTGCTTGTGTCACAAAACGCCATCCATGCATTGAGATATGACCAAGCGAGGCAGCCAAATGAGGCTCCCTGTGTCATCCATCGCGACTATTTTCAAACATATCAGCGGCATTTGTGATGCAGTCAATACAAAATTGACCTGATGCAACCCGTTTATATATGGAAAACGATCTGCAGGTGGCTACCTCATGTGGGATGACATGCCTTTTTTTTTTCTTCTGGGAGGAATTTCAATTATTGAATTTAACAAAAAGCCGATTAAAATCTTTCACTACAACCATTTTAACTCCTTATTGTCTAACAGAAAAAGAAAAAGCAATCAGGCTTTCAATATCAGCAAAAATAACACAGCAGAATACTGAGGAGTTCAATGAGGAAATGCACTTTGCACTTGACATGTCAGCCTCTCTATGTGATAGCCTCACAAATCCAAAATCTGGCTGAAAATCAAATATTTGAGAACAAAACAAGTCTAAAATTACTACTCAGTGTATTTTTGGGGGGATTGTTTTCTGCAGACAGCATTTGTAAGTCCAGAACTATGGAAAAGTGACAATGTTCACAGGATTAGATAAGTCCTTTAAAGCCCCACTGTCATGCCTATAAACATTCTCAAATAGATATTGTAATGAAAAATTCATATAACATTATTCACCTCAATGTCTATACAAAAAAAATAAATATGAGTGGAGAGCGCATCATCCATGCGCAAAGTTGAGGAAGTCTCATTTGACATCCAAGTGGTAGCCATATTGCCTGCAACGTCATCAGCAGATGTTACACCGGGACATTCGCCATTGAAAACACGTAGTGGCACTTGCTATGGGAGAGAAACAACAGAGCTTTTGGGATTTTTCCATCGCCCCTTTTATCGAGACGGAAGCTATATTTGAAGAAGAGAACATCTCACAATCGAGTGAAGTGTCCGGGGCAATATTACCCTATCATTTCGAGCCATATTTAGATGATATGCGGCTCACTTCTAACTAACAGATTCCCAGACAGTATGAATGAGCCAGCCTGGCTGAAGCCGTCTGTGGCGCTGCCGAACACATTTAGCACTCCTAACTTACGTACATGGATCTTTTGTTACGTTCTGCGAGGATTACACCCCTATCCTCACCCTAAGGCTATCTCGTGCATCTTCCTCTCTAACACCCGCTGTCCTCATGTCCTCCCTCAAAACATCCATCAACCTTTTCTTTGGTCTTCCTCTCGCTCTTTTGCCTGGCAGCTCCATCCTCGCTGCCTTCTACCAATATATTCACTTTCTCGCATCTGGACAAACCATTGAAGTTTGCTCGAACTGTGTTTCCAAAGAACTTCTCGTCCTTTGCACCTGTGCTGGGTCTTTTTTTAAAAGTTTGAAAAATAAATCCATCCTCCCGAGTGTTCGAACAATATCCAGGAATACAATGAGCCGGCATTTTGGCTAACACGAAGGAACAAAGAGCTACCTTCCAGCAGGTAAAACTAGTATAAACACCAGAGACTGCTTGAGTGCGCTGCTGCTGTTAACGTCACTTCCTGCTTCTTTTCCAGAACAAATCCCTTGTGAGGATTTTCTTGGCGGGAGTTACAAAATGCCTTATATGTCAAAATCATGTTTTGTGGTGGAAAAAACGGATGGGTCCATGCCAGCTCCCTTTTTTCATTAAAAACATACTAAAAATCATGCATTTCATGACAGTGGTGCTTTAAGGTCACAGGTGAGTGGAGGCCTATCCCCGTTGCCTTTGGGCCATAGGCAGGGTACACCCTGGACTGGTCGCCACTCACCTGCAGGACACGTAGTCAACAACCATGTCATGTTTGCAGCGGTGGACAATTTTAGAGTCTTCTATAAACCTAACATGCATGGGGGCTTTTAAAATTCTCAGTCTTAAAGGTCATTACTATCTTTTAAACAAAACTATGATTCATCAAAGGCAGCACGTTGAACTAGTGGTGAGCAGGTCTGCCTCACAATTCTGTAGTCCGGGCTATGTATCTCAGCTCTGGCCTTCTTGTGTGGAATTTCCATTTTCCTCGGGTACTACGGCTTCTTCCCCACATTCCAAAAACATTCTAAACTATCTGTCAATGATCCACAGCTCAGCCAGAGCACTAACGACAAGTGTGATAGAAAACGGATCGATGATGCACGGATCAAACAAATGCTTATTACTCCGCATTATGAACATTTGTGGGTTGAATGTTTTGGGGCTTTTAATAACAGGTCCTCTGAGGCTTTCTTTGTTTGCAGAATTGGATCAAGTGCTTTCGGCGGGTTTTTCCCCCCGATGAGCGTTTGACGGAATGAAAGCAGCCAAGAGCTACTTGTATTGTGTTGTATTTACAAGAGTGGTAACATGCTACTTGTACTTTAGCTATCCACTCAAATAGAATGTGTCATTTTTGCTGGCTGTGGAATGCCTCACAATTGACTAGTTACAAAAACACTTGATTGACTTTGACCTTTTGTAATCTACCCAAAACCAGGTCATTAGTTGCAGGTACCTCACTCGCTATATGTTTCAGAGCACTACTTAACTTAAATGAAGAACTCAGAATGCAATTTTGTCTTATTTTTCAACATTACCTTTCACTCTAGTTTAAATGTGTAAGAGAGTGTATCACTGTCACAAAATGCATGATTTTTAGTATGTTATTAATGAAAAAAACAGCAGCCAGTGTGAGCCCAGCCGTTTTTTCACCACAGCCGGTCGCCGGCCTTGTCGATATGGCTTCGGCTGGGGTGGCTCATCTCCGCCGCGGAAGTGCACTGGACGGGGAGGCAGTTTGGCCGCGCCGTCGTCACTCGCGGTCAGGTGCCGTTGTTTTTATCACCACCGCAGGGAGGTGGATCAGGCGGGGAGGTGGTTTGGCCGTGATCCGCATATCATCTAAATATGGCTCGAAATGATAGGGTAATATTGCCCCTGTCACTTCACTCGGTTGTGAGATACTCTCTTCTTCGAAAAGAGCTTCCCTGTCAAAGGGGCATGTTCGTATCCCACAGTAGGGGCCACAGTTTTCGAAGGTGAATGTCTGGGGTGATGTCACGGGCAGTAGATGCAGCCAATATGGCGACCACTTGGATGTCGAATGAGAGTCCCGCAACTTTGCGCTTGGATGACGCGCTCTCCGCTCATATTTATTTTTTCGTATAGACATTGAAGTGAATAATGTTATATGTATTTTTCCTTATTATATCTATTTTAGAATGTTTATAGGGATGACACTTGGGCTTTAAATAGCGAGTCGCAGTTAAACAGTCGGTGGTTAAGTTACTGCTGAAGAACAGTAAATCATGAATGGCCCAAGTTTTGTGCTTTTAAAACTGTATTTTATGCAAAAAAATTGGATCAGGTTTCAAACTGTATTCCCCATTGGAAGTTAAAATTTTTAGGTACCACGATATACGGCACATATTATGAGTATGTGGTTCATGGTATTTTTTATGTTTATGTAAAACTATATAAAACTAGTAACTCCAGTCATTTCCTTGATTCCTGCAAAAGTTTTCTGTCCCTTTTATCTAACCTTGGAGTGCATGCAAAACTACAGCCGCTAGATAATTACATGTTAAAGCTAAAACTGCACTGAAATGCTGTGGAAATAATTGCACTGTTGAAATTTTCAAACATTTTGTGTGAAATGTGGAAGAATGCAGCAGTTAGGTGGTGAAAAAAAACCTCAATTTGTCAATTTTGTTTTGAAAATTTGGGGGTTGGTCATAGTTTCCAAGATGTTCTGACTGAGCTGTGTATTTTCAAGTTGGAATGGTTTGAATCAGTCAAAACATGTGGACGTAGGATGTAAATATTTAATGTCTCAATTTGGGGATTTTATTTTGAGCATTTGGGAGTTTTCAGGAAGAGGAATAAACTGAACAGTTTTAAATTGGAAAGGTTTTGAGCAGCGAAGAAATATAGAACAGGGAGGTCAATATGTAAAAAAAAAAAAAAAAAAAAAAAAATACAAAATCTCTCATCAGTAACTGGGAGTTTTATTTGGTAATCGTTCCCAAAATGACTTCAATCAAATGAACGTGGTGAAATTGTAATGGTTTGAGTTAGTTAAGAAATGTAGAAAGAGACGCATAAATATGTAATTTTCGTAATGGAGATGAAACTAAACTGTTGGATGTTGGAATTGTTTCTTTGGGTCAAGAAATGTAGATGTAGGGAGTCAATGTGTAAAAAAAATCTCTTCATTTTTTTAAATTTGATTTTGAAAATTTGGGGCGTGGGGATTGTTTTAAAGAAGTCCTGACTGAGTTGGACATTTTGAAGTTGGAATGGTTTAAACCAGTGAGGAAATGCTTTTACCTACTAAAAGTGTGGAATTTTTGGAAACATGGGAATTCTTGGAATGTGGAAAATGGTTCCCAAGATGTTCTGAACGAGCAGACCAGTTGGAAGCTGGAATGACACTGATGGAAAATGTTTGTTTAATGTTTCAATCAATTGAATGGGGATTTTTTTTCGTGTGTGTGTTGGAATATGTGAACTTTGTGGGGAAACTGAGAAAGTTAGGAATGTGGAAAGTAATACCCCGGATATCTCAATTTTTCTAAATCTTGGGAATTCAAAAACACTGAATTGGTTGAGAAATACTGTACCTATTATCTATCCATAAAAAAGTTGGAATAATGAAGAATTTTGGTGTAGTAGGTGTGAATGGGCGGCACGGAGGCTCAGCTATAAAATAAAGGTCCCACAGTTCTGAGGTCCAGGGTTCGATCCCGCACCCCCCTGTGTGGAGTTTGCATGTTTTCCCAGTGCCTGCGTGGGTTTCCTCCGGGCACTCCGGTTTCCTCCCACATCCCAAAAACATGCAACATTAATTGGACACGCGAGGTGTGATTGTGAGTACGGCTGTTTTTCTCCATGTGCCCTGCAATTGGCTGGCAACCAGTTCAGGGTGTACCCCGCCTCCTGCTCGTTGACAGCTGGGGATTGGCTCCAGAACTCCCGCGACCCTCGTGAGGATAAGCGGCTAAGCTAATAAATGGATATCTGTGAATGCTATTCTACATTCACAAAATAATGAAACTTTTTAAAACCTCACTCAAAACATAATGGCCCAAACTCTTGTACTGCAGGTGTATCTAACTTTCCGGCTTCTGGATATAATATTTATCACATTTTTTAAACTTCATTTGTTTTGCCCATTTTGGTGGCTGCAAGAAGAGCATGTTGCTGTTAAATTTTAATGGCTATTTAAGATATTTAACACACGGGGCAATGTTTTGCAAGTCGTGCTCCCCTGATTAAAAAGTGGCAGAGATAAAAGAGACAGGCTGAATCCAAAATGCAAATTGAAGTGTTTGTGGTGAGATGATCAGCTGTACACAAGTCTGGTTTCATACATGATGTATTACGTTCACAAGCTGCCTTGGCAGGTCCTCGTTTAATAAATGCTGCGTGTAAAGTTTATTGTGCTCAAAAAGGCTGACAATGGCACTCGAGCTTTGCGGTCCGTCCTCGATAGGCCTGTCATGGCGTGTCGGTCCGACTCGCAGCGGACGTGTGAGCTCGAGAGCTGGAGATCAATCCTGCTCGTAATCCCATTATTTCCCAAGAAGCGTCTTGTTGTGGTCACTAGAAAGCGGAGGGACGGGCGGGCAGGCTGTTTTACGTGCCTCCTGTCACCCGGACACGCCGTTCCATTGGAAGAGCACACACACGAACGCACAAACACACTTCCTGCTCGTGCACAGGCCACATGTGATGGAAGACAGTAGAATAATAGAGAATGAAACCCAGATGATGCATGCACACAAGAGAGCAGTATAAACATCAGTGGGCCATTGTTGTCTCGCCTGAATGGCAAACAAACAGTTGGCGTTCAGAAAGTGAAAACAACATGCCACCCTGGATGAATGACCGATTGTTCATCGAGCTGCATAAAAAGAACTCCGGCACATACCCCCCACCCCTTTTTTTTTGTCGGTAAAATCTCAATGTCACTGATGCACCCCAATGTTTAAGTTTTTGCAGGTGACATCAATAACCATTTTCCAGTTGAGTGAAGAATAATAGAAATGTGGTTGGAAAAAATTGTATCCATCCGTTTTCTGAAACGCTTATCCTCACTAGGGTTGCAGGGGTGCTCGCGCCTATTCCAGCTGACTCTGGGCAAAAGGCGGGAAACACTCGTCAGTTAATCTCAAGGCACATGCTGTACAGATAAACCACCATTTGCAATCACATTTTGGTGGAGGGGGGGTGTATTGTGCATTTTCTTCTGAACTTCTGAACCTTCCTTCTTTTTATCTATTAATCTGTCAAATCTACAGTGAGCCAAAAAAGTATTTAGTCATCCACCAATTGTGCAAGTTCTCCAACTTAAAAAGATGTGAGAGGCCTGTAATTTTCCCCATCGGTATACTTCATTTATGAGAGACAAAATGAGATTGTACAAAGTATTTATTAGCTATTTATGGTGTAAAATAAGTATTTGGTCACCGACAAACAAGCAAGACTTCTGGCTCTCACAGACCTGTAACTTATTCTTTAAGAGGCTTCTCTGTCCTCCTCTTATCTTTTGATTACTCGTGTTTGAACTCATCAGTAGTGAGTGTGAATTATTATTTATTTTATTTTTTGTCTCGGGACTGATTGGTGATCAGTCTGGGGCGCATCCCTCCGCATGCCGGAAATTGGTTGAGATGGAATCCAGGTCAACTGAGATATGCTTCACATTGGAGTTAACCAACTAATGGCCCACATGAACTGCTCTTTCAGCTCAGAAGAATTTGGTCTACATTCCACATACCTGTACTTCCTGTGCGTTTCTTGATTTTTGCCTCACAACATTTTTTGTCACATCACAAGTTCTCTGTGGATTGGGCAGGCCACTCCGTTACATTAGTCTTGTTTTTCTGAAACCAAGAAGCTGCTCGCTTACTTGTCTGTTTAGGATTATAGTTGTTTTGTAGTTAGGATGAGTTTGTTGTACATCATCATTTGTTTCTATAGGACGATGGGGTGGGGTGGTGGGGGTGTCGATGTAAGCCACACCCACTAGGCTGTTTGAATGAGATAGAAAGAGACGGGAAGTCAGACTAAGGAAACCAGAAATGCAAGGTTGTAGACAACCACAATGTATCCCACTGCTTCCTCCTTTTGTTTGATGTCCCATAAACGTCAGCTTCTAATAATGTGATCGACTCAAATGAAACTGTTTTTAGTCTTTGGGGTTATGTTGAATCTATGAAAAACAAATGCCGTAATGTAAAATAAAGTTGTGGAAAGACATTCCCGGTTTCGGCTGGGTTTAATACCTCAGCTACTTTTACTATGCAAATAAAAGTGTGACCTGTGTACTGCGCCTGAAGAAAAACTTGCAATGGACAGACATCTCCAATTCTATTGGAAAAGGGGTGTATATTTAATTAAAAAAACAGCAAAACCTGACCATTTTCTTCATCATCTGTAGCAAATTGATTTTCCCTTGAAAATGCCGAACAGACTATAGTCCTATAAATTATAAGTTAAAAAGATACATGTTTGTAGCAACTATCCAAAAGACAAGATGCTGAAAAATTTGTTTTTTTTTCAAGGGGGGAGAGGGATGCTGTTTTGAAAATATAATTCATCGATTTCTACTAGAACTGCTAACCTTCTACAGTAAAAGTTGAGTCCGGTGAGTTTAATTGGAAACCTAAAGGAATGATATTATTAGGGTTTGTAGGACAGTCTAACCAGTGCCCTCTTTAATTTTATGATCCATGAAGGTTGATTGCACAAGAAGATATCTTTTATAAGCCATTTGCCCATTAATAGATGCCAGTCTCTGTGATGTGTGATCTCAACATGTACTTAAATGAGCGCAGCCCTCATCATAACGTGAGCTGACACGACAGTCTTAAGCCTTTAAGGTTCCAACAAGCACAGATACCGTATGAGCTAGGTAGTAATACAGCGGGATTATCCTCTGTGGCTGTACAAATGCCAAGGCCTTGTTCTTGTTTTAATGCCAGTTCGTTTATCTCTGTTTCCACCAATTGGTAGATTTCAATTCAGTATGGTATGCCTTTGGTGATTTGAAACCTTTTACTAAACAATCTTTACAGACACTTTGGTGCGCATGTGACAAACTTGAGGCCTCGGGCCCAAATCCAGACTGTTGCATCATTTTATATGGTCTGTTTAAGAAAATCATGTGGATTTACTTCGTTCTGTGCTTTAAATCTTCACATTTAACAACACTGAGATGTTTTTTGTTACCAAAACCACTTTTAAAATAAATTGTCCAATAGTTATTTTCCTTGACTCTCGAGTTTCAAATCTTATCAAATAACTTCTGTCTATATAATAATAATAATAATAATAATAATAATATAATCTGTGGTTTCACAAACATAATGGCCATCTTTGCGGAGATCATAACTATCATGTAGCCTTTGACAAAAGATGAGTGACATCTCTGCTTTGTTGTTTTACAATTTTTTTTCCCCATTGACAATAGTAAAAAATCCGCGATATAATAGTCTGGCTCATTTCCGCCTGCACGAATCCTAACATACTTTTCTACTACTCCAGATTTCCTCATGTAGGTTGACAGACATAAGCTTACTCAAGTTGTTCAGAGCCAATGCAGTACCTTTTGATCTTCTATGTATGTATTCACTCCTCCATCAACCCTTGCAAGGCAGATAATGCATCTGTGGTACTCTTCCTGTGGATGAAACTATGGAGTTGCCCACAAGTACTCACTTCTGTCATGAGTCTCCACTCTTCTTCCCATAACTTTACAGTGCAGCTCATCACCTTTTATTCCTCTAGCACGATGGCTCAGCTGGTAAAGCGTTGGGCTCACAGTTCTGAGGCCCTGGGTTCAATCCCAGACCTGTCTGCGTGGAGTTTGCATGTTCTACCCGTACCTGCGTGGGTTTTCTCTGGCCGGTACAGTTTCCTCCCATATCCCAAAAACATGCAACATTAATTGGATGCTCTAAATTGTGATTGTGAGTGCAGCTGTTTGTCTCCATGTGCCCTGCGATTGGCTGGCAATCAGTTTAGGGTGTACCCCGCCTCCTACCTGTTGACAGCTGGGATAGGCGCCGGTACTCCCGCGACCCTCGTGAGGATAAGCGGCTAAGAAAATGGATGGATGGATGGTTGGATGGGTAGTACCCACAAATTTGCACATCAGGCTTCTTCTTGAAAATGGGCTCTGGCACACTTTTCCTCCATTCGTCCAGCATCTTCTCATCCTCTCAACATAATAAAAGATAATCATTTACTAAGCAGCTAATTCAGTGTGAGCATGCAGGTGTGTGTTTTGTTTTTTTGGACACTCATAAGTCGAGACAGCACTGTACTTGGAATTCAGATGGGAACACTTTTTGATCAAGTATGTGATGTTGGTGCATTTTACTGTGAGCGATAATAATGCAGTCTGAATCCCAACTGGAAATACAAGTCAGATGAGGGTTTATTGATGTTGAAACTGATTTAGTTTGGTTTGTTGAAAGGTGGCTTGACCACCAGATCATCACTCACTTGGTCAGGCTCTGGATATTCATGAGTCGCGAACCTTGAGTGGCTCAGGATGTGCAAAGCTGTTCCCGAGCCTCTAACAGCCATTAGCCATTACCCCTCCCGCTCTCCTCAGCCTTTCTTTGCTGGACTTGCCCTGGCGTGGCGCCTAAGACACAGCTGTGAAAATTACAGGTCTGCTTCATGGAAAGCCAGAAGAAGAGGCAGGCAGGCCCAGCAGGAAAAGAAACGACAGCCACGGCTTGCTCGGCCTCAGCTGTCGGCCTCCCCACAGCTGCAGTGGATGTGGGGGGGCTTACGGAGCCGGGGTGTCTCTCACTTATCACACACAACTGGGATTGTTTGTATGTGTGTGTGTGTGTGGTGTGTGTGTGTGTGTGTGTGTTGCGAGCTGGGGCATTAAACCTTGTTTGGCTGGGGGAATGGAACAGAAGCCCTCACTGTGACTGACAAACGTCACAGTGAGAAGCATGCGGCACCAGTGCGTCCTTCAGTTTGGCAGAAGCTAAGAGCATGACTGAGGCCCTGGCAGGTGGGGTGGCAAGCAGGCGGCAGCCCCCGAGTCGCTTCTCACTCAGCTGGATTGGAAACACAGCGACGGCCCGCCTCTATCAAGGATTTATTGTTCTCCGTGATGATGACAATCTCTCGCCATCTCTACTCATAGCACTCTCTCAATCCATCACTATCTTGTACTTTGCTCCTGCGGCTCTCGCACACTCCTTATTTTTCTCGCAGCCTTGTTATCGCCTGCCACGCTCCCCATGTCTGCGTGTATCTCTGAGGGCCTGTCAAGCAAAGAGAAGCGGCAGGCTGAATGTGAAAAATGGCCCCTGTGATTCACAATGAGCCTTGCGCATGGCTTTTTTCTCATCTAGAACGAGACGTGAGCTTCTCGTCTACGCTCCTCCCTGGCGCTTTGCTGTCTGAATGCAGTCTTCATCTATTTCCGACTCTTGCATGGTCTCTCTTCTTCCTCCTTTTCCTTCAGTGAGGCTCTCTGGCATGTTGCGGGAGGCCTCTATGAAGCTGAGCACTAGAAATCATTGCTACATGGTGAATTTCAGAAGGGTCCGCAATGTATGAATTAGAGCTTTTTTGTCACGGCTTCTTTGTTCAATGTCACTAAAATGGGGAAAAGACATTTGGGTGATTTTTCAGATCTGAAATCGGTCCGATTTCAGCAAAATTTAATCAGACTGGATCTAAAAGCTTATATTTTTCTACAGTACCCTTATTGAAGCAGTCCATTCCATGTATTTTACTACAGTGCCCTTATTGAAGCAGTCCATTCCATGCTCCGCCTCAGCACTTCTATCCAGCAGTACCAGACTGCAGACAGACAGCCTGCTTAATCACAACAGCGGATTGCTAAGGTGCTATAAGAAGGATTAAAAGTGACTCTTGCTTGCTTAAAACTGTTTATGGACACTCCGGTTTACGTCCATCCATCCATCCATCCATCCATCCATTTTCTACCGCTTCTCCGGGTCAGATCGCGGGGGCAGTAACTTCAGCAGGGACACCCAGACTTCCCTTTCCCCAGCCACTTCTTCCAGCTCTTCCAGAGGGATTCCAAGGCGTTCCTAGGCCAGCCGAGAGACATAGTCTCTCCAGTGTGTACTGGGTCGTCCCTAGGGTCTCTTTCCAGTGGGATATGCCCGGAACACCTCACCAGAGAGGAGTCCGGGAGGCATCCAGATCAGATGCCCTAACCACCTCATCTGGCTCCTCTCAATGCGGAGGAGCAGTGGCTCGACACTGAGCCCCTCGGATGACCGAGCTTCTCACCCTATCTCTAAGGGAGAGCCCGGACACCCTGCAGAGGAAACTAATTTCGGCCGGTTGTATCCGGGCTCTTGTTCTTTTGGTCACGACCCACAGCATGTCCCCATAGGTGTGGGTAGGAATGTAGATCAACTCGTAAATTGACACCTTCGCCTTTCGACTTAGCTCCCTCCTCACCACAACGGACCGATATTAAGTCTGCATCACTGCAGACGCTGCACCGATCCATCTGTCGATCTCCCGCTCTATTCTTCCCTCACTCATGAACAAGACCCCAAGATACTTGAACTCCTCCACTTGGGGCAGGATCTCATCCCCGACCCGGAGAACGCACGCGACCCTTTTCCGACTGAGGACCACGGTCTCTGATTTGGAGGTGCTGATTTTCACCCCAGCCGCTTCACACACGACTGCGAACCGCTCTGGTTTACGTTCACTGTAAAATTAAACTAGGATAACAAAATAATTACACCTATCGAATGATGCCATACATCATAGACTTTTACTTTCTTCGCTTTTGTTTGTAAAAATTAGTAGCTCAAATTTAATCCACAATAAATTTGAAAAAACACCATTGATGAGCTAACAAATATTAGCTTTGAACGCTCTGCTTTTATCTCTAAAAATAATGATTATTGGTACACAAACGGTGTATAACCACATACAAACAAACAATACAAGAATACTCTGTGGCATACATTCTTCAAACAGTGTAAAACAAGAGTTACAATAATAATCAATCATGATTTCTACATTCTGTTATTGCAAGTGTGTATCTCATTACTTTCAGCACACTGCTACCGACCCCCCACCCAAGATATCAAGACATATAAACAAAGCAGGGACACTGATCCCTACAATGCACACTCAGACAGCTAAGGAACTATTTTTTTTTCCAAAAGGATTTTCTAATAACTTGTATTTATTCAGTATATTCTTATTTTTAAGTGTTACTTTATGTAACCCATTGGTTACTAATGAATGGGTCCGTTTTTCCTCATACCTACTGTTGTTGGTTATTGTTCTCTGAGTAATATCACTTGATCAAGCCTTTTTCAAATATTCAATTCTGCAAAATAAGGAGGATATAGTTGATCATTTTTAATATCAGATTGGTCCAATATTTGTATAAGCCAAGGCTGCAGTATTGGATCGGAAGTCAAAAAGTTGGATTGTGAGATCCTTAGTACACATGGATTTTTTTTAATTCATAAACTTTTTTTTTTTTTAAACTGAGAGATGTCGCAAAAAAAATAAAGAAAAAAACTTGGCAAATGTGTGGTTGTTGCTCTTCTCATGTATGTTGTACTCAAAATGACCAACACAACACAGTGATATTACCACAAATAATTGCGAGTGTCCTCTCCTACCCAAGATATCAGAATCGTCTATATTTGCCAAGTATGTGAAAAACCTTGAAGGAATTTGTATCTGGCAGTCGGAGCCACTCTAGTTCCATTGCAGCCAGCCGTTTTGACAAAAAAATACTTTTGAGACATAAACATAAAGATCAACCAGGGAGAGTCACTGAGCAATGGAAGGTTACCTGTAATGTGATACAATTGTGCAAATGATCCAGTCGTCTAGCAATTTAGAGCAGTTTGAAATAAATAATATAGTGATAACCTGGTCCACTGACTATTGTACGACTTGTGCTGATACTTTTCAAGCATGGGAGTGCCCAGTACTTGTCAACAACAATGATGCAAATAGTGCAGTGTGACTCGGCCAAAACAGTGAGTTTACACCACAAATAATGTAGAAGTGCCCCGAAAAAGATGTGACATCTATTTCAAGACAAAATTGACAGCATGTCACAATGGAATTTTAAGTTCATTTTAAGAAGTTATTGGGAAGAGGGAAGAAGCTCTTTGCAATGTCTGCTTATTTTCCTTAGCATTGATCGATAGCGGGGCGGCACGGTGAATCAGCTGATAGAGCGTTGGCCTCGCAGTTCTGAGGACTGGCAACCAGTTCAGGGTGTACCCCGCCTCCTGCCCGTTGACAGCTGGGATTAGCCTCCAGGACTCCCCACGACCCTTGTGAGGATAAGCGAGTAAGGAAATGGATGGATGATTGATAGCGCCTACCTGTGGGAATGAGCTGGAAGAGGTGGTCAAGTCTGGCAGCATGTAAACCCTAAAGGGGGATAACGTTATATAATTATTTATTTATTTTTTTGTCGGCGTCCCAAGCACACAGGGTGGAACAGTTGGCGGTGGTGTCTGGTGTTCTATGTTACTGAAGAGTCTCCGCTAGGATGAAGGGAAAAGTGTATTAAACAGTAGTGAGGCCGATCATGATGTACAGATTAGAGATGGTGGCACTGATGAGACAACAGGAAGCAGAACTGGAGATGGCAGAAATGAAGATGTTGAGGTTCTCGCTTGGAGTAAGCAGGTTGGATAGGATTAGAAATGAGCTCATTAGAGGGACAGCTAAAGTTGGATGTTTTGGAGACAAGGTTCTGTTCGAAAGTGCAGACTTCGATGGTTTGGACATGTCCAGAGGCGAGAGAGTGAGTATATTGGTAGAAGGTTGCTGAGGATGGAGCTGCCAGGCAAAAGAGCGAGAGGAAGGCCAAAGAAAAGGTTGATGGATGCGGTGAGGGAGGACATGAGGACTGTGGGTATTCTTGAGGAAGATGGTCGAGATAGGCTTGGATGGGGAAAAAAAATGACACGCTGTGGCGACCCCTCACGGGACAAGCCGAAAGGAAACGAAGAAGAAGGAGTGCCAAGCACTGCTTGCCCAAGACTTTATTGGCCCCTAAACGCGATTTCATTTGAGGACCCTTCCCACCATGCTTAAATTTGATGTGTTGAAAAAAACATGTACACTTGTGCGTCGGGCTGACTCTCGTACCAAGACTGACCCATAAAAGGCACCACGGAGGAATTGGGGATACAGACTGCTTATGGTCTTTCTACATCACAGGTTTTCACCTAGTGGGTCTGTAACTTATTTCCCCATGATAGTCTTTTACATGTGACATTACATTCATAGCTGAGTTTCTGTCATATCTGCAACTTTGTTCATTGTCTGAATTGTAGTTTTCATGAGAAACTCGGTCCTGTCCCGAAGAGAGCTTCCAGTGTTGGGGAGAGGAGTTTCGTTTTTATTGATTTGGAGTGCAAGGTTCTTCTTGTACAGCTCCACCCCTTCATTTCCTGAATGTCAAGTGGGACAGAAGGCCTCCTGTTCCTCTCCACCTCAGTGCTTGATGCAGATTGTCTGTGAGCTGGACTAAGTGCATTTGTTTCAGTCCTCTGCTTGTCTCTTTGGTTGTTTCCACATTAGAACCATCTGGTTTGTCTTAATCTAGTTCATGTTCCTGTGTGATTTTGTTCTCTTGGACAAATGTGAACACAGTATGCTAAATTTGGTGCGGACCAAATCAATAACTCCTGCAGGAAGTGGGTTTGATTTAAATTAAATATTAGCTAACGACACATCTTTACAACCTGCAAGCAAGGATAATATGCTTAAGTCATACTTTATGTATGCAGATGACTTTTTGCCTGTCTGCTGCTTGTCCAAATAATTATCAGATAAGTTTTCAACAAATGCTGGTTGTCGTCCGTTTTAATTTTTTTAGTGCTGCTCCATTCGCTTTTTACTTGCTACATCCTACAGCCATCCTTCCATCCTGTTTACATTCTTGTGACCATTAAGAGACGAGAATGACGTCACATTGTTTGTTGTGACGCATTTTGAATTCAACATTTGGAATTTTTCCTGTGTGAACAACACAAAGCAAATCAATCGGGACTCAGATATTGTTCACAAACCCATAAATTGATTCGAACCAGAGAAAGCGAAGTACAGTCGTCAAAGCTCCCTGAAGCAGTTTATCCACATACTTGTAATTGGGCTAAATTTAAGCAACTCCCACTACGCTTCCAATTAAAGGCAGCAAAAGCCGGATTATTGAATGTCTCCAAAAGATTATCCTAACCAATTATTCTGTGGTACGGAGTATGTGAGTGAAACGGTCTGGTCTATACTTTAGAATTTGGAGGGCAGAGTAGTAGAGAGACTGGATTTCTAAACATTTTCATGAAGATGATGATTATGATTATTATTATTATTGTTGTTGTTGTTGTTTTGGATATCTTAATATCTACCCAAATGAGTTATATAGTTAAATAGTTGTAAAAAAAAAAAAAAATGTTGGTTTGATTGGTCATCACTGCTCGATCATGGATGTGTTGCTGGTCTCACGTTTTAGCTCAGTTTCATTTATTTAATCAATTCATGGTTGTACGTATAGTTATCTATGGAAGTAAATATGTGCCACCAGGATTTGAATTTGAAATGCCACAGAAAACAGAATTTGAATTTGAAATGTAAAATGATCACATTTTCCATAGTTGTATTTCCGTGTAGGCGGCACAGCGGGTGAGATGGTAAAGTGTTGGCCTCACAGTGGTGAGGTCCCGGGTTCAATCCCGGCCCCGCCTGTGTGGAGTTTGCATGTTCTCCCCGGGCACACCGGTTTACTCCCACATTCCAAAAACATGCATCATTAATTGGACCCTCAAAATTGCCCCTAAATGTGATTATGAGTGCAGTTGTTTGTCTCGATGTGCCCTGGGATTGGCTGGCAACCAGTTCAGGGTGTACCCTGCCTCCCGCCCATTGACAGCTGGGATGGGTTCCAGCACTCTCTGCTACCTTCGTGAGGTTAAGCGGCAAAGAAAATAGATGGATGGATGAATTTCAGTGTAACTTTTCAATGTTAACAATTCAACTGGCTACAATTCGCTGTCTAAAATTCACTTGAATTCAATTGAAAGTCTGTCCCACCAGGCAGGGTTACTTCAGGTCAGAACCGAACACCCAGCCAATCGCAGTTAGGCTTTCTTAGTCACGTGACGTCACATACTAAGCCTGGTGGCACAAATGATGAATTTTAGACCGCGAATTGTAGCCAGTTGAATTGTCAACATTGAAAAGTTACACTGAAATACAATACATTTCAAATTCAAATCCTGTTTCCTGTGGCATTTTAAATCCAAATCCTGGTGGCACATATTTAGTTCCATAGTTGTCTTCCTAACCGTAATAGTACACTGAAAGAAGCAACCAGTTTTTGCTAATTTTTTTTTTTTTTTTTTTTTTTTTTTTTGCAGTTGCCCTCCCCAAACTATTGGGCATTCATTTCACTGGCAGTGACGTGAGATGATTACTCGGAACAGGCCATGTTTACCTTCAGTCGTCTTCAGGTCAGCTCAATTAACCCTTGGTGAAGTCAACGTTTCAGGATGTTGAGATGCATTCTGCTAGCAGAGATATAATTTCATGGCAAAGAGGGAGTTGTCCGGCAAAGTGACCCGGCAGGGTAATATCACTTGTATTATTTATATCGTATTACTACCCTGGGTGTTTGTTCCTCCAGGGTGAGTACACGGAGGGTTTAGTGCTGCAGTGCCAATTTTGAAATTTTGAACAGTCAGGACGTATTAGCTTGATTTTTACTAAAAGTGTTCTGGATAAGAATTGCTGACTCCAGCTCAGTTCATCCCGATTGATTCCATTCATTTCGCAGGCACAAGCTGATGTTGCACAAACACGGCAGATCACATAGTGAGCAGCACTTACAGTTGTACAAGTGGCAATTAGGCGGGTTGCTCAAATGTTAAAAAGAGATAAACGGCGGTGAATGACTCAACTACCTGCATTATAAGGGAATCATCGCGCTTGTATTTCGTGACGTGCTGCACACGTTGCGTCCTCTCTCACAGTTTGCTGGTACTGACATTAAACAGCCACTCTTGCCTTCATTAGCGCTGCCAGTCCATTTTCAGCAGTGATGATGATGATGATGGTGATGATGATGCCCAGCTGTTCTGTAGTTAGTGCTTTATGCTCCGATAGATCTCACTGACAGGTGTCGGAGCGCCACTCACTCTTGGTGGGAAGCTGTTCGAGTGCATTTCAGAGAAACGAGGTGAAAAAAAAACAACGTTTAAGTTAAACGCAATCAATTCTATGATGCTGTTCGACCTGATTTGTATGAGTTGATCATTTTTTGGACCAAATAAATATCCGAAATAGAAAAAGTTAGTTCCTGCAGGTTAAGTTCAGCTAACATGGTACCTTTTATTCTTGGTAACGGCAATGGTTTTAAGGCCATGATATGCAATATCAATGCTGTACAGAGAGTGAAGACAGTGGTCTTGATTCATTTAAGTTGGCAGGAAAAGTGGCTCATGTGATGCTTGGACTTGCACAGTCATTGACCCCCCCACACAACTATCACTTTTCATTTCATTTCTAACGAGTGGGAATTAGTGTCAAATTCTCTGCAGACTTGAGCCCGGCATGTAAACCACACACGCAGCAACGTAGCAAACTTGTTGACTGAGGCAATAAATGAACGGGGCTTGATTTAAGAAAGTACTGGCAATTTTCACAATCCCAAACTCAGCTACTATTTAAAAATACGACGAAAATAATGTGAATAAAAACCCCAACTGTAATCATAATAATAACTAACGAAATATTGTTCAAGTGTATGTGCACCTTTTCAATACAGAGCTGATATTGTTTACTTTTTTACTCCATGTGCAATTGTGCACATTTTCATTTTATTACAATTTCCAGAAGAAAACTGATATCTGTTGACATGCACTTTACCTTGTCAGTGTTTTTACACAACTCTGTTTTTACCTCATACGCCATCGCACTCGCAAATCTGCACAGTCGAGCATGTGTTCAAGTGTATGTGCACCTTTTCAATACAGAGCTGATATTGTTTACTTTTTTACTCCATGTGCAATTGTGCACATTTTCATTTTATTACAATTTCCAGAAGAAAACTGATATCTGTTGACATGCACTTTACCTTGTCAGTGTTTTTACACAACTCTGTTTTTACCTCATACGCCATCGCACTCGCAAATCTGCACAGTCGAGCATGAAAAATCACACGCGTAAAATTTGTTACGAGTAGATATACTATATATCTAGATATAATACATAGATATTGAAAGACATTGCTTATTTTGTATAGTCTTGACCAATGTTCCCTGTAAGCTTGCACACATGCACTTATCGCACACTGAAAACCGATCCAGCGCAGTAAACTCAGCCTGATGTTTTTTTTTTAAACACGGAAGCACTCTGAGACCACCCGCTCTTAAAGGGGTACACTCATAATTACAAACAGAACACGCACCCACAACTTTATATCTGCAGGTATGACTGGTGGACCACACCTGTAACTTTATATCTGCAGGCATGACTGACCACATCCGTACATTTTTCAAATGTGACTCTATATTACGAATTATAATTTCTGTATTTCTACTTCTTACTGAAATGATTATTTAAATCAATGTTGAATCGTGAGTACACACATGGGCTTGGCGATTGAAGTAACATCTGTATATAAATCTGTTTATCTGTAACACACATAGGTTCGAATGATTTCTTAAGTTTGATATCTTTTGAAGTTTCTCAATTGAATGCAAAAGACGACAAAACACAAAAAGCTTGCATCATGACCATATGAGATTTCTTTAGGTTTGTGACGTTAAGGTTGCCTAGCTCATTATTCAAATGACTGCCCACTTAGTGGTTGGCGCCCACCCACTCAACTCAGCTGAACAGCAACATGGCATTTCAGGCTTTCAAGTCAGCGCGTCTCAGCCATATAAATGCGGTCCATACACAAGTATACATATCTAGCGTTTTACCACAATACTTGAGCGTATTTCTGGTTTTGAATGTAACTGTAGCAACGCTTGCATTCGTTGTTGGTAAAAATGACCGTCACGGCAGGTTCAGTTCACGTGAATGGGAATGGATGAACAGCATGAATCACAACTCAAAATGCCCCTAAAGTCTCTCACTCTCTCACGCCTCACTGATTGGTCACAGGTGACCTGGAGCCCAGACCAGCTGACTTTGGGTGACACGGAAAGGGAGCATATTTAACTTTTTTTTTTTTTAGTCATTTTGTCATGGACATGGTGAAGAATCAGATTGGGAAAAATGTCACTCCCCAGTCACCAAATTAATGAATAACTAAACAACTACAAAACAGTGTTCAGCCTTGGTGAAGGTCTCTGCTATGCTGGGTTTCATGATTGTTTCTCAATATTCTCATTCGCAGTGTGGCACTATTTGGGAAAAACACCAGCAATAACTTTAAAATCCCACACTGCTGAAATAAATTCCCAAGAGCAGAAGTGAGCTGGTTAACCACATAAGAAAATAGCTCAAAGGAACAAGACGATCCAAACATGAGTCACATTAAAAAAATATCAGTGGCTTCTCTGCGCGTGATGCACGCTTTGGATTAAAAGGGAAAATAATCCTCAGTTTTATTAGATGTAAATACACAAAACAAATACTTGTTTCCGAGTGGAACATCAAGTTGAACGCACGTGTGTTTGTCTTCCTCTCTTATTTCGCTCTCGTACGCTGATATACGCTGACGCACGGTAATTCATCTCTGTCCGGGCAGCTCTGTACAATCTGGCTAATGGAATAATAAGTCAATAATAATAAAAAGTCGGAATGTGGAATTGAACACGAACTGCGTTTGTTTATGTCAAATTGAATCCTTACTCCCTTCCAAGTGTCATCAAAGTTATAGGAGACAAAAGGTTTATGATGGTGGCAGTTGGACTCCAGTACCAATTTCTATTTCTTGTTTTCATCACGGATGATTATGATTTCCCTCAGGGGCCCATTAAAAATGTGAAACCGCATACAGTAAATGTATTATTGCTAGGGGTATAACGGTACGCCCAAAAAAATCTGGTATGTTCGACGATTTTGAGGTGATGGTTTAAGATGTGCTAAGACTTAACTTAAATCTGTTCTTTTAAGGAAGTTAACGCAACAGTTTGGCTTCTATTCAACAAATGAAGAATGCAGACAAGTGCAACAGTAACAATGAATTGTTGTGCTATAAAAAGAAACTAAAAACGGATGTTGTGTTGTTACTGCACTGTTTGTTCCCCCTCTGCTCTGCACTGACGTTTAGCTTCAAATGATGCCTTTTAAAACGAGACGAGTTCAAAATTCTGCGACGAGCACATGGCTAGGCATGGCATCTGCTTGCCAGAAGCTGAGCCTTACTGTGTTTGTTTACAGACACAGAGTGTTAGGCGGGCGGTTCGACTTCTGTGATAAATATTTGCCACTGCATTTGATTAGCATTATTTAGATGATGGGGAAAGATTTTGCCCCGTTTTTTACCGGCCACTTAAAATGACGTGTTTGGCCGGATCTGGACCTGCTGGCCTGGCGTTTTCTACCTGAGGTTGCATTGCGTAGCGTTAACAACTCAAGAGCTTCTAGTTACGCGCTCCATAATTGTCCTGGTCGGTGTGTTATTACAGTGCAGGTCAGCACTCAGCAGTCAGTCGCCCACGCCTCATTAACCCTGCACACACTCAGCTGGTTTACAGCCGCTAACTGCGCACTGTAAAGCTCGTATTGATGAGCGCGGCCAGTTTGGATCACAATTAACTTGGATTTTTAATTACATGCTGGTCTGACCACGTTGTGGCTTTTTTTTTGGGGGGGGGGGGTTATTTTGAATGTGCGATCGTCAAAATATGTGACTTATTATTAGATATGGTGTGTCATTAAGAGGATGTAAAGTCAATGAGCCCAATAAAGCAGGGCTGATTGTGTTTATTACGGGCTGTGACCGACAATTGCTGTACGGTCGTTAATTAGAAAGATGGCAGCATTCATATTTTCTGATGCTATCAGCGGGATTCAGTTTATGATGCTGTTACATAATCCTAATTTACAGTGTTTACTCATGGCCTGCAGGTAATTATTGACATTATTGATGATACTTTAAGTATTCATCTGATATCTTTACATGCCCAACTGCACACATGTAGGAAAAAACGCCGCTGTGAGTTCATAAAATGTTATTTTATCTTGTTTATTATTTGGCATCAGAGCAGAGTATGGGAATTATGCATGGGATGTGAAATAAATTAGAGAATCCTCACAATGACTTCTTCCATCACTTCATCTTCCATTTCATGTCACTATGGGCCATTGTGGGTTGGTTACGCATCAGCTACCCTTTAAAGTGCGATTCTTTAAGGGGGGAAAACCCCAACGTTTCCATGAATGACGATGCTTGTTTTGGGTGTCACGTCGCCCTGTTTGCATCAGCTCTTCCATAATGTGCTACATGGAGGTGGAATCAATTGTGAAATATGATTCTATACTATAAATGTGACTCAGCTGGTAGGCCGTTGGCCTCGCAGTTCTGAGGACCCAGGTTCGATCCCAGCCCCGCCTGTGTGGAGTTTGCATGTTCTACCCGTGCCTGCGTGGGTTTTCTCCGGGCACTCCAGTTTCATCCCACATCCCATAAACATGCAGCATTAATTGGAAGCTCTAAATTGCCCATAGGTGTGATTGTGAGTGCGGCTGTTTGTCTCCATGTGCCTTGTGATTGGCTGGCACCCAGTTCAGGGTGTACCACGCCTCCTTCCCCGTTGACAGCTGGGATAGGCTCCAGCATTCCCTGCGACCCTCGTGAGGATAAGCGGTAAAGAAAATGGCTGGATGGATACTATAAATGTTTGTCCACATTGTACATTTCTTTTGATTTTACTTTCCTTGTTCAGTGTGGTCAATTTCTTGTTCAAAATCAAAACGGCATCATTTTATCCAAGTGCGCAAGACATTAGATGGCTCATTTGGCATGAGAATGAAATTGCTCCATTGTCCAAAAATTCATTAAATATAATTTGAAAGAAAACATTGGGGGAGAAAAAAAGGTTGAGTCAAGATTGAAAACCCAAATTGTAGGATTCAGTCGAGTAAATGATTGTTTCAATTGGCTAAATGGTACAATAAACGGTATACTGATATATTCAAAGATCTGAATTTGGGAAATTACAAAATCAGTTTCGTTACATTTGCATAAATGATGGATGAAATGTCCGCTTAGTGTAAATGTTATGATCTCCCGGTAAATCCACGGCACCGCTTTTCTGTTCGCCCAACGACGTGATCGCGGAAAAATTGTGATTTCTGATCGCCACACGTTTTGTTCTGGACTTTTTAATGTTTTTGCAACGCTCCGGATTATGAGTGGAATCATAATATGAAGGAAGAAGAATGTAAATGCTGTATTGGTGACTCTGCCTCTCTTAGCATACGCGTAATGGGTTTGAAGGATAGCATCAGTATTTTGAATGCGCTTGACTCCAGATTAGCATATCTTGGTCGCATATCTGAACTTTGAATGTTTGACTCAGCATTCTTGCCCTGTACCATTAGCTTGACTCTTAGTATGGATGCAGTATGGGGAGGGGGGGGACGGGGCATTGAAGGGGTTTAATAACTACTCTCAGCATTTGTATCAATGGTGCATTGTCTGACTCGTGTAAGTTATCGATCACCATTCACGTATTTTAAAACTGTATCCTTTGTGTGAATGTTCGATTCTCTCTTGTGGTGCAAAAAAAAAAAAAAAGACTCAGCATTCAAATGATTTTTGATTGCCAATTTTATTTATTTGCCTCAGGACTCAGTATTCACATTATAGTCATTGATGGACAAAAGCATCAGCCTGAATACTTGTGATTAATCATCTTTGATGCGTAATTTACTATTTGACGCTTAGTACTCGATGCACAAAACTAGTTTGCTATTTGCTTGAGTGTTTTTAGCCATCATTGACACAGAGTAATTAGTTTGAACCCAATGCGTTCCCATATTCTGATCTACAGTGTCTGTCAATCACATTTGAAAAATGTACGGGTGTAGTCAGTCATGCTCGTGGATAAATTTGCAGGTGGGATTAGGGATGGAATCTCAAGACCTTAAAATAATTTACTGAATTAATATAAACTGTAACTGTAAATTAAAAATAAAAATAAAACAGAAAACAAAAATGTAAAACTCAGAAATGTTAATTTGCAATTTCAACTGGTATTAGTAGAGTATGATATAAAACGGTATTCAACATTTTTTTCATCAATAAAAATTCTTGATCTGACAAACCTTATCTGCAGAAAAGTTAAATGCAGTGGCCTGTCAAGGAATAAACATGAACGGTCTATACTCGCAATGTTTTGAAAATGCTGAAAGTTTAGTTCAACATAATCGACGTTAGTGGCAACAAGCTTACGATACAATGGAACAAACATTCCTGTCGGCAGTCATGATGTATTGTTATAATCTAGCGTAATTTACAGCGGTATCTCTTGTCAATCCATTGATGAAAGCTAGCAGTAGATGATCTATATCTTCCTAAAGCATGTAGAGGGGAAAGTATTTCAACTTCAAGATAACGTGTACCACGGGGGAAAGTGACCGTTCACATTTAGGTATACGAACAGACTAGTCTAACAGAACTTAGATCAAGTCAAAGTAAATCACAATCTCATATGTATTATAGTTAACGGGGCGGCTGAGGGGGGGGGCACTCGCGCTACGCCGCGACTGCCGTAAATAGGAGGCCGACTCGCTAGAACGCACCTTTTATGTGCATGCGCTCGACGTATTGGCCACAGCTGACTCAAGCGACGAGGTGGATGATTGTCTAACGTCTTTTTTTTTTTTTTTTTTTTCGCATTGAGCACTCCTGGTGTAACTGGATTTCCTCTGACATGGCTCATGATGTTGATGACTTTCAACGTAAATGCGCTCGCAGTACGTGAAGCAGCTCGGAACATGTGCTATTGGCATTACTTCGGTCCATGCTCAGTACAGTTAACTTCCATTTCCTGTTTCTGGGTGAATACTGATGGTTTAGGATCAGGCTTGCTACCAATGTTTATGAAATAAACGCGTAAATTAACGTCAAGACGACACAAAATAAGCGACGTCTTTCAATATCTATTTTTTTCTACTTGTAACAAATTTTACACGCGTGCTTGACTGTGCAGATTTGCGAGCGCTCGTCAAATGTGAGTGACTGGTGTCTTTTGTATGTTTCTCAGCTTTCATTACAGTAACGGGGGTACAAATGCTTTTTTTTTATTGCTTTGAATTCTTTACTCAGCTTTCACATGAAATTCATTGCGATGAACCATATTGCTCAATGCTCAACTCTTAGTTGTTAGCCATTATCTTTGTTGCACAAGTTCCTACTTGACTTTATCTTCATTCACACAGCGGTGCAAACGCTTGAAGCCCAGCACTCACATATTTTTGATGTCCAGTTTTATTACTTTGAATACTCGAGTTCCAACATATTCTTCAATGCACAAAAGCATAACTCTGAACGCTCGACTCTAAGTTATCGCCCACAACTTAATACTCTTAACAGTTTGCAAATGGATGTGTGAAGCAAATGCTGAGTTGACACAAGAGTGTCCACATTTTTCTCATGCCACGCGGGGCCATCAGTTGGAATGCTTGACTTTCCGCATTCAACCATATTTCCTTTTCCAAAGCACATCGGTGCGACCTCTTGACTCTAGAGCATCGGCATCATGTTTTTATTCTCCCCCCAAGAGTAAATGGTGTGTAAGCACGGCACCCTCTCAAACTGCCGTTGCATGGGCAAGAGTGTGGGAGTGATTAGGCGTTGCAAAGACGGGAGAGAGAGATGTCCCGGCGCATGCACGCAGCCGCCGAGCGCATGAATATCATCTCCAGTGTGCCACTTCCGAAGTAGGTCACCCACCGCTCACCGATCTTTTTTTTTTTTTTTTTTTTTTTTTCTCCGTCTCCGGCTTCTCGCTCCGCCGATCGACACGTGAAGCCCGAGCCCGAGGGAAGCGAAACTGAACCAGCAGCGACGTTGAGGGGTTATTATTTGCGTGCGTGCGTGTGTGTGTGCGCGTGTGGAGGGGGGTGGGGGTGGGAGGGTTGTCTAGTTGGAAAACGCGACGGGACACGGAAGCTAGACGATGAACCTCGGCGGTGATTCCAGGCGGAGATGATCGCTTCGAAGCTTCTCCGCCAACATTGGTAGCAGCGTGCGCGGACTCCTCGGTGCCCCCGCTATGGATTGATCGACGATCGGCCTCTTTTGCGCTCGTTTTTCTTCTTCTCCCCCCCACCTTCCACCCCCAACCCCCTTTCCTCATCTCAGCACTCCTGCCCCGGCATGCTGTCACACTGACCGCGGCCAAGTAAGTAGGCGAGTCTCTTTTTCATGCATCCATTGCGTTACACGTTTCTCTCCTTTTTTTGGGTGTTATAGTAATATAACGTATTTAGAAAAAAGATGTTGTTTGCTTTTTTTTTTTTTTTTTTTTGCATCGACCTACAAGGAGGTGAGGGTGTGCGATGATGATGATGATGATGGGGTGGTGGTAGTGGTGATGATGATGATGATGGTGTCGTGGTAGTGTCGAGCCATGTTTCCCAACATTTATAAAGCCAAGGAAGATATTTTAGATGAGAAAAATCATCACATGGGCCATGGCACACCGCCACCAAACAAATATGTCATAAAAAGCAGATACAGTGGTTAATTAGTGTCTATACCGTCTGCCACCTCGTTCGGAGAGCCTTTAATTGTTCGGCCTATCACTATAAGTCGCTGACACTGATAGAAAATTTAAATAAAATAGCTCCTGATCAATTAAGTGAAATTTGATTGTAGACACACCTGATAAGCACACAGAGTGTTTCACATCCTTTATTGAGCTAAGGCAGATATTGTACATTAGGAAAATTGCAAGGCACACCGGCCAAGAAAAATGTCACAAAAAGTACATCTTCTGAAATAATGAGGCTCTTGGCTCGATTTATTTTCAAATGGACTTGTACGGCGTGAAATCTGGGCCTTTATTGTTGTACGCAAAGGGGATTTACTTTCAGGAACTGGAAGAAACACACCGACACAAATCTTAATGATACTGCTCAGGCAAACAAAGTGAAATTGGATAATTTCCCGCAGCACACCAGATGATTTCTTTTGCAGTGGTTGAGAGTCACTGGTGGAGAGCCAGTGCAAAGGATGACTCCAGGAAATCTCTATGTATGCAAATAATATTGTGTATATTTTTTTAATTTGATAACTAACATTATATTGGCATCCATGTGAACATCAACGTAAGACTTGAATTGTTCAGGGGAAACATTTTCTGTAACTGTTCATTTGACCATAAACAGTTTGAACCCTAAAAAGTGCAGCAGCTGCACAGCTCTGTAGGGATTTTGCACCCCCCCCCCCACTCCCACTATAGCAACCCCCCACCCCCCCAGGTTGCCTGCTTGGTGACAGTCACCCATGCGGTGTGCTCCCACTTAACTAGTAAAGAGACGCGTTTGGCAGCTTGACTTCTAATAAGGGTTTCGTGTCAGTCTCGGCCTCCTTTAGCCGTGGATTTTTATTTTCAGCATTTTTAAATAATCCCAGAGCCCTCGCAGGGATTCTTCTGACAGGTGTTACAATTTAAAGGGCCGATTAACCCCTCCCAACCCCCCACACTTTCCCCAAACGTCCCAAATATAGCTGGCGTCAACTTCGCCTACAACTTACCGCACCTCGTCTACTTTCATTTATTTCTCAACATGTACTGGAGTCGTTTTAAGATGCACATCTCAATAAAATGCAATTTTAATAAAGGGAATGAAAAAGTTACTATAATTGCGTTATATAGACAGACTGGTAATAATATTATCTAAAATAATGATTAAAAAAAAGACCAAAAGAAAGGAAGAAAACTCTTCCCTGTGCTTGCATGGGTTTCAATTTGTCTGTCTCCCATTCCAAAACCATACATGAGGTTAACTGAAGACCCGAAATTGCCCAAGGTGTGAATCTGAGCTAGAAATGGAAAAAAAAAAAAAACTTGGCAATTCAGTATATACCCAGTGATTAGCTGGTGACCCGTCCATGATGTACTTCACCTCTCACCCTGAGTGAGCCACGATATGCTGCAGTTTACCCTAATGAGGAGAAGAAAATAGAAAATTGTGAGCCAACTAAGAACAAATTTGATTCTTAAATTGAAATGTGCATTTAACAAAACAAAACAAAAAAAAAGTAATCTGAGTTTGCGCAGTCATTTACACCAATGTAGTAGTTAAGTCATAATTACACTCAATATTTGTAAAAAATAAAAAATAAAAATCTAGACCACATAAATAAAACAGTCCAATGAAAAACAGTAAGTACGGCCATATCTGAGCCTTCCTTCCTGTGCCGCACGATGACATATTGTTACACTGGTGCGCAAACTAGTTCATTGCACGTCATAAACCGGGAACCCCTTGCACTCACTCTTTGAAGACAGAATGAAAAAAAAAAAAAAACAATTTTTTTTTTTTTTTTTTAGTCTGGTGTACATTCTGTTCCTTTTTGTTATTATGGAATACGTATTGTGGCTTTAGTCATGCTGTAGCGAGAGCGGCCAGAAGAGTTTGTGTACCATTTCATGTTCTGTTGTCATCCTCACATTTGACCTTTCTGTGGTGCTATCACGCAGAGGAAAAAGGAAAAACTCACTTGTGGAGTTAAGTTTAAATGAGGTCTATGTTGAAGACTTGATCCCAAGCATGACCGTTCTGAAATTTTGTTTGACTTCAGAGGTGCAGTTATCTAGAGAATTTGTCAACCTCAGTCGGCTTTCAACATTCCACTCTTCGTAGCTGCAAAAATAGAAAAGCGTGATGTTTTAAGGAAGATAAAAATCCCAGACGGTTTAAGTTGATTTTTTTTATCTCCTTTACAGTAAACCTAAAAAGTCAAACACTGCTTTTAAAACGGCAGGTTGTTGTGATGTATGACAGTGATGTGTGATGTCTGATGAACAAGATAAATCATGTCAGAAGTTTTTGCATGTAGGTGGAACGTTGTCTGTAGGCAACATACGGCACACAAAACATGCACAGAGCGCATCAAATTACAGTGTTTTCCGCACTATAAGGCGCACCTAAGAGCCTTTAATTTTTCCAAAAGCCAACAGTGGGCCTTATAATCCAGTGCGCCTTATACTATTATATGGATCAATCTTGAGCCGCAACAGGTCTCGCAACTACGGTAAGCATCCGCCAACTCCATTTTCCCCTGTAGAAGAAGTAGCGCGCGGTGCATGCTGGGATATATGACTGCTCGAAGCGTGCAGTTTCATTTCCATATGTGTGTTTGTGTAAAGACCCCAAAATGGCTCCTATACTATGTCACTGGCTTCACCCCGGTGAAAGTAATAAAACAGCTGTTTTTTAATTTCGGGAGTAAACGGAGTGGTCAGAATGCTGGTTAGTAATCGATGAATAACGTTTGACTCTCCTATCTGACTGTTTTGTTGACATTTCCTTTAGCGCAGCGCCATTTAATGTATGCTTAAGGTAACCCCAGCCTCTACTGTAACGTCCATTCTATGTGCCTTATAATGAGGTGCGCCTTATATTTGAAAAAAAAAAAGTTTTCAAATAGGTCATTCATTTAAGGTGCGCCTTATACTGCGGTTCACCTTATAGTGCAGAAAATACGGTAGTCAGATTTGCACAACCCAAACAATGTGACGTCTCCCTTGCCTGCACGCGTGTGGAATCTCTGCTCCCGCGTACTGGGTTTACTGTACGAATCCATCAAATTTGAGGAATAACATTTAGTCTAAGTGACTCTGATTAACCCCCAAATAAGGTGCAGCAGATTCTGTCATTGTCCTGACATTTACTCACCCACAGCTCTCAAACACACACACACAACACACACACACACACCACACACACACACACACACACACACACACACGTTAAAAGCACGAAAGCCGTTTAATAGCTCGAATTGGGAGTGTCATCCACAAGTGGGTAAAATGTGTCACGGCAGTAATTCAACATCCCTTCAAAATATATAAAAGGTCGAGAGGAAAACAGGTCAGGGAGGATGCCAAGAAGAGGCCTCTAGCGACATTAAAAGAAGTGTCGGAATTTCTTGGCAAGTACTGATTTGTGTACGACGGCCATTTCTTGTCTGCACCCTGTTTTGGGTATGATGGTCATCATGGCGTAAGCATCCCGGCCTTTTTCAATTTTAAACAAACACAACATTGCTTGAAAATTTGATGAGACCACCTGTCAATAAAAAAAATGAGATTAGGCCATCCAGCAACATGGAGTGCTTTGATGTGGACCGTTTCAATAGCAGCGAAGACTTTTTATCATTTTGAACAGGTGGAATTTCAAAGGCGATTCATTATTCATGCCCCTATTTGAGCTGCCTCGCTGCGCTTCTCTGAGAAGTCAGAACAAAATCTGGTATGACACATTTCAGTGCACAAATACAAGTAAATAACGATCATTTGACATCTCGTGAAATAATTATGGACAAGTTTCTCTTTTTTGCCACAAGATGCTTTCAAAGCTCTGTCTAGTAGGAAAGAGACAAGCTTTGTCTGTCTGGGAGGAGCTAAATTTAGACTGGGTTGTTATAGTGAGTCTATGCAGCATGTGCCTGTAAACCAGAACATTGTGAATTTCCTCTAAATCAAAATAACTCAGCTTTTTATTTTTTATATTAATGCGTAAGGTGTTTGAAGTGATTTTAAAGTCTTATTGGATAATAGCCAATTATGAACATTGTTTTATCATAATTTGGCTTGTTTCCTAATCAGAAGGGATGTTATTTTTTTCTATATTGTATTTTACCATTAAAAGTATGTAGTGTGAAGAGCCTTAACTTACTAGTGTATTATTACAGAATCAAACGGTATGGTCTTAATTCCCAAAAGGTCCCGTTTGTGTGGTGCAAAAAATAATAATAATACAAAAATCTCCATTAAAATGACTAAAAGTACACCACACATCATTATGGTTGGTGATGGCACCATAAGTGTACGGGTTGTCAATTTTGGCTTCAAATCTTCAAGGAGCTCCTAGAAAGCTGACAGGGATGAGGTGTGTTATTCATCCATGCATCCATTTTCTGACTCGCTTATCCTCACGAGGGTCGCGAGCGCGCAGGAGCCTATCCCAGCTGTCGACGAGCAGGAGGCGGGGTAGACCCTGAACTGGTTGCCAGCCAATCGCAGGGCACATGGAGACAAACAGCTGCAGTCACAATTACACCTAGGGGCAATTTAGAATGTCAAATTAATATTGCATGTTTTGGGGATGTGGGAAGAAACTGGAGTGCCCGGAGAAAACCCACGCAGGCACGGGGAGAGCAGGCAAACTCCACACAGGCGGGGCCGGAATCGAACCCGGGACCTCAGAACTGTGAGGCCAACACTTTACAGGTGAACCACCGTGAGGTGTTTTAGCGTTTAAAAAAAAAAAAAAAAAAAAGAAAAGAATGGCTTCACCAATAAATGATTGGAGTTACCTAACAAAGTATTAGAGCCAGAGTTTAGGGAAGAAAGCTGGAAAGTTCCAAGAATCAACTTTGTTTTCCTATGACTATGATATAAATTTATTACAATTAATGTGCTAAGGATCCACGTGTTTCCAGGGTTGTTCCATGTGATGTAAACATTGTCATCCAGCCCCACGCAAAAGGTTCCGCGCAAACCCCTCGAGTGCAATCCATTTTTTTTAATGACTGCTCAGATACACAGACTGAACTCGCATACGTGCACCAACCTTGCAAACGACAACTATCTAGGAGATTCTGATAATTCACATTTTAAAGAATATAAGGATGGGCAGATGGCTCAAAACTCCTGGCGCGAACCTATCCCAAGCATTACTGGAACCGCTTGCGGATCTGCACTCCACGTCAAGTCCGAAGCAGTCCGCAGTCACGCAATGCGGAAACCATGAAAGAGCCTGAACGCGACAGCTGCTGTCACACTTAGCCTGAATACTGAGCCGCCTTGTGATCATAACCATACAATTGTTTACACTTTCTTAGAGTGGAACATTTAGGATTCTAAATGTTCTACTATAGATAAAGAGACGCGTTACAAAGACCTGATTATTGGACCATGTGTCACAGTTTTGTTTTTCTTGTAAGGTTACAAGAACAGGTGGCACGGTGGATCAGCTGGTAAAGCGTTGGCCTCACAGTTCTGAGGTCCAGGGTTCAATCCCGGACCCGCGCGTGTGGAGTTTGCTTGTTCTCCCCGTGCCTGCGTGGGTTTCCTCCAGGCATTCCGGTTTCCTCCCACATCCCAAAAACATGCAACATTAATTGGACACGCTAAGTCACAGGTGTCAAACTCAAGGCCCGGGGGCTGGATCTTGCCTGCCGCATGATTTTATGTGGGCCACGGAGGCACCTCTTTTGCGGCAACTTCCGTGATTTTTGTGAAAATCTGTACAAAAAATTTAAATTGTCATGTATTATAAATAATAAAATTGAGATTTTATAAGCATTTTTGTGTTCCCAAATATGAATGTTTCAAAACCGCATCACATTTGATCTCTGATTAAAAACTAGTTCATGTGTAAATATGATAAGGCGATTAAAGATTTGTGGTTTTTGCATTAACGGCCCTCTGAGGGAAACCGTAACGACAATGTGGCCCACGACAAAAATAAGTTTGACCCCCCCCTGCTCTAAATTGCCCCTAGGTGTGATTGTGAGTGTGGCTCTTTTGTCTCTTTGTGCCCCGGGGTTGGCTGGCAACCATTTTAGGGTGTACCCCGCCTCCTCCCCGTTGACAGCTGAGCTCGGCTCCAGCACTCCCCGCGACCCTTGTGAGGATAAGTGGCTAAGAAAATGAACGGATGGTTACAAGAACAAAGTCTTATCAGGGGTGGCACTGTTGGGTATTGGGCTCTGGAGCTAGATGAGCGGAGTTCGAATCCTGTTGCAGGGAAAAGAAATTGCAACTAGTTGTTGGACTGATGGAATGCCGCTCTCACACACACATCCAGCACAGAGCCACACTCGGCGTTTGCGCACCACCTCACTCTTACATATTTCCTGCATGCCTGCATGTGTGTGTCCTCGGCTTGTCTGTGTGCGGCAAAAACACACATTGTAGTGTAAATTGAATTTCCCATTGAGGTATGTCAAAATTGTCTCACCAACGTAAGCACTTGGATGAAATCCACGTAACACAGGTGCTATACAGGTACATACAAAATGACAACCTTTTTCTTGTGATATTCAAACTTTAATGGAGTAAATTTCAATTAAAAATGTGCACATGTGACCTTGAAGGCCCTGTGCTTGGCCCTCGAGTTGTGACACATTTGGAATGCTTTTGCACGCAGGAGTGGGAGAATGCTGACAGGCTCCTCCCTGAAAAGACTGAATGCTGTAATTACAGTAAATCAATAGATACTCTCACTCTTTTTTAGCTTTCTGAATGTACTAGTAGTTTTACGGTTTTTCTGGCACAACCGTGACTTAGTGTTAGCATGGCCGTCCCACAGTCAGGATATCGGGGTTTGAATCTGTCGGAACATCACTGTGTGGAGTGCACGCGTTCTCATAGCCCCCCAAAACATGCTTCTAGGACTCAGTGAAGACTGTTAAATTGTAAGCATGAATGCTTGTTTGTCTCTCTCTATGTCCCCTGCGATTGACTGGCAACCGGTCCAAGGTGTACCCTGCCTCTTGAACAAAGTCAGCCCTAGCTCCCAAGACCCATATATAGCACAAGCGTGATGGAAAATTAATGGATGGTGTTTTCCCACATTAGTAACGGAAATGTGGAGCGCGCGAGCGAGTTGTGTCAACATTTTACGTCTGTTTTCTCTGTGACCGCACAGTGTTCGGTGGCACCTTGTTGAGAAATGATGCTGGTCAATGAGCTCCTGTCCTTCCTGCCTGCGCTATTCAAATGGAGCGCCTTGAATTGATAGCTGCACACAGGAACTCAATGTGCGTCGCCCCGTGTCCTCTTGTTATCTTCAAATTACATTTCTCTCTGATGAATTGCATTTCACGCTTCATCGGGTCTCGCGACAATAAGACCAATCTCAGCTATTACATGCTTTGAAAACAGTTGGAGGCTGCTCGGGATTTGGCAGTTATTTCTGCGCTTTTATCAACTTTGAGAATTTAAGCACTCATTCATAAAGATGTAAAAGGGCTGCTGCTGTCGATTAGAACAAAAATTGGACACTGTTTTGTCAAATTATTACAGTCAAACTATCTGAAGGATGTGTCGACTGTCGAGTGAATAAAATCAATAGAATAAATCAATACATTGTTTGATTGTTAAGGGTTCCATGGACTGCCATCTCGTTAAAAACAATATTTAAAAGCACAATTAATTGACTATTTTATTATCGTCCCCACTTTTGCCCTCACACTTTTCACATTAATAAAGTCGTAATAGAATGGTTATTCATGTGACTTATTAGCATTCCTTATTCGTTTTTACTGAGCATTATGATGAAAGTGAAGTAGTCCTCTGCCTTTATTTTTGGTCGGAATTTCTGTTTAGTTCATAAATCCTTTGAATGACGCACAGGCAGAATCCTTCATCTCATATGAAAGCATCCCCTAACTGAGTTGACCATGCAGAATGTTGAAATATGACCCAACTCCTTGACCTCGTCAGTATTATGAAGGCATTTTTTTTTTGAAACATGCATCCGACGAGCCACTCTTAGGGAAGCCACTTAAGACATTCCGCTGCAGGATGTGTACACATGACGTCAATTAAATCAGCTTGGCATTGAAGCACAGATCCAAACGCATCTCTAAAAGCATCCGTCACATTGAACGAATGAATATGTCATTGACGTGTGTTGTCGTGCTGCACTGGGTGAGTCAAAGGTGTTCCTAGTGGGCTATTTGAGTCATCAATCCGAGCAGGAAATGGTGATTAAAAAGACCATGACTTTTGGCAGCAGTCATCATATCATGTGGGCAAATTGGCACATTAACTAGCGCAACGGTGCCGTATGAATAAAAGGAGAGCATGCGGCCCGAGGCGGTAATCTATACTCTAATGGAATAATGTTATCGCGCGCGCAGTACATTTACATTTAAAGCCGAGGGACCGTATCCTCTTGGGGGGTATCTTGAAATTGGTCTCAAATGAAGTCAAATCTGTTGCTAAACCATGTATGTCTGTTACGTTCACGTCATGGAATAATCTGTAAGCGACTCCTTCCTTCTCTCCGCAGAGAGCGTGCGTGTGGCCTCAGTTGACGATCCATGATGATTCGTGTTGACGGGCCACTCTGAGCTCCAGCCGCCGTCGTAGAATCCCGTTGATGAAGCCTGGGGAGAGAGTTTCCGCTCCGGGACGAGACCATGGTGAAAGCTCAGCGACACCAGCCAGCGAAAGGTGGCAAGCGAGGCAAAGAGAAGGGAGGCGGGCTGAGACAAAGCAAGGATAGGACAAAGGAAGTGAGGAGAAAGAAGCAGAAGAAGAAAGAGTTGCTCTCATTGGCAGGTAAAGTTGGCGATACGCTGGATTGTTGTGTCCTACTGACACGCTTGGAAGAGAAAGGAGCTGTGAGTAAGCAGAAGAATGTGCAGAGAGCCTGCAAGCAATCAACCGTTAAAGACAATAAGAAACCACTATCTTCTCAAAGCAGGACCAAAACTCACAAATCTCATAAAAAGTTAAAGAAATCTGCTTGTCAACAAGCACTGGAACTAAAAAGTAGCCAATCGGACACCTCACTCATGTGGCCCTCGCTTGTTCCTGAGCCTCGCAGGAGAAGAATGGCCTCTCTCAACGCAGAGGCTGTCAACAGCCTGCTGCTCTACAGGGCCAATCCCTTGGGGTCCAATCTCGTTAAGAAGGAGCAATCTTCCGCCGAAGCGCTGTCTAAAGGTGAAAGTAGACCTAATAAAACCAAAAAGTTTCTTCCGGAAGGCAAAACGTACCCGAAGGAATGTCGTAAAAAACAGAAGAGGTCCACAGCCAAGGCGCCGCCAGTCGACTGGTTGGCTTTATTTGCGCCGACCCCACGGCGTCAAGCGGGCCTCACCGCTGCTACGCTGCTCAAACTCACCGGTTCCCTCTACGGAAGCAAGCGGCAAAAAAAGCAGGAGTCCAACCCTGCCGGCGAAAGCAAAGCTAAGGCTTTAACTCAGGTTGAGATTAGCGGTAAGCCTTTAAGTGGAGCAACACTGCAGACCAAAAGAAGAACAAATCCAAAACACAATGAGCAGCTAAAGCACATTAAACAGGGTAAGGAGGATCCAGGCTCCCCGGCCCAAGGATTCTGTAGTCTTTGCAAAACGGAGGCTTTGGATCCCGAATGGAAGTCTGGGACGCAGGATTGTTTAAAAAATCCACTCCACTGTGGCTCCATGCTGGGATTCTCCTTAAAAACAATCAAAGAGGAGGAGGAGGAGACGGACGTGTCGTCCTGCTACTGCTGTAGCCAGGAGAGATGCGTGGAGTACTGTCACAGACTGGCCCTCTTCCTCAAGGACAAGGCCATCAAGGAGCCCGACAACGAAGGCTCACTCTCCGAGGTGTTCCACCACCATCACCACCACCTCCACCATCACCACGTCCACCACCCAGCAGCCATAACCATTACGCCCCACGCGTACGCTTGCTTCCCCAGCTATTGCGTCCACTTCAGCCACCCGGACACACCGCCGTCCTCCATGACGCCCCTCCCTCTGTGCCCAAAGAGCGGCAAGAGACCCAAACTGCTGCCCAGCTCTGGCCCGCAGCGCTCAGGGATTTCCCATCCAGTCTACTGCTGCACTTCTGTGGAAGCGTGCTATGGAGAGCCCTGCAGGATCAATGGCTATACCACCTACAGCAGTGTGATTCCGGCTATTGCCAGAGGAGGGTGCACCAAATGCACCCGTGACATCAACAGAGGTGAGTTTACGCATCCCTTGAAATAACTTTTTTTTAGGTTGGCCCTATCTGCGCTGTTACAGTTTTGTAGTCTTGGGGCAAAATAAACCTCAAGCTTGAGGAGTTGTGTAGATAAGCAAGAGTTATGCATAAGTGCAAAGTTCCTCCGGAGGCATTTGCTGCTCTTCCATGCATGGGTCCTATCATCCAGAGGGCCCCAACTGGGGCTATGAAATATGTATTTCAAATGGTGTGGATAAACATTGATTAGCATTTTGTATAAATGAAAATATTCTGATCAATTTGGAATGAATTTGCCCTGTTAATCTGGAAATGAGACTGAAACAGAAACATTGGTTGTTCTGCGACTAGTTTTTCCCAGTAGGAAATAATTATAAACTTGTCACTTGTACTTTACAGTCACTGTGATTTGACAGGCGCATATGCGCCTGCGCGGCGTCGCACTCACAAATCTCCAGTCGAGCACGAAATATCACCCACGTGAAATTTGGTACGAGTAGAAATACATAGATATTGAAAGACGTCGCTTATTTTGTGTAGTCTTGACCAATGTTCCCTCTAAGCTGCGCCACTGCGCAATTGCGCACTTGTCGCACACACTCAACACACATGAAAACCGATCCAGAGCAGTGAACAGCAGTTTGTTTGTTTTTTAACACCGAAGCACAGGAAGGTCTGCAACAACGAGGTGCTGCTGAGCCTACTTCTACTTCCTAGTTTACCTGACACCGCCCCCCTCCGCTCTTAAACGGGTACACTCATAATTACAAACAGAACACACACCCGCAAATTTATATTTGCGGGCATGACTGGTGGACCACACCTGTAACTTTATATCTGTGGGCATGACTGACCACACCCGTATGTTTTTCAAATGTGAGTGACTGACTTTACCTTGCTTTCATTTACCATAACATTTTAGGATCAGCTGGTAAAGCGTCGGCCTCACAGTTCTGAGGTCCCAGGTTCAATCCCGGACTTGCCTGTTTGGAGTTTGCATGTTCTCCCCTTGCCTGCCTGGGTTTCCTCCCACATTCCAAAATACAAAATTATCTATCATGTAAAATTGCCCCTCGGAGTGATTGTGAGTGCGGCTGTTTGTCTCTATGTGCCCTGCGATTGGTTGGCAACCAGTTCAAGGTGTACCCCGCCTCCTGCCCGTTGACAGCTGGGATAGGCTCCAGCACTCGCTTTGACCCTCGTGAGGATAAGCGGCGACTAAAGTGGATGGATTTTAAGATTACCCTTAAAAATAAATGCCTTAGACATAATTTGATTTGACAAATGTGCACATTGCGAAGACCCTTTGTAACTTTCAGGCTCAACATAGCTTAAATCTTAATCTATCAGTCATGATGTATCCCTTCAATAGTACTTCTTTGAAAACAATTACTGCTTTCGTATTAGTCAGGGCTTTGGCGCCAACCTGTGGCATCTTGGTACATGACAGAAAGGACAATCCCTAAATGGGTAATTTTTATTTTTGCTGCAAATAGCTGAAGTCACTTGGGCAAGACCCACACCCTTAACCACACCCTTAAATAGCAAATGACTGAATGTAGTTGGATTGCAGCCACGCTTCCATCAGAAGCGCCCCAGGGCAGGTGTGGCTGCGCACGTAGCTACCACTTGTAGGTGTGACTGTGTAGCGAATGAATAATGCGTGCATTTGTAAAGTGGAATGCTTTGTTATTATTTATCGGGATAGATTCCAGAGAAGAAAAGGGAAACAAAGTAAAATTGTGGATCACGTGAAGTGGCCGGGAAGATTCCTGCGTGCTCTTTGGTCGTGCGTCTTTTCAATGGGTATTCAATTGAGCAGCCGAGGACAGAGGTCATTTAAACACTGCATTCCCAGTAAATTGGTCCATCACAGAAATAACAGCGGCGCTCGGATTTATACGCAAGGATTAAGCGCGCGTTCACACACCAGTTGCAGCTCGTCCCATTAAGATAATTAGAGGCGAGGCGACAGTTGCTTCCAACACAAAGGGGGCGTGGATAGCCAGTCTCAGCTGTTAAACTTACACTCTGATCGCAGCTGCCGGCATTCTGCTTGGGTTACAACTCTGATACAATGTCAAAAGCTGGCAAAATAGAGACGTGTTCCGTCCTTCCTTTCTATTACACTTCCTGGCTCCGTAGCATCCACTTTTCCAAATCGTACAAGAAGATTCTCTGGGGAGGGGAAAAAAAACAACACCGCCATATTTGCAAGAAATGTATCATCTGAGTCATACTACCAACTTGGAGATGTCAGTAATATGACCAAGTATTGAATTGGAGGATTATTCCCAGACTGTGGCAATACAATTAAAACAGGGCCACAAGGTCCAATCAATTCCAATTAGCTCACAGGTTGGCTTGATAGTTTTGGAGTATAAAGTCATTTCAGGATATTTAGAAAGAAAAATACAGCCTAAAAATATAAAATAAAGCAATACAATCTGATGATATTCCCTTATAGTGGTGCATGCGTAACAGCAGTATTGGCTTTGTTGTATATGCTTATCCCTATTAGTTTCTCCGCATGCTCTCTTTATCGGGAGTTTGCCTTGAAAACTCTTGCAAAACGAAAAATTTATAACGTGAAGGCTGTCAATCACACGGAAGAATATATATATACTGGTCAGGTTCTTTCTTGATATAGCTACATAGTGGAACGGGGGAGCTGTCTATAAGTTACCAATTTTTTATTTCTATGCATTTTTTTTAATTAATTAATCAGAGTGACCGTTTATGTGCTTTAGTGCTTCTGTTTTGGTTAACAACTGTTAGCTCAAAGCCCAGTCTAACAGAAAAGTAGTGTTTGGGCATTATTTATGGCATCTATTGGCAAAATTCGAGGGACAGCCAAAGTTGGATGTTTTGGAGACAAGGTTAGAGAGAGCAGACTTGGATGGTTTGGACATGTTCAGAGACGAGAGAGTGAGTATATTGGTAGGAGGGTCCTGAGGATGGAGCGAGAGGAAGACCAAAGAAAAGGTTGATGGATGTTGTGGGTGATAGAGAAGAAGATGCTCGAGATGGGCTTAGATGGAAAAAGATGACACGCTGTGGTGACCCCTAACGGGGCAAGCCGAAAGGAAAAGAAGAAGAATTGGCAGCATTGTCTGGGGATTCTTTTATTTACCTTTTTTTCTTGAAGGGGAAACTGGAGGAATCTATTCATCTTCAATGGATGATGTATAACGTCATCCTTCACCATACCTCAGTTCAATTATTGCAGTTGTCACAGTATGACAGATTTTTTTTTTCAATTTTAATTTTGCATTTTTTATTTTTTTGCAATATTGCACAATTTTGCCAGCTAACAGCCAATTGCTATCCTTATTCAGCAGCAACCAACAAACTGCAGTGTAGACTCTCATTCGATGACTCCCACTTCAAATGCTTGGTGCACTATACCGTGTGGATGTAGCACATGGACACATAGCCAAACACAAAATACCGCCCACCACCTCGACAACTTCACCAAGGAAACAAATACTGTATGTGTCACTTATAATACTCAAACGGTGTTGGCTCATGTGATTGTGCGGAACCAACAAAATTCGGTGCAGCTTTGCCTACCTTTTAGCTTCGACATGCTAGCGGGGGCTTCACACCCTTGGGGGACGTGGCTGTTTCTGCATGATAGTGCAGTGTTTTAAACTGCCTCGTCCTACTCTGGAGCTTTTCCCAGCGTTGGTGGGCATGTCCCGGGCAGAGAAACTCTGTGTGGGGGCGGTTACGATTGAACCAAGAGGAAGTTTAGAATGGCTTTAGACAAGAAAAGTTTGACTTGACTGTTTAAGTTCACACTTGATGGACTGGCAAGGCACTCAATAGCCCCAAACATTTGTATGCCAGCAATTAAAAAGACAATTTTTCATAATATCCCCCACCCCCTTTAATAAATACTGTAAATAACCTTTTGAAAATTGCACAACAACTATGCACATTGTAGATTAGTGTTGATTACAACAGTGGGATTACCAAAAGTTTAGTTAAGCACATGTTCGCACGTGCGGCGCAGTTATTACGCGGCTTCGGTCTAATCCGAATGCCAAGGCGGGGCAACATCACTTAAATTCAGGGCCAGAAACAACAAGTCTGCATTTCAATCCAAGCCATTTTTGTCACTATTTAAACCAGTACAATAATGTCAAGAGGTCGCTGTTCTGATATGTTGAAGTACATCATCTGAATTACAGCATGAATACACAAATACCCACACACTTAATACGAATAGTTTTTTTTTTTTTTTTCCCCCCCGGTGTGCATCAGCGCAACAAAAGCACCCATAAAAACAGCCCCTCACATGCACACGCTGCGGTTTGCAAACGCACGCTGGAAGGAATGTGACACCGACACCCTCATTATTTACAGCACTCTATCAATGCTTTATCACTGGAGGAAACCACTTGTTAACCTCAGCGTGGTCTAAATAGCAAACATTTCACCGGCGAATTCTCAGAAGCTCACGTTGCTGCCAGATTTAACTGATCGATGAAGAAGAAAAGACAGCGCACCGTTGACTAACTGATTGGCGGCACAGTGTGCAAAGATGCTGATTACTAATCAATGACTGGAGCCGTCAATAGTGCAATTTGTGGTGTTTTTCTTTTTTGCTTCACTTTTATGGGAATGTATAATTGTTTGGTTTACAATCATTATTATGCATGCCACAATGTTAGGTAAACCTTCAGAATCTGCTGAGCTTGGACATACGCATTTTACAAAATAATAATGCAAAATTTTTGTTTAACACTCCCACAGAGTATTAATTCAGCATTAACATTTTGTATTTTTATTTTTTACATTTGGGAATTTAAATTCATTCATACTCTATGCCAGGGATGTCAAACTCCACATTGTTGTTCCGTTTTCCCACAGAGGGCCGTTATGACTGTGAAAGAAAAATATTTAGCCATCTCACCATATTTACATAATCGATTATTGAACGAGTTTTGGAATCAGAAATGAAGGCTAATGTGTTTTTCAAATATTCACGTTTGGTAACACAAAAATACTTGAAATATCGCAACTTTATTATTTATGATATATGAGAATTTGAAATTTTGGTACAGATTTTTACAAGAATCATGGAAATTGACACTCTAGATTTGGCTTTGCGGGACACATAAAATCATGTGGTGGGGCAGATTTGGCCCCCGGACCTTGAGTTTGACACCTGTGCTCTGTACTGATCCATGTATACAATGAATATTACAATGTATTTATATTTAATTTGCATTTCTACCATCTAGAGCATTTTAGTAAGATAATAACTAACGAGCAATAGCTCTAAGATTGTCTACACGCGTGCCAGATGTTTCGGATAATGTACTCTATGCTGTGGGTGTATAAAAATTAATCATTATATCACTTCCAGTAATAATATATTGGGAATTCATTACAAATGCAGCATAATTGGACTATATTTATTACTTACTGTATACTAACACGCAACATCTTAATCAGAATATCTTTTGTCGATTTTTCTTTAATACCTCCTCAATGCTCCTCTTTGCTTTTATTCGACCTTTGTGGCTTGTTACTTATTTATTATTCATGTGACTGTTTTTGTGTGAATATTGGAGCTGTAATCAAAGTGTAGTATTTCGAAAGTCTTCGGGTTTTTTTTTACTTCATGTTTTTTATTAGGAAATGTCAGTATGATGCCGCACGGTAATTGAAATGTAATAACATTTTGAGGTATTAAAGTAGCATATTTTCACATTTAGATTTTTGTGTACTTGAGAAAGTCTCCATTGTCGTTTTCACTATCTCGCTGCTTTCTTTCTCTTCCTCCCTCAGACGACTACTCATCAACCCTCAAGGACCACCACAGCCCGTCCTCCATCCCCGTCTGTCCCAGTCCGAGAATCCTCACTGGCTGCCCCATTCCCGCAGTGCCTCCAGCCGGCCAATTAGTGCCCCCTGTTCAGACTCCTCTGTCCGACCCCAGCCAACCGCAGCCCTCGCTGCAGGTGGCCAAGGAGTGTCCGCAGAGCGCCAAGCCTCCCAGCGGGTCCCGGTCTGGCGCCCGCAGCACGGGCAGTGTCAGTTCAATTGGGTTCCCGCTCAAAAAGGAAAAAAAGCAGAAGCTGGGCTCTGCCGGCGCCAGGAGCCAAGCGCTTGCCAAGCAGCCCAAGAACGGACGCCAAAAAAGCACCAATGGCTGGCGGCCCGTCGGCCTCCCCTTTGAAAAAGAAGTTTTCTCTCTGGTACGTAGACAAAAGTCAATCTGCTGTGTGCTGCTATGTCGCTGCCACTGCAGAATTTATGCAGCATGTTGCCATGTTGATTTTGTATTGTCTCCTTAAAGGTCCGCTGTCATGAAATGCATCATTTTTAGTCTATATTTTTCATGGAAAAAAACGGGAGCCGGTATGGACCCATCCGTTTTTTCACCACAAAACATGATTTTGACGTATATGGCTTTTTGTAACTCCCACCATGAAAATCCTCTCCAGGGATTTGTTTTCGAGAAGAAGCAGGAAGTGACGTAAAGTGCCAGTAGCGGACTCAAGCGGGCTCGTATGTTTCTATTAGTTTTACCTGTGCGAAGGTAGCTCTTTTTTCCTTCGTGTTAGCCAAAATGCCAGCTCGTTGTATTGCTGGATATTGCTCGACCACTCGGGAGGATGGATTTACCCTTCATAAATTTCCGAGAGACCCGGTTTGTCGTGAAAAATGGATTGCACGAGTGCAAAGGACTAGAGCTTTGTGGGTTTCAAATGACAGGTAGGTGTATATACAGCTTCATAAAAAAAACAATAGTTGGGGAGGGTGTAAGCCGTAAGTCAGAGGTGCTAAATGTGTCGATATGCCACTCTGGCTGAAACCGTGATCGGCGGCGCCGCCAGGTTGGCTCGTCGGGGTGACGGACCATGGTTCCTCATCTCCGCCGCGGAGGTCGAACGGACAGGGAGGCGGTTTGGCAGCGGCAGCGTCTTCGTCTCTTGCGAGCGGCGTTTATCACCGCCCCGAAGGTGGATCGGACAGGGAGACGGTTTGGCTGCGGTGTCGTCATCGCTCGCGGCTGGCAGTGTTTATCACCGCCACGGAGGTGGATCAGACGGGAAGGCGGTTTGGCCGCACCGTCGTTGTCACTCGCGGGCGTCATTGCTCATGGGCGCCGTTGTTCATCGCTGCCGCAGAGTTAGTTTGGCCGCATGCGGATTGGCCGTGATCTACATATGATCTAAATATGGCTCGAAACGATAATGTAATATTGCCCTGGTCACTTCACTCGGTTGGGAGATGTTCTCTTCTTCGAAAGGAGCTTCCCTGTCAGAATGGCCGTCGGAAAAATCAAAAACTCTGTTGTTCGTCTCCCATAGTCGGTGGCACAACATCTTCTCAATGGCGAATGTCCGGGGTGACATCACGGACAGAAGATGCAGCCAATATGGCGACCACTTGAATGTTGAATGACACTTCGGCAACTTTAAGCATGGATGATGCACTCTCCGCTCATATTTATTTTTTTTATATAGACATTGAAGTGAATAATGTCATATGTATTTTTCCTTACAATATCTATTTTAGAATGTTTATAGGCATGACACTTGACTTTTAAGAAACAACGACAATACCATTGATTTTTATTTTTTATTTATTTTTATTTGATTTTGGATTTATCTGCTTTATAAAACATTTAAATATATGAGAAATCTTTTAAGTCACATTTTAGCATCGATAATTGAAGAAGCCTTACCGTTTTTAAGTTATTTTGCTTCTTCTTCTTCCTGTTCTAATTTGTCCTGATAGTCAGTACATGTAATTCTACGTGCCCACCAGATGCGAAAGATCGCTCCGCCACCCGTCCCTCGTTTTGAGTTTGATCCCGTGACACGTTTGGACGCATCGAATGTGCATGCGCTTCGTCAGCGCTGTAAACTCGCATGTCCAAAAACGCTTCTGGTGGTAACTTTTGTCTCATCTGTCAGTTTTATTCCATTGAGGGTCTTATCTGATAGTTAAGGCATATTTACACCAACAATACCAGGGTCAGGATTGTATCTTGATGTCTGCGGAATTTACACACATGGAGAAAATTGTCGGTGTCCTTCCTTTTAAAGAGAGAAAAATCCACAATGGTCACTGAAATAACTGAGTTAGATTTTGACCAAATGTATCTTGACAAGCCACAGGGCCTCTGGGAACATAGCTTTGTACTGAGACAAGACGGGAGCCTTTTGGCAAGTTATATCAACTCTAATTTTCAAGAACATTATCTTCTGTGAAAAGGAGGCACTTTAATGGTCTGAGGTTGCTTTTCTACATCCGACAAAGGACGCCTTGGAACAATGAAATCTCACGACTGGAGCAAAATGCGCTGCCCAGTGTCAGAAAGCTTGGCCAAGGCTGTCGGTCACGTTAATGACCCAAAACACAGCTGAAAATGCCCAAGAAGGGCAGAGAATAAAACATCACACTCATTTTAAAAGTGTGGATCAAAACTGAATTTAACTATAATTTGTGAGAGAAGCTGAAGCAAAGCAGTGTGGGTAATGCGCCAGACCCACAGCCCCTCACATCTTATCAATCTCTGATCGCCTTCTACATGTGTTATCCCAGGGAGAGGAAGTCATGGTGCCGAGGAAGTGTTTCCAGGGAGTCCAGAGGGACGGAGAGCTGATCCGGGTCAGGGACACGGTTCTGCTGAAGTCTGGGCCCAGGAAAAAGTCTTTACCTTACGTCGCAAAGATCTCGGCGCTTTGGGAGGAGCCTGAGACAGGTACCAGACGGACTGTAAATTTGTACGTGGCATCATGTCAGATGCGATGTAAATACACAATTTAGGTAAATTCAGTTTTTAAGTGAAATTCCGGATAAACCTACCGTAATTCCGGGCCAACAGAGCGCACCTGGTTACAAGCCTCACCGAGTATTTGTAAAGGCAATACCCTTTGGTACATACATACGCCGCAGTTGTGTAAAATCTGCAAGTTCTCACATTGAAACCCACATTGAAACACGTGATATTTACAAAGACGGTACACAGAAAGAGTTTAATGTTAGCGCAGTGCTAATGCTAGCAATAACACTAGCGCTGAGACACACCAGTAACACGCTAGCACAGCACTAATGCTAGCACTAACACTACCGCTGCACTAACACTAGCGCCACGCTAACGCTTACAGGGCCGGTTAAAATAAAACTGACCGATAATTATCACTGAGAAACGCCAGTAACACAACAGCAACACGCTAGCACAGCCTAACGCTAGCGTAGCGCGAACAGGGCCAGTAAAAGTAACTTCCTCGGCACATATATTCCACCGGTCTCACTCTTACCTTTTTCCCTCAAGTGCTCCCTTGCGGCCGTTAAAAAAAATGCACAAATTAGCCACATCGCCGCAGAAAACGCAGGGTTGAAAGCGTGTGAAAAAAGTTGCGGCTTGTAGGCCGTAAATTATGGTAAATTGCACTCTAACCTTTAAGAATGACAAAATTCAGAACGTGTTCTGTGGCTCTTTCCGTATCTCTGTTGCAAGTTGCTGATGACAATTTGTGACACTCTAAGCCACAGGTGTCAAACTGGAGGCCGGGGGTCCAGATCCGGCCCGCCACATGAATTCATGTGGCTCACGAAGGCAAATTGGTGTCAAAATCCGTGATTCTTGTCAAAATATGTCTCCACATTTCAAATTGTCATATATCATAAATGATAATGTTGAGATATTATAAGCGTTTTTGTGTTACCAAACGCGAACAATGGTTGAAACACCCATCACGCTTGATTTCGGATTCCAAAACTAGCTCATAAATTTCACGTGTAAATATGATGAGGCGATTAAGGATTTCTATGGTTTCACCATCACGGCCCTCTGTGGGAAATCATAAGTACAATGTGGCCTTTGACAAAAAAAGAGTTTGACACCCCTGCTCTAAGCTTTGTGACCACTTCCCTCTGTGAGCATCCTGTTTGAAGCCTCGCAATGGCGAGGTACTTTAGATCAGTTGTCGGGTGTCATCTTGATGTCAAAATGTGACCGATCAGGAATGTTGAAATAGCAATTCTTATTCAACCAGTTAACTTAGTAGTCGAGTCAAGGTTCAAACACCTGTTGTGAATGTCATTCAGCTCCGTGTTCCAAAAAGCACAGAAACATGGCATTCAGGTGTTTTTAAAGGTCAAATGAGGTTTATTTTGAAAGATCATAGTGCATTTAGGGTTCATCAGCAATTTCCCTTCAAAGCAGAATATCCCCAACCTTTTTATGAGAAATGTATTGAATGCATTTTGTTGTTTGTTTCTTTCCCAGGAGAGTTGATGATGAGTTTGTTTTGGTACTACCGTCCGGAACACACACAAGGAGGCCGCAACCTTAATGTGCATTGTCAGGTAACAAGCACATTCTGCTCGTTTCGCAATAAATGATAAACGACTGTCCACGCACAGTCCGTGTACTGCAGCTCAGCGGTGGCCCTTCAAACATTCCAATTACAACGTTGCTTATATTCACTTTCATTTATTTGCAGAATGAGATCTTTGCGTCTCGTCACCAGGATGTAAACAGCGTGGCCTGTATTGAAGACAAATGCTATGTCCTGACACTGGCACAGTATTGTCGGTAAGAAATTGATCAATTTCACTTTCTCCTGTTTTCTGGTTAAGTCCTGAAGTGGGGACATATCTGATTATCTGATTATCTGAATGTGCGAAGCCCTTGACAGCTGTGAGAAAACGCAGTTGAGACACGGCGGCGTCTGTCAAAACGATTTTCCAGGTTTGGGGATTGATGTATCATATATATATATATATATATATATATATATATATATTTTGTAAACTTAGATATGTGTATACTTTTGTTTTAAGGTTAGGTTAGGATCACGCTTATGATATAAACGTATGTTAGCTCGCGCTATGTAGAAGAAGGGGAACTATGAGAGCGGGGGATTTCCCATTTACCGTCTACTACGTACCCAGAGTTCCCCAGTTAGTAACGCATGCAAATTAATCACGAGGGGACTTTTCAGCACAGGGGAGCGCTCAGACCGTCGCACCGGCCAAGTGACAATGCTCCCGCCACGCACAGATGGACGTCTCCGTGCAAGCGACACAGTCATTGCGCCTCACTTAATGGGAATGGACATAAGTAACTTAATAAAGTCTGTTATGTTCACGCCCACCGGCGCAGACACCCCCTTTTCCCAAATATGCCGGCTGCATACACACAACGCTGTCCCCGTGCAGAATAAACACATTTGTGCTCGTCAGGAAAATAGTGATCGTGATGTTATCATGTCTGTTCATTCCCAAACATATTTTAACATTATCTGCTTATTGACAAACACGTTTGTGTTGAATCATGCCTTCCAAGATTCATATAGACACAATCAAAAGTCACAAACGCATGTAATGCAAACATCTGTCTGTTCAGTCACAAACCATGTAAACATATTTGTACATTCACTAAGCACATAATATGTCTGTCCTTTCACATACCGTAATTCCCGGCCTACAGAGCGCAGCTGGTTATAAGCCTCACCCAGTACATTTGTAACGGAAATACCATTTGGTACATACATATGTCGCAGCCATGTAAAAGCCGCTAGTGCCCACATTGAAACCCACATAGAAGCACAAGATATTTACAAAGAAAGATGGTACACAGAGAGATTAATGCTAGCGCTGCCGCGCTAACACGGCAGGTTAAAAATGAAAAAACATACCGGTAAAAATCACTGAGATGCGGCAGTAACAAATGAGCGCAGCGTTAACAGGGCCCAACCGGTAAAAGTTACTTCCTCAGCACATATATTCCACCGGTCTCACTCTTACCTTTTCTGCTCGGGTGCCTTCTTGCGGCCGTTAGAAAAAAATGCACAATTTAGCTGCATCACCGCATAAACCGCAGGGTTGGAAGCGTGTGAAAAAAGTTACGGCTTATAGGCCGGAAATTACGGTATACTGTATTTTTGTTAGGGAACGTATGCAAATGACAGTCAGAAAATATCCCTTGCACCACAGTGAAGCTCTGTGAGCAAATATCCATCCATAATCCATCTCACACGTTCCAGAAATGACCAGAAAACAAGACACAAATTGTACAGTACACTGAACACGGCGGAATTACATACAGTAAGAAGTTAAAGTAAGAGTCCAAATTCAAACCTTCCTTTTCGTGAAAACACATTTTATGTAAATATAGGCCTGTCCATTCATAAAGATAATGGAAACCTGTTACAAAAAAAGGCTTGCTTCCCCTTTTCCAGATTTTGTGCCTTGGTAAAACGCCGAGGGGAGGGCGTACCCGACAGCGCCGCCTCCCTCCTGGTGCCCCCCGTGGTCGGCCACGCCGCCCCCAGCCACCGCTGCGTGCCGGACGACGTGGACCCAGAGCTGGTGTTTTTCTGTCGCCACGTCTACGACTTCCGCTACGGGCGGCTCCTCAAGAACCTGCAGTAGCGCCGGGCGGGCGACAGAACCACTCAGAGACGTGAGATAAGGCGGTTTCATCCGCCTCTACTTAAATGAGCTCCGAGCCCCGCTGCCTGCGAAAGGGGGGAGGGGGGCTGTGGAGGTTTGGGGATGAAGGAACGTGAGATTAGTTTCTCTTTTGAAATTTCACACCGACGCGGCACACCGTTGTGAAGTAAGCGTCGCAATCGAAGCGATAATAGCCGTCGAAATGGCTTTTAATCGTACACCGCTTCCTGTGTTGCGTGCGCTATATGTGGAACATTCTCCTGCAGGTCTTAGAAATGTGCCATTTGTGGGACGGATGGAAGGGACCATCTGCCTATCGCTCGCGCGCAGATGCAACATCAGAGGCCTTTTACTTCCGTCATAGCTCTGTAGAGGAGATTCCTTACTGTGAATGCAGGACTTTAACTGTCCTGCAATCATATCACGATCACACTGAAAAACATGGAAAGAGAGAGAGAGATACTTTTTATTTTTTAAACAGAAGGGAAAAAAAACTAATCTTACCAACTCTGGAAATTATTTCCTTGAAACACAACAGTTTTTTTTCATTGACAATGGCGAACATCGCTGGTGGCAATGGAAAAACTTTGAAAAAAAAAAATATATAAACAGAAATGACCTAAATAAACCTGCAGCTCAAATAACAGACGCAACAAGCAGTATTAATAAGTCGCTTTGTTAAAAATTCCAAATGTCCAAAAGTGGACAGTCAGGGTTGTCATAGCGCAGAAATGAAATGCTAACTTAGCTTAGCATGAAAAAAATGAAGAGCAAGAAAGAGTGTTTTCACAGAGAAAATGCTAACTTAGCTTAGCATCTGAGACTAATTTTAGCAAAATTACTTCAACGCAAACTGGTGAAAACAAATGTTACTCCGTGTTTGTCAGACACATTTGGTGACCAGCGGAGATAGTCGTCAAAAGTATGACTATTAATGGTTTATTGAAAATTCCATATCAACCAAAGGTCGAGTCACAGGGTTGCCGTAGCAAAGCAACAAAATGCTAAATTAGCTTAGCATACGGGAGGAAAGGAACAAGGAGAAAAGTCGACTTGCAGGGTTTTTTTTTTTTTTTTTTTTTTTTAATATAGACAACATCCTAACTTATTTTAGCATCTGAAACCAAATCTTAACAAAAAAAGTGATCTAGTCGACTGTAAAAATGACGATTGTTGGGGTGGGGAAGTGGGGAGGGGGCGTTAAGAAACAGAATGAAGTACCAGAAATGTGAATCTATTTGTAGTCATTGCTGTATGTTGTACACGAATGTGCGCTTTCATGTTTTGGTACGATGAAGCAAATATCGCATTTCACGGACGGCCAGTGGGGATTAACAACCAACACAAATTCATGATGTCACAAATCCCATTAATGATAAGTTGTTGACTATGTATTGTCAAATGTTGTTAAAAAAAATCCTCATCCAATTCGAAAGTGGACTAAATTGTCGTTGCTAGTCTCAGCTAATGGAAAAAAAAACACATTTAAATTAACTGCAATTCATTATTAAACAATAATGCATTAAATCATTGGGCTACAGTTTATCACATTTTAATAAGACAAAATCATTTCGGGTCGTAATGATCACAGTGACAATATGCTAACTTTAGCTTAGCATCTAAATTGGTAAATGCGGCAATCTTCTGAATTCATAACAGAATAACAAAAAATAAAATAATAATAATTGACAAGTCAAAATTATCCGTGAGTTGATTTACAGGGTTATAATAATACAGTGATGATATTTTTAACTTAGCTACCCATCCAAAACTGCAACTGGGTTTAAAATTGGGGGGGGGGGGGGGGGAAATAGTCTGCTCGTTTAAAAATGTATTTTATCACCAGAAACAGTTTTTATGAATTTCTTAAAAATTAAAATCTTGAAAAACAATAAGCTTTTGGACGAATTTGCTCTCATGATAATAAATATGTATGAAATGAAATAAATAAACGTCTTAGCAGGAGTCAGTGAGCTTTGACAGGATCTGAAGAATATGGAGAATTACATTACAATATCTGCAAAAATATAATAACATGGCATCTAAAATTGAAACCAGACTCAACAAAGTCCTTTCTAAGAAGCCATTGATGATAATACCAATGGAAGTATTTTCATGTACAGGTTAAAAAAAACAAACCAAAATGTTCCATGTCACATTTTTAAGTGACCTCAGAAGAGATTTTCCACTGTGTGACGCAAACGTGCACTCAAGAGAAAAGAAAAAAAAAATGGAGTATGGAAGTATGGGGGGAAAAAAAGCATACGTTGTAGCTTGTGAAAAGGCTGACTGTGTATTTGCATCTTATCTACGTGGATGGCGTCACTTAGTACACGATATTCTTCTTCTCCACGCGCTGAGTCGACATATATTCGCTAGGTAGCATTTAGCTGACGTGAGCGCTGATTCGTTCCTCCACGTGCGTTCCAGAGAATATAATCTATTTTATTTATTAGAGAGAGAGAGAGGGAATAAAAATCTAATTTATTTTCCAGAGCTCATTTTCAAAGAAGGCCTTTTAGATGAAAGGAAATCTCAAAGTTGCCTCGCTTTTTAGCTGCACTGGCCAAGAAATATTTGGACAACTCGGAAAAATATTTTTGGGATAGTCTGCTTTTTAGCGCATTTTAGGCTCATTGTGAAATGTCACCCAGAAGCCGAATATCCCAAACTTTTCGTGAGTGGTTTGTACGTAATTTTAGTCTACCTGACTTTGAGGATTTTGCGTAAAATATCTCACCAGAAATAATGTCATTAATTCAAATCCCAATGGAGAAATAATGGGCTGTTTCTTCCCTGGATGCACTTTTCTTTTTTTTATTCAAACTCTTATTTTTTTCAGCCCATGTCAATAAAGTTTAGTCATCTTCCCCAAAACAAAAGAGAGAATATGTTTTGGCTTTTTAAATCTTGTTACATACCGGTGAGCACAAACACCAAGCACACATTCCCAGATTTGTGGGGGGGTGGAGGGGGTTCGAGTTTTTTTTTTTTTTTTTTTATTATTCAGATAAATCACAAATTGTGGAGATGCATGCGTTTTACTGGACAAATATGAAGCAAATTTTAATGTGTTGTATTTAATTTAGCCTGTTCTCACAAGAATTTAGTTGGGAAGTGCGAAAACTACTTTTTGTTTTGATATATGTGAAAAGGGGATTACTACTATGCTATACTTTCATTCTAGTAGTAATGCATTAAAATGCATTATTAGACACCTGCCTAGTAACCTGTTTCAGAAAATAATTTGTCTGAGCTAGTTGGAAATTCTGATCATTTTTTTAATTCCTTATTAATAAATTTAATTTATGATGCAAATTTTAATCCCTATAAATAATTTCTTTTTTTTTTTTTCTTTGGTGCAATAGTTTGCTTGTGTAATTCTTGTCTTGCACAAAGCCCGTTTGGCCGTTCCTTTTTTTTTTGGTCTGATTTCCTGCTAAATTCTGGTGAGGACACGCGATTTGGTGTGAATTGATACGAATGGATGACGTAAGACTGCTTTGCTAAAGCGCCGACCGATTGATGAAAATCCCGCCGGGTGTTCTGAAAATGAAAATCATAAATGACAGTAGAGCGCAGTATCCGTGCAGTATGGCCTTAGAAGTCGCTCAGCTCTCCTGATGAATCAACGTGTGATACTAGATGTCTTAATATAGGTCCTCTGTGCCTGTTCCTGTAAACCCGTATTTAATAATTAAAAAAAAAATCTATATATAAATACAAATATATATTCAGAGTGTTTTTCCAAGAAGAGAAATGTGAGCAGTTACTGTTTATTTTTGATGTAACTTCCAAATGCCTTTTTCTGTCATATAAGTCGAGAAAACTGGTCTGATGTTGAATTGCACCAACAATAAAAAAAGACATGAGAGGGGAGTATAGAAATATGAATTTATGAATATCATTCCTGTAGATGTTAGAAGAATGTTGAAAGTCAGATTTTCCCCTGGTGTGAACTGTTTTATGTTCCTATTCTCCTTGCATGGCATTTTGGAAGTATCATGGAAATATTAATCACAGCACAGTTTATTTGTATTGACTGAAATGGACCTCTGTAATATAAGAAAAATATTTAATTGTAATAAATAATGAGTTTAAAGTCAGTGTGTGTGTGCATGTGTGTGGATAATTTATGTATGTATGAGCAGCCGAGTGGATTATAATGTATATTACTAATGAGACGGCGGAACGGTGGGTCAGCTGGTAAAGCGTTGGCCTCGCATTTCCGAGGTCCTGGGTTCGATCCCGGACTCGCCTGTGTGGAGTTTGCATGTTCTCCCCGTGCCTGCGTGGGTTTTCTCCAGGCACTCCGGTTTCCTCCCACATCCCAAAAACATGCTTCATTAATTGGACACTCCAAATTGCCCCTAGGTGTGATTGTATGTGCGGCTGTTGTCTGTCTCTATGTGCCCTGGGCTGGGAACCAGTTCAGGGTGTATCCCGCCTCCTGCCCGTTGACAGCTGGGATAGGCTCCAGCACTCCCCGTGACCCTTGTGAGGATAAGCGGCTAAGAAAATGGATGGATGGGTGTAAATTATAGAATTCCGGCAGTAACTGAGCGTCCCTTTTTGTGTCACAAACCAAGGACCTTGAAGGTTAACTGTTGCAGTAACAAGCGTTATCCACAGGAGGGCGCTCTAGCCAAAAGATCTAAATCCAATTTGAAACAATGTCATCCATTCATCCGTTTTTAATAGTTCTCATTAGCGTGGTAAATGAGCTCAACCCTTCCCCGTTTTACTTTGAGGAAAAAGCAGACTTCACCCTGGCCTGATTGCTGGCCAATCACAGGGCACATAGGAACCATTCGCCCCTATGGGCAATTTAGAGTCACGGAGTACCCGGAAAAAACCCACACAGGCGAGCGCGACTTTATAGTTCAATACTAGTAATGTGACTTTTTACTCCATTTATGACCATGTTATCACTTTAATTTGTAACATAGCTTTTTTTAAAAAAAAAAATATTACAACTCTTTCAAAAAATGATTTACATAATAAAAAATTTTCAGTTGAATTTTGTCTTCAAATACATTTCCAGTTGTGTGTGTGCGTCCATTTACACTATATGTAAAAAAATTTCCAAAACCGCCACCTGTGAGCCCTTTAAATGTTTGTTTACTACACACACAACAAAATGTCTGCAGTTATATATGAAATGACAATTTACGAAGCCTAAAATCATTTATTGAAAACACAGCTCAGACATTTTTTACATGAATTTAAGCGTCAACATTTTTATACTGCATGAGGTCCTTTATTAGAATTTCTCTATGACTGTGAAAGTTGAAGCATTGTGAATAAAACTGTGGGTAAAAAAAAATACATATATACACAAAGGGCACAAACAAAAGAGATAACTAACGGAGAGGAAAAAGCTTGATGGATGAACTGTGTTTCAGTGTCATTTCTCAGGACTCCCGAGCCTCTTCTTCCTCGGCGTCCCCCCGCGCCGCCTCCCGCTCCACTCGGGCGGGCTCCTCGGTCTGCGACGGCCTCAGCAGATATTCCAGCTCCTCCGCGCTGATGGCCACCTTCTCCGGGACCAGCCACCTCTTCAAGTGTTCCACGGCACTGCCAAGAGTCAACCGTTACAATACGTTATTGAAACGCTTGCAACACAAATACTACGTCAAATTTTACCCTGGCCAAAAATAATATCATTATGTTCAAATTATGCACTCCAGACCTTTTCTATATGTATTCACAGCCTTGTTTCGCAGAAAATCTGTCCCCGCAATAAATTATTACAAATCTTGCCCTTCTGCATGCAAGCAAGTCAGAGAAAAAGTTTCTTGACAATCATATTGGTCATATCGTTGTCCTAGCAACATGTGGCCGTGTGCGCACATGTTCTTAATACCTCTCATCCATGTCGCCGCTTTGGAAGAGCTCGGAGGCGTGAGCGTCGTGCAGGAATCTATCCCAGCACTCTTTCTTGGCTTGAGACAAGGAACGCAGCATATCCTTGGAGGTCACGTCGCTGGGCTGACCCTTCAGCCTCTTCAGTCGATTCTCTGAGACAAAAACAAATTGTTTTCAAACATTACTCAGGTATGTATTAACTTTATTAAATCATTAAGTTGTTTTTTTTTTTTAAATCACATCGAATTTAAGTGCAAATTGAATAATGGAGTACTTGGAAAGCTGCTTTTTTAGGTGTAAAGTGTTTGAGAATCTGAAATGACCACAACACAAAGTGCTGCAAACATTCTGAAAACTATATTTCTTTGTTTTTTAACTGAGTGATTCCCAACCGGCGGCACGGTGGGTCAGCTGGTAAAGCGTTGGCCTCACAGTTCTGAGGACCCAGGTTTGATCCCGGACCCGCCTGCGTGGAGTTTTTGTGTTCTCCCCGTGCCTGCGTGGGTTTCCTCCAGGCACTCCAGTTTCCTCCCACATCCCAAAAACACGCAACATTAGTTGGACACTCTAAATTGCCCCTCGGTGTGATTGTGAGTGTGGCTGTTTGTCTCAATGTGCCCTGCGATTGACTGACAACCAGTTTAGGGTGTACCCCGTCTTGTGCCCGTTGACAGCTGGGATAGGCTCCAGCACTCCTCGAGAGGATAAGCGGAAAAACAAAATGGATAGATGGATGATTCTGAACCTCTGTACCACAGTACATTAGTGAGAGATCACGTGATGTACTGTGGGGAATTATTGAATTCAACTTAACTGGTTGGAAATGTATTAGTTATTATTGTAAATAAATTATGCTGTTCTAATCTAATTTAAAGGCGTTTTGGGCCAGATTTTCTACAGACTACAGACACACACAAAAATCCAATTTTCTCCAGAACCCATCATCTGATTTGAAAAGTTATCAGGTTGATGCATTTCTCGGTGGAAGCAGCCATTCCAACTCGACGACATCCTTTTTTTTTTTTTTTTTTTTATAGGGTCGGGGTTCTTGAAAAGAAAATGACTGTAAAGCAGCTCTGGAAAAAGTAATGTATTTTGTTTTACATCTCCATGGCAGTTCACGTGGATGTTATAGCGCAGGGAGAATCGAACCTAAACTGGCAATGTAGGTCTCGGAATCCTCCATGGGTTCCCACTGAGCATTGGGGAATCCGGTGGTGTTTGTCCCGTTAGGCAGGCCATTGCCCGGCCCTCCCGCAGGCTGAAAAGAGTCCTGGAAGTCGGAACTGTTGTCCGGAGGGGTCTCTGCTTGGATCTCCGGCAGGCTAGGACCACAAATTTGGGACCAGAGCTCCCCGCTGCTCCGAACCTCCTGTTTCTCGAAATCGTCAATCATCCTCTTGCAAGCTGTAACGTGAATAGACGTCGAAATCTGCTACATTGAATAACTTTAATCAGAAACGCATGCAAATGCAAAAACATACCTAAGAGAAGTAGTCTTCGGAATTTCACAAAATATCACTGCGATTAAAAACACACGTCTAACCGTAATGAAATATTTAATACGTCACCTATTTCCTCTGCTTATTATTTTTTTTTCTCAACAAAAAGAGATTTAGAAGCTTAGTCCCTCCATCATAGACTCGCTTCAATGGCTATACAGTACGAGTGAAACATCAACGCACTTCCGTATTTTGTGACGAATGATTGGATGTAAATACCATCAATCGATTATATTTGTATTCGATTGGTCCACTCAAGTTTCCGGTTGAAAACTATGCAGACGATTGGGTAGCTGTCGCTCAACCCGGAAGTTAGCCGGTGTCCTCTTTCCGACCGCCGAGGTATACAAACGAAATAAAACGCTTCTTTGTGGTTTACGTGTCGCATTTTTTTTTTTTTAGCTTCAAACCAGCTTTACTTAATTGTTTTTTTTTTTTTAAATTGATTGATAAAATAGAGCATGCCAGTATTCGTGTCCATCATATCGATGCAGGGAAATCTTGTGTAGGAGATGCGAGCTGCGTTGCGTCTGGCAATCGTGGCGATCCCGATGGGGGTGCTGCTGTCCCGGACCATGGCGTGGATGTCCAGTGGCAAAACGCACCAGGAGCTCATAACAAGGCTGAGAGGTGAATGCATTTTCTACAATGGCTGCTTTCAGAGGTTAAAAAGTCGTGAGAAAAATAATTAGTCATGTAAATTAAATACACTATGTCTGTGGCGCATGGACAGATCACTAAATGCACCCTTGACAACTTCGCTGAGCAATGTACCGTTCATCAAAAGCTAATGCGGCTAATGCTAATCAGTGCAAGAAAACCCGATGCAGCTCTGCTTACCTTTAGGCTCAGAGCTGTCGACCCTGTGAGGAATGTGGGTGTTCGTGCATGGTAGTGCTCCAACGCAAAGCTTTTTTTGGACTGGGGTTCCGACCTCAGACTCCCGCAGTCTTGAAAGTGCTTCTGGATCTTCTGCCAGTCCAGCTTGATCAGGTCTTGGGCACCAAAACCTGTTGTGGGGGTTGCTCATTAGGTCAATGAGCTCACTGGCATTTATACAAATGGAAAGATAACAAAGGATTTTTTTGAGTTGTTTAACCATAGAATGTATGGGCACTCCCGAGAGCTAACGATTTTTTAAAACTAAACGTCCTTATTTTATTCTATATTCGCTTGTTTTCCGAAGTTCCGTAAATTGGATTGTCCCCATCATGTGACTGTTTTGGCTAAGCGAAGCCAGTTTGGCTGTTCCTCCAGAGGAAACTATTTAAAATTTGCTCATAAATCACAAGTCGATATAATTGAATTCAAATGTCTATTTTTCAGATCACGGCGTGATCCAGAGCGACAGAGTGTTTGACGCCATGCTGGCCACCGACAGAGGGATCTACTCCAGGGATTATCCATACGCAGACTCTCCTCAGTCCATAGGTCTCCATTACGGGCTTTTATTTGCAAAGGCACTGACTCGCATCACTTTGCCGTAAAAGTGTGTTCGGCGAAAGTGACCGTGTGTTTCCTGTCACAGGCTTCCGAGCCACCATCAGTGCACCACACATGGTACGCATATGAATCTTGTCTTATAATTTGAGTACATAATATCATATACAAGTAAAACAAACAAAAATTCCCGACTGTGTTTTGCTTTGACTTTTCCTGGTTCTGACAGCACGCCCACGCTTTGGAGCTGCTGAGCGACAAACTCACGGAAGGGGCGTCGGCCCTGGACGTCGGTTCGGGAAGCGGCTATCTCACGGCCTGCTTCGCAAGAATGGTAAATGTCGCTTGGTTGTCACGTAGTGTGGAGGCTTCACTATTTTGGTTCCTGCGTACCTCTCGACTGGGTGCAGACAGGAAACAGCGGGAGAGTCGTGGGGATTGACCACATCGACGAACTGGTTCAAAGTTCAATCAAAAACGTCCAGGCGGATGACCCGGAACTTATCGCCTCTGGACGCATCAAGCTTGTGGGTGAGTGAAGCAAGGTGAACACAAACCGATTTTTAAGCGAGTTGCACGGATACTGACTGTCATTTAAAGGTCCACTGTCACTAAAAATCATGAATTTGATTTTTAGTATGTTATTGATGAAAAAAACAGCAGCCGGTATGGACCTATCAGTTTTTTCACCACAAAACATGATTTTGATGTAAATGGATTTTTGTAACTCCCGCCATGAAAATCCTCTTGAAGGATTTGTTTTCGAGAAGAAGCAGGAAGTGATGTACAAGGCAGTGGCGTACTCAGGCGGGCTCGTATGTTTCTATTAGTTTTACCTGCGGGATGGAAGCTCTTTGTTCCTTCGTGTTAGCCAAAATGCCGGCTCGTTATATTGCTCGAACACTCGGGAGGATGGATTGCACGGGTGCAAAGGACGAGAGCTTCGTCGGTTCCAAATGACAGGTAGGTGTGTGTATACAGCTACTAGAAAAAAATAATAGTTTGGAGGGGTCGGGGGGGGACGTAATACTCTCAGAATGTCACAAAGGATCTGCGCACCAAAGTCAGGGGTGCTAAATGTGTCGATGTACCCGTCGGCGCCGAGCACGTTTTTGGACGGGCCGCCACCGAAGCCGTGCCTCGTCCACCGCGATCACGACTTCGGCCGGGGGGGGGGGGGGTCTCATTCCGGCGCCGAGCTGGGGTGGATCATCATGGCGGGGTGACTCGTCGCGGTGCCGGGCCGCGGTGGATCATATTCACCACGGAGGTGAATAGGATGGGGAGGCAGTTTGGTTGCTGCGTCATAATCGCTCGTGGGTCCACGTATGTGTGTGTCCACAGTGGGAGACGGAAGACTCGGGTACCTAGAGGGAGCCCCCTATGACGCCATCCATGTTGGTGCAGCTGCCGCTACTGTTCCCAAGGCTGTATGTATGCATTTTAGCAACATGTCAATGAAATGCACTGGAATCTCTAAAGTCAAATGAATTTGGAGTTGTACACGAAAAAATCTGCCTCTAATGTTAGTGGTCATTGGAGAAAGTGAATAATTAAATCTGCAAGTATTTTGGTTTTCGGTCAGCATTTTGTGGCTGTTTTGCAAAACCCACCCACCCCCCGGGCGGAAAAAAAATCTTGTTATGGAAGATGTCAGACAAGATTTCTGCATATTACAGAAGATCTCATTTCATTGGGTTTATAAGCATCAGTTTGTCAACAGAAAGAAAGGAGAGGGATCATAAAAAGCACAATGTTGTTTGTGCCCCGTGAGCTGTTGACAATAGTTTGAACCTGCAACTAATTCTTTTTATAGTCATTAAAAATATTGTTACATGTTGTTTGACTTCAGAGGTTCCACTGTAGAAAAAAATGAGTAGGGGTGAAAAAATAAACAACCTGTGATATAATTCCGTGTCCACTTGTTGCAGCTCCTGGAGCAGCTGAAGCCGAGCGGCCGCTTGGTGCTGCCAGTCGGCCCCGACGGCGGCAGTCAGGTGCTGGAACAGTACGACCGTCAGAGTGACGGCACCTTCCTCAAAAGGGCTTTGATGGGAGTGGTTTACGTGCCCCTGACCGACAAGAGGCGACAGTGGCCGGGGTACATGGCGATACTGCGCTCGCCCCTCGCTCCATTTTTTTCACTTGACACTCCTGTTCAAATGCCACATCAAAAATTACATTATGATAAATTATTTCAATTTGTTTTTTTTTTTTTACAGTTAATGTGGAAATGGGTTAAAACTGCCAAAAACAAACAAAAAAAAGAATTCCTTTTGTGAGGGCAAATAAAGAGAAATTGAAATAATGAGGTTGCAGAAGTCTGCACACCCTTATAAAAGAACATGGCTGTCACAATCTACCTCATGTTTAATGAGAGTGACCCACACCTGTATCCATTTAATCTCCCCCTTCTAAATAAATACATTTTAGATGTTCGAGTAGGCTTTTACATACATTTTTGCGGTCACATCTGACAGCAGGAGCAATGCTTTTCTTAAAATATATAAATACACTATATATATATATATATAATATATATATATATATATATATATATATATATATATATATATATATCTCCATCGGCGGCACGGTGGATCAACTGGTAAAGCGTTGGCCTCACAGTACTGAGGACCCGGTTTCAATCCCGGACCCGCCTATGTGGAGTTTGCATGTTCTCGCCGTGTCTGCGTGGGTTTCCTCCCACATCCCAAAAACACACAACATTAATTGGACACCCTAAATTGCCCATAGGTGTGATTGTGAGTGCGGCTGTTTGTCTCCATGTGCCCTGCGATTGACTGGCGACCAGTTCAGGGTGTACCCCACTTCCTCCCCGTTGACAGCTGGGATAGGCTCCAGAACTCCTGCGACTCTTGTGAGGATAAGCAGCTAAGAAAATGGATGGATGGATATATATCGTATATGTTATATTGGTCCCATTTTCCCCTTCTACAGTATCACACAAACATGGCATTTGAACATGAGTGTGTGCACTTTGTGTCTAATATCACAAGATAATTTTTGCTTTATTTGTCTTCTCAGAGGTGAGCTCTGACTGCGGTGTGGTTGCCCTCACCCCCCAGCAGGAGGTGGGGTTGTCCTGCACATCTTCCACCCCTTCAGTTCCTTTGCTGGATTTCTCATAGTCTTATATTCACTTTTCCCTCCGTAACTTTTAGACATTCAAAAGGAGCACCTGGCTCGATCGTCTCCCTGGATTATAATAAGAGGAAGTAACTGAAAGTTTGCACATTTACATAAAAATGGTCAAATTAGTACAGTCGTGATGATGGAAATAATGTATATTTACCTTTGTGAATTTCCAACTTTTGGAACGCAAGAGTGCTTTTTCGATGAATCCTCATGGAAAATTGTCAACAGTGTTTGGTTTGAATCATGTAATCTTCTTTGACAACTTTGGGTTTTAAATGTAGTCAAACAGAAGGGAACACTCACACAAGCCAGCTTTTGTCATGACAACAAACAGCAACTTCAAGTTTGTATCCACTAGTGCTATTCTTTCACTTTGTAAAACGTGCCGCAATTGTGCCAAAACGTGGTTAATTTTGTTTCCAAAGGAGTTTTAAATATTGACACTTATATCACGATGATATGATGTAAAACCTTTTGTGTCTTGTGTTTTAAGCTACAAATGGAAAAATTAAATACAGTGTAGCGCCGGAGAAAAGGAGTCGGAGGCGGAGTGTCGGACACAGAAACAGAACTGTTTTTTATTTTCGACATCACCAAACTACACGCATAACGGCGGGAACTCTGTTAACCTTCTTGCTCCGGAAGCGCAACAACAAAAACAGTCCGTGCGGAACCCCGCACCCCAACTCGAGGTCCCGCGGGTGAATTATGTAAACACCACACAAGCCCCCCCAGAATTCACCCATAGTCAAAATCCTTGTGCCGTGGAGGGATGATGACCCGACCCCGGCGAGTGTGCACTGTAGGGGCCGATGGGGGCGGGGCCGCACTGTCCATTGAGTCACGGGACAAGGGCTCAGGCGGGGTCAAGGGTACCCCGGCGGGCGCAGGGGCACAGGGCAAAGGGGGACGACCCCGGCGCGGGGGGAGGGCCAACCCCAAAGGCTGGGCAATGTCCAGGTGCGCGGGTTTGATCCTGTCCACGGAAACAGTCTCGGGTCTGCCGCCAATGTCCACGAGCAGGCTCTTATCCCCATGCTCCAGGACCCTGAACGGCCCGTCGTATGGGGGGCGGAGAGGTCCACGGTGGGCGTCATGACGAACAAACACAAATCCGCAGAGCGCAGGTGACGGGGCAGCCGGGCAGCTGGGGTGCCATGTTGCGACGTGGGAACCGGCGCAAACCCTTTTGCGGCCTCCAGCAGGGGACCGTTGCCTGGCTGCGGACCAGGGCGCTGTGGCATCCGGGATGAATTCGCCGGGGACCCGCAGTGGCTGGCCGTAGACGAGTTCGGCGGATGAGGACAACAGGTCCTCCTTGGGGGCGCACCTGAGGCCGAGCATGACCCACGGGAGCTTATCCAACCAGTTGCCGTCCGTCAAGCCGGCACGCAGGGCTGCTTTCATGGAGCGGTGGAACCGCTCGCAAAGACCGTTCGCCTGGGGGTGATAGGCGGTAGTGCGGTGCAGCTTGACCCCCAAACTCTCAGCGACTGCGTTCCAGAGTTCAGAGGTAAACTGAGGGCCACGATCTGAAGAAAGGTCGCACGGTGTCCCGAAGCGTGCAACCCACGTGCCGATGAACGCCCGGGCCACGTCTGACGACGTTGTCGAGGAGAGGGGAACGGCTTCGGGCCAGCGGGTCGTCCTGTCCACCATGGTGAGCAAGTAGGTGAATCCGTGCGAGGGAGGAAGTGGACCTACCAAGTCAACGTTGACGTGGTCAAACCTCCTCTCGGGGACAGCAAGGGCTCCAAGGGGGCTTTTGTGTGGCGATGCACCTTAGCCCGCTGACAGGCCACGCACGAGTCGACCCAGGCCTGCACATCTTTCTTGAGACCGCGCCACACGAACTTCTGGGCCACCAGCCTCACGGACGGTTTCCTCCCGGGGTGGGAGAGGTTGTGGACCGCCTCGAAAACAGCTCTTCGCCAGTTTGCAGGGACCAGCGGCCGAGGCTGGTCAGCCGAGAGGTCGCACAGCAACCTGACGCCCGAGTCACCAACCGCGACTTCCTCCAGGCGCAAACCCGTGTCAGAAGTCTTGAGGGCCTGCACCCCGTGGTCCGAGGCCTGGTCTGCGCTCATGCGGGAGTAGTCGAGACCCAGATGCACAGTGCCGACGATCGCCCTGGAGAGGCAGTCCGCGACCACATTGGATTTGCCGGCGATGGTTTGGATGTCCGTAGTGTACTCAGAGATGAACGACAGTTGGCGTTGCTGGCGGGCGGACCACGGCTCGGCCACCTTGGACATGGCGAAAGTGAGGGGTTTATGGTCCACATATGCCGTGAACTCACGGCCTTCCAATAGGGAGCGGAAGTGGCGGATCGCCAGCCAGAGGCCGAGGAGCTCTCTATCGAACGTGCTGTATTTGCGCTCCCTGGGGACCAGCTGACGGCTGAAAAAGGCAAGCGGTTGCCAGGCGCCGCCGACCCACTGTTCGAATACGGCTCCAACAGCGTAGTCCGATGCATCGGTAGTGAGAGCGACAGGGGCCCCGTGGTCGGGTGAGCCAGCATAGCGGCACGACTCAGTGCGGCCTTCGTAGCCTCGAAGGCTTCCATCCTCTCGGCCGTCCATTCAACGTCCCGGTTGGGGGCCTTGTCTTTAAGAGCCTCATAGAGCGGGCGCATGATGTGGGCCGCCCGGCGGATGAACCGGTGGTAGAAAGTCACCATCCCCAGGAACTCCCGGAGGCCCCGAGCCGAGCGAGGTCAGGGAAAAGCGGAGACGGCCTCCACCTTTGCCGGAAGGGGGGCGGCGCCGTTCTTGTCTATGAGGTGCCCGAGGAACTGGATAGATGGCACCCCGAAAACACACTTTGCCGGGTTGATGATCAGGCCATGCTGCTCAAGTCTTGCGAAGAGGTCGCGGAGGTGCATCAGATGTTCATCCTCCGAGGAGCTGGCGACGAGGATGTCATCCAAATAGACGAACACAAATGGCAAGTCCCTGAGCACAGAATCCATTAAACGCTGGAAAGATTGTGCCGCGTTTTTAAGACCAAACGGCATCCTCAGAAACTCGAACAGTCCAAACGGAGTGATTACAGCTGTCTTGGGAACGTCTGAGGGGTGCACGGGAACCTGGTGATACCCGCGCACCAGGTCGACCTTGGAGAACAAGATTTTGCCTGCCAGGTGGGCTGAGAAGTCCTGAATGTGTGGAACAGGGTAGCGGTCGGGCGTAGTGGCGGCGTCGTAAGGCGGCGGTAGTCACCACACGGTCGCCACCCCACTCGGTTTAGGGACGATGTGTAGTGGCGAGGCCCACGGGCTATCCGAGCGGCGGACGATGCCCAGACGCTCCATGTTGGCAAACTCGGACTTAGCGACTGCTAGCTTCTCGGGATCAAGCCGTCGGGCCCTCGCGTGGATCGGGGGGCCCTTGGTCTCAATGTGGTGCTCGACCCCATGTTTAGTCGTGGCAGAGGAGAAAGTGGGCCGTGTCAAGGCAGGGAACTCACCAAGGAGGAGTTGGTACTTGGTGCCGTCCGATAGCGAACTGGAGAGACCACCATAAGTCGCCTCATTGCGGACGCAGGCGACCGTGGAAAAAGTCAGTGCATCCACCAGACGGCCCCTCTTAACATCCACCAGCAGCCCGTGGGCACAAAAAAAATCAGCGCCGAGGAGAGGGAATGAGACATCCGCAGTGACAAAGTCCCATGTGAACCGCTGACTCCCGAAACACAAGTCCACAGTCCTCATGCCATAAGAGCGGATAGGGGAGCCATTAGCGGACAGTAGGGGTGGCCCATGAGTCCCGCCAGCGGCGTCCTCCGCAGTGGCCGTCAGGACGCTCCTCTGGGCGCCGGTGTCACAAAGGAATTTGCGCCCGGAAAGGTTGTCCTTGACGAACAGCAGCCGGCTCTTCGCGCCCACGCTCACGGCCGCTGCGAAGCGTGGGCTTTGGCGTTTCCCGACGCGTCGTAGTTGCAAGGGGCGCGTCGCGGCCAGCGTCTCAGGGGAGAAGCGCTGGGTTGCCAGGAAGAAACGGTCGGCCTCCTCGGCCAGGCCCGGGGCTCAGTGATAGTACTGTTCGCGAGCGCCGTCTGAACATGCGGTGGCATTTGCCTGAGAAACAGTTCCATGAAAATGAAATTGGGCTCTTCCGTGCCCAGCAGGTTTAGCATCATTTCCATGAGTTCGGAAGGTTTGCTGTCCCCCAGTCCATTAATAGCCAACAGACGTCGGGCACGTTCCGGCCGTGAAAGTTCAAAACCTTGAGAAGGTGAGCCTTGATCCCAGCATACTTATCTCGGGCCGGGGGAGAGGTGATGAAGTTCACTGCTCTGGCCGCCGTTGAGCTCCCGAGTGCTGAGACAACGTGGTAGTAACGCGTGGAATCATCTGAGATCCCGCGGAGGGCGAACTGAGCCTCCGTCTGTGCGAACCACGCTGCCGCGGACGTCTCCCAAAACTCCGGCAATTTGAGGATGGCGGTTGCCATGTTCGTTTCAGTCTCGAAAACGCCGGGACTGACGTCGGGGTCACCAGTGTAGCGCCGGAGAAAAGGAGTCGGAGGCGGAGTGTCGGACACAGAAACAGAACTTGTTTTATTGTTCGACATCACCAAACTACACGCATAACGGCGGGAACTCTGTTAACCTTCTTGCTCCGGAAGCGCAACAACAAAAACAGTCCGTGCGGAACCCCGCACCCCAACTCGAGGTCCCGCGGGTGAATTATGTAAACACCACAACAGTACTGCTCGTGAAAAGAAGGGAACATTGGTACCTTTTTGTTACTACTCAATATAATTTAGCCCAAACTGGGCCCGAATATTTTAGATCTCTCACATAGAAATGAGATGTATAAAACGTGATCATTAAATATTTCTACACGATGGCTTTGAGTGTGAATTCTGTGCAATGCAACACTTTTTATTTCTAGTTATTTTAAGATGTGCTGATGAATTCATTTGGCTTGAATGTACTGTGAATATCAGTATTAGGGCAATCAAACATTGTCCTTTGTGATATTTATACATTGTTCAATTACATACAATGTGGCAGCAGTACCAGTAGTATTTTGGAAGAATTAATCATGACGTCACATTTCTGCGACCGCAGTATAAGAAGGACCTCAGCGATGCACGCGGGTCGGACGGTCATAGCTTTTGGAAAATTCACTTCACATTTGTCATTTTTACTTGGCCTTGAAGCGACGAGACATTCCGTAAATAAATCTATATACGTTCTGCACAGTATTGTGCTATGGAATTTCCGTAAAAGTTGTCAACGAGGTCGTAATAAACATTCAGTTGAAAAATTATTACCTGGTCATCGGTCACGGAAGAAACAGCAACTTAACGCCACAGTTCGTAGTCTGTCCTCTATGGAGCTGGCAGCAGCCACGCAGGTGAAAAAAGGCAGTCCCGTGTCTGCAGAGGGAATCGCGCTGGGAGACTCCAAGGTAACCGGCAAACGTAAAAATGACGAGCCGAGCGGCTCGGCCAAGAGATCGAGAGGAGCCCGAGGAAAGAAGCTCCGTCCCGGGGAGAGATACGTGCCTCCACCGCAGAAGCGGAACCCGGGTGTCAGTTTCAGCCAAGAACATTTCGACGAGACCTCGTACTACTTCGAGGACGGCCTGCGCAAAGTGCGCCCCTATTACTTTGACTTCAAGACCTACTGCAAAGGTCGCTGGGTAGGGAAGAGCCTTCTGGAAGTTTTTGAGAGTGAGTTCCGAGCAGAGTCCATTGAGTATTACCAGAGCGCAGTCAAAGAGGGTCGCATCCGCTTGAATGAGACCCCCGTGGAGGATCTGTCTGTGGTACTAAAGGTTAGTATTGTACCATGATGAGCCCATATCATCATGCATGCCACTTTGTCTCCAGAACAGTAAAAAGTCCAAGTAAAATTGTAATATACTACTGTCATGGTCATGTCATGGTGACAATTTTAACCTATGACTTAAGTGTTTTTTTGTTTTTTTTTTTACAACTGCAAACTCCAGTTTTGAATCAGAATTACAGTAAATATTTAAAAACATCTTTGGATTGTCAAATAAAACTGAGCGTGTCCTTTTGCCACATGCACATAAAGCAGCTGTGCAAACTAATTCACTATTTTTTAAAAAATCTTACATGTCAAGAAATTGCGAATACCTTGCACAGGTTCCTGTGCAATTTTAGATGTCTCTTTTACCCCAAAATGTGGAATTATGAACTGTGTGACAACGGGTAGTGCTTGACGTCTGTCATTCCACTTTAATATTTAAGTGAAACAGAGCAATGAGTAATTTTTTTACTTTCAAGTGTGTACAGTGAGGCTTCCATTTTGTCCCTGATGCAGAACAATGACCACATTAAGAACACCGTCCACCGTCACGAGCCCCCTGTAGTCGCCAAGCCTCTAGAGGTCCTGCTGGATGACGGGGAAGTCCTTGTGGTCGACAAGCCCGCCTCCATACCGGTCCACCCGTGCGGCCGTTTCCGACATAACACAGTGATATTCATCCTCGGCAAAGAGCGGGGCCTTTCGGAGCTGCACACGGTCCATAGATTGGACCGACTCACCTCGGGAGTGTTGCTCTTTGCCAGGACTCTTGAGGTCTCGAAGAAACTAGATCAGCTGGTGAGAGACAGGAAGGTAGGTTCTTTGTTTCTGGCTTTTTTTCACGCCCCTCAGGCACGAGCGAGAGCATTTAAGAGTTTTATATTTGTTCTAACAGCTTGAAAAGGAGTACGTGTGCCGAGTGGAAGGTGAGTTTCCAGAGGGTGAGTTGGTCTGCGAGGAGCCCATCCTGGTCGTGTCCTTTAAAATCGGTCTCTGCCGCGTCGACCCGAAGGGGAAGGAGTGTCGGACTGTGTTCCAAAGACTTAGCTTTAATGGCAAGAGCAGTGTGGTGCGCTGTTTGCCCCTAACTGGCCGTACCCATCAGATCAGGGTGCACCTTCAGTACCTGGGCTTCCCCATCCTCCGCGATCCCATCTACGGCGCCTCTGCCTGGGGTCCTCACAGGGGCAAGGGGGCTTTAGTGGGAAAGAGTGACGAGGAGCTCCTCAAAGCTCTGGTGGAAGAACATCAGGCTCAGGAGAGCCTCCACCTGCTGGATGGATCTGACAACGGGACCATCTTGTCACAAGAGGGACAGAAGGATAATAAACTACAAGATGGATCTTGTAAAGCTGAGACGCGTGATGAAAGTATACTACAGGGCACTGTAAAGGTGGCGGAATGTTCTTCAGAAGTTAGCAGTGACAAGACCATAACCAAAGACTCTCGTGTTGCTTTTCCAGATAAATCACAGGGAGACCGAATGCAGACGTCAACAGACCCCCTGTGTAGTGAGTGCAAACTAGTACGAGCTGACCCCACTGAAAAAGAGCTCATCATGTACCTACACGCCTTACGGTATAAAGGACCAGACTTTGAATATTCTACACAGTTACCTGACTGGGCTAAAGAGGATTGGTTGGAAGTAGACTGATGGCAAGAACACCACTGAAGTTGTCTTTAAAATTGCTTTCCACATTAAACCGATGAGACTTTTCATGAAAATGGTACGTCTGCAAATGTGTGCCCACTTATGATGAGACATTACAGTTGCATTATTTTGCTACATTCTGAGGCCACCAAAGGCACTTTATGGTGATATTGTCACAGCTTTAGCAAAAAGAAATATTCCGGGCGACTTGTGTGGCGAATCATAATGGATCCTCAAAGTAATTGGACAGTGAGGCGTTAATGACCCATCATCTGTTAATACAAAAGTATTAACTTTATATTTGTTCTAACCGCTTGAAAAGGAGTACGTGTGCTGAGTGGAAGGTGAGTTTCCAGAGGGTGAGTTGGTCTGCGAGGAGCCCATCCTGGTCGTGTCCTTTAAAATCGGTCTCTGCCGCGTCGACCCGAAGGAGAAGGAGTGTCGGATTTAAGAATAAAAAATAAATAAATAATTTAAGAATGATGAATCTTAAATTAGCCGTGAACAAGATAAAAGCAATTAAAAGGCAGTCTGCAGGAAAGTTTAATTTCAGGTGACTAGAAAATGTAACAGTTTCGAGGCCTGTAAACAAGATGAGTTGTTTTTTTTTCCTTCACTTCAAAAGACTCCAATAAATGTTTCTATGACACGTTTGGTTAAGTCGTGAAGGCTCATTGAGGAATTGTCACGGTGCAGTTGCAACGTCGCTTCAGAGAGAATTTTCTGAACCGCAGACATTTTCAGTTTCATCTTCAGTATGACTATAAACATTTCCATTTACCTTATGCACATAAAAACACATACACAGATACTTTGGCAGATAAAAGTTGACATTTGGCACATATTGTTCATTGCCTTTTTGTAGTAAAAAAAAAAAAAAAATATATATATATATATATATGGTTGGAGTTTGGGTAGAGATGAAGTTTTTTTGTTTCAAAGATAATTCCCACTTTTTTAAGTGTTGGAACATTTGGCAAACTAACTTGTTTCGTTATCAAAACTCAAAAAAACTTCATGGATGCATGATTATTACACATTGAAATCCGCATACGTAAACTTGCAGTTAACGGCACAATTATTAACTGTATTGATTTTTCACTGTGAAACACTATACGCTTACAAATTTGGACACTACAAATAAACATTTAACCGATGGCTTCCCTAATGGCCACGAGGTCCGAACATTGTGGTCTCATAGAACCAACTCAAACTAATGCGATAGGACCGGCACAGTTGCGCACCAACTTGAATCAGTCTGAAAGTTTTGACAGTTATTGTCTCAATTTTGACACAGTACGTGATTCTTTCACTTTCAAGTATCAGAAGTCTCAGAATATCTAGATGTCAATACTTTTGTTGTTTTTGTTGTACGTGGGCACTCTCTGTTGACCAGTGTTGTAACTGCAAGTGGAAAATTATTCAAATTCTTTACTTCAACCATCCTTACATTTGGTTATCTTAAGTGTTCTGTGTCTATGATGGTTTGGTTTTTGTGTTCCCCTCTGATCTATTCTCTACTGGTTTGTCGGTTGGTGATTGAAATTCTGAAAACTTGACCCAAATTCGTGCATGATTTATGTGCAATAATTTTGGAAGGAATTCACTATTGTTCCACTTAAATGTAAATCGAGTTGTGAGAGTTGTAGGTTTAAACAGCCAGTGGCACAGTGTGCAGCTGCAGACCAATTGTTTTGTATCACTTGATCACAGATAAGTTGATCAGTTGTCCTATTGAATAGTATTGAATCTTCTTTTTTATATCCTGCAAATACTAAGTTGCGTTTATCATTAGACAAGCAACTTTTTCTAGGTCTAATGAGGTATTGTCCATGTACTTTCATAAAGCCATTGATGGAAGTCTATTCCCACACAGTGTTCTCCTTAAAGCGTGTTATCTCTTTGTCCATCTCTCTTGATCCAAACATCCGGAAGGTCTGGCTTACTGTTGGGTAAAACGACAATTTCCTCAGTCTGACTGCTACGACCTTTACTACATATCTCATAAACTGTCTCTCTAAGTGAGAGACGCAGAGTGTCTCTCTTCCCGTTCAGGTGTCCCGGTTGTAACTGAGCTTCTCCATCGCTTGGTTGCGTATTTGACGGCCCCGGTTCAATGTCACTCAAGCATGTTTCGTTAGAGTCATCCAGAAAGTCGCAGGAGCTTGCAGACTGCGATGAGGGCTGGTGAAGTCTTTCCTCGGTGGTTTGCTCCTCTGTGCACAGATACGGTTGATCAGTGGTTTCAAGTGTGTGGCTAGTTATAGTTTCGTCCATGCTCGAGGACGATGAAAATGTTTTATTGGTCCACTGCTCCACCGTATCAGAACGATCTTGGCAGGTTTTACACAACCTCTTGCCATTGGTCATGTCGTCTTTTGCCAGGTCTACAGCTAGTGTTGGGTTCTCTTTATATGGTGATGAAGTCTGTAGAGCTGGAGGCGCTTGCTGACTACATATCTCCCCGCATTCGCCATCCAAGGACGCGTCCCTTCCACAGTACTCAATCTCATCAGAGAGCACAGATGGCCTATTAGACAACTTACTGGTGCAGGTGCTGTTCTCAAAACTGTCACTCAGTCGATGGGCCAAAGGCTGCAGCTCGTATTGCTCTGGCCCCCTGACTCTACTTCCTGTTCCCATCTGTTTCAGCCTCTGTTCATTTGGGTAGAGGTAGCCACCTGTGTCTTTGTCACAATTCTTCTTCGCTCTAGCTCTTCCCAAGGCCCCATTAGTGGACGAGGGGCTCGGTTCTGCTCTTGAGCAAGATGAAAGGACCCTGTTGGACGGGTCTGACAAACACGGGAGAGCAATCAACCCACAATTTTTCTGAGGACCAAAAAAGCAGCACAGTGACTGGAAAAAGAAGGTTGCAAATCCACATGCTACACATTTCACCAAAAACAAAAAAATTCCCAATTTCCTGAAGAGCAAGACCGTCGAAGGCAGCATGATGATCCCAGTGCAGAAAAAGGCGGCAGAAACTATTGCTACAGGACAACCCATTCTCTTAGTGGCATGTGCTACTCTACCTATTTTGTCTGAATGAGGTGCAAAACAATAGGAAATGCAATAGTTGGCAACAAAGTCAACAGACAAGCCAGCTGCAGATGAGATGAAAAGAGCCTCGATGCTACTCAGCTGCCACTCCAGGAGAACCAGTAGCCCGACAGTGACAAACACGCTTCCACCTACAGCCGCGGTTCCATACACACTTAACGGAATATTCCAGGTGGTTAAGAGCAGCAGAAGAAATGTTAGCGACAGCGAAGCGCCAACTACGACCAACATCTCCGAGCTCAAGGCTCGTTGTAGGTCAAAAAGAGACAGCTGGCTGATGAACCAGCCTTTTTCCAACCCCGGCGGTGCTCCCGATATTTCTTTATTAAACCACTCCAGGGTTTCTCCGTAGAAAACGTTTGTTTGGCTGAAGTTGAAGCTGTAGCGGTATGTGGTTTTGAATGTCAGCACGAGGGCGGCAATCCGGCCATCTGGCTGGAAGTAGAGGCCGCCGCCACGTGTCAAACGGCCCTCGGCCGATCTCTCTGCCAGCATCATTCTCAGGCACTCCTCAAAAACATGAGGAGGGAAGGGAAAAGGGATATTGTTACAGCAAATATGGAGTGTGTCATCCCTTTCTGAGCACTTTTTAAAAGAGACCCAGTGTAATAGCTGCTCCACAAAGCAGATATTATCTATCATTGTGTGTCTGTCCTCGGGGGAAGGTGCAGCATAAAAGCTTTGGTTTTGCACATGTCCACACAGATTCCTCAACCAAACCTGAGCACCAGGTTCGCTCATTCTAAAGTCAGGATCAAGAACCAGAGAGCCATTGCTTTTTGGGTTAAGGTGATTCCCGTTATCAGTTGGTTTGATGCCCCAAACAAGCGTCATTGTCTGAGGCCTATCCTCTCCACTCATCTGTCTCTCAAACATAAACATGTGACGATATTCGGCGTCATATCTCTCAAACGGGTGATTGGAGCGGAAAAGCTGCGCGATTGTGGTGTCTAGAGTAGGCAGTTTCATTCCAGGATCAAAGCACGACATGTACGTGCCACCCGCAGCCAGCACCGCAAAGGAGCACACCCAAATGTATCGGAACTTCACTACTCCGCATGGCAGGATTTTGAGGAACACTAAATTCGACGTGTCAGTGAGGCCTCGCTTTACTTCTCTCAGCTTCTGCCCAAATGTGAAAAGGCACCTCTTGCGTGAGCTTGCATCCCAGAATCCACCTGGGTTTTTAGCACAACATGGCTTCCACGCCTGTGGCGATGCGGAGGATGCTTCCGTGTAACGTTCACGCAAGATGAAAGAGCACGGCAGCCACACCAGCGCCAAGAGGGAACTGATGAACGAGGCGGTTCCAAGATAAACGGCAAAGCATCTAATGGCCGTGATGCTGCTAAGATAACCCGAGCAAAATGCTGCGCTCGAGGTCAACCCTGAAGCTAAAATCAAATGGCCCACTTCCTGCAAAACCCTGTGAACTCTCTTCTCTAGGGACGCCGAGGGCTTCTGGGACAACTGCATATTCCAGAGGTCTGCAAAGATAAGAACTTGATTGGAGCAACTTCCCAGGAGTATAAGCGCTGCAGAGAGGTTGACCAGCGGGAAGAAAGTCAGGCGAAATGCTACTTTGTAGAGGAAATATGAAGTAAGGAGGGACACACTGATTGCTACCACAGATAATGCCACCATGAAGATCGAGTGAAGATAGAGAGCCATTGTAATAAGAAGGCAAATGATTGCGAGGATGGGGAACACGGAGTCTCTTGCTAGATAATACTTAAACAGTGTCTGCTTGATTCCGAGGTCCATGCCGGTGATAGTCGTATTCTTATACGTCAGATCTCTTCCCCTTAGACTGCTCATGTAGATCTCCATCATGCGTTCTCCCTTATCCACCGGTAGAAACAGAAGACTGTACTTGAGGGTCGGGATCTGATACTCTGCCGTCTGCGGGCCTAGGAAATCTTTATCAACCAGGAAGTGCAGGATTTGGAACACTATGCGGGACTGTTTGCAGCGTGACGGCACAGAAGAGCAGCTGCTATGTTTTTGATTCTGAAAACAAGTCTCCACTAGGTGTCCGTCATAGTAGTATGGTGCACACTTCCGAAGAAGGTTAAGGGCCTCAGAGATCTGAAATGACATTGAACAGCTTTCCAATTTGGCAGCAAAAAAAAAAAAATCATTCATGAGATAAAGGGAGTTTTGACGATCCCAATGTGTTTGGTACCTGGTGTGAGGTTAAGACTTGGCAGCAGGAGGCATTAGTAAGGGCCGCTAAATAATTTCCCAGGGACCAGCTGGGACAGCAGCCGCTTCTGGACGCCGCCCCAGCCTCGCCCCTCACATGTTGCTGGCACACATCCTGGAACTGAGCCTGCGAGCGTATCTGAGACAAACGAGGAAGATATTTTTGAAAACGTCCCGCAACTAATTAACCAATTAAGTTTCATAGGAGCCAGTGTTCCCAAAGATTTCAACAATCAACAAAAGCTCGTCAAAAGTATGATCACGCTTTTGGGAGCGAGGAAAGTAAGCAGATGGGTGAAGACTGAAGGCGAACTGGAGACATGAGTATGGATCAGATCATACCCGGGATTGTTCCATCTCACACATGGCATGGATGGCCTTTGGGCTCCAGAGACTGGCTGAGCTTTCGGAGCGGAACACCAGCTGCGCCAAATGCTGGCCTGCAAGGATGAGACAGATGGACTCAACAGAAACCATGGCAAGCTGTAAATCAACATTTTATTCTTGCATTTAAAACATTTCTGTATTTCAGGGATTCAATTAAAAAAAATGCACTAAGCTGAAAATGAAATAAAAAGATTGCGAAACTGGTTTCAAACTCAAGGCTTGGTGGCCAGATCTGGCCCGCCACCTCATTTTATGTGCCCCGCAAAAGCAAATCATGTACACAAACTTCCATTAGTTTTGCTAAAATCTGTTACAATTTTTTTTTTGTTACCAAAACTCTTACTTACTTACATAAACAGTAGTTGAATAACCTATCCTTAGTACCATAATCCCCGGCCTGAATGGCGCACGTGGTTACAAGCCTCACAGAGTAAATTTGTAAAGGAAATACCATTTGGTACATACATACGCCACAGCTGTGTAAAAGCCGCAAGTGGGCACATTGAAGCCTGCATTGAAACACCAGATATTTACAGAGAAAGACTGTACACAGGAAGAGTTTAACACTAGTGTGGTGCTAACACCAGCGCCACGTTAATGCTAGTGCTAATGCTAGCGCCGTGCTAAAGGTAGAGCTAGCGCAACGCTAACTGGGCTTGTAAAAGTCACTTCCTCGGCACATATATTCCACCGGTCTTACTCTTACCTTTTTCACTCAAGTGCCCCCTTCCGGCCGTTGGGGAAAAAAATGCACAGATGAGCCGCATCACCGCATAAACCGCAGGGTTGAAAGCGTGTGAAAAAAGTCGTGGCTTGTAGGCCAGAAATTATAGCAATATGATAATGAAAAAAAATGATGTGGTTTGACAGTCATTGTGGTCCTCTCAGGGAATTTTCCCCATAGTTGGATGAGGAAATATTGTCAAATGTCCAAATGGAAACGGTGCGATTGAGACTGACTCACCAGGGGCGTTGCAGAGGAATGATTCTGAAGTCGAGTCGGTGGCTAACATCCTCTTTAATCGAAGTCCAGTGGTGTTATTGATGCCATCAGCACTGTTGAAAATAACAAAGAATCAGTCCTATTGTTTAGCGCTTTATCGGGGTGGGGTGATTGTTGTGAAGAAACTCATTTCAAATAATAAGACCAGTGGCACGAGGCGTTCACAGTACTGAGGAGAATTGTTATTATCATGTTAAAAATTTTTGTGTGGCGCAGAGCTTGTTGTCGCGAGAGCATGCATTTCATCTCAATTCTCCACTGACCTTTCACTGAGCTGCTGTGGCAAAAGAGACAATGGTTTCCCCGGGCCAGTGCTCCCCTGCAGCTTGGACAAGCTGGACTGCCGAACTCCGATGTTTGTCCCTCGTGGCGCGAAGCCCTGAAGAAACAACATGCACAAAAACAAAAATTCAAACCTAAAGAGTCTGTGGATGCTCGTGGCCAAATAAAGAGCTCGGATTCTATGTAGGAGTCATCTAGCTGTTGTCAATTCAGCTTAAATTTTTTTATGGCTCGTCCTTAACTGACACAAACAGCGGGATATTTTATTTCCCAGTAATTAATTTAGCTCCTGTAGGAATGCCTTCCTTCTTTAATTAAATTCATCAAGATTACAGAGCATGTACTTTAATGTAATTTAGTGCAGCATTGTGAACATTGATGGAGATGAGACTGAAGTCGTTACGGGGGAAAAGTAATTAAAAATCAACCTGAGGGGGGTCAGGAAGCGTCGTATTTCCATTACAAACAGATGGCCCCAAAGGAGAGTTTGATTTTACAGAATAAGCTTTGTTGTAAACTCATATTGTTCCCTGGTTGCGCCTTAAGAAACCTTAAGAAACTTGTGCTAATGTGACTTTTGTGTAATGCACTAACTTCAGATAAAAAGACATTTTCTGGTTCTTAGAAATCTGTTTAATCCAAAGGTACGTATGCACTTGAATTCTGTTTCAAATGTTCATGATGAGCAATATTTTTCTTTTTTACACTTGTCTAACAGTGGTGAATGTTAAAATCATTGCCTAAAAGTTTCATGATGACAGTTTGACTCTGTAACGCGTTAATTCAATCATTTCAGATGGAAAAATGTGATTTAATATTGCACAAACGGCAGCTCTCTATACTTGAAATTGTACCACCCAAACCTGAACCCAAAAGTCTTCAACTGATCTCATTTGAACATTATGAGTGCACTGCTTGTCTTTTTGCATGACATACAAAAATTCTTGAGCTCAAAATCTCCTCCAGACCCACCAGCAGAGGCTCCGAGAAGTCCGGCAGCGGCCCAATGAAGAGGCCAGCCAGAGAACATCCGAGGACTAGCAAGGCACATCCCAGCAGAACCTCGAGCGGGTAGTCCACTAGCATCTGGGAATAACTGTCAAGTGGAAGTACAATAGGAGAAGCTGTCAATGACAGAGTATTTCTTTTTATATTTTATTCGGATAAGGGTTCTTACATTCTCACAAAGCAGTAGAATCCTCCATCCCTGTCAATAACAGATATTATAATAGTCACTCCTCACAAATATAGTTAAAGTCAGAAAACCCACCCGACTGTGACCACGTGGCGCTGCGTCGAATTTTGCGCGCTGCCTTCACTGGATCCGTGCAGCCAGCGACACCTCACCGCACGGTGCTGGTGAGACGTCTGATGGGTAGAACTACACCTGCGGCCCACTCGGACCATCGCACCGTCCTCGGCATGAGCTCCGCCGGTGCTGTTCTGGCTGCAGCACGTGTTTGCCTTGAGACCATCGTAGGGGCCGCAGTGGGGGCATTGACGGAGCTGAGCTTGACTCTGGGTAACCTACAGTGAAGAAAATAAGTATTTGAACACCGTGCAAGTTCTCCCACTTAGAAATCGTGGAGGGGTCGGAAATTTTCATGGTAGGTGCATGTCCACTGTGAGAGAGATAATCTAAAAAGAAAAATCCAGAAATCACAATGTATGATTTTTTTTTTTTTTTTAACGATTTATTTGGGTGATACAGCTGCAAATAAGTATTTGAACACCTGTCTCTCAGCTAGAATACTGACCCTCAAAGAGCTGTTAGTTCTCCTTTAAAAGTCCACCTCCACTCCATGTATTATCCTGAATCAGATGCACCTATGTGAGGTTGTTAGCTATTTAAAGATACCTGTCCACCCCATACCATCAGTAAGACTCAAACTTGTAACATGACCAAGACCAAAGAGCTGTCCAAAGACACCAGAGACAAAATTGTACAACTCCACACAACTGGGAAGGGCTACGGAGAAATAGCCAAGCATCTTGGTGAAAAAGGTCCACTGTTGGAGCAATCGTTAGAAAATGGAAAAAGCTAAACATGACGGTCGATCTCAATCGGAGTGGAGCCCCATGCAAGATATCACCTCGTGGGGTCTCAGTGATCCTTAGAAAGGTGAGGAATCAGCCCACGACAGTACTTGGTCAATGACCTGAAAAGAGCTGGGACCACTGTTTCCAAGGTGACTGTTGGTAATACACTAAGAGGTCATCGTTTGAAATCATGCATGGCACGGAAGGTTCCCCTGCTTAAACCAGCACATGCCAAGGCACGTCTTAAGTTTGCCAATGACCATTTGGACGATGCAGAGGAGTCATGGGACGAGGTTTTGTGGTCAGATGAGACCAAAATGGAACTTTTTGGTTATGATTTCAGTAACTGTGTTTGGAGGATGACGAATGATGAGTTCCATCCCAAGAACACCATCCCTACTGTGAAGCATGGGGGCGGCAGCATCATTCTTTCTTGAAATGCGGGATTTGGATGTATAGGACTTGTGTAATCGGTATCACCTGATACGCACTATAATGCTGATAACTTCCCACACAAATTAAACTATGTCCCAAAACACTACCAAGTGTCAAGCTAGGAAGTGTATGACAGGCCACTGTCGACATGAAAATAATAAATTTCAGTGGGTGGCCAAGCTTTTTCACACATGAGCCAGTCTTGAAATTTCTCATACAAGTATGTTAGTATTGTACATGCAAAAACACTGTGCATGCATATTTTGTTCATACTTGGTGATAAAGCTGACAGGATGAAGAGGGTCCGTCGAGGCTGCTGCAGCTGTCACACAGCTCCCCCTCAGCTCGGATGGCATTCAGATCGGCCTGATCCGGATACACGGTGTCGGGAGGGCACAGCGACAGCGCCGGGATCCCACTGCGGAGGACGAGGGGAATCGAAAACATTTCCATATCTTAACCGCTGATTTCCTGGCTCGCTTTGACCCCGTACGTTCCGCCGATAGTTGTGGGCAGAAGTAATGAGGCAAAGCTCGGAGGGCCACAATGTGACAACTGGAAGCAATCAATTAAAAAAGAAAGTCGAATACTGGGAGGGAAAAGCTCGTGTAGATGTTTCTCATGCGGGGTCAAATGTGGTGGTATATTTTATATACGGTACTTCACATCCTTGTGTATCCATGGAGCTGCAGCTTTTATTAATGGCAACAATAATTATTACTTGGGTTGTCTTGCTTCCGTAGATCCTTGTGAACTAAATACTGAACAGAAACAGCGGGGTGTGATACTGCTCTACAAAAAAATTACCCAAATTATATATTTTCTTAATGATCTGATTGCACAAAATAAGACTTCTAACTTATTCACATTTTGTATGCCTTTTCTTAAATACCCTCCAATACCACAAGATGGTGCCGATGGTCTGGTTAATAGCAAAGCAACAATTGGTGTCAGGGAAGTACGTTGAAGTGATGCATCACATATTGGAGCTCTTTGTATGTTGGGGCGGGGCTAAATTTAGCCCGAGTTGTTGGTGGGGGTTATGGCGAATCTTTGCTTGACAGTTCATCACTGCCATTGACAGTCTTGGAAGTTAAATATCCACATTAACTGGGAAGGCTGAGATTGGATGAGTAAATTAGTCACTTCAAAAAAAAAAATTTTTTTTTTAAAGTATCTTGAAGCTAATTACAGTATTTGTAGGCATAATAATGTTAAACTCTTTGGGGATTTTACTGATACATTTAGGGTTTTAACTAGGGTTGAAATAGTCCAGTAAACTTCCACCCAGGACTCTTTCCTGTTAAATGTTTAACAAACGAAGCGTCGTCGCAGTTGTCAGTCAGTTAATGAGAGCTGGGTGTATTTTGCTGCCTGTGTAACAAATGCTTGTTTTTCCACAGTGGACTAGATGCGACCGCACTTCCTGTCTTGTCACTATGGCGACGCAGTAAATCAACACAGGCAAGTGACCTCACACTGTTTGTGCGTCCCCCGAACAAGGAGCAGCGACTGAGGAGAGTGCAGTAGCTGTGGTTTTACTCATTTTGTATTACGTCAACCTGGAACATGGTCCAAAATAAATAAAATATCACTAAATCATTGTTAGATGCTTGCTCACAGGAATCTTATTTTTGCTGTTATGCAAAGATGTGGCAGGAATGAGGACACGCGCGTACGAGACGAGCAATTTGCGAAACTCATCAATATTTCAGGCCGGGAGTACAAAAATAATGGCGGGGCCAGCCAATTTTCACGCTGTTACGAATGTAAAATCTCATCGCGCCCCGACACCAGGCGAGCCCAATTACACATCAAAACGAGCTCGAATCCATAATGAAAGAAAATAGAGATTTATTAGGTAGCAGATGTAGATTTGTGTGTTTGACCAGAAAGGATGCCAGTTTTGCGAAGATTTTAAGATGATACATCAGATGTTGACAGGAAATATAAATGGGGCATTTGTTTGCATTTATGTTGGTGTTAAAGAAAAGCAGAAAAAAAATTATTTTGTGCACGTCTTTCTTCCATCTGTTCTTATTTTTATTTATTTTTTTTTTTTTTTTTTTGAGAATACCACTTGTCCTGTTCACGGTAGTTGGGAGCTGGAACCAATCCCAACTGACTTCAGGCCAAAGGCAGATGACAATCATAAGGCACCGTGAGTCTCCATTATTCTTTAATGCAGTCATTCCCAACCGCAGTGCCTTAAAAGATCATTAAATGTGCCACAGGGAATTATTTAATTTCACTTCACTGTTCACTGTCTTTATTCATCTGCCTATTCCAGTGACAGATAGCGAAAGACTCAACAGTTAAATGCTCTTCTACCAAATAGTAGAAATAATCATTCCACACGAACAAATAAATTTGGTAATCAAAAAATTATTTCATTGAATTTGAGGGTTAGGTCCCTGCAATAGGTGAAATCGGTGAAGTAGTGACCAGATATTTTGGGGAACATTTATTTTTATTGGTTTATTTATACTTTGGGTAATATTTATACATACTTCAAAGATGTATGAACCTCCAATTATCCTTCCCACACACCGATTAACCTCTATAAACATATTCTTGTAAAGATCATCTTCAATACATTTTAAACTCTTTAATGCACAGGTGTACTGTACAATGTTTCCATTTTGTTCCTTGTATTATGTTTTGATTAATTTCTTTTGCTGTACAGTTTTGTTTGAAGATATGAAGCTGCACTGCACAAAAGATTATACCCTAAAAGTCCCTGTGATATGACAAATTAAGATCAATATGACAAGAGAAAAATCTGCAAGGCACTGAATCCTCAAAAGGTGAACCTCGATGTGGCCAGTGTAACATTGAATGTGTATAATATGTATATATAGTCACTGATTTGATGTAGTGGTTCACTCGCCTGACAGTTCCCACTTAGTGACATAAATAGTTGTCTGTCTCTATACAGGCACTGGGATTGACGGGTGACCAGTCCAGGGTGTACCCCATCTTTCATTCAAAGTCCGCTGGTATCGGCTGCAGCTTTGCTGATCACGATAAATGATATAGAAAATGGATGCGTGACTGACATTGTCACATGCATCATTTGTGATCTGTTTTGTTGGACCCAGTTGGATGAACAACACATGAGAAGTGTTCCTAATAATTTGGTTGAAATGGGTGGAATTTTGTGGAGAATGTACACCAGTGCAAAAACAAAAAAAAAAACAAAAACGTGTGGATAAATACCTTTTGGAAATGTGCCTGAACAGTAATATTTTTTTTTTAACTCTTCTGTAGGTGTACCTAACGGGGTGTCCATCGCGGCAAAACAATACAGGCAGCCACTTGAATTGTTCACGGCAAGCTGATTGATTAAAATAATGCAACAATGACCCACCTATGATATGCAGCCAGGGCGTCTCTTTCTTCTTCTGAAGAATCATCCATCACTATTGCATCCGTGCTGTTCCCCGCGGTCGAGCCGGCGTCCACCCCCCTCCCTCGCTCGTTCGGATTTGCCGATTGCAACTAAAATATTTGGCTCGACGCCATCAAGGTTGAACACAAACAACAAAGTGTCCCCATCTGCTCCGGAGGCGAGGCTTGTTTCTGGGGATACCGCCGAGCGCCGCCGGGACTCTGCGGGTTAATCTGCCCCAAATCAAGCTCCGATTGGCGGATCCGCGGTGATGCTGGCGACGACGCCTGGTTGCGCCCGACCCGCCCGTGCTGGACCGCCTATGACGGATTCAAACGGATACGGTCGTGCGCGGCTACGCTCCGTGCCTGCTTAATTAGGACCCGCAAGCGGCGGTGCGACAGTATATTAATCTAATATTGCGTGACGTCACGTAGACGATCGTTTCGGTGTAGCCATAACATTAGGTACACCTGCGCAATACCTTTGCCTCATTGTTAAATGTGCTTCAACGGATTCATGTAACAGCTGCTATGATTTATATGTATTAAACAAATTGAACTTAAAATCAGAAATCCTGAGAAATATTGACAACCAAATGTGAACGTTATTATTTCAAGTTATGATTAGAGATTTGGTGGTGCACTCAAAAAAAGAGTCCATTCACTGTGGTGGGGGGGTAAAAATGAATACTTGTAATATGTCAAGTGAGAAAGTGAAGAATATTGTACAATTTTTGGGACTATGGTTTTCTTCCAAAATGAAAAGAACAAATCCATTTAGCAAGAAACATAACTTTTTATTTGCTTTAGTGAGCGACAAAAAACAATGATGTGTCGGGTTGAATCTGGCCCCCGGGCCTTAAATTTGTCCTGATTTACAACTTTTAGTACAATTACAATGCACTACTTCAACATTATAAACTACAACTCTCAAAATAAAGACAAAAGCATATATCAATCCATATTTTATACCGTTTGTCCTCATTAAGTGGCAGGTGAATCCGGCGCCTGTGCTGGGTGACTTTGCGAGAGGCGTGGAAACACCCTAGACTGGTCGCTAACCAATAGCAAGGCACATATTGCATGTAGACACTCTTTCACACTCCTATCCACACCTTTGGACTATTAAAGCGGACTCTCCAATCAACTTAATGCAGGATTTTGCAACAACACGCCAACACCGCAATAATCCGAGAGATGACAACGAGGAGCCAATCGGTAGCCTATGCAGCAAGTTATATCAATTAAATATCACTGCAAACTGAAACCGCAATCTTAAAGAGCTTTATTGTCATATGCACAGTAAACACACAATGGCAGTGCTGAAATATATTTCCCCAGTATTGTTCACAGATTGTGATGGGGGTTGGCATTCGATGGGTGGAACTTGTCTTGTTGCTCTGCAGCAGAGTCTGGCAGATGAAAGGCTTTCGAAAAGCGTGTCTGGTGGATGTGCGCTGTCTCTGATACTGTTCTGCTTCCACTTTGCGGCACAGCTGTCAGAAACGCGGCGCGGCAGCATGAAGGCAACTCCACAAATATGTTATGCACTTTTATTGAGACGCTAGAGAGCCTTCGTGTCGTGAACGGTGCAGTTTTTATGCCGTAGTGTGATGGAGTTGGTCGGAGGCTTTAATTGAGTTAATGAGCAATTTGTGGGTGAGGGGCATTTCAAATTTCCTAATTTTTCTCGGGAAGTACAGTCTCTGTCGAGCCTCCCTGTGTGTTTTGGCTCCATGTGAGATCATCGCTTATGCGGGTACTAAAGATTTTAAACATTTTCAGCTTTTCCACCTTAAAGTGCCACTGTCATGAAATGCATGATTTTTAGTATGTTATCAATGGGAAAAAAAACGGCGGTATGGACCCATCCGTTATTTCACCGCAAAACATGATTTTGACGTCTATGGCTTTTTGTAACTCCTGCCATGAAAATCCTCTGGAGGGATTTGTGTTCGACAAGAAGCAGGAAGTGACGTTAGAGGCAGTAGTGCGCTCAAGCGGACTTGTTTCTTTCTAGTAGTTTTACCTGCGGGAAGAGAGCTCTTTGTTTCTTCGTGTTAGCCAAAATGCCGGCTCGATTTACCCTTCATAAGTTTCCAAGAGACCCGGTTCGTTGGGAAAAATGGATTGCACGGGTGCAAAGGACGAGAGGTTCATGGGTTCCAAATGACAGGTAGGTGTATATACAGCTAGTATAAAAACGAAACAAAACAAAACAATAGTTGTGGGGGAGGACGTAATCCTTTCAGAACGTAACAAAAGATCTGCGTCCGTAAGTCAGAGGTGCTCAATGTGTCGATGTGCCCGTCGGCGCTGTGTCCGCCAATCACGGCTTCGGCCGAGCGTCTGTGTCCCATTGTAGGTGGGCGGACGAGCCGCCGCCCCAGCCGTGCCTCGCGGACGAGCACGGCTTCGGCCGCCAGGCTCATACATACTGTCTGGGAGTCTGTTGTTAGTGAGAAGTGATCCGCATATCATCTAAATATGGCTCGAAACGATAGGGTAATATTACCCCGGTCACTTCACTCGGTTGTGAGATGATCTCTTCCTCGAAAAGGGCTTCCGTGTCTGAAGGGGCGTGTCCCATAGTAGGGGCCACAGCGTGTTTTCGAAGGGGAATGTCCGGAGTGACGTCACGGGCAGTAGATGCAGCTAATATGGCGACCACTTGGATGTCGAGTGACATTTCCGCAACTTTGCGCATGGATGACGCGCTCTCCGCTCATATTTATTTTTTCGTATGGACATTGAAGTGAATGATGTTGTATGTATTTTTCATTACAATATCTTTTTTACAATGTTGATAGGGATGACACTTGGGCTTTGAGTACTTCTAATGGGAAGCCGCGCAAGCTGCTCTTGTGTGGATGATAGCGGCTTTTAAGCATTGTTTTAAAACTATTGTTTAAACGGTAAGATTGTAAAATGTGTTTTCAGGCTTCACAGGCTTAAAAGAAAAGAGCCGGCGCGACACACACAAGCAGCCACTAACTCAGCGGCTGGCAGGACCGGTGCTGGTCTGGCTCTGATTCCTAATAGGAATCATGGCACCCAACTCTGGCAGTCTCGCTGGGGCCACTTGAAAAGACAAGGCCAGATCAAAGTCACTTTAGAGGTTTTAAATGAAAACCATAGCATATGGCGGAGGGCTTTTTTTTTTCATCTCTGTCGTATGACCTAATTTGTATCTATTAGTGCATCAATGAATCACGATGAGGAATCGACTCGTGATTGAGACGTGATGTGTGAATGCGTCACTTTGTCCAATCTTTTGAGGCACATGATATACAGCTTTCATTTTATACGGTCTTTATGTAATATTATTATACGTTCTGTACAATAATAGCTTTAAATATACATTACACACAAGAGTTAGTTAGAGCTATTATTTTCATGATATAGAATCCTGATTTCTCCCAGCCCATCAGTAAAGATGTCATAATTATATGATGTTCTCATTAATGCAGTTGAACGCTATATGTATTCTCTTATGGGTTATTCAAAATAAATACTTGTACTATCATTGTCTGCCTTTCACTACACGCCTTGAAACATGTGTACATTGAACAATATCATCCATCCATCCATCCATCAATTTTCTTAGCCGCTTATCCTCACAAGGGTCGCGGGGAGTGCTGGAGCCTATCCCAGCTGTCAACGAGCAGGAGGCAGGGTATTGGTTGCCAGCCAATCGCAGGGCACACACACAGGCACTCACCATCACACCTACGGGCAATTTAGAGTGTAGCATGTTTTTGGAATGCGGGAGGAAACCGGAGTGCCCGGACAAAAACCCATGCAGGCACATGGAGAACATGAAAACTCCACACAGGCGGGGCCAGGATCGAACTCGGGTCTTCAGAACTGTGAGGCCAACGCTTTACCAGCTGCCTCAACCGTGCCGCCTGAACAATATTAGCAGATGATATAAAACCAAGTTTAAAATGTCCAAATTCTTCAAAAAGACTAATTACATCCACTGAAAGATGCCGACAAATACTAATTTCTAATTTCCTCGTTTTTTAATCTGTGCATATTGTCGTCATTCGGGTGCTGGACGAGCTGGAGCCCATCTCAACTGAGTGGACACCTACCCAGGACCTGGTTTTGATTCACTTCTTGCATTGGATCTCTTTAGAAAGTGTACCTGTGCCTCTAAAAGACATGTTCAAATTGTGTTTTATGAGGTGATGGGGATTTGTCGCCTCCTGTTGGTCGGATTGGGAAATTGAGCACTAACGTTCATCAACTCAAACTAGAGGTGAGCAAAGTACAGTACCTTCCAAAATTCTGAGTCTAATGTGAAAAATCATCCAGATGTTAACATCACTGATACAGATAGTAGTAGTAACAGGCCTGCGAACAACAAGAATAGTTCTCACAATCAGTTGCAACAAAAACAGTGGTAACCTGATTTAGGAGTCCACTAATTTGAAACTTTTCAGTGGTACCTAAATTTACATTTTTTTTTTTTTTGGGGGGGGGGTCTATTTGCAGGCAAAAAAAAACAAAACGGAGTTATAGCTCTAAAATGGTATAAAACACAGGTGTCAAACTCAAGGCCCCGGGGCCAGATGGGGCCCGCCATATGATTTTATGTGGCCTGTGAAGGTAAATCATGTGTATCAGCTTCCATGATTATTGTTCAAATTTGTACCAAAATTTGTCAAAATTGTCATATCATAAATGATGACGGTGAGATATTGAAAATGTTTTTGTATTACCAAACATCAACAAGAGTTGAAAAACAAGTAAGTCCCTTGATTTCTAATTCCAAAACTCGTCGATAACTGTAATGTGTAAATATGATGATGGGTCAATTGAAGATTTTCATGGTTTCTGTCATAATGGCCCTCTGACAGAAACCGGAACTACAATGTGGCCCCTGATAAAAATGAGTTTGACACCCCTGGTTTACCAACTCGCAGCAAGATGGCAGATAATGAACAACTCTTTGAGAAAGACGCCGTGCGCTTTCCTCAAGCTGTTCACTGCCACTCCCATTTGAAGTTTACTGTAAAACTAAACCAAATACAGAGAGATTTAGACAGTATACCACATATCTTTCCCTAAGGTCAGCTTGCTTAATGGTAACACATGATGGCAAATGCCATGGATGGGCTAACAAAAGTAGCATATATATTATGAAAAACTAATACTTATACGTCAATACGCCACAGTAGCTCAGTTCATTGCAATTCAATGGCATTTCAATTGCTGTACAAGAAAGGAGCTTCAAAGGAGAAATAAAAATTGTGATAAGAAATTCGAATGCAAGTGTAGAGCAGGGGTGTCAAACTCATTTTTGTCACGGGCCACATTGTAGTTACACTTTCCCTCAGAGGGCGGTTATGGCTGAATCCATAAAACTCTTTCACCTCATGATATTCACATATGAAATTTCTGAAGCAGTTTTGAATCATAAATCAAGGCTAATGGGTTTTTCAGCTATTGTTCGTGTCCGGGAACACAAAAATGCTTGCAATATCTCAACTTTATCATTTATGATATGACAATTTGAAATTTTGTTCCAGATGATCACAAAAATCACGGAAGTTGATATATATCAGCAGTCGGCAACCCGCGGCTCCGGAGCCTCATGCGGCTCTTTCATCCTTATAATGCGGCTCTGATTGGCTTGGCAAAATAAATTACAATTTTTTTTTTTTTTTTGTATTTAATTGAAGTGTATTTTATTTGTGTTAGTTTTTATATTATTTTAGTTCTAAATTTGAAGATTATTGTGATCTTGAAATATTAAAATATTAATTAAATTATTTGATATTATTTTTTCGTCGCTCAAAATAGACGTCACACTGCGGAAGCGGGTATACCCGCTGAAACGCCGTCTATTTTGAGGGACTTTCAAGCCCGGCAAAGCCAATGGAGAAATGTAAGAAAAGAAAAATATCTCAAGAAAAAAGAACATTCAATGATGCCTGGGCAGATTCATTTGCATTTACCTCGGGCGAGAGTGGCCTACCAGTATGCCTAATTGTCATGGCATTTTTCTGGTTTCGTTTGCTACATGGACAATTTAAATTCAGCTTTTTAATTTATTTGAAAGAGACATTCATTGTTATTATTTTTCAAGAATTCAAAATGTTCAAAATGTGTTCATTAAATGAATAAAATGTAATTTTCTCTGTAGCACGTGGATTTCATAAGAAACATGCTGCGGTAAAGTAGTAGAAGTTTTTTTTTTTTTTTCATTTTAGATGTGCGGCTCCCAGTGTTTTCTTTTCCGTGGAAACCGGGTTCAAATGGCTCTTTCGGTGTCAAAGGTTGCCGACCGCTGATATATATGATATGGCTCTGCGGGCCGGCTCTGGCCCCCGGACCTTGAGTTTGACACCCATGGTGTAGAAAGTAGTTTGCAACTGCTGTCCCTTGGAATGCGTACTTCCTTTTTTCCTGGAGTGGTGATTGGGCGCGTTTGCATTAAAATGATGATGATGATGATGATGATGATGATGATGATGGGGGTGCTTCTGGAACTCCTGCCGGCCCGCGGGGTGTAAAGTTACGCGGGGGCAGGACACACCTCCAGTGGGAGTTTCCACGCGGAGAGGAGGTGGAAGTGGAAGGCAGCGGATCCATCACTTCTTCTGCTCTCCACCCAGGGGCCACCCCGCCACTCTTCCTGCGTGTGCCGTCCGTGGAACATGCCCGCCGCCGCCGTGGGCAAGTCGCTACGCGCGGCCGCCGTGCTGTCCGTGGCGGTCCTGTCCGTCCTGGTGTGCCTGCTCCTCGGCAGCGTGCAGCAGCTCGGCGGGGGCCGCCAAGATCTTCTGGATGAAGAGCTGGCGTCCCTCCGCGCGGCGCTGAGCGACCAACTCGCGCAAAGACGCCGAGAAATCCTCCCTTTGCTTTCCCCCGGACGCGTCGAGGAGCCTTTCTCCACCTGGGATTCGAATCTGTGGGGCGAGCTGACGGGCGGCGGGGCTCCGCTGGGCTGCGGAGCTCTGCGGGACATGCGGCCGCTGGAGGTGCTCGGCTCCGGGTACACCAAGCTGGTGGTGAAGGTGACGCTGGCCGGAGGAGAGCCGGCGGCCCTCAAGGTGGTCAACGAGCACGGCATCGACATGGCCAAGTGCGTGGAGGGATTCAAGGACCCCCTCGGATGCCGTCAGCTGGTTTCCTCCAAACTCAGCAAGGAAGTTGTCCTCCTGCACAGGCTGCGACATCCCAACGTCATCGAGGTGCACTTTTTACATACTATTCTTTGCTGTTATCTCCATTTTTAGACCTCGTGCACTTGAAATCACGATACAGTCCTATTTGCTAAGAAATTGTCCTCCCTGGGCCATACTACGTTTATATATATAAAATATATATATATATATATAATACAAGAGTGTTTATTAACTCTTGCGAGCATTTGTCAGGTTAGATTTGCATTGCTAGTTGGATTAGATACCTCTCACAGGCTTCATATGATTAAAAAAAAAAAAAGTGAGATTTTACAAATGAATTTGGCCATACAATCCAGCCCTTTAAGAGATTTGTAATCAAGTAGATGGATCACTTTCTAGCAACAAAGTACTTGAAATGAAACACAGAATCCACAGAACTGAATTATTGTTTGAAGCTACAACCTTGAAGTCATGCAAGGACAAACTTTTAAATTGGCAAAACAAAAATCCAGCAAAAAAAAAACCGCTTGTTTTTGCAGTGTAAGAAACACGTAAAACAAATACAAGAAATGTGTAAGACAGTACTTTTTTGCAAAAAACAAGGCTTTTGAATCCACACCTAAACGTAGAATGGCCCAAGGTTATGCATAAACAAATACAAATCTTTATTAGGCTACTCTTTCAAATGTATCCATCTGTCAATTTTCAGGTATTTTTATTTTTGCGCAGAGCTTAAAGGAAAATGTATCCAATGCCAAAAAGAAAGACACGGCAAACATGAGTGTTTTGATTCTAATGTGAATGATGAGAGAATTGTAAGCTTTAAAGCAGAATGTTTTGTAGAAAAATGTTTATATATACGATAGACGAGTACATTGTGTAGTACTGCTCAAATAGACAAAGATTAGACAGTGTTGAAAATATTGTAAATAACTTTGAAAAAATTGTGTAAAACAGTGTGAGGAAAAAGGGTCAGCATTAATGAATGAAAAGCAGCACATTAAGTTATGATGACCTAAAAAAATATGAAAGTCTGCAGTGGTTGTTGCAGGAACCTTTTTACGCAAGTGTTATGACAGCAGATTTCCTCTTCAACTGTGACTAAATGCTTTTAATTTGATTAAAAATGTTATGTGATTTAAAGGGAGCAACACATGTATAAAATTGTGTAGGCGGGACAAACCCCCCCCCAAAAAAAAAATGCAATTGGAAAGTAAAATACATTAGCAGGGAGAAGCCAGAAGATCTTGATATTCTTATATGATCTGTTTTTAACACAAACTCATCAAATGTGGTTATTTTGCAGAAATAAGGGGGAGAAGATAATTTTATTGCTCTAAATTGTGTGGAACAGTTTGGGGAACCACCGCCCCCCTCACCCCCCGCATGCACAACAAAGCAAAGTCCATGCTTGGATGATTTGGGGAAGAAAAGAGGCCAATGGCAAATTTACACCAAACTGACCAAAAAAAAAAAAAAGATAATCCAGTAGGCACACGCCGTCATTTTATCCGGCCACCGCTTCTTTTTGTCTCTCATTCGGCGAGGGGGGTTAACATTCCTTTTGGCCTGTCCAGGAATTTTTTTTCTAATTAAATTAAAACCGTTGACCCCTTCCTGCCCTCTAGAGTGAAGTTGTTGCCGGAGTAGACAATGCGCTTCTGTGCTTTCTCGCCATCGCCGCCACGCTTCAACCTGCTTTTTAGCCCCCCCCTCCCCAAAATATGTGACGAACCGGAATGCCGCGTCATGGCCTTACATTTAAATGTGACTTCCACAGCTGCGCGGTCACTGCGCCGGAGACTCGGAAGGCCGAGTCACCGCCATCCTGGAGCAGGGCAACCCTCTCCAGATGCTGCAGCTGCTCCAGAGCCCCTGGGAGGACCGCTTCAGGGTAAGCCCTTGATGATCTTCCCTTACTTTGTTGCTTAACCGCAGTCCGGTTGGCCGAGTGCCTCTCGCCGCCTCGTGTTTGCAAGACCGTCCGGATGACGGGTGAAACTTTAGGAGCGCTGACACACGTCCCCTCGGTGTATTTGATCATGCCGGGCTTGGAATGGAGATGGGACCGGGAGTTAATCCACTGCAGGCTAGGCGTGTCATCTCAGAGTACACAAAACGTGCGCCGTTTTGGTCGAAACCCTGTTGCAGGTATGTTCACGGTGGGGAGTGGAGAGGGGCTGTATTTGGACTGCGGGGGTTCGAGAGGTTGGGAGCGTTTGCTGCTGGGTTGGAAAGAATCGGAGGGAAAGAGGGGGGAGGAACACTCAGAGGGAGCACTCGTATTGATTTTGGATTGTGAAAACGCACTGAAACGTATCTTAAGGCTGATTTAGCATGCCCCCCCCCCTCCCCCCAAACCCCCTGCTGAAAAATGGAGACTTCTTCATCTAGCATCTGTTTTATGGCTGCACATTTGAGCCTCGCAAAGATCTATTTGGCACAAAGCCTCTGGTGGCTGGAAAATATCTCACGGTGCATGATAAAAATGTTGGGGGGAGGGGGGCTCAATTATGCATTATCTTTGGTCATCCTCACATTTCTGTGGCAACATGGTCATCTGTAGACTTTGTTAAACCTTCATTTTGTTTTTTTTTTACCAGGCAGTTTTCATGTAAACGTACCTTGCGGTGATCAAACTATTTCATTTTATTCCTCCTTCATATAAGTAAAGTTAGCTTGTTTTACTCAGCGGGGAAAGCCTCCCGACCCGACCCGCTTCTAGGCCGTTGTCGCCACTTCCAAATATGGGATGCCTGCACCCCCGTTGCCGTCGTTGTCGTCAGCCTTTCACGCTGACCAAGTGTGGTGTGGAAAGGCCTTTAGTGTTGCAGAGCGGCATCAGGAGCTTTCAAAGGGGGTACTGAAAGGCATGCAAGTGGACCCATCCATCTTCTTTAGAACTTTTCTTTGATCAAATCCCCTTTGGAAATTTTGTATTTAGAAAATAGAAATTTGCACAAAAAGAAGAGATACAGTGAGCACTTGGACGTGGGCTTTCGGAATTTTTATGGGAAATTTAAAGATATCAAAGTTATTGTGGATTATTGATTAATCCAGAATTTTCCCCAAAAGATGAATACATAAGACTGAAGATTTAGTGTATGAATGTATGTGGAGGGTAGACATGCAAGAATTTCACATGACAATCAAAACAACTTACCACAGCGCTACCGGGAGACGTATTGTTTACATACGTCAAATTTCAAACCCACATATTGTTGCTCCAAGTTCGGGACGTTCCCCAAGCCCAAGCCATGTTTTGTTTTGTTTTCTTTTTAAAATGAAAAAGAACTCCAAAATGTGTGTTGCACATTGCTTCTCTACAAAGTGACAACTTCTGCCGTGGTGTGCATATTTCAGTGTTTACCACCATTTTTTTTGCAGATCCGCATCAAGACGGATCGATTTACAAAATAACATTTGACAGACTCAAAGTTAAAAAAGAAAACAACAACAATCACTCATTTTCAATGTTGTTGTTGTTGTTGTCGAACCCACCCTATGTTTTTGCTCAGTTCAAGAGTCGTTCGGAAAGCCTCCCTGTTGTTGCGCAGCCTGCTCAATGTCTGTCACATGTGTGAGGGCTACTTTAATCCGGGGGTGTCTGGTTTCACCCAACGCCGTTTTTACTGTGCCAACTCGGCGCTTTACAGTACCCGACGCTAGTTGCAGTACGCGCACACACACACTCATTTCATGGTCTGTCAGTGTGTAGCTGGTGCCTTGATTTTGCCATTTGTAGCCTTCCTGTTTTTGTTTTTGAGCCTTAAGGAAATATACTGAAGATAATTCAACTATTAGAAGCTTGAGCGTTCAAAACCCATGTCGCTTGGCTAACAGAGAGGAGCAAATGATGGCAGGTTTTGCATTCTGAATTTTCAAGCTTTTGTGTTGTTCCTACAATATTTTTTGACTCAAATAGCAAGACTGCGAATCTTTGGGAAGTAACAAAAATCACTGAAAGGCTTCGCCGTCAATGCTGGTTTTGCATCCCGTGCAAAGTCTTTCAAATATTCTACGACCTTCCACTGGAGAAATGAAATTAAAAAAATTAAAAATGTGACCAATCCTGTCCTGGGTCATCTTTTAGCCAATAGAACATATAGATGAATTGTGAATATAGTTTTTATATTTTAGGAAAGAATCTAAAGTAATTTGGAAAATTTGATCTTGCTAATTATTTATTGTTCTGATTGAATACTTTAAATTATTGATTTCTGTATTAAAGTAATCAAAATAGAGAATCTAATTTGATTTTAAAGTTAAAACAATTTCCAATTTTATTTGTTCCTTTTTTCACCCAAAAAGCTTTTTTTTAAATAGGCACATATAAACTGAGTGAAACTCCTCATATTCACATTAGGGAATTGCAAATTTGCCAATTTTATTATTATTGTATATTATTTTATTTATTTATTTTTTTTTCTGAAGAACCAATCCTCAGTGATTTGCTGGAAAACTGACCTATTTGCTGTTTCTTGATCAGGCCTTTGCAATAAGTTTTTTTCTTTGCCGCCATCTGGTGGCACCTTGGTGCAACAAGGTATGTTGAAGTGACTTGAGGAGTTTCATTTAGACAGGTTTGCTGCCCTCTTCTGGCATCAAAAGCCAATTCCAAAGCTTCTCAGCAGGTCTCAGTTACTATTCGTGGATTCTCACGATTTCAGGTTTAGGTTCAGGTTTCACGATATGACATAAAAAGTAGAATAGAAACTCAGTGAATAATTTGCCAAAGTAACTAGTCAAATAAATCCCAAATCAAAAATAAAAACGACACGATGGTTAGAAATTAGATCAAGTAAATTGCCCTTTAATGTGAATAAACAACTGCCGGATTCATCCTGTTATTACAATCCCATTTGACTATCTTAAAAGGATTACCGCTCTGTAGCTAAAGAAAAGAGCGGAACCAGATAATGTAATGAGGAGGTTTCTGCCTGGCGCCCCTCCAGGTGTGTCTGGACCTGGTGCGCCTCCTCCACTTCCTGTCGCGCTCCCCACTGGGATCGGTGGCTCTGCTGGACTTCCAGCCTCGCCAGTTCGTGATGGTGTCGGGCGAGCTCAAGCTCACCGACCTGGACGACGCCAGCACGGCTGCGACCCCCTGCCGCCGTGACGCCGACTGCTCGCTGCAGTTCCCGCACCGAAATTTCACGCTGGCCTGCTCGCCCCGCGGACTGTGCGAGGGTCTCAATGAGAAGATGAACATTTACAACGCATACAGGTAGGATTATCTGAAAAGAAAAACATTAGTTTGTTTTACCACAACACGCTTCAATTAGATTGAAACTTAAAACACAATTAATATTCAAAAGACTTTAAAAGACTTCTCAAGGTCGCACAATTCCCCAAATACGAAATATTTTGGTTTCAACCTGTTTGTCACTCACAGTTGAGCTTTACAGAAAACACTCGCACATGAAACAAGATACTGCGTGTTTAATTACGTGATGTTCAGGCAAACTATATAATTTTCATCCGGCGAAAGTCTGCTAGGCTAACGGGAATTAACAGACATTATGGTAATTATAAACCTTCAAACCTGTTACCGTAATTCCCGGCCTACAGAGCGCACCTGGTTATAAACCTCACCCAATACATTTGTACAGGAAATACAATTTGGTACATACATAAGCCGCACCTGTGTAAAAGCCGCAAGTGCCCATATTGAAACATGAGATATTTACAAACAAAGACTGTACACAGAAAGAGTTTTCAAAGTTTTAATACCTTAGCTTACCTTATCTTAACATAGCAACAACACGGTAGCACGAACGGGGCTGCTTAAAAAAAAAACAAATAAAACAAACCGCTGTGGCAGCTACACGGTAGCAACATAGTAGCACAGCACTAACAGGGCCGGTCAAAAAAAAAAAAAAAAACATACCTAAATGACTGAGACGAGGCAGTAACACAGCAACAAGACCATAGCGCAGCACTAACAGCGCCGGTTTAAAAAAAAAAAAAACATACTGGTAAAAATCACTGAGGCACAGCAGTAACACAGCAGCTAGACGCGAGCGCGGCGCTAACACTAGCGTTGCGCTAACAGGGTCGGTTAAAAAAAAACATACCGGTAAAAGTCACTTCCTCGCCACATTGATTCCACCGTGTCACTCTTACCTTTTTCGCTTGAGTGTCCCCTTGCGGTCGTTAGAAAAAAAAATGCAAAAATTAGCCGCATCACTGCATAAAACGCAGGGTTGAAAGCGTGTGAAAAAATTAGCAGTTTATAGGCCGAAAATTACAGTACTTTTAAAACATCGAGCAGCAACACACTGAGCACACAACAATACTCACTGGCAGATAAATGTATTTTTTTTTCTTCCCCTGCTCTTAATGAAGTCGACCTCGGTGCTGCTTGGCAGTTTCTGCACAACGTGGTACATTGAAGTGTCAGAACTTTGGTCTTTCCAATATCACGTCAGACTCTCAAGTCCAGCTGTGGCATGCAATGCAAACTGATATAAGATGCTTTTCTTGAATATTTAATAGAGGAAAAGACTTTTCATCGCAGGAAATACTTTCCCCCTTTTATTATTATTATTATAATTTTTGCTTGTACTGGGAGAAAAAAAGCTGGGTTGTGGCTTTTCTGCCCTCAAAACATCTCATATTTTTGCTAATGTGAGCTAAAATGCTAAATTGGTAACAACTGAAAAATACCATACGTTTCAGAGAAGACACAATTTTTTTTTATCTACAGCAGAAGAGAAAATTTTGTTTTGTCAATGCTTCCGCCACAGATCGTTATTGGAGCCAAACGGCATCAATCAATTGTGGCTCAGTGTCGTTAAAATGCCCTGCCTGTTCACGTTACTCCATCTCGCCACTATCCCTCTTTTTTTTATAACTCTCCAACATCTCAATCCCTTAATCAATAAATCTATCAGTATCTCAAGCGTGATTGATTTTTACTTCTCTCTGGGGGGAAAAAAAAAAGCCCATTTTGACAAAGAGTAGAATGTGTCAAACTCTGTTTCATCAGCGTAGGGCGTAAAAGAAAAAAGCTGTCAGTAAAATAAATAATGATGCGGCGAGCAGGTGAGTGCTTGAATAGCGTCAATGTTGCCAGTCAAAGCGTACGGAAGCTGCAGATTTGTGGTTCGCGGGCGGGATTCATAAAACGTCATAAAGCGAGTCCTGTCGCGTTTGATCAGCCCTTCAGATCCTTGACAGCTTTATGGTTTCAAGTGATGTTCCATGATAGATGTGTTGGTTTTTTTTTTTCTTCTTTTTTTATTCACATGTCTCCAGGTACTTTTTCACCTACCTGCTGCCTCACCAGGCCCCGCCCGGCCTCACACACCTGGTGGAGCACATCATGAACGCCACAGGTGAGCAAGAGATTACGATAACGCCGACTCGAAATCTGTGCGCTCTTGTCGTGACACGCCCCTGCTTTAAATGCTTTATTTAATTCACTTGTGTGGGATACGTACACGGTATGCAAAAAGTCATTTACTCACATCCCGCAGAGACATTAGATTCATAATTCTCTTTTTGTGTGTACTTAACACACATTTTATGCGGCTCAAATTGTCATTTTGTTTGGAACGGTAGCACGTGCCAAATCTTTTCATGTGTGGCGTTTGGATTTTTGCATTCTTTTTCTGCTCGCGTGGGTTTTCCTCACACATTCCCAAAATAATAGTCATTTCTAGGCGACCGACTGGTGAAATATTTCTTTTAATTACACCCCGGCCTTGCTGTGTAAACTCCCGAATCGTGATTAGCATTGACATTATCTCGAAAGACTAGCGTGTTACTCCTTGTATATTGCAAAAGAAAGACATCTCATCATCCGACAAATCAAACATCCAGTTTGATTTTAATTTTGATTGCGTTGCCATGTGTTTTGATCCTGTTGCAATGATTAAACATAGCGTACTTTCCGGCCTACAGAGCGCACCTGGTTATAAGCCTCACCCAGTACGTTTGTAAAGGAAACACCATTTGGTACATACATAAGTCACACCTGTGTAAAAGCCGCAAGTGCCCAGATTGCAACCCACATTGAAACACGAGATACAGTACACAAAGTTTTAATACCTTACCTTAGCTTAACACAGCAAGAACACGGTAGCACAAACAGCGGTTACAGCAACGGTTAAAAAATATACATACCTAAATCACTGAGACGCGGCAGTAACACAGCAGCAACACGCTACCACGACACTAATGCAAGCGCAGTGCCAACACTAGCGCAGTGCTAACAGGGCTGGTTAAAAAAAAAACATACCGATAAAAATCACTGTGACACGGCAATAACACAGCAGCAGCACACTAGCACAGCACTAACTGGGCTGGTTAAAAAAACATACCGGTAAAAGTCACTTACTCGGCACAACCCACATTGAAACACGAGATATTTACAAAGACAGTACACAGAAAAAGTTTAACGCTAGCGCGGCGCTGACGCTGACAGGACCAGTTAAAATAAAACTTACCGGTAAATATCACTGAGACATGCCAGTAACAGCAGCAACACGCTAGCACAGCGCTAGTTAACAGGGGCGGTAAAAGTCACTTCCTCGGCACATATATTCCACCGGTCTCACTCTTACCTATTCCGCTCGAGTGCCCCCTTGCGGCCGTTAGAAAAAAATGCACAAATTAGCCCCATCACCGCATAAGCCGCAGGGTTGAAAGCGTGTGGGGGAAAAAAAGTCGCGGCTTATAGGCTGGAAATTACGGTAATGGCATTATTGGCGAGAAACGGGTTTTGTGTGACGTAGGAGGGAGAGGGCGTGCGCCAAAATCTTTCCAGAAGCTGAAAGAGGGCAGCGTGGCTTGGTCTGGATTTACACAGCAAATTCTCAATCTCACTTTTATTCCTATATCCACTTTTTATACTGTAGTTTTTGCCTTTGTACATGTGCATTCCAAGTGAAATATGCTAGCAACGCTAACGGCCGCTCTCGTCCACAAACGTTTTCTTTTCGTCCCCTCGGACCTCTTTAGATGTCGCGCGTCGCAAGTCCTCTGTAATACGTGGCGTGACGTCAAGCTTAAAATGTTGACGCAGAGTAGTAAAGTTGACTGATTGCTTAATCGGTTTAAACTCTTCTGTAAACTTCATTCTTCATCTTACCAAGATGTTTTTGACACTGGCAGCTTAGAAATGTCAAGCACCCCCCCCCCCCCCCCCCCCCCTCGTGAGTGAACTTTCACCTCTCAAATATTCTTCTGGATGAATAGACAAACATTCCCGCAGGCCCGCTGAATCACGCAGCCTTCCCAAGTTGGAGGAAGTCTAAATTTTTTCCCCCCCGTGTGTTCAAATACTTTTGTATAGCAAACATAGCAGGACAGATAACATTGCACCCGCACGTGCCGAACTCTGTTATCCATTTTGCAGGTGAGCTGAAAGCCGACATCAACCAGACGCTGGACGCTTTCGAGCACATCCTGCGCCTCTACCAGTCCGGCCTGCACCTGGACAAGCTGCCGACATCTGTACTCCGAGGTAAGCCTGCTTCATATACGCCACACTGACCCCCCCACACACACACTTTGGCGGACACAATGCTGGGCCTTATTTAGAAAGGCAGCACAGTCTGCACCTCTGTTTTCATTTTGTTTCGGAGGCCGGCTGGAAGAGGTGTGTGTGTGTGTGTGTGTGTGTGTGTGTGTGTGTGTGTGTGTGTGTGTGGAAAGGGACGGGGGGGGAGCGTTGGGGGGTCCTGCGGTCGCTCCCTGGCTTGGGCTGTTTTGACAGGTTATTAGGCGGCTGGAATGAGAGGACAAAACCAACAGAGTGGGATTAATCCTGCGTGTCTCCGGCTCAGAAAGTCTGTCGGGATTGGGATACACGGAAAGTTTGGCCACTTTTATTAAATATATAAGAACCACTCAAGTCTGCAGCCTGACTTATTTTGCCATTTAAAGTCTGTCTTTTTTTTTTTTTTTTTGGTCGTATACTCTCATTGTAAACATTTGTAAACTCTACAGCGAGCCCTCCCTGTAGTCTTTGAAATATTAATAACAGAAAGACTGGCTGCGTTCCTGTGGTGAGCCCCCCAGCCCACCCCCTCGTCCCCTCCAGATGCCGGACAGTTTATTTAGCAGCTCTTTGTGAATTTAATCGCAGATTGAGGAGGGAAAAAGGCCACGGGCGCCGAAGCTCACACCATCAGGGAATGTTTTAGCTTCGCAGGGAGGTGCCACAAGTCAAGCCTCTGCACGGCTGATTGGGAGCGTGATAAGACGTCCTCAAAAATGTGTATATTATTTCACATTTTTGTGTGGGGCGGTTTTGCAGCGGGGGTGTCTGGAGCGGCTTAATATGCGGGCTCAGTTGGGTTTTTTTAAAAAAATAGGGCAAGCTGTGGGAAAGCGGACGGAGCAGGTTGTTTCCATGAGTAAGGTGAGAAGGTCACGAGCGATCACGTGACATCGAGTTGGCCACTTTCACTTAACACGAGTGCTGGCTTGTGTGAAGCTGCTTTATTTTCTTCATATTCTTCTTAAATGTACATTAAAAAAAATCTAAATGTAGCATTTCATTGTGATTTTAATTCAAGACGTCTTTTTTTTTGCAATACTTATGTAGTATAAAAGGGGAAAGCACCCTCTATGAAAGGTCTTTAAATCTCCCTCACAGTTTTTAGGTTCCATGTTTGACTTACTCCCTCATTTTAAGAAATTGCATTTTAGGTCAATTGAAAACAAAGTTGTCCATTGTACATATAACTATTTGGAAGAAAATATCATATATATATATATATATATATATATATATATATATATATATATATATATATATATATATATATGATATTTTCTTCCAAATAGTTATATGTACAATACACACACATTATTGAAAATATATTTTTTCTTCATTGTTACCACCGATCACATGGGAAATGTCATTTTTACTGTATATATAAAGTTTATCTTGTCTTATAGTAATCCTGAATTTTGTGTATATATATGTAGATTCTGTTTTTTCTTTTTTTCTCATAATAATTTCTAAAAGGATACTGAATGTATTTTTGAAACTTCTAAACCCCTGTTTCCATTCCTTTACCTGACAAGTATGTGTAAAAAAAACACCTTCGTTAGTTGGAGGCGCTTGAGCATGACAGTCGAGCGCCATTTTGAAATTGAAATACTTCTGAGAAAAAAATGAAAACATTACAGAGGTCCACATTCCATAACTGAGGTCATGACCTTTTCTCTAACCGGTTAAACGCATACTGAAAGTGGACAGAGTAGCCAGAAATTGTATTCAAATAGTTACTTTAGAGTAAAATGACTCGAGTAAAAACTCGTCCTCTGAATAATTACTTTTTAAGTGAAAAATGACTTAAGCACAGTACTGAGTATCTTGTAGACAACATCTGATTGTTTTTTTTTTTTTTTAAATCTGTGCCCGAACTACAAATAGATGAAAATATGAAATAGGAACGTAACATTAATGAAACAAAAATATGTGAAATCTTTAGAAGAAAAAAAAAACTCAAAAGCACCCACAAAAATTGACTTTTTATTGCTTGAAACAGGACAATTTCAAAGTGGAGTTCTTGTATGCAGAAATGTGCACATTTTTCTGGCTGCCAGATGATTGCACGAGGTAGCCGTTCTTTTTCCCAGTCTGTCAATTAAAATAGAAATTGAAGGAAAGTGTCTGGCAACACCGCCAGCTTCAGGTAGCCTCTGAATCGGCGATGGATCTCGTTTCGAGATTTTTGAGGCTGGGCAGCAGATTGGGGAGGTTTTAGACACACTAGTTGAGCCTGAATCAACGGCACATCTGTTAGTTGTCGCGCAGAATTTTGCTTCAGATGTTGTCGATTAATATTCCCACTTTTCCTGGCAAAAATGAGAGAAAAGAGAGAGAGAGAGAGAGAGAGAGGCCTGGATGATGTCAGTGCAATAACGAATGTGTGCGGGAGAGACAAAGTGAGTGTCAACAGGTAATAAGTCTTATTTTGAAATGGCTCGCAGATGTAAAGTACATTCTCCGGAGATGAGATCCGCAGCTGAGGCTAATAGGACGTCTCAAATTGAAGCGTTGTAAGGGTAAGAGGGCTTCTCTATACGTTGGAGGCTTTCCCGGCCTCCGTGTGAAGCACAAAGGGACCTTTCATCTGTACGTCCCTGCTGCCCCGACAGCTGAGGTCGGCCACCTTTCCCCCTCCTCGGCAGGCCGATTTTTTTTTTTTCGCCTGAAGAAAGATCTTCTGAACGCTCCTTGTTCTTCTCCTCCTCTCTTCATCCCCAGAGGCTGATCGTGTCTTTTTTTTTTTTTACCCCTCTCCTCAACAATCGACACACACAGCAACTCCTACCATTTAGGAGGTTAACAGTTTGCAACAGAGCGTCTCCTCTCTGTGAACCCCCAGACTCGGCATGTGTGTGTGTGTGTGTGTGTGTTTTTTTTTTTTTTTCTCATGGCTAATGTGGAGCAGATGATTTAAGACATGCCGCCTGACTGGAAGAATTAGAATGATTAATGTAAGGCAAATGTTTGGGTCGAAGAGGGGCGATGCATTCAATGTGGCGAGACTGGGAGAGGAGAGTTCAAGACGTTCCGGAGTGGTCGCGGCGCAATTACAAAAAGTTGCGGCAGGCTAACGACATGTTGAGTAAAGGAGTTGAGGAAGGGCTGCTAAAAAGGACAGAACGCAAGCATTTATTTTTGATTGCCGTTTGCTTTTGCGCGCGGTGCAGAAGTGAACCACAGACGAGCACAATCTGGTTCTCATCTGTGACTACTTCCATCGAAATGAATGTATTTTTAATCAGTCCACTCGAAAGTCAAACTGCCGCTTAATCCTACAAAGGCAATGCTTTAAATATAGTACAATTGTGAAGATAAGTACTTTTAACAAGACGTAGCAATAAAATGAGAACTAACCTCTGATGTGAGGAGAGGAGGATGGTTCTACTTTGCAAAACCACCACCAAAACAAATACTACCAAATGATTCTTGGCTGGAATGTCCGTTTTAACGCGCGCCCTATGAACTCATCCCAACTCGATTCACAATCAGACGAATTTGCCAAATAGTGAATAATTCTCCCAAAAAAGGTGTTGACTGACACTCCCAGTTGAAGTTTATAATCACACACATTAATACAGAGCTTACGCTTTGGTCTGCTAGCTTAATGTTAACACTAAATGGGCAATGCATATAAACGGTGCAGCAACACATATAGACATTGAAAAAAGTAATTTAATCTTTATCCAGTGTGAGAAGTTGACACAAGATGAGACATGAATACTTTTATAGAGCCGTCTCTTCGTGTTAGACTCCCGCAGACGGCGGAGGTGAGCCGTATCAGGATAGGCCGTTCAGTTGATGTGAACTGTGACAAAAAATGTTGAATCAGGTACAAGGCACTCATCTGCAACATTTGCACAATGGACTTAAATTGCATACATTCTTGAAGTCTCGGCGGCCTTTGCGCAATGTTTTTTTTTGCAATTGCTCCAAATTATTGTTCAATTAATCATTTGAAACTGCTCTAAATGCTAAATGACTCGGCATCTTTTTGCACAGTTGCAAAAAAAAACAAAAAAATTCTTGCAACGTTTTATTCCTCAGTGCCTGTTTTTTTCTCCAATGTCCAATATCGCAAAAGTATTCGCTTTCATCTGAATGTCTCTCGTGGTAGAGCGGCTCCAACTACCGAAGCCAAATTCCTCGTGTGTTTTTGATCTAGATGGCAAATAAAGATGACCCCTATTCTGATTATAGAGTCATATTTTTCAAATTATAAAAACGCATTACAAAATGTTTTGCTGTTTTTGGGAATCTGTCAGTTCCCACGAAGATTAGTTGCATTTATGTTCATTTCCGTGATGAAAGTGATTTGAGTTACGAGCATAGTCACAGAACAAATCGTCATATCTTAAAGCATCACTGTAGCGACAGAAACACGAATTACAGAAGGCAGAACAAGCTAGCCTAATCTGTTCATTGTTCTTTGTATTTTATTGGGTTCACTGAGAGTTTTACTCTTACAGTAAATCTATTCGGCATCGCGGTGGCTTTGTCGTTAACACTTGGGGTTCCAATCTCCGCTCTGGCTGTTCTGTGTAGTTTGCATGTTCTCCCTCTGCTTGCGTGGGTTTTGTCCGGGTAACTGGCTTCCTCCTACATGCACGTTAGCTTCAGTATAAGCTCCGCCCATAACTGTGAATATTCATTTGAGATACAATCCAGCTACACCACTTTATCCTCAATTTTCGGCGTGATGAATCCAATTTATCTCTTATCTCGTCACGTACATGACACGGTGCCGTGTTGTTGTGTTTAGATTACAACGTGATGCGAGGCATGACCACGTCGGGCGACGCGGAGTACCGCTGCTGGCCGTCCTACAGCCAGCAAGGCTGCGTTCTGTCGGTCCACGGCGCCAAAGAGGCTGCACACATCTGCAACTCGCACTCGCAATGCACCAGCTTTACTCTGACTGGACAGAAAACATGGACAGGTCAGTATTGCCACTCACTTGAATTGTCAGGACATTGGACCTCTCTCTTGTTCAAATTGCCAAATAGAAACCTTTCAGTATGATGCAACATGAGCAGCAAAAATTCTGCGTGCCCCACTCATCAACAAAACCATTCTATATCATTTGGACAAGATGGATTGATTGAAAAAAAAAAAATGGCTCAAATGGTGTTTTTGGGCTTCTTATTTATTGCCGTAGTTGTGAGAATTTGTGAAGTATCAGAAAGATGTTACGTGAGGTAAATTGCTTCCAAGAAAGATGGAACGCTAACTGTAATTTAGGAAAGTTTTTTTCTACAATAAACATGGTGGACATTCATCCATGTTGAACATGATCATTGAGGAACTGGCAAATTAACTGACTTTTCACTTGTTTGTATGAATGACACAGACGTGCTTTTCTGATGCCGAAATTGATGTGGTGTCCTGTAGAGCTAATGTTAGCTAGCAGGCTAGGTATCATCTTTTGCTAAATTATGCAAACACAACCCAACCAAAAATTTCTGACAGAAGATTGAAAAAATGTCTTCCACCAACCCGATGGAGGGTTGGTGGGTTGGAGGGTTGTGTACCATCAAGTCCTGTGATTCTTTTTGCACAACGAATGACATCCGTACAATTTAGAGGTTCAGGAGAATAATTTGTTACATACCGTAATTTCCTGCACATAAACCCCAACTTTTTTCACTCGTTTTCAACCCTGCAGTTTACGTGTTGATGCGGCTAATTTGTGCACTTTTTCTAACGGCCGCAAGAGGGCACTCGAGCGGAAAAGGTAAGAGTGAGACCGGTGGAATACATGTGCCTGACTTTTACCGGTCCGGCCCTGTTACCGCTGCGCTAGCGTGTTACTGCCGTGTCTCAGTGATTTTTACCGGCATGTTTTTTTTTAACAGGCCCTGTTAGCACGGTGCTAGCATCAACATTAGCGCAGCGCCAGCATTAGCATTAGTGCGCCGCTAGCGTTAAACCCTGTGTACCATCTTTCTTTGTAAATATCTCGTGTTTCAATGTGGGCACTTGCGGCTTTTACACGACTGCGGCCTATCTATGTACCAAATGGTATTTCCTTTACAAATGTACTGGGTGAGGCTTATAACCAGGAGCGCTCTGTAGGCCGGGAATTACGGTATATAAATGTCGTTTTTAGATATGGCCTGACGAAAAGACCATGAGTAAGAACTTTGCATCATGTACACTCCTGACTTTTAAAAAAAATATTTATTGTCTGCAGGGCGCCCACTTGCCACGTTCAGGAGCAACTTCAGTCTTCTGGTGCCTGACGAAACCTCCGAGGTGTACGTGAAGAAAAGCACAGCCGTGTAAATACGACGCACGGACGGGACTTGCAATATTAGAGAAAGTATGCAGCGAGGTCATGTACTCCCGATGATGTGAATCAAAAAGCAACATGTTGCGCTTAAATTAGACGAGTCCCGCGGCGTCCAACGGCTCCCCCAGCTTAGCTGGAGTGAAGTTGCGGCCGAGGCGGGTAAATGTGATGTATTCCTAGGCCTTCCGCTCACTGCGCTCATTTCATGCAACTGCCAACTCACCGCCTCTGCCAACTGCTACTTCAAGGGATTTCCCTGCAGATACAATTAAGGAACGAGAGCCTCGTTCTTTTTTCCTTTTATTTTTTCCCCAGTTTGCTGCGTTGACTTTATTTGCTGCCTGTTGCGAAGCCAGCTCCCCCGTGGCGGGCTTGGAGGTAAGAAGTCGAGCCGTGGCAGCTCAGCGCAAAAAGCCAGAGGACGAGGAAAGAAAACAAGCTCTTATTCAAGTACACGCTGGGGCTGATGCGCTGAGGTGCCAACTGTTTTCTCATGGCTCTGAGGCTTAGCCGCGCTGTGATCTGAACGGGACCTTTACAACGCCGCTTTTAACTTGGGAGGCGTGTCTGTTTGTTCAGCTAGTTAGCTTAATGTTGCTTTTGAAGCTCCAGCCAGGTGGTTCTCGTCGCTCCGTCCATGGAAAAGAATGACGGGGAACATCTCGTTGGCGTGTAAAGTTACAGGCGGGAGCTAATTCGTGTTGCAAATTAAGCTAAGGCGTAACCGAGCATTATGATGTCGCAGCTAAGTGAGACCAAGGTAGTTTATGATGCTAAAGTCAGGTGCTAATTATAGCTTGGGCTTATGAGCAAAACCCACAGCAACAGCTAGTTTAGCTTGGGGTAGTGTATGAACCTGCAGCGAGGAACTCATTGTAGCTCATCCACTACTAGCTAGATAGTGCAAGCTAACATCTGAAGCTACAGACAGGATTAGTGTAGCATATGGAGCTATAGGCAACAGCTAATTCATCAAGATACCGAAAAAAAACCCTGCCTTTTTACAGAAACACTAATTATTACTCAAAGCACATTTAAAGCTTAATTATATAGCAATGGTTTACCACATTGTGAATATCACACCATTGCTAAACGTGTTTATCTGACTACTTAATTGTTACCAGACGCACGAATTAAAGACGGTCGGACTAGCTAAACAAACAGACATTCAAGACATTGACGTTTTGGGGCCTGAAACTACAAACACTTGAAAGCCTTTTTCAAAGCAATGTTTGTTTTTTTTTTTTTTCTTTCTCGTCTCATCTTGAAAATGTTAGTCTGTAAAAGGGGAAATGTGCAGACATGTTTTGTGTAGATGTGGTATTTCATCCCAAACAACCACAATAGTGGCCTTCTCCACCAATGTGTACATCTACAGTGCTAATTCATCAGATTAAGAGGCATAACTTACAAATATCAAATCAGTGTACATCTACGTAGTTTTTCTCAACAATGTGACATTGCCAAGTGTTGGCCTGGCATCCATATCGCAACACTTTTTGGCATGTTTCCAGGTCCACGTGAACAGGATCCCTTTTTGCTCCCGGGACCGTTTAAACGACGTCAACCCAGGAAAAATATTTCTAACTGAAATAATATCCACGTCAGGCAAGTGGTTGGTGATGTCACTTCATAAAGAAACACCTAGCAAATGTGAATCAGTCATGCAGCAATGCTGGATGTACTCTTTTGGGAGGAGTGCTAAAAAACTATGACAGTCTGCCCAGGCTTAATTCAGTTTTGTACTATTTCTATTTTTAAACGTGAGCATTTTTTTTCTTCAAATGTTCTACTTTGAGATCTTTTCTCGTTGTTCAAAACATTCTGCTGTAAAGTGCCACTTGAAACGCTCTGAGCATTTACAGCGAAAATCATTTTCAACCATTCCAGTTTTTTTGCATCCTTTATGTAAATGAATTCATTCCTCCACGGTGTCATGATTGAATCGAATTGTTCTAACACGATTGTGGTTTTAGAGTTTTAAGTGCACCTTGTGGGTGAAACCATTATTTTCAATGGAAAATGAGTGACCTCTTTTGTTTTTTTGTAATACTGCACCGAATGCAACTGCAGTCTTATTTTATAAATTTGTACTTAAATTGCTTCTGTATTCATTTGCATCTTTATTGCATGAGATTGAACAATACGTTATAGCCTGTTTTAATCTCATTAGCGCCCGCGCAAGTGTGCGGCGGGGGATGTGCCGGCTCGCATGCGAATACCGACTTGGTTTAGTGCGTTTACACCCCCCGCCGCCTTCGGTGCACAGCGGGCTCGGCCCGCAAAGCTCCAGAGCGCCGCAGAGTTTGCACAATGCTTGAGGAATGCGTTGAAATGCCGCGTCATGCTGAGGTCATTATGGGCCTTAATTAATGTTGATGTAAATGAGCACACCTACAGGCTCTTTCACATGCTGAGAGGGAGTTACTGTAAGGCGAAGGCCGTCATACGGGACAGTTGTCTTTGCACAAGAATGGGCCTGAGGGTGAGATAAGGCCAAGGCTCCCTGGATTTGGAAAGTCTTGGCTCACACAAATGGCTACCAAATGATTTAAACACACTATTTCATGAAAAAAAAATCAAATGATAAAAATCATGATAATATAAAATGTTTATTCAGCCACTGGGGTAAAAAAAAAAAAAAAAAGGCCCGTCCAGTCCACAAATTACACTTTCACGGTGGCGTCAGCAGGAAAGCCTGAGGGTTCGCTTAGCCTCATGTTGGCCCCTTGCTGTCTGGACAAAGCCAGTTCATTAGTCAGATTACCATTAAGATAAAGAGTCTTAGATTAGATTTTAAAAAGAAAAAAAAAAACTTGAAACGACACATCTTGCCTGACTGAAGGGACTGGTTAAGTGGTAGCAGAAAATTGAAAAGATTGGTGTTGGGGGACTGTTCCCTAGTTGCACCAAAAATGTATGGAAGTCAGCAGAAAAGGTGTTGGTTTTTTTTTTTTTTTCCAAGTCGCGAAAACCACTAGCTAATTAGTTTATCATAGCATAACAAACAAACAAGCACTAAACAGGATACAAAGTGACACTCACCTTACATACATATTACATATTATAATGAAAATGTGCAGTTTTCAATCAAGGACTCCGTATCTGTCCTTCTTTGGTAGGAAAAGATTGGCAAGATAAACTGGGCTGGAATTGGAAAGGCGAATAGACCCACGTGTTTGTTTTCATTTTTTCTGTATAACCCTAACCACACCCATTTATATCAGCGTATACATTGGGCGAAGGCGAGGGCTATAAAGTTGACAAAATATCGAGAAAGTTTGGATTCCGTGGCCAAGGCATGACACAACGATAAAGTGGCTGACACGAACAACTGCAACCTCAGTTTAATTTGTTTAGACATCTCTCACCCCTGAGCTGTGTGCAAAATAAAGCAGACATAAAACTTCATGACCTGAATTAGTTGCCAACTTGGCTTACTTCAGCTAAAACAGCCGCGGCTTTAGCCTAGCATAAACCTCAAGGCCCGCTATTGTTTGCTAACTAACTTTGCTTTCACTTTAGCTGGTACTCGTCTTTCTCAAATCACTTTTACACCCGTTCCATCCTGCATGTACTCTTTTCTTCACCTCTCTTCTACAATCCCCTTTCCTATGAACAGTTGATCCCAAGTCCTCCCCACCTCTACTCCTTGTAACATGACCATTTCATAGCATCTCTTTCATTCACATGCATGTTCTCTGTTTTGCCCTGTCTGATCATTATTCCTTCTCTCCCATGTATACCTCGGCCTCAGGGCCTTGGCGAAGCCCACTTAAAAACTTTTCAAGTCACCCCAAATTATTTGGAAGCCTGTGTTTACAGGGAACGTTTATTGTATTAACCACCCTCATACCCGAGAATTCAAGCCCCCTAAAATAAATTTTGGTTTCCTAAAAATGCTTGTCTGAACCTGGGCTCCAATACCCTTTCCCAAGTTTTATTTGTCAATTCACTTCCTGTGTAGTTGCTCTCCACATCACGTTTGGTCTTCAAAATTGGGACCAACACACTTATTTGTCCATTCCCCTTGCATCCTCTCAATTTTCAAGATGCAAATCCTGTCAAAAATTCCCCATTTCCATAGATCCACCCGTATCTACTTAGCCAGGACCAACATCCATTCCACTCTTCATCTTTTCTAATCTCCCCCTCCTCATATTTCAGTGTTTCTACCTTACCTGTCCTCCTTTTGTATTTTTATTTTCCTCATTCATTATCTCCTCAGGGCACTCCTTCCATCCACTCGGCAACCTTTCCTTCCTCACTTATCAGTACTTTTCCGTCTCTCTTTAATCACCCTAACCTTCTGCCAGGCGCTTCTGTACATTTTCTCCTACCTTTGTCTCCAACCTGACATACAACCCATCATCGACTTTCTGTTTGGCCTTTGTCACCTCCCTCTTCACCTCCCATGTCCTCTCCTTGTTATCCTGTCTTGTCTCTTCTGTTCTGTCACGATCCCATCTCATCTACCAAGCTTTTTTTCCATTCACCTTCCTCAGTCTCTTCTTTTGTTTGCTCAAGGATACACTTAGAACTATCTCCCTAATCACCGTTGCTTCATCAACCCAATCGTCTCTCCGTTTCTCAAACAACCCAGAGCTTTTCTCAAATTCTTCTTACAGTCCGAACAGCATTCTTCTTTTCTTAACTTCCACCATTTGGTTCTCCATATTCACCAGCTACATATGTACATATCGGATTGCGGCTAATTGCCTAGAGATGAAGCTGCAGCCAGCGTGGTATGCCATTAAATAAATTGGAACTGACAGCTGGTTATCTCAATGTTGCAAAATATCAGGCATAATGCCGACAACTAATTATCTCAATATTTCGTGAATCGACAGCCACTAGCTAATCTTAATGTAGCACATCAAGATATACAGGTAGTAAAAATATAGCTGAAAGTAGCTAAATAGCCTAGTGTGATGGATTCAGTCATAGTCAACAGTCAGTTAGCTTAGCGCGAACCTAAATAGCCCAGTGTGATGGGTTGAGTTATAGTCAACAGTCAGTTAGCTTAGCGCGATATGAAACTACAGTGAGCTTAGTTTAGCAAACCAAGTCAAAGGCACTCAGTGTCACGTATGAATCTTCAGCTAGTCGTGAAATAGCTTTGTGTTTGTAAATTCATTTGAAGTCAAGAGGTAGTTGTCTTAATTTATCATAATATGAAGCTACGGCCACTAGCGAAGCTTTGTGTAGTGAATTCAAGCTAAGTCAGCGGCTAATTATGCAGCATGCTGTCGCTAAAAGTTGGCTTAAAATGAAAACGAAAACTTGCCTGATTTTTTTTCTTCATACTGCGCATTTAAAGTTTCATTATATATCTATAGAGCTCGTGCATGTGACGTCACAATTTTCATGGCGCCATATTGACGGTCAAAAAGAGCTGGTCGATAGTGTGGGTGGCATGGAACTGGAGCAGAATATTCAGAATGCCCGAGACTTGTTGGGCTGTTGGTTGTTACAACAGACGAGAGATATTCAAAGAGATCATTCTATGGAATACCATCTGAAAAGACCAGAAAAGATTGAGGGATTTCGGCAATTAAACGTGATGGATGGCGCCCAACCAAATTCACACGATTGTGTCGCAATCACTTCATTTCAGGTAGGAATTATTCTTCTCAATCTCAAATTCCCAAGAAGTATTTATGATGGCAAGTTAGCTCATTTGAGAACAATGTGTTTAAAAAAAAAAGGCAGGAGTTGTCTCCAACGTACACGAAAGCGTGTTGCGGCCACATGTTAAACTTTGGTAAACCTCTCCCCGACAGACTTGTTTTTTTTTTTTTTTTAAATCTGCATTGTTCTCAAATGAGTCCAATGTGTATTTAAAAAAAGAAAATAAACCGTCGCTCACACAGAGGTTTACGTAGGTTAACATGTGCCCGCAATGTGCTTCAGTGTACGGGGGCTGAAGCCTATCCCGGCAGTTAATTTTCTTTCTTTTTAAATATGCATTGGACTCATTTGAGAACTATGCATATTTAAAAAAAAAAAGTCTGTCACGGAGAGGTTTTCTGAAGTTCGTGTGGCCGCAACGCGCTTCCGTGTACGAGGAGCCGGCCTGCTGTCTTTTTTTCCCCCCAATCATAGGTAATGAATGCGAGTTTGTGTAAAACCAGGGGGTCATTTATTTAAATATTGGTAATTGTATTGAAAATATCTGAGTGGCTCCATCACTATGTGGGATTTATTCTTGATTGAGAACAGATCCAGAAACGAAGTATTTGTATGCGTCCAGACTTTTCTACGCTTTCAAACTCCCGTGTAAATTTCGACGACTCACTCACGAGATCCACGTGTAGATCCAGTTGTCCAAGACAAGCGGAAGCGGGTTAACAGTCCACTTTCTTTTCGGTGAAAACATCGACTTCGCCAATAAATATGGGTCCTCTATGCCAAGTGTCTCTCATTTTTCCACGCACCTTCGTTAATTATCACCTTCTAAATGTTTAACGGTATCAGACAAAACTCTGGGCGTCGTGCTATTAGACATATTTTCGTGCCGTCTCCAACCGACATTGAAGAATGCTCTGTTAGACCGTCAATATGGCCAGTCACGTGACTTTGGTGACGTAGGTGCATAAGATCTATACCTTGGAGTGTTAATTTTCTGTAGCCACATCGTAGCTGAATCTGTTTATTAGCATACCTGCAATAATTGCTTATTGTTGCATGAAGTTTAGACAAGAGTCTAGCTAATGTTATTCTGTCTTTATTGGTACTTCTGAAGTTTTTCGCCTTGTGTTCTTACAGACGTGAACTATTTCACGGAGGGTGGAAAAAAAGCATGCTGATATTTCTTCCAGTAATAAGATGTGATTTATGGAAGTGTACAGCTGCGGTCCGTCCTCCTCCGCATCAGCGCTGAGAAGAAGATTTCTGGCGTCTGATTTGTTTTTGCTCTCCTTTTGGGAACGACTTAATGGATGTGCCGTCTTTGTGCGCATGCTGCAATATTCTTCTCATTTGGGGGAAACCTCATCACCGTTGCAGCTTTGCACAATGCACTTAAATGCCAACGATACATTTACCTGGTAACTTGTTTTGTTGATTTTACTACATTTACACTCATTCACGTTTCACAGGTACATTTATTAAACACGCTTTGATCTGCGGTGAACTCTTTCAAGCGATTGGCAGCTCAAACAAGGGTTAGGGTTTCAAAATGGGGTTTTAAGTAAGGTCGTGCGAGCAAGCTTCCTTCCTTCCTTCCTTCCTTCCTTCCTTCCTCCTTCCTTCCTTCCTCCTTCCTTCCTTCCTTCCTTCACTAAACTACTTTTGACCCACCCCTGTACTGTATATTTATGTACTAGTCTGCGCTCCTTTGGAGTCTTAATTTTTCCTTCCCAATTGAATTTGAAAGTGTTCCTTTTTCTCGTGGCAGTGTTTATTGAAACGGAAATGCGCGTGGAGCTTGTACACTTTGGCTGCTTCAAGCGTTTCTCAGTTTTGATATGAACGTGGCTTTTGTACTGAGGGAAATTTTCATTTTTCCAAGGCAGTCAAACGTATCGTCGGGGCATGGCCGCGGTAATGTTTGTGTGTGGCACAGTGTTCCTCTGTGTTTTTTTTAACCGTGTAATTGACAACAAGCTCTTTTTTAAGGTTCAGGGAAAAGGGAGCAGAGAAGAGGAGAGTCTTTTTTTTTTTTAAACTCAGTGCCGAAGACCCCCGTTTGTTTTTTTTAGGTTTCCAGTTTCAACCAACTTGTTTCCGTTGGGTTTTATTCATGACCCCCATCTGGAAATAATATATGTTCATGAAAACAAGCCATCAGCAATTTTAGGAAAGAATTGCATGTGTGTGCGTGCGTGTGTGAGTGCAATGTTTGTGTACATGTGTGGAGAGGGAACATTAGGGCCTCTAATGCAGGTTTGACATTGTAACATGCCCCCATTCACGTTGCATGTAAACCCCCCACCCCACTAGTCACTGTTTTGTATAAATGGCACTAACATGGAATGCAGAGCTGAAGGGGCCCTGGTAATATTCGGACTTTGGAGGTCGTATCAGAAGCCCGTTTTACAAGGATCCTGCCGTCACTGAAGGCTTGGAATCCATCCACCTTTGCCTTTCACACGGAACAGAACGAAATGTGTTTCATACGGAGTCGAAGCATTCCACAGCATCTGGTGTGACAATTGCTTTGTTTTGGGAGAAATCAGTGTCTCATGTTAATGTTATTTCTCTGTTGTGGGATTAGAGCTTTCCCCTGACACACACTTGGTGTGGCTCTACTGATTTGGCTCTAGCTTGTTTTTTGCCACCTCTATTGACCAACATTTTTCCGCCATATTTCCAAACAGTCACGGAAACTGGAACGTTTCCATTTTGGAGGTGTCAGAAGTTTCTCGCTCAAATATCGTGCAAAATTGCTGCATGAGAGCCGCAGAATGCACAAAATCCCGAATTAACTTTCCCAGATTGACACAACAGCCCATAACGGACCTTTGCGACCTGTCGATCACTCGTACAATAATAGCCAATCAGATAGCCGCATTGTCTTAACATGCCCCTCTCGCCGTATTGTCCCACAAGCAATCCTGGCTGTCAGTAGCATGCGCTTGGAAAAGTTAATGTTACGAAAAAAAATGGTCCTCAGATCCGCTTGGGGAACGTGCAATTCTGATGAAAGATATCCTGCTGAGTTACAAGGGGCCCGCTTGATTCAATTTCCAAAGCCTAAAACACAGATGACGAAGTGTCTACGATGGATTAATCCTTGCGGAAGACCGCACGTAGAACTAAGAGTGGACAATATCAACAAACACAAGGCTGTATATTCGAAGGTAGGTGGGGGAGAAGTATTTTCTCTGAGTTTGATTTCATTTTTATCAGTGCTTTATACATTGCAGGAGGACAACTTTCACTTTTGTTTGTGTATCACTGACCTGCTGAATGAAGTGTGTCATGTTTTATGTCGACGAGTCGGGTTTGTAATACGTAAATGCGCGATGTTATGGAAGCCAAGTGTCTATTTGCCTATTTGTATCACATGTGACTTTTAAGACAGAGCACTGGGTTCCATTAGGAGCCAAGTCAAATGAATACGCCCACTCACTTCTGAAGACTACAATGATATTACTTGATGATCATTCCAAGTAAAAAGTACTCACTCTGCTTTATATGCCCAGTACGATTCTACTATTTTATCCTGTTGGATTTCAATATGAAGTTTGTGAGGTGTCAAACGTTTTTGCATCGATCGCCAACATTTCGCTGTCACTCTGACATTGCGTCCTGCTCCGCCCAAAATCTTAATTCCGTGTACACATCCATGCGTGAAATAGTTGAGACTTCTCTGTAGAACTCCCTTGAACAAGTCTGACGCATTTGGCAAAAAAACATACCCCAATATTATCTGGAATACATGATAGAGAATTGACTTCAAACATGTTCTGTTCAATCGCCATTTTGGAAGCTTGTGGGACATGGCTAAGGGGGCGGAGCTTGAAGTCACTATTGGAAAGGTTCATTAGTAATTGACCTCTCCATGGATATTGCGCAATCCGCGTCACTGACCAATCAGTGGCCAGAGATCTGCATAAACCAAAGCCCGTTTTTGCTCCCGCCATTTTCTCAGACAACATTGCATGGTCCAGTATAGGTTTAGTTAGCGTTTTATCGCGTATTTGGGTTATTTAACAAAAAATATGGTTAAGAGGTGTAGTCACGGACTTTGTAATAGTGACGACAGGTATCCTGAAAGGCTAGTTGGTGGAGTTCGATTCGTAGCCTTTCCAAAACCAAAGACCCAGTACGAAAAATGCCTTCGATGGATCAAACTTTCTGGAAGACCGCATCATCAACTAAATCCATCTAATATCAACCGGAACAGATATGTTTGCACAAAGGTATGCCTTATATTTGATTTTCAATACACGTCTCGTATAAATGAATGAAACGTTCTTCGCTAGCATAACATTGCTACGTGTGAACGATTGACACACTTATTCTTTGTTGAGCGATATTTAGCGATGATCGGACTGCACAAACGTGTCGCTTTCTTGCCGGCTCGCAGCCGAAGCTTAACCAGACTGTGTTTGCACGAAGACATGCCCTATATTTGATTTTTAATACACATCTCGTATAAATGAATGAGATGTTCTTCGCTAGCATAACATTGCTACGTGTGAATGATTGAATGAAATCAGAAGCATGGCGTCTCTCTCAGTTAAGAATGTATTGTATTTAGAATCTATAATATATCGTTGATTTGAATGAAATGAGAAGCATGGAGTCTGTCTCAGTTAAGAATGTATTGTATTGTATTTGCCATTTTTACTTGTCTTACGTCAGCGCACGTGGCGTGGCGTCACTTCAGGGGGCGTGGTTAAGTGCCCTGTACGGAGGGGTCAATTGGATGACAGTGCCAGCATGTGGTGTGCCGAATGAAATGCTTGATGCACAGTGACAAGTGGGCAGAAGAGGTGAGGTACTATCAGAACTCATTTTGACACAGATGTCCTGCAAAATCACAACCACAACAGAAGACCTGGAATTCTTCTCTTTGCCGCCAACACAATTTCCTGTTTCTGGCATTTCCCCTCTCATACTCGCGACACAGCAATCAGATAACTTGGATGCATAAAAACAGCGCTGTCAGCATCTGTCGCGACAGTTGCTTTCGTCACGAATGGGCAGCCGAACCAGAATCAGAATCAGCTTTATTGGCCAAGTGTGGAAGAATTGAGCGTCGCTTGTATAACTTTAGATCTAGTCCCCTTTATCCCTGGCAGTGTTTTTTTTTTTTTTTTTTTTGCCCCACTTTATTGTGAAGACAGACACAAAATTGGAGGAAAATGGATGGGTGGATAGATATCATAACCTCATTCTGTGTCAAAAAAAACCCCATAATGACAGAAAAATGACATCTTTTCTAGTTGTCCGAAAGGGGTTAACGTAAACCCCATTCTTCGACATTCTTTGATTCCAGTCCAAAGTTGGTCGTGAAAAATGTTTCTGGCGCAGCTGCAGGGAGAAATGATGCGTAAGGCAGGTCTTTGGCAAATGCTTTGACCCTGGCTCAGGTTAAAAATATGCGGCGAAAACCGGCACAGTCCTGCGAGCAAAGAAGATCTGGCTCGCGTCGGTGGGGCTGGCGGCCATGTGAGTGGCGAGATAGAGCAGATATTCATTCAAGTCTGGTCTTACGGAACAATTCTGCGCCTGTTTGGAGGCTCGCCGGTCACACCTGAGAGCCTCTGAAGAGCGGCTAAACATTTAGCTGCCGTGCTGGCCGACCATCCGAGCGCAGGCGCCTCTTAGCGCACATGCAGGCCGTATTGTTCCGGATATCTGACTATTTGTCAGTCTGCCTGGAGCCGATGCAATCTCTTTTGGAGCTATAATGGCTTTAGCAGGTCCTGAAGGAGGCAGCAAGCGGTTTGTGACAAGAGGTTTGTCTGTGTTGAAGGGTGGGGAGGGGGTGAGGGGGAGGAGGGGGGCAGTGGCGGTTGGATCATGTTTAAAAGCCCCCAAGTTAACCCCGCTCCGAAGGCTTACGTCTACCGCAAAAGCCGCGGAGCCCTCCGAAAGGTGTAACTGCACATCGTAGTATCCAGTGACAACGCCAAGGAGCCACTGCATAGTTAACGAGAACAAATACAGCAGACGTAGACCACAAGCCATTACAGATCATTATTTGGGTCGGAAATAATACTTTTAGAAAAGGAGAAACTAGCTTCTGCTTTATTAACAGCGCAGACAATTTGAACTAGCATTATAACGTGTAACTCTAAACCCAAAGTTAACTTTGTTTTAAAACGGGAAAGTAATTATTTTTCCATAGGGAAGTACCGTATTCCCCGCACTATAAGGCGCACTTTAAATAAATGGCCTATTTTAAAACTTTTTTTTTCATACATAAGGCGCACTGCTTTATAAGGCGCATAGAATGGACGTTACAGTAGAGGCTGGGGTTACGTTATGCATACATTAGATGGCGCTGCGCTAACGGAAATGTCAACAAAACAGTCAGATAGGTCAGTCAAACGTTATTAATCGATTATTAACCAGGGTTCTGACAACTCCGTTCACTCCCAAAATGAATAAACAGCTGTTTTATTATTTTCACCGAGGTAAAGCCAGTGATGTTGTATTGTAGTAGTTTCTGAGCCATTTTTGGGGTCTTTACACAAACACACATATGGAAATGAAACTGCACGCTTCGAGCAGTCATATATCCCAGCATGCACCGCGCGCTACTTCTTCTACAGGGGAAAATGGAGTTGGCGGATTCTTACCCTAGTTGCAAGACCTGTTGCGGCTCAAGATTGATCCATATATAAGGCGCACTGAATTATAAGGCGCACTGTTGGCTTTTGGGAAAATTAAAGGCTCCTAGGTGCTCCTTATAGTGCGGAAAATACTGTACACTCGCATATTTTCTCATTAAAATGAGTGGAAATGTATGTTTTAGCCGCCCCCTAAAAGAGGTTTGTTTTTTTCAATAAGGAAAAATAGTACCAAATATGCGTTCATCTAAGATGACACACTGTGGCGACCTCAAATAGGACAAGCCGAAAGGAAAACAAGTAGTTCGTACTGTACCACTACTACTGTAAGCATCTTGATAAGAAGTTATACTATTAGCCATTTTCTGTAGAGATAAAGAATATATCCCATTGGGTATTTTTATCACCTGTCTGCGTGTGTTGCGCCACCATTTGTTTTCAAATATCCATCTGTCTGTATGTTTGTTAGCATGAAGCAAAGCTATGTGCTTGTTCTAAAGACAAATGTCATATTCTACCTGTTTAATGTTTAACTTGACACTGAACTTAAGTTTTGAGTGCCATGAAAGAGTGTGAAGGCACTTTTTTTTGGACGAATTCTTCAATATTTGCCAAAGTGCTGCTTATTGTGAAATAAGTTGAACTGAGCTCACTGTCGCCATAAAGTGCTTGTTTCCGCACTTAAGACTCAAAGAAAAAAAAAACTCATCTTGAAAAAAATTATAAATTGTGTAAGTCGTATCTCAGGGCACTAGTATATTCCGAACATAGATGTATTTTTCCAGAAAATTAATGTCAAATTCCAGATGCTGTGAATCATAAGCCATTCAACTTTTGCTGTTGCCCCACTGTCATTTCTGCATTTATCCAGTTGTAGTAGCTTTTCAGCACGTTTGATTTAAAAAAAAAATAAATAAGAGCCTAAAAATAGTCCAGTTCTGTGTTTAGTCTCCACCAAGTGTCTGTGTTTGGTTAAATTGGTCTTGCAGCCGCACTGTGGTGTTAGCGCAAAACGGCCCCGTCGCGGGCTTCCCATATGCGGTGCCACCTCTGCATTCCCTATCACGGCTCAATTTCTAAACCCCTCCTTTGAATCCACTCGGCGGCCCGTCCGTCATACCCGACGGAGCTCGCGATTGTCTGTTTGTCTGTCTGTGCGCCGTTCTTTCCTGGCCGCCGTCCTCCCCGCCATGCAGGCCAAAACCCTCAATAGCCTTCCTATTAATTTAAGACTTCACCGCTGCTGCTAAACGTTTCCATTTGGTTTACAATTCCAGCCTTCCACCAGTGTCGTCGTCCACCCCCCCCGCCCCCTTCCAGCGGCTCTTCCCAAACTTTTTTCTCCCTCTTTCTTTCTCGCAACAGCTCACAACTTCTGTGTAGCATCTGGATTCCCCCCCTTTCAACTGGGTACCTGAGGGCAGGGCCTGTTGAGGATCAAGATTGTATACACGCGTTTGTATGTGCAGGCCTACCACTGCTGTTCAAATCAAAGAGTGCCTTTTGTTGCGTGCTGTGGAATCCCCTCCGTCACACCTCGGCCCTTTCTCAGTTGGGGGCGGGGGAGAGGGACTCTTGCTCCCCAGCCAGAGGGGGACTTCCTCCTCCTCCTCCTCCACACTTAATCTACGAGAAATACATCCTGTGAACCCCCTCCGAGTTACAGAATTACATACAAAATGCATCACGTGGATTCCGGATTCATCGGCATCTCCAAAATCCACACAGTTGAGTCATATTCTCCTCAAACAACCATATTTGGTAATTGGAATGGGTGTTCAAAATGGGCCCAGAAATGTAATTATTTGCCCTTTCCATTGCGAGCTGTACTTGCTCTTAATGCTTTTCTGCTGACATAACCAATTACCTGTTCTATTTCTATCATCAAGATTTGTATGCTACAGCCACATGGCTAGAAATGACAAAATGCTAGGTTTCTAACTTTTCTTTCATTTGCCTTTACTACGATTTATTTTTAAATGTGAAAATATTTGCTACGACCTTTAATGCTTTACTTATAAAACGTAAAAGTAGTTTCCCCAGTAGGCAACAACAGAAATGGACCAGCAGCACAGTAACTAAAAGGTACCCTTCTTCTCCTCCATGACTGTTGTTTGTTAGGATTTCTTGTTGCGAGTGATGCCTTCAATGTCGCATGTCTTTTTTTACACAGTACATTTGTAAAGGAAATACCTTTTGGTACATACATACACCGCAGCCGTGTAAAAGCCGCAAGTGCCCACATTGAAACCCACGTTGAAACACGAGATATTTACAAAGACAGTGCAAAGACTTTAATGCTACCGCGGCACTAGCACTAAGGCTAACAGGGCCAGTTAAAATGAAACTTACCGTTACATATCACTGTGACATGCCAGTAACACAGCAGCAACACGCTAGCACAGTGCTAACGCTAGCGCAGCACTAGCTAACAGGGCCGGTAAAAGTAAAAAAAAAATGTAACTGTCTTTGACTTTGCTTTACTACAATTTATTTTAAAATGTGAAAATACTTGCTACGACCTTTAATAATTTACTTATAAAACGCAAAAGTAATTTCCCCCGAAGGAAACAAAAGAAATTGACCAGCAGCACAGTAAGTAAAAGGTACCCTTGTTCTCCTCCATTCGTGTCGTTTGTTAGCATTTCTTGTTGCGAGCGATGCCTTCAATGTAGCATGTCTTTTTTTCCCCTTCCATGCAGAACATTTTGAAGAGGGAAAACAAGGTGACTACAACTAGAATTGAGCAAAACTGGTACTGATTAGTGGAGAAGTGACAGACAAGACGGTAGGGAAAAATAATTTAAAAACATTAATGGTGGCACACATGTTGGGTTTAAATGTGTTTGCGACTAGTTGTTAGTCTTCATGTGGCCTTTCGAGTGGCTGGTGACCAATTCTGGAAAGGGCCCAGAGCCAGCTAGGATAGGGTCCAGATCACCAGCTCCCCTAGTAGGGATAGGCGGTATATAAAATGGATGGCTGGATAATGGTAGTAAAAAGCCTCCTCCAAAAAAATAAATGCCTTTACACTTGGATAATTGTCTTCATCCATCCATCAATTTTCTTAGCTGCATATCCTCATCAGGGTCGCGGGGAGTGCTGGAGCCTATCCCAGCTGTCAAGGGGCAGGAGGCGGGGTACACCCTAAAATGGTTGTCTGCCAGAAAACAAACAGCCGCACTCACAATCATACCTAGGGGCAATTTAGAGCATCCAATTAATGTTGCATGTTTTTGGGATGTGGGAGTACACCGGAGTCCCTGGAGAAAACCCACGCAGGCACGGGGAAAATATGCAAACTCCAAACAGGCGGGGCCAGGACTGAATCCAGGACCTCAGAAATGTGAGGCCAACGCTTTCCAGCTGCGCCACCGTGCCACCCTAATTGTCTTCATGTTAAAGTAAAAAGTACTTTAACGAGGTTCATTGCATCCTATACGCTTGAAAAAAAAAAGAGAGAGAACCCCTCTGTTTATTTAACGCAGTAAAGCAGTACTTGCTTGCTGTTTACTTGCAGGGATGAAACTTAACATTGTCTTCTTATCTGCTCTGGTCTGAATGTCTGGAATGGCAAAGTGTTAGAAATTAACTTAATGGCTCGCCACAATTGTAAAAGCGCCAATTGTTTGTGTACTCTGTCTGCGTTTGGAAACAATGAAGTGCAGCATCAACAACCCCCCGTTCCCCCAACCCCCCACCCCCCTTATTGCAGGTTGTTAAACTCATGCAACGCTGTGACTGAGCTCCCCGCCACAAGTCCCCAATTAGGGTTCTGCCCACAATGTCATAAAACACTTAGTGGATTCATTCAGCGGCTGTTAGATTTAACACTATTAAGAGTTCATTAGCTGCTGCATTCACGAGTGCTGCTGCCGTGGAAAGTTCATTAGCAAAGCGCTTTTAAACGGGCTCCCTTTCACTCGGATGAGTTACGTACCCTTTGGCGATCAGCTGTAAAAGCGCAACGGTAATTTTCTTTTCTTTTATTCGCAGCCATTTCTGCTCTTAACATTTGATGTCCAATTAACACGGACGGGTAGTTTTAACTTTAAGATCGAATCTTACTGTGATTGGCGGGCGACCGGGTCAGAGCCCACCCCGCCTCTTGCCCGGAGATGGCTGGGGCAGGCTCCGGCATGGATAAGCGCTACAGAAAATGAAAAGCACAGTTTTTTTTTACTGCATGAAGGCCTCTGTTTTGCTTGTTACCTTGACACTTCAACAACAAATCTTCTTCAAGGAGACGTACACTGCAACGGATTTCTTTTACTACAATTTAACAGTCCCCAGGTGTATAAATAACACAGTTAAGCATAAGGCGAGAGATTATTATTTAATTATACGTTGTTGTGCCAGGGTGGAGTTCTCTCCTCAGGCGAAACAGTGAACTCTCAAGTATTCGCTGTTCAGTTAACAAATTCACGTCTGCGTATTTTTCTGCGGAATTATCCCCAGCTATTTGCAGAAAAACTCACGTATTGGTCGTTTTCGTGCTCCTTCTGTACCCCTAATCACCACGTAGTAGGAATGCAGTACTTGGTGTGGAGAAGGGTAATTGAAGCGATACATCTCGAGGGGATAAGTTTAGCCTGGCTCGATAGTGGAATTTATAGTCTTCGCCACATGTGCGTATTTATTTTTAAGGACAGTATTTTGAGATGAGTGTTAAATAAAATTGAAGTGCTTTGGGATCTGAGTTTGTGGTATATTTGCAGATTAAACCACTAACATGGGCAATTTTTAGGAGTCATCAAAGACGTGCATTACAGGGAGTCCTCGGTCTACAACTGAGATCCGATCCTCCAGTAGAGACTTAACTCAAATTTTGACTTAAGTCGGATTCCGCCATTAAAGTCAGAATTTACATCAAAATACCAACAAATAATAAACAAGATGACGTACTTAGCATTACTGCTGAGAGGTGGATGAAGAAGAAGAAGGGGAGGCTGTGCTTAGCTACTGAGAAGGAACCTGTTCCTCAATCCTCTCCATCTCGATAAGTACCAAAGAACCTTGTTTTGTGTTCATTGTATCCAACATAGAAACGGAAGCCTTCACACGTGCTAAAATACGGGCTTTGTCTTTAGTAATTGTTACCACGGTCAACTGACTTAAGCTTTGGTGGTGTTGGTGTCTCTCCTTTCTCCAATCTTTTTAGGATCTTGAGCTTCTTTTCCATGGTAATGGATTTTCTTTTGGTTGCAGAAGCATTGCTAAAAGACACAGCTTTCTTCTTTGTGGCGATAATGTCTCAAAAGGAGGGCAAAAAATGTGAAGATACTCCCAGCGCGCAAACACGGACAAGCACTAGCCAGACAAAATGGCGGACGGGGGACAGGTGTTGTAAAGTTGAAACGTCTTCGGTTGAGACCCCGAGGACTGTCTGTATTTGTTTTGGTGGCAGGGCTCAGTCTTTATCCTATTTGAAGTGAGAAGTGTGTATTAAAGGAGACATATTGTGTCAATTTCCACGTGGTAAAAGTTTCCAGGTGTTTTAGGGCTCGCTCTACTTTTTTACTCTTCCTTAAGACAACAATACAGTGTAAAAAAAAAAAAAAAAACATGACACAGGCGTTAGATTAGATCCCTTCATGTTGTATTCTTTTTGTCCCCCCCCCCCAAAAAAAAAAAAATTGCAGTTGTATGTAACCTGGAATTCTCTCTTTCCTGACTGTGCCACCTTTGTTCACCGCTTATCGGCTTACTGGAGCAACCAGAGGAGACTGGTTTCAGCCACTTAGTCACGATCTCATTTTTACGCTTAATTTACACTCAATTACGCGCTCCTTGCCTCCAGGCGACACATTTTCTCACGAACGTGAAGATCCTTATACCGTGTGATGTAACAACACCAGCGGCGTCACATCGAAGGCCGAAAACGATCGGTTCCGGGCCCCCTTTAATATAGTTTAAAATAGTGGTAAGGGAATTATTGTGTTCCAGGTTCAAGCTGTACTGTATAAACCATTTTTTATGGCGCATATTGCATAAACAAACAACCATTCGCACACACATTCACACCTATGGACATTTTACCCAGTTTCCCCTTTATCCCTCCAATGAACAAACATTAACTGTCATATCGTGAATATTACCTGATCTAAACTAATGTGTCATATAGACACACAGCTGTTTGCCTTTGCAAGAGGGGTCGAGGGGTCCCGAAAGGGTGAAGGTTGGGGTTATGTTTGGAAAGACCCTCCAACTCCTCCGCAAACAAGAGCAGGAGATCAAACAGCGCTGGGGTGATGTGTTGCAACCAGGCTCGGGGTTGGGGGACGTGGGGGCAGGGCTGGTGTGCACAGATAATAGTCCCCCACCCACTCCCCAACCACCCTATCCCCCCTCCTCCTCCACACTTCTTTTTCTCTGGTGTTTTAGCTCCAGATTAGCATTGTTTGCCAGCACTTAAGAGCCAACCCCTGCGCCACTGCGTTATTCTTCGGACACGTTTACCATCTGACCCCTCTCCGGTCACATGCCGGATCTTTCTCTTGCTCCATAATCCTCTCAGTCGTGTGACGATGTGTCAGCTGAGTCCCTTAAGAGCTGGTGAATGGAGTACCAGAGTATTTTTACATAGTTTTCATTCTGAGAAGAAGGAAAAATTGTCTTTAATGTCGCATGCTGTTAGGAGCTAGTGAGCATTGAATCGACTTTTATGCTCTCAAAACATCTTCCCAAAGCACTGCTAACTATACATCAATACATTTACAATTATATCAAATATATTTTTAAAAAATGTACCTTGGGTGTGTGTGATTTTTCATATTAGGCAGACGCCAGAAGATGGTGTTTTTTAGATTTTGATGATCCGCTGAGAATCGCTCTTGTGCTCCATTCTTCACATTCCTCCACGTCCATTCCTCCCCCATTTTTTCCAGCATTAAAACAATAATAATATAATGGCAATTAAATCATCAACCTCAGTTGACTTTACCTCCTTTAAATTTTTTCTTACTTTGATTTTGAGTCATAATCCTCTGCGGTTGAAGAAAAATAACAGTCTTAAGTAAGTTGTTTTGTGGTGCATTGGACTTTGTTGGTAATCTGCAGAGAATTATGGCGCGTCGGTGGTTTTCTGTCTCGAAGCAGGGTGGAAAACCGACAGTAACGTCAACATCATCGCGTCCGATGCAGCCTGCCTTGCCTTTTTAAAAACAAATCAAACTGTAATCATAAACATTTGTTTGAGCCTGGTTATATTTTTCATAAAACTGTCCGTCAAAGGCCCCCCTGATTTTAAACAATGACAGAATTTTGACACTCCACTTAACTCCAAGCCATAATACTTTTCTTCTCATTTTCTAGGTGTTTATGATGAGCCTGGTAAATAAATGACATTCATGTAGTCTGGTTTGTCCGTCATAAACAAATGAATACCATTTAGATATTATGACAAGTACGACAAATTACGCCAATGGAGACTTGACTCTAAGGTTGTATGCATCACGCACGAATGGGCAAGAGGTGCACCTACAAAGCTTCGACAATTCGTGTCCTTCGTTCCCAAAGCTGTATAGACTGTTTTCGACCCCGTGACTACATCCGGGGCATCTGGCCACGTTGGATGGGTTCACTCTACTGACGCGCCGTTCACTCTTTGGCTTTTGCATACAGACCTGAGTTACACAAATGTTCTGAAGAAGCGCTTATACCAGGGAACAACGAAAGAATTACAAAGGTCTGGAGGCCTACAACCAATTGATCAATGGCTGGCTTCGTCATGCGGCGGTATCCATTGTAAGCAACCTGTGTCTCCACACTGCTAAGGTTAGCGTACCGCACAATGCAATTTAAATATGTACTGCGTGATTACAGTCAGAGTTGTGTTAAATTACGTCGATTATGCCAACGAAAGAGGTGTAGATGATTATTTTCGTTTTTGTTACCGAGAAGGAGAGAGAGAGGTTCAACCGGGACGAGTCCCAAGTGGAGCCCGCACCTTTTTCTCCACTTCCACGGCTACATTTTTAACTCAACTCAACTCAGTACGGTAACTCATTTTTGCAAACTTATTATAATGAAACCGAAAATACAGATTTCGAAGACATGCCTTGCATTCACACACGAGTATCGTGCTTGGAGGCTAGATCGGGTCTGGTAATACGAGGCAGCCACAGTTGTCACCGTTTGATTGCTAACTGCTCCGTTTTCTCGCACTGGTTCTTGATCACAGCTGCCAGCCGAAAGAAAGACGTTTTACCATGGCCTCTTTCGTTTGAGGAACCGATAACATAGCAGTGCGGCCCCATTTGTATGCCTTTCAGAAATGATTTTTGCTTAGTTACGGTGTCTTTACGCGAATTCACCAAACCAAGATGGCGCCCGTGTTCTTAATCGGAAGGTGTGTGACGTCAGTCGAAAACTGAAAAGAAAAGGTGATATAACACAGTGGTAAACATGACCGTGTGAAAGCCTTTTTTCACAAGGACAGACTGTATATGAACTCTGATGTGTTTAATACAAACAATACACACCATTAAGATCTTGTTCAAATGGAAGACTCGAGTCGTTCACGTTCTACCAAAAGCCGAATTGATTTTCATAGTCTTCTTCTTTTCTCACCCTGCATTACCCGATATACACATGGCTCTTATACTTCAGGGGGTCGGGGGGGGGGGGGGGTTGTGATACCCTTAAGGCTATTAGTTCAAATGTCATTTGGCCTGGGTATTTTTTTGTTGGTATGTAGGCCACTCGAGAGGACCGTAAACAACTGTGCTATCTGGAGCTGCTTGTTAATTAGTTCATAGCGCCTCTTACAGGGAATTACAGTTTACTACAGCTTGGACTTTTGTGGAGTACAATAACAGCAGATTTTGGCTAAACTGAGTACAAATACAGTATAGGAAAAAAATAAGTCTCTTTAACTGTGGACTCGGTGAGGACATTTGCATCGTGCATTTTATTTGAATGCTGCAAGCGAAATCATGACAGGCCTGTCATATCTCAGGGAAACTGTATCCCAAGGGAGGGGGGGTGTTGGTTACGCATTTACTGCCCAATAGCTAGATTGGAATATTTGATTGACATGCTCTTAGGCCATTGCTGACACTTTGCAGAGAGAGAGAGTGAGAGAGAGTGAGTGAGTGAGTGAGTGAGAGAGAGAGAGAGAGAGAGAGAGAGAGAGAGAGAGAGAGAGAGAGAGAGAGAGAGGAGAGAGAGAGAGAGAGAGAGAGAGGAGAGAGAGAGAGAGAGAAGAGAGAGAGAGAGAGAGAGAGAGTGGACACAGTGGAATACAGTAGTTGATATTCCAAGTTAAAGGGGACGACAGTGACTAGTGGTGGTGTGTGCAGCCATGTCTGACTGCGAGGGCCTTCCATTGGGTAAGTCAGCACACAGTCTTCGTGCAATAGTGTGACTCGGCGTGCTCACTCATCTTTTTGGACTTCTGCAAGTGTGTTTTCAGTTATTGTGAATGTGTGTTTGAAGAGGGGGAAAGGGAGGGAGGAGCTCCACTCTTGGGCCCATTCTGTTCTGGGACAGAAAGGATTCGGCGGGTTTGGTTTGGGGCCTTATATGGACACTTGGGAGGCGTTTCCGCAATGGAGATGAACTTTCCGTTTATCTACAGATGTTCATTACACGGTGTCAGTCTCACTACACCGTGAGGGAGATTTACTCGTATGACTTGGCTGCTCCGAGGCGAGCCGCTCGTGAGAGAAGTGAGAAAAGATGACTTGCACTCGCAGGTGACTGCTTGTGGGTCTCAGCTGACCACGACTGAAGGTTAAATCCCAGCAAAGAGCAGCCAAATTGAAATGGAGCGCTAAATCTCCTTCTGCCCTGGCTGACAGATTAACAGCAGCAATCATTAGGGAATATAAACTTTCCCTTTTGGCTTATTGTTTCTCTCAGCCAAGTCCATTTATGGTCCGTTTTCTACCCCACTTCATACTCTTAGCATCCCTTTTTGGAATCTATCTATCTATCTATCTATCTATCTATCTATCTATCTATCTATCTATCTATCTATCTATCTATCTATCTATCTATCTATCTATATCTATCTATCTATCTATCTATCTATCTATCTATCTATCTATCTATCTATCTATCTATCTATCTATCTATCTATCTATCCATCTATCGATAAAAAATCATTTCATTATAAACATTATACTGTATATGATCCAAATCATCATCATCATCATCATCATCAGCCAGTATTTGAAAGGGCTCAGTTTGTTCCATCGTATGATTGTAAATGTTGTTCGCAAGATCTTGTAATTCAGGAGGTACGGTTTCAGGATGAAGACCATTTTCCTTCTTTTGGTTTTCCATTATAAGCGCCACGAATATAAAACATACAAAAGAAAATGCTATACCGTGCGAATAAAATGTCAAATATAGAAAAGGTTCACATGCATACTGTATACAGTAAGTTGATTGTCATTATTATTATTATTATTATTGCTTTACCATACAGATACTAAGCTTTCATGCAGAGGTGATTCAATACATTGATTCCTTCAGACATTGTCGGGGAAGGTATTTCTGAAAAATGAAACAGAAAAATAAATGGAGAAAAAATTAAAGATAAAAAAGTGCAAGTCATCTCACATAACACCATCCCATCACGTGAAAAGAGACGGGTCGAATCGATGAAATAAATAAATAAATCAATCAAAGAAATTACATTTAAAAAATGTGCGATTCACCTGACTGACCACCAGATAGAAGCCTTGTATCATGAAAAGACAGTAGGGTCAGAAACCAGTTTCAATTTTTTTAAAAACTGAATAAAATAAAAAGCATGATCTCGCATTGATTACGCCGGATGTTACGTCATTTAGAGTTTCCCTGGCACGTGCCCTGGAGCGGCCACGTGATTGCGTCATGGGCAAGCTGTACTTTTGACTAGAAATCTATATTCTATCTCTCTCTTGTTGTATTAATCTTTATCACAACAGTAAGATGATGGTAAAGCTGTCAAATTGAGCTTGAAATTGCTTGGAAAGTAAAACTAAATAAAGTGGAATATAAAAGATTTTGTAAAATCACAACAATGACAACAACAATATTAATTATATCTACAGTACAGTTATACAGACGATGCCATAGACAGTGCAGGCTGCCTATTTTGTAATTGGAGTTTCAGCAGCAGTTCACCAGTTTTCCTGCAGGTGGCAGTGTGAGCCCGGTTTATTTGTGATCGTGCTGTGAGAGGAAGGTTTCTTCAAGCGCGGGACTTTCACGAAAAGGGAATTGGACTCTGGAGTGGGAGTGCGTGGATGTTTAAAAGCTGTCACAAATACTTGAAAATGACAAGAAAGAGTGGCTGCACGTGACTGGAATACAAAAAAAGGTAAGGAAATATAGTTCGATGGGGAAAAAAGTCGGTTTTGCCCGAGGTTGTTACACGTGAAGCGTTTTGACGAGCGGGCGGATTGAACATTTCATGTTCCTCTTAGGTGGTTTATGTCTTCTGAATTTGAAATACCACAGAGAAGAGTGTTTTTCACAACCTCGCCAAATTTGAGCGAAAGTTATTGAAATTGAAATGGCTATTGCTATCAAAGCTATCAAAAATAGCTTGGATGCTCTTTGCATGATTTACTGTACAGTTTTGCACCCTTCCAGCTTCTTCCTTTTCCCCTTCTCCCCGCAAAATGGTTTATTGTGTGGCTGTAGGCTGCTCCACTCATCTCAGATAAATTGTGCGGAATATGTTTGCAACCTTTACCCAAAAGCCAGAGAGACTGGACCTGTGGGAGGTAAACCCTACATCGTACAGTAAATTTGTTTGTATTTTTTCCGCACTCTGTGTACACCCACAGCCTATGGATAGGTTTCCAATTACGCCATCTTGTGTGTCATAGAGGTCAGAGAACACAGGTGATGGGTGAAGCGTGAACGTTTTTTTTTTCTAGCGTTAATTTATCTGATTGGGCAAAGGATGGTGACGTCATTGGAAACCTCTCCATAGCAAGGCGTTCTAAAGCCGCCACGGCAACACATACCCCCAGTTTCACCGCTTGATGTCGTCCCTTTTCCCCCTTCCCTGAGTGTGCACGCGCTCACAAACAACATCCAGGCACTCTAATGTGGCCGAAGGGAAGATACAATACGTCACCGAGTTGTAGACGTAGCAACCTCACTGCACTTCCCAATTTCGCCACATAACCGCTGATGAAACAAAGATGCTCAAAGTCTTACATATTGGGGGAGGGGGGACAAACAAAGTCTGGAAAACTGAAAGAGTGAATAATTGAATGCTATAAATCCACAATTAAGTACTACATAGTTTTGTCTTTGCACATGGTTTTAGCGATCTTCAAATGTGTTATGCAATTTGTAACAAAACTCTTCACTTTACAGGGTCTTTCAAAGCAAAGTTATGATCCAAAATTAACATTGTATTTATATTGTCTTTCTGGCTAATGTTTTTTAAAAAATGTAGAATACTTACTTTCATTTTAGATATACATAAAATAAATGACTAGTCGAATCAATGTCGATATCTTTGCAGCGTCATTTCACCCATCAATTTTGCCCCTATGGTTGTGTATGGGTTTATTCAGTAAAAATATCAACAATTCGGTTGCAGGTATCTGCTTGTGAATTACAGATATCTGTACCTCAAGTTTGACATATCTAATACAGCCTTTTGATGAGTCACAATTCCAGTCATGCATATCTGCAATGTGATTTCGCCAAACTAAAACTTCATTCAAGATGTTTTGAAAGGCACATGCAGATAACTTGAATTGGAGGGAATTAAATATATCTTGAACGGGAGTAAATTTAAATGGTACAGAGTATGTAAATTATAAGGCTGCACAGTGGAAAACCTGGAAAGCATTGGCCTCAGAGTTCTGAGGTTCCTGGTTTAATCCCGGACCTGCCTGTGTGAAGTTTGCATGTTCTCCCTGTGCCTGCATGGGTTTTCTTCAGGCACTCTGGTTTCCTCCCACATCCCAAAAACAGGCAATATTAATTGGACACTCTAAGTTGCCCCTAGGTGTGAGTGTGAGTGCGGCTGTTTGTGTACCCCGCCTCCTGGCCGTTGACAGCTGAGATAGGCTCCAGCACTCCCCGTGACCCTTGTGAGGATAAGCGGTAAAGAAAATGAATGGATGGATGAAAATTGTAGAAGTCCAGCAGTAACTGAGCGTGCCTTCTTGTGTCACAAGCCAAGGACCTTCGGTGACGCCACAAGTGTTCCTCCTGCCAAGTAAATGAAATGTGTGTACACTGCAGTGAAGGAGATGAATGGTTTCCACGGTAGTTTATTTTGGGCTTTATTGATTTAAGGCTTGACTTGCGCTGACTTTGAAAGGATCAAGAGGAGGAGAAACAGAGGAGGTTGCATGAAATCAAACAAAGGCTGACTATATATACGCCACAAAATGAATGGAAAGCAATAGTGCTGTATGAGGACAAGTCTGTTTCGGCTTTTGCAGAGGGGAGGGGGGGGGGCGAAGGTTGTTCAGGAAATAAGGGGGGAGGGTGAACATGGACGATTCAACAGCCAAGTCAGATGTGATTAATGTCACTGCTTGAGAGAACAGTCTTGTACATTCCATGATGCAATATACTGTGTGTATAGTCTAGAATTTTTTGCATAGACGTGATGGAGAATTTAAGATTTTGGTGTTTTTAGAGATAGAATTTATTGTGAGGAAAAAATGGACGCTTGCAGTATGTATCACAAAAAAGGTTGGGACTGTTATCAGGATGTAACTAAATGAGTGTTTTTTGACTATCATATTCCGGCACATGGTTTCATGTTCTCTTGCTTTCTTTCTGGCTGGATGGTATGGTCTGAAAAATAAAATCAGACTTTTTTTTTTCAAATTAAAAATCAGATTTTTGCTTTTAATTGAGTCTCCTACCCCTTTGCCTCTTACAAACGAGGTCCGCTGTGTACGTGCCGTTAGTGGAAGGAGTGATCGTCAGCTGGGATGTGCTTTGAACTATAGATGCAGCTTGAAAAAAATCACCCTGCCCTAAACCAAACGTTAGCATATGATCAAACAATTTTCTCTTTGTTCAATTTTTATGGATCACATTGGTTGGAGTCATTAATGGTGTAAACCTGCCCAATAACGAGGACAACACACAGATGGTGGACGGATCATCCAGAGGATTGACCTTGTTCCCTCCTTCGTTCTGGATTTGGTCGTGTTTAATCCCAGACTATTGGTAGACTGACTGATCATCGTTGGAATTTAAACAATGTTAACGTTTTTTTTTTTCTTTAGAAAGAAAATAAATGCACAATCTGCCGAGTTTGATTGTGGCCCTCAATACCTTCCTGGCTGAAACCACAATAAGTAATTGATTCTCATTCCTATCCACACGCATTTTATTTGTTTGCGTCACCCATTAGATCCAAAATTCAGGTTCTAACCTCATAACTTGGCTCACATCTTGTAAAAACCCGTAAATTGGGACAACCATACCTGTCCACAACAGTCTGTGACTTGCACAGTGAGATTTGCTTTCAAAATGAGTCTTTGGTGTGAAACTTGGGCATTTTAGAAACCTCTTGTGTACACCGAACTACAGAAGCTGGCAAATTTGCAGTGTGACTTCATCATCCAACTCCATATTGGTACCTTTTTATACACGACAGTGAACCAGAAATAAGACAGCGTTGAGGGTCAGTGTGAAAAGTCCAATTGCTTTAAACAGTAAAGTAAGTTTCTTTCGGATTGTCCCTTATGGGGTCACCACAGCATATCATCTGAACCCAGCGTATCATCTCAGATAAACGCACATATATGTTTGGCACAACTTTTACACCGGATGGCCTGACGCAACCCTTCTCAGGGAGTGGAGGCCCCAGTGGGATACAAACCCACAACCCCTGGTTTACCAAACCAGTGCTCTAACCACTGAGCTACAGGGCCTCACCTTAAACAGTAACAGTATTTCTATTAATTGATTAATGACACCTCCCATCGCACCTCAGCTCAAGCTACAGGACAGGACAAGCGTCAAGCATCTCACCTCTGTCCTGGGATACCCTCACATACCAACCTCTGATACAGCTCTTCTACTACCTCTGAAAGTGGATTATTAGGATGTGAACCTCCGTATTCCATGTTATTGGCATTTAGGGCCGCTACAATTAATTGAATGACTATGATATTCAATTACAAAAAAAGGTTTCAGCTAATTCTCTGCCTTGACGTTTCCAAGGATAGACACATTGTACCTACGGTTTCTCTCAAAAGGGCCTTTATGGCTGTGAGATGCTAAAAATCTTTAACTGCCACATCATATTTACACATGAAATTTATGAACTAGGTTTCGAATCAGAAATCAAGAGTAATGGGCTTTTCCAGCTATTGTTGTTTGACAACACAAAAATGCTTGTAATATCTCAACGTTATCATTTATGATATGACAATTTGAGATTTTGGTACGGATTTGAACAGAAAATCATGGCGGTTGATACACATGATTTGCCTCTGTGGGCCACATAAAATCATGCGGCGGGCCGGATCTGGCCCCCGGGCCTTGAGTTTGACACCTGCGACTTAAATGAATTAATGGTCAGAAAACAAAAACGTAATCTCCACATTCAATCACGATGTCCTGTTGGCTGTAGTTCCAGCGGAATCACAACATGCAGACTAACAGATTAGATAGTTACCAGCCAGACAGCTCTGCACTCTCATTCGCTGACAGCCATCACTTAAAGGTGCGAGGCCCCGCCTTTCGGAACCAGACACTCTCAAGTTGCAGATACGACGGTGGAATGTGAGGATGGTGACCCCAAGTGGACAAATGAATACCTGCACCACACATACATGAAATGACAATGCAAAACAAATTGAAATCCAAGTATTCCATTAATCAATGGGTAACTGGTTGAATACTCGTATGTAAAAATTTCAATATGGCTTCAGATGTGGGGGTTTTCAGTCTGAACACTAGACTCGTCTACAATAGTCCTATAAATCATCCTCATGCTCCTTGGTTTTAGTCAGTGGAATGTCTGACTGCCAAAAGTCCACAAGTGAATTTAATTTAGTTACAATTTGATCTCAATCAAGTTTATTTGGATTATACACCAGCATTTAGCGAGATGAGATTCCTCAGCTTTTACTCACTATTTTCTTCTGTAGACACGATTCAAGGTTGAGGAGGGCAGGAATGGTTGCGATGAGTCAGGTGAAAGCAGAGAGATGTTTGATAACAAAAGAGAGTGCGCCGTTATAGCAAAGGTCTCAAATGCATCTTGTGTTCAATATAATTAAAAATGAATAGCTCCTGTTCTTATGTGTTCATTACACGTGGGTGAATCACTTGCATTATTTGTTATTAGAAGTGGTTATAATGCACGCTGTTCAATTTCAAAGTGTGTGTACCTGTGTGAGAGCGAGAGAGATGGCCAGAGGGGAAACAGTTGGGAGGGTAGACCTTTCGAGAGGTGGTCCCAGAACAGCCGCGGTCCCACCACCTGCCACCCACTGTGTTGTTAGTTTGAGTAGGGGGCCAAGCAGGGGTGGTACTGGTGGTGGTTGTGGGGGCGGGTGGAGTAGATCAGATGTTTATCCTGATCCCAATTGTGCGCCCGAAAGAGATTTACACTAATCTTAGCCCCTTTAGACAAAACACCTACATGGCTTGCACAACAAAACCCAACTGCATATTTTTACAGTTTTATTTTGATCTGTCAAGAAGAGCAATTGCATTTAATTCATGAACATCAAGGCAAATACTTCATCTTATTGACGTTTCGAGACTAACAAGCACATTTTTTTCACAGAAATAACCTATTCCTTGATTTTTGTAGAGGCTACGTTGGTCTGTTGTGCACGAATGTTGAAACGGTCAAGGTTTAATCCTGTTGTGCTTCACGCAGCGTCTCAAATGTAACACTCAACCTGAATTCTCAAAACCAAATGCAACTGCTCACAAAGGATACCTTGTTTCCCCCTCTTAATCCCCTCTGCCGCACATCTGAATAGGTCTGCTGCTGCACGTCTGGATGACATTGTGTAATAACCTACCGATTAAACAGCTTTAGGACCACTTGTATAATGTAATGGTATGAAATACAAAGGTCTTACTTATTCTTGATTAAAAAATTAATGAAAACCTTTGGCGGGGTGTTCATTTCACAATGTTTATTGTTGCAGGTACAGTTTAATTACCGTTATACTGACTCCTTTGGCAAATGTTAAAATTCTTGTACTCCCGTATGAGGCAACAAAATATTGCCATACTGCAGTTAGTCACCGCTGCAAACTACAAGTACATGGTCCAGTCGGGATATGTGTGTGAGTTCAAATGAGATGTGGGTCCACGAAAACATAGATTCTCTAAGAGCTCTTTGATTGCGTCAACTAATTCTGGCCATCTGTGTGTTGGGCATTGATAATTGATTACGTACACCTATGATTGTTTGAAGATAATGGGTCATGAGCAGGACTTGACCACTGCCAAGAGGGGCGTGGCCATGCTACTGCTCTGGCCGGTGACACCTGTCACCGCTCACAGCTGTTTCACACTGAGACTGTAATTAGACAGGCATTTAAGTTGGAGTTTTTGTCACTGGCATTTGCCAGTTCATTGCCTTGCGTTTGTGAGTTGCATTCACTTCCTGTGAAACTCTCCCCTTCTACGCGGAAGCTAGTCTCAGCGATTCTGTGCCCTTTTGTCTGATCCTGTCCTGTTGAGTTGTAAGTTTGCCCCATATTCATCAGACCTTGCTGCATTTCTTTTGGATCCCGCCTAGCCTTACGTTTCTGGACCTCTGCCTTGTCGGACTGCTACACTGTGTATGACCCAGGTTCCGTAATAAACCACAGTGAACATTATAACTCTGCCTCGAAGTCCTGCGTTTGGGTCCGCCCCCGTACCGGAGGTTCGTGACAAATGTGGGATTTTTCTTCTTTTTTTGCTGATTATAATCCACCAATAGCATATTCAACCAAGAATTGTCTTCAAATTCTGAATTGAATGGAGTTCACAAACTGTGGATTTTGTTTACTTTCAACATCTATGAGAAGTTGAGTTACTTCTATGAAGATGTCTTCTATGGCGACAGGAATTCAGAACGTTGAGAGAGAGGGAGAGAGAGAGTCTCCCATCCCATTTAATAAATCTATTTATTTGGACATTTATTTGAATAAGTATTTTCTACATAGTTGACCTAAACCAAATATGAAGTCTGGTGTGGAATACTTTCAAACCTGGAACCTTAGGTTAGCTGATTGAGGTGAAGGAATTCTGAAATTTCCATCCTAATCTGGTTGTATTTTAAGCATTTTTATGATAAGACCAGTCAGACGTTCTCTCAACCTGCAGCCTTTCTCTGATAGTAAATGTGGACAATCATTTATTTTTTGTGCAATCTTACATAGCTGAAAGTGTCACATGTGGCTTTATTAATGCTGCTTTGTGATTGATTAGACCGTGATGTTTGTCGTTGAGGGACTGATTTCTGTTTGATTAAATCAGACGATCTTCCCAGGTTAAGGGTAAATAAAGCTTGGATTAGTTCAGTAATTATAACTCATACACTTCTTTCATGTGATGTATCAGCAGCGTCCCGCAGTATATCATAGAGAAGAATATAGGCCACAGACAGATTTTTGTATATTCCAAGCCAGCCTGAATTATAAATAATGTAGGGTTCCGCTTTTATGTGCTCATACAAATGATAAGAAGCACTCAGTTCAAACCCTTTCCCCCCCTCAGAAAACTCCCTCCCTGCTCACTTTTTAATTTGCTCCTTCTCCCAACACCCTGCACCCCCCCAGTCCTCGTTCTGTATTCCTTTTCCGCGATCCCCTCCCCCTCTATCCCACTTTCTTCTTTCCCTCACTCTCGCTTTCACTCATCCTTGCCACCTCTTGTCCTTGTTTTAGGGATTCCTCAGTGTTAGTGGCGTCTGCCACAGCTGATAAGACACACAGACAGACAACAGAATGGTAATCTCGTCAAGGCCGAGCGGCGACCCCGGAAATGTAGAGCTTGAACGTTTGTTTGGCTGCTGGTGCAATGTGACGTAGCGGCTTGCTGTGCGGTCCTAGTGTGACTCTCAATCCCTTCAGCGTGGATGATGCTACGCTTATGTCGCTCATACATGCATGGGTCTATCTTATCTTTATATTTTCCCGAGCTCTGGGGTGAAAAGATCTACATCTGCTCCACATACTCGCTGTCCACATAGAAACACAATTCGTTGGCTCGCCAGCACGGTTTAGCCAATCAGAAGCCTTCCTCAGCACAGTTTGACCAATTAGAAGCCTAACTCCTCAGACGTTCTGATTTCTCCAGTCCTACAGTAGATTTACATTGTCTTTAAAGTCACCCCTCATCTGTACAGAGCCTGTGAGACAACATTAATGAATGTTTTTGATATTAAGTTATTAGTAGTCGTTTGTGTGTTAATTAAATTAAATCATCTTACCATTGTATACCACAGTTTAGAGTATATTGGCAGCTTTGTGGCTAGTGGTTAGCATGTCTGCCTCATCGTGTGCTCCTGGGTTCACACAATCTAGTTTTCTTTTCTCTGAAGTCGCTCATGGAGAAAAATGCAAAACAAGACAAAATATTTATTTTTGGAATCAGGCCTATTCCAAATGGATAGAAATCTGATACATAATGGATCTCTGCCAATGAGATCAGTGCATTGGAAAAGTGAAGATCGGCTGTAGCCAGTTAATGAGAGCTTGATATTAAAATGTGTTGGTAAAAATGTCAAAGACTGGCATCACAAAAGATATATTTCATCTCCAAAGTTAAAGTTTTCTGGAGTCTGACACACTCACAGATTTCTACAGCATGGTGTCCTGCCCTGCTGCAAGGTTTCTTCAGGAGTCCTCCGAAGCTCTGTCATTAAGGCCATCTTGACGTCATCAATTAAATAAGTACAGTAGATTACAATATAGGCATGAAAGGTCCCATATTTGGTCTATTTAGACCTCTACAGACCTCCATGGAATTTAATTTAAAAACAAAACATGTTGGTATTCTCATACAAGTGTCCAGAAAAGGCCCCTGTTACAGCTACTTCTGTTTGACCCAGTTTGGTATTCGCTTTGGCCATACCTGGTTAAGACCGCCCCCTTTTCCCCGATTTGGTTCCCTCCGTATAGACCACTCACTTGTGAGCGCACACATTTATGTTGACAGGGCTGGCTCGGGAGCTGAGAGGTGGGAGGAAGGCTTGGCTAATGACATAGATGAGCTCGAGAATGTCGAATGACCTGATTTCAGGCCTTTCGGTAGAAGAAAGTCTGGTAAAATATGGCTTGTTTCAATTGCCATTGGTTATTTGGAACTGCGGAGCAAATCAAGGCTTCATCGGCAGCTGTGACCTATATAACCTGCGCAATATTTTCTGGACGGAGATAGTTGCTTTCAGTACAATACATTTTGCTTCTTTTATGGCTTTGTTACGACCTTCTGAAGGTGAAGAGTCCCTTGTCAGTGCCTTTTTCGAACAACAGTAACGTAAAAAAGGTTCCAAAAGGCCATCTTTTCCAGGGTGTCACTCGTCCTCCCTCTAAAATCCTTACATGTAGCTTCCATTAACCTCTTCTAATCAAATTTTGCCCTCTTTCCCTTCCTCTCATTTGCGCTAACTTGGTTTGAACCGCCAAGCAGAGGAGGACGAGCCATCCCGTAAGCCCCGCCCCCTGAGCTCTGACGAGGCTGTGCTGTGTGACAGAGGGAAAGGCTGGGCTCTCCCTAGCATTATCTAAACACACGCATAAGCACGCAGCTACGCAGCAAACGCCTCTACCCACTCAAACGCTCCTAAAGCTGTTTTTCTGCTGGAGATCAGCGAGAGCCAACAGCTGTTGAGGACAGACGAAAGGAACAGAGTGGAAGAGGAGGAGGTGGAGGAAGAACAACATCTTTAAGTTCTGCCAGTCTAGTTCAGGCAGTTTTCAGGGTGAGAGCCTTCTTTGGAATATTTTTTTATTTTTATTATTATTCTTTGACATAAGGTGGAGAAACAAGAAGAAGAAGAAGAAGAAGGGGGAACTGGAGTTCACACAAGTGAATGGGTTGCCATGGTTACTCACCCAGGGAGCCTGACCCGTGCAGAGTGAATGGAGGGAGCGCCAAGTGAAACGATAAACTAAGCAAAGGGAGTCACAGGAGAAAAAGAGGTTGAGACAAGAGGCGGTGGATCGTGGAGGAAGTGGAGCAGAGTCTGAGAATGGAGGACGGCTTTTCCAGCTACAGCAGCTTGTATGACACCTCGTCGCTGCTGCAGTTCTGCAATGGTAAACATTCTTCCACTTTCCACAGTGTTCCTCTGGGTTTAACATGTCATAGCAGGGATGAGCTTCATTTACCGTCCTGAGAGGATTAAAAAAAAAAAACATTCTAAAGGAAATTTTATGTAGGGCCGCGTTCATGTCAAATCCGAGCTAAGCAGTAATCAAAAAAGTGCGTGTTGGGTAGTAATGATGTGTCCACTGGGTGGAGGTTGCTTGGTGGTAGCCGGTGACTCAGGGAAGAGGGTTAGCAGCATGACGCATCAATATGACATCATTTTGAAAAAGATTTTTTTTTTTTCCGAGAAACCTGCAACTTGTGAAAAGTTGAGTTCCAACTATGGGTGACTGCCTGAGAATATTAAAGATGACAGAAGCAGTCATGGATGTACTGGAGTGTGGTTGCCGCACTTGGACAATGGGGATTATCCCCAACAAATGGGTACTGTTGTAGCAGATGGATTTAAATCTGCTGTTGTTTTGATGACTCATTCGTCACTTACATCTTCATTCTTTTCATGTGGAATCTTCAGTTGTCTCCTTTATTGTGGCTAATTTTATGTTAGCTAATTAGTCACCCCTCCTACGACATCAAAATGCAAGTTATGGATGGTGTTACAGATGCACAACATTGGTGTGAGTAGGATGAGTTCTGGTTTATTGGCAAACCCAGTTGATATTGCTAGATGATGAAACTAAAGTGTTTACTACACAGTATTAAGCACCACCAGTGAGGGGATGAGGGTTTAATCCTGTCAATGTGCGCAAGTCATGAACGAGCAATCTTCATCTTAAATCCAACTTTTACTCGTAGTAACTAGCAGAGGTGGACAGTCAGAGCCAGCTGGCCCAACTTTTTGTAAAGGCATAGAAAGAGATGGGAAGATACCCTGGCTGCCCATCACGTTCGAACACTGTCCTCAACAATTAATGAGACCCAGGTCCTCATTCAAGACCAAAACACAAGAACACTTCTTTTGAAAGACATTTTGATAGTCATAGTGCCTCATTGTAGCATGTGGGTCTGTACTTGGACATGGACGTGACTGACCGTGGTTGGATGCTATAGTCCAAGCATCTCAGACATTTGATAAAGTTTGTCCTCTCCTCATTTAGTTACGTCATGAGCAATGTAAGAACATTTTCAAGTACCAAATTTTAAATGTGTTGATTTGAGCAGAAAACCTGATATACGTTCATGGTAATGCAGAATAGTTTTGCTGTTGAGATTCAAGTAAATGACTGCGTAAACTTTACTGGAGTAGGCAGGAATTACTTCTATTTTGTAGCAATATAATTGGCTTAGAGGCTCAGTGGTTTGGTGACAGGTGAAAAGGTTACGGTGCCAAGGTTAGTACAGTAAGTTGTCTAAGGGGTTTTGGACATTTTTATGCAAGTGCCTGCTTCGTAATGTTTGTTGATGGTGACTTTTTTTTTTCGTTCCATGATGAAGAATACCATCTTACCATCCTTGAGATGAGCTACGATATTTCGATATCCTTTTCTGTAATATGGTGTTTTATAATGACACGCTTAATCTACTAGATGCATGAATATAGGCTGTTCAGGTACTGCTGTAAAGTAACTGCTTTAATTGTCCAACTTTCATTCTCATTTATACAATGCAAGAAGAAAAAGACACTCTCCTTTTCCAACTTTACTACAAAAGGGGAGTTCCTCCTTATTTGTTATTCTGGCTTCTTAATGTATTGCAGGTCTGTTTGAGTAAGCCTGTGTGTCAGTGTTGGCCTCCAGGCCAGAGTGACATCAGAGCGCCAGTTGGACCCGACCAAAATGCAATGATGTCATCCAATCCCTTCTCTGCAGCTCCATGTGTTGTGGAGCATCCAACCACGCTAATGTTGAGAGACTAGGTCAGCTAAACTGCAGGAACACATGCACGCTGCACGTTTTGTCCTCAGGAGGTCGGAGCTCGCTTCTGCCAAGGGAAAATTAGCCTCATTACACACTCAGGCACATAACACTGATTTCATCTCAAGGGCTATGTTAGTCATTTAGCAATTTTTCTTTCTGGGTTTTATGTTCGGCCTGAGAAGAGTTCTTCTTGCACTCTCTTTTGTATGTTAATAAGATTGTGATTTCAGTGGCTGTTGTATGAAATTGACAAATGTTCGCCGATACTGTGTTTTAGTTTCTGAATAGTATCGTTCACTAGTTTCCAAATAAAGTACAATCCTCCTTTAAAGATTAATTATAAAGGTGGCATGCATTAAAAAAAGATTCCCATAATCATTGTACTTGGATCAGGTTTGCAAAATAATTTGGGTTGAAAATACCCAGAAGGCCTTTTTTCGAGCTTTTTTTCGTTGATCTTTTACGCCTGGCAGTTGAGAAAGTCGGATTGCTCATGTATATTTGATATGTAAATAAGCTTATTGGATTGCTATTATTCTAAATATAAATATGGAAAGCAGCTTTGCTCTTACTGGTCCTTGGTGATATCCTGGGAGCGCAGCGCCCATTTGTGGTGTAACACAGCCAAGCTTCCACTTTACATAAAAGAACATTGTTTTAAAGCAGCATATAGTGGTGCCTTGAGATATCGCTCATTAACAATTTTTGGGAGATATGAGCCGTTGATCCAACTATTTATTTAGTTTTCCTTTGCTTTGACTTCTGTGCACAATCATGAGATACACACATTTTTGGGGGTTTAGGTACCTCAACTCTCCTCACAAGTGACAGTTTTGGAAGATATGGTTAATAAATATTCTTCAAAAAAGACACATCAAGCTGTTGGCACACTCAACTGAAGGTTACTCTCAAGCTAAACAAACGAGAGAGAATTAGTGTATTGAAAGCAACCACAAAGCCTCAGCTACCTGATTGCTAACATTCAATGGGAAACACCATAACCAGTTGGGCTAACAATTAGCGTCGATGTGCCAGCATTGTCACTTTTTAACCAACGGTTGGATGAACACAAACAGTGCTGCAACACATGTAGACAGACCATATAGCAATACTCAGAGGCATATATCTGCGAAGAACGAGAGAGGAACTGAGCGCCCAGTACATTACAGCTGTATGTCTGTCTTATGCTACCAACTGTGTGGCCATTGTGTGCACATCAGAATGAGTAGATCGACTATTTTTTTGAATAAGTTTAAGCAGTGTTTTTTGTCTCATTTAAAGACATGTTACATTTTTTTCTGGGGGGATCAAAATGTGTTTCCATTCATCTAACTGTGGAAAGATAATTTGAGATTGAAGTGTTTTGCATTGCAAGTGTGATAAAGGAATAAATTAAATCGATATCATCGGGCGCCGCTGCATTTGGTGCGTTCTCATCCTAGCAGTACAATTTCCCATTGAAGTGAACTTTAAGCAGCATAATGTAGCTCAAATGGTACAGATACACATCAAAGCCATTGTGGAAACTGCTGAAACTGCTCCAGTACAAAATGTAATGAGTTCCTTGTTGACCTGAGTGCAGCCTTCCTTTTCATTCAATTGTAAATCCCTTGGTGTGCATTTGATCTTATTTGGAGGGAAAGTGTTGCTAACAAGACAATGCGGCATTGCACAAATCCACTCCCCCTCCTTCATCTAGCTCAGTTTTTCAGTAAATAATGTGTTCCTAAATATGGACTAGACATCCCTTTATCTCTCTGCTCCATGCAGTTAATTCACCCACAGGCACAGCCCCCCACTCTTGCAACATGGGGATATCTTGACACACTTCATCTTGCAACCCTTGATGGGCTTCAGTCTAAAAAGCATGTATGATAATGGCACGTGTACATGGATGAGGATTAAACCCCCACCCACCTACCCACCTTCACGCTACCAAAGGCGGTAGCCAATTGGGCCCAGCAGGGAGGAGGCGGACTGGATGTAATGCCAGCAAAAGACCCAGAGGAGTTCGACAGCCATGTTTAGCATCCATTGTCGTATAATTTCTGCTTTTTGGAGCCAATATCTCTCTTTGGCCCTCATGGCTGTTCCTTTTATTTCTGGCAAGATTAATTTTATCAAAGTGAAACCATGAAAGAGAGCCAATGAGTTAAAGTTCCTCATCACCACACCTCATTATTCTTTTCGAGTTGGAGGTTTAATCAAACACAAGCTGTTCTGGGATACAGGTTATGGTTTATGTACTTCTTATTGAGGCTGGTTCTTCTGATTGACTAAATGCGGTACTTTGTGCAATTATACCAGTATATCTTTGTGCAGTACCAAATTGTACGACCTCTGGGTGAATGTTTCACATATCAAGTAACATTGTGGCATAAACTCTACTCAGAAGCTGACCCACTCTGCTGATGTCTTCAGGCGTCCACTCAAATAAGATTGCAAAATAAATGTGTGGGATATCATCCGAGAGTTCTACTAGATTGTGTTTCTCAAACATTAATCTGTAGCAGTGTCTGATACATATCAACTTGATCCGGCATATCTCCTCCACTACCGCTGATTCATTCAACGTCTGACATCGATTTTATGGAGTCCGGCATCTGTGAGTGTGAACGCCACTCCATTTATTTTTAGCGGCCTCCAGCCACTGTCCCACCAGCAAATTTTGCCAGGATTCTTTCACATTTTCATACTTTATCTTATCAGCCCTTCATTTGCTTGAGTTCCCAGGCATCTTCTTCTCATTTTCCCTTTGCTCTCATCTCACTCTCTCACGCTCTGTTTGATCTCGGGGAACTGCTCTAACTTAAAAGTCCTGTGTGATTTTTAATGCCTTCAAAAAGGCGGTCATAGATCCCATCAATTTGGCCCCGTTTACGGTTGATACCCTGAAGGTAGCATTCGCTACCCACAATCTGCTCCATGAGGCTGGATGAACTCCAGTTGGGATTTACCATTGAATGGAATAAATATGGAATGAATCACTTCCGGATGCAAAACTACTGCCATGATGAAACATTTACTTATGGCAGTATTTTAAGTAAAATGTGACATCTTCGCTCAGTGCTGACATTTCCAGTAGCACAAATGTACACAAATTAAACCAGTCACAGAAGTTCTAAATCTTTTGTTCACAAAATGCTGGGCTGTACTGGCTTGAATTTGAACAAAAATAATGGTGACGGCTACCACATTAAAACCATTATGGTGTCACTTTAAACAAGTAGGGTCCTAAGTATTGCTTAATTCGACCTACCATATTTTCCAGACGATAAATCACATTTTTTTTCATAGTTTGGCCAGGGGTGCGACTTATTCTCCAGAGCGACTTGTATGTGTAATTATGAACACATTATTTCTTTCATCCATCTATTTTTTGAGTAGCTTATCTGTTATTTTCACACAGACAAGCATAAGAGGGCACTCGAGGCCTGCATATCTGATGACTCATGGAGAGCACAGCTTCCGGGTGAATCCACCATGCAACTTTCCGGGAAATCATTGTATGGCTCGACAAACTATAGGCTTCCGTGACACCAAACCCATCCAGTCGGGATTCAGAAAGGCTGGAATAGGCTAGTTGTCACTGCCACTGACGATGAGTCTGACGTAAGCAGCGTAGAAGAGGAAGCGGCACGTCGTCTACCTCTGGAGTTGGCGGACTTGTTTAGAAGTGACACTGAGGATGAAGATTTCATTGGGTTTTAGTTACCGGACATTTGGAGTGCCACGGATGGTTTTGGTAATTCGTATGTTATTTATGCTATAGTTATGGTAATAACTCTTAATGTTATGTTAACATACCAGGGAAGTTCTCAGTTGTCATGTAACGTAAGCATACCGTTCAGCCTGTTGTTGCCTCTATTTTTATTTTAAATTGTTCGTCATTTAAATTTTAAACGACGTCTGGTTTTAATTTATGCTTCCTTGGTAGTGACCGCTGTTTTGTGTCTTACCACTTTCGTTCTTTCAAGAAAGTGTTGCAAGAATCAAAACTGCTTTGATGCTGACTGAAATGAGGACTAGTGAGTTTAGGTGACAGCTAACATCAAGCATAGTTTCATGTCCAAAATGTACGCATTTAATGCATATGTTTGCTGTAAATATTGGTGCAAAATTTTACCAGTTTTACAATGATCAACTTTGGAGGATCCACTGTCGCCACGATCCTACCCGTGGGACTCCACCCCAATCTCTTATCTCCCTCTACTCTGTTTTGGCTCTTGATAACAGTTCACCTTGCACTCTCTCTTTCGTGGCTTTAACACTTACACAGGGTGACAATGTGTGCTCATTAAAGGTGCACACGATGCAGCTTGTGGTTTAAAAATAAAATAAAGAAAAAAAGGGGGGAAAAATTGCTGTTTTGTGCTGCAGGGCATGTCCGAGGTCAAGTGGAGCAAGCTAGCCTGTGTTATGATTTTGGGACAAAATTTTTAAGGCTGGAAACTGAATAGTCATTGAAAAGTGCTTCTTGGTGAGCAAGGTGCTTTGCAGAGGAAGCCATTTGTTGTTTCTCCTTCTCTCCTCTCACCGTCCTGTCTCTCTTACTCTCGCCTTTTCCTTCACTGACACACATTCGTGCAGCCTCATCCTCTGACCCACTAAAACAATCATGCATGCAAAGTAGGAATGTAGAAGCTCCTGCGTTCAAATATAGCAAATGGCACAACTATCGTGTGAGTGTGTGTGTGTGTGTGTGTGTGTGTGTGTGTGTGTGTGTGCGTGCGTGCGTGTGTGTGAGACCAAAGCTTTAAGTTTGACGTGGGTGTCTCCATGTGAAGGGCAACAAGCTCATGAGTCCTTGAGTTAGGTTGTCATGCATGCATAAAAATATCATGAAAGAGCCAGAAAAAGAAAGCATTTCTGCATGGAAACATTCGAGGTGCTCAGCAGTGTCGTCTTGTACCTGTGCTGGAGGGAGGCTATGAGTCATAAAATCACATCAGTCGACAGAATTCCAAAGAGATGCCATTATTTTTAGTCACTGTTCAGGGACTGTTTAGTCCCTTTTTATACTGGGTGTAAAAGTCAGCATCTTTCCTGGTTTTTATACCGAACAATTTAATGTTGGGCAATTTTCCATCTTTGGAGTTGGAACTAAGGCATGATGACAACTGTTTGGAAGGGAATTCCACAATGCCAGCTTACGGGTCTGAAGATCACCACCCTGTTTTGTTAAAGGGGACATATTTTATCAACCCCCCCCTCCCTTTTTTTTGTTTTTTAAGTATTTTGGATGGAATATCGTCTCTGTCAGTAACCGTCTCAAATACGAATCAAAATCATCCACACATGAGTTCTAGACGTTTTTCTTCCAAGAGGCCGGAAATCAGGTCATACGAATTTCTCAAACTTGTTTACATCACTACCGAAGAGCTCCGCTTTCCCTTTCTGCTCCCAACACGTGAGTCTTTTACACGGAGGCAGCCAGTCAGAGGAAAGGCAGTCTCAGGTCTTAGCCAAATATGGATAAAGCAGATACAAAAACAGGTCAAACAGAAGTAGCTTTCAGAGGACCTTACTCTGGACACTTGTATGACAAAATCAAATGTTTTGTTAGTGGAAATTTACATTTTTATACTTAGTCTATGTTAGAGAGTCACTCTGTGGAGGTCTAAATAGCCAAAATATGTGACCTTGAAAAAAAAATTCTCTATACAGGTTTCTTTTTTTTTTTTTTTTAACATCACAATAGATGCTAACAGTGAAAATGTCACATATAGTTGTCTGATTCGTGAAAGCGCACACACCGGCAGATTTTATATATATATATATATATATATATATATATATATATATTGTTTGGTGGATAAATGTCAGTTATGTCTATGTTTAGATACTGCACTTTAGCAGCTGCCTTTTCAAAAAGGGTACAGTTCTGATTCTCTGTACTGTACATGAATTTCAAGCAAATAACTTTCCAGTTGCAATAGCCCAGCATCTTTTGTGGAAAGCCTCAGAAATTGAAAACCAGATACAGTAATACTGGCCATACTCTGGACTACAGCCCAACATAATAGTTGCTGTCAAAGTCTGTTTGACATATTTGTCCTGGATTTCCACCTTTCCACCTGATCATCTTCGGATTTCGTGCTACAACAGTACAATCTGTGTAAAAATGTTCCAATTAGAAATCTGCAACAAGAGAGTGTTGTAAAATCTAAATATTAGTTTCAGATTTTAAGTTAAATTATTATACTCTGTCAGGACATGTTTTTGTTATTGTTTGAAAATTCTCTCTTAGAGGGTGATTTTAAGTGAAAATTAGAGGGCTTTTAATCTGCATGATAAAACCGCTTTGGAGCAAATATTTGAAAATAGGTCAGTTTTTGGAAACGCCAGAATATAGTATTTAAAAAATGTTTTGGATCATACGAAAGTTAGTTTCTTTGAAGTGTTATTACTCAGGACAAGCCTGGTGTTTTTGTGTGTATGTGTTAATGGAGATAGTTTGGAGAACTAAACTTAACGTATTTTCCGCACTATAAGGCACACCGCATTATAAGGAGAACATTTAATATATGGCCTATTTTAAAACTTTTTCATGTATATGTTGTACCGCATTATAAGGGGCATAGAATTGACGCTACAGTAGAAACTGCGGTTACATTATGCATCCATTTAGATGGAGCTGCCCTGAAGGCTCAATATTGATCCACATATAAGGCAAACTGGATTATAAGGCGCACTGTCGGCTTTTGAGAAAATTAAAGGCTTTTAGGTGCGCCTTATAGTGCAGAAAATACGGTACTGTAGTAATATTTTCCTTCACTGAAGTTAAGGCCACAGCCTATGTATTTGCTTCCTGCACATACCTCTTCGGGTTCTTCCCAGCAGATGAGTCGTAATGCAAACAGATGCAATTAATTAATTTGTGTGTGCCCACAGTGCAGCTCCCAAAAGCTGCTCCAGCACCCTAATTGGTCTCGAACATCAGGAATGAGAGAACCTCCGGAGCCAAGTTCATGTCTGGTTGTATGTGTTGAACCCGTATCTAACATATGGAGTGGGGGGAAGGAAATGGTTCCACTTAGAAAGTTCATTAAAAATAGATTAATCAAGAACACAGGTGCAGAGATGTGAGCAAGAAACACACGCCTAATTGGGTCGTCAGGTATAACGAAATTATGAATGAACAATTTCAATGTTGCTCTCTTCAATGAGGCAGGCTTTTATTTCAGACTGAATGGACATTGGTGCAGCTATATTGGTGTAAATTATGTAAATGAGTCTTTTTCATTTTATTATGATGTGTAAATTAGGCTGGTTGAAAATGATCCCAGAGCAATCTCTCCCTCATCACTGAATGATTATTGCAATATGGCTCCAGCATCTGTGACTTTTTATACTTATGGTTTACCAAAATAAACTTTTTTTTGGCATTGGAAAACCCTTATTTCTTATGGTCTCAGCCTGCTCTGATAATCACATCCAGCTGAAAATAAGTGAATCGTAAGTATTTGGGATGAACACATAACAGAATAATGCTATCCATCCATCCATCCATCCATTTTCTGTACCGCTTGTTAAAGTCGTTCAAACAAATGTATTTTGTACTCTTGGACACTGTCCTGCCTACTAAATTCCTCCACTTTGAATCAGCCATTTAGCTGCCAGATGACAAGACTAGCACACTCTCTTCAAAGGAAATCTCTTGACATTGGACTAAGATGGCAGTTTTGTATTTTATTGTGTAAGGGGAGGTGTCTCCACCCAGCAGCACCACTGTTAGTCTCAACCTTCCAGATGGTGCAAGTACTGCTGGCTGATGATCAATGTGCGACAGTGTCTGGCACTGAAAGCGTTTCCCATAACAACGGTGTAAATGGACGGCACAAATGCCAGTTCACACAAACGCTGGATGGAACAAATGTCTCGGCTCTTGTTTTTGGTTGTTTGTTACTTGGGGGACAAAGGCTTGTTTCAAGTAGGAAAAAGGTTGAGTTTGACAGAGACATTTGTGTTGGTGCCAGGAACAATGGTGCCAAGCTTGACCTATGCCTCTGTGGTAAGCGTGGTGTCTCCTGTTTTGTTCCCACCTTGCCATGTTTTGTAATTTAAGTTGCTGTTGTATACCATTTAAACTGAAGTTTATTTGCCATTAAATCCTTAGTTCCATAGGCGTCTTCTAAAAAAATCTTAGTTTTCCTTCACCCAGTAAGAAAGCAAGAGGTTCAGACAGTTGTGATGTTTGTTTGGTGGCTGGATTACTAAAATCTACATAAGCCTATTTTCATGAAACATTCTCTTGGTGGCACATGCAGCAAGGACCACTCAAGCACACGTTTGTGTGAAGCCATACAAAATGGCAGGTAGAGGAAATTTATCTTTTTACTGTTTCTCAGCATATAATTATTTTTTCCCCCTGCCCCAGAATTCAAATGGTAGAGGCCTGTTTTATGTGATTCACTCCGAAGCAGAACATGGCCTGCTACATAACACACGGACACCTAAACATAACTATGGCACGACCAAATTTTTACACTTTGTGCATAATCTTTCCTGTGCAAGTCATGATGGAACCATTCTCCCCTCACCCAGAATGGAAGTAGTTCCTCCTTAAGGTTTGGATCATTATCCATCATACAAAATGTATCTTGCTAGCTAATAAATGGAGAAGCAAAGACAGATGTCTTGCGCCTACTACCGGTAACTCTAACACCACTGTCCTTATTTCAACTCTTGGGATTTTTGTCGATTCATATCTAAGCTTAAAGCCTTAATCGACTTACTCTTGCTACTTACAAAAGACAAAGTGGATACACGCCAAATGTTCTGTTACATTTCTCATGAGCCCATTTTGCAAGATCTTTGTTTTTGTGTGCTTTTGTTTGTCAGTGGCAAGGTGGGGCAGTTTGGTGTCAGTTTGCCCTTAGTCTGACCCCAGGAAGGATGTAGCCTGTGGAAGGAAGGGAGGTTTTAACAAGGCTTAGAAGGTCAGTATAGGATGCCACATGGGAGTCATTTGGCCTCCTTTCATCCTCTATTCTTTATGATCTCTCTATCCACTTGTCTCCATCCCCACAAGTCTGGTTCTGACATGAAAGCAAGATTCAGACATCACCATTTCCATTGCCGTGTTATTCAATGCCTACCAATTGCCTTGTGGTGGGGAATAGTGCAACAAAAAGCACAATGCTGAGGTCATTTAATGCCGCCTGAAATGAGGTCTAGTGAAATGTGTTGGCCGCGCGCACGTGATAAGATGATGTCATGCATCATACCAGCTTGATATTCAAAATGTGAATGCTTCAGGCATATTCTCCCTCTAAATTTTGGTTCAAAATTCTCTGTAGTCTTGGATTCTTGTGAAAATAATACCTCCAGACTTCAATCAGTGTACTGGGCCATGTAATTAGGAATTACTGATCTCTAATTGTTATACAGTGTCATAAAGCAGGGGGAACTCTACCTAGTCAGATTTAAAATCTCCAATCAGATAGATCAGAGAGGATTTCAGTGGCTTCCTGTAACTGCAAAACAGAATAGCTGTTCATGTTTTTCCAGGCTATTTCCCATGGCCTCACTCTCTATTTTTCTTCCAAATATTGTGGAAAGTCTTCCCAGAAGAATGCAAGCTATTATAGCTGAGGGTGGAAAGGGTGTACTATCTCTACTGTATATTCTGTAATAGCAAGGTGCCCCACGGTACCACGGGTATCGACCAAAATGTGAACGTGCCTCCTGGGCGTGACCACAGCATTTGGCTACGAAGACATTGTTGTTCTACGAGTTACTGATCGTGTAGTGGTACACACGCCTGATTTTGCTCCGGGCAGTGTGGGATTGATTCCCGCTGAGTGATAGTGTCTATCTGCCCTGCGGCTGACCCTGCGACCAGTTCAGGGTGTAGGCACCGACTGCTGGAGAAAAATTCCTTGTGTGTTTTCACAAACTTGACCATTAAATCTGATTCTTATTCCAAGTTTGCCTTTCGCCGGAAGCTAGCTGGGATAGGCTCCAGCTCTTCTGTGAGCCCTGTGAGGATAAACGGCTTGATGGATGGGTGGATTGATTGACATTGTAGTTCTTTGTTTTTGATACTGAGAGTGCTATAAGGGGAAATGGATCAGAATCCATGTGCATAGTCCACAATTGAATTATTGATGAGGGTATGGTCAATGCATGACTCAGGAAAGTGCTTCTTCGTTTGTTCAGTGATGGGGAAGATGGATGAGCCAAATGCTTAGTCACTTTTTCCTCCATCACTTTGTCCAGAGAGAGAATGTAAAGTACTGGGATGTGTGCCATATCAAATAATGATACAAATGGTATTGTTTTGGATATGTGCCCTGGCTTCATTTTTACCTGAAAATGAGGCAAGGAAAGATACTGTAAATAAGAGAGAAACAATGTAATTGACGGAGCACCAAAGTGAGCCTGGTTGGGTGTGGTGCAATAATGTGGGTTCATTGGATTGAAAGAGAGACACTGGTCTCCCAGGGTGTGCATGCTGATGGCGACTCACTTCACAGATATTTATATATCTGCCTTGAAACTTTGGAACATGTATCCAATTCTTTACATTTGATTCTGTCTCAAGACTGTCTGTAATATTTGAAGGTTTCGTGTAAGGATGGGTAGGTGTCAGGCGTTGATCCTCGCAGGATGGCTTGTGTGACAATCAATCTTTGTACTCTGCCACCAGTGATCCCGTTGTCTGTCTTTGCTGGGAGCAGATGGGGAAAGATGCTCATCAGATAGTAGGAGCTTTATGTTGGGATAGTCGTAGTCACAAATTACCATGAAGAAGCGGCGCTTCAAAGAACGCCCCTCAGGTGAGCACATTTTGTTTTTAGCAACGAAAGCTGACTGGAAGAGAGAATTTCTGTCATTCAAGTGAAAATTGATATAAGAATCTGTGTTTATAGATTGACAGTGGTTTGTAATCGTATATGATCAAGTTTGGGCCTCTTGGAGCATTTCAACAGTCATTCAGAAATGTACCTGATTATTAAAGTATTTACAGGTTACTCTTTAGTTTCTGTATTTTTGATATTTGCCATTATTGAGGTTGCAATTTGTCGATTTGGATACCAGCCAAATCACTTTAGAGCAGCTTTATTAATGTAGCAACTTTGTGGTCTTGCAGGGCAGATATGTTGTGAAGAGCAAAATAATACTATGCTATTTAACAACACTATTTATATGTCATCAATTTTCAGGGGACCTTATAGGTCTAGTGGTTAGCGTTACTGCCTCACAGTTCTGAAGTCCTGGGTTTGAATCTTGGCTCTAGCTTTTCTGTGTGGAGTTGGGACATTCTTGTTTGGGTTCTCGCCTGCTTTTCCAGCTTCCTTCCACTTTTGGAAAGATAGGCTGCAGGGTACCCATGGGACTATTGAGTGAAAGCTGCAGTATTATTGAGAGAGGACCTGCTTGGAATAACATCAGATCTGCAAAGTATCGGGTTTTATTTTCTTTAGCGCAACAATATTTTATTTAAGTGTTTGACAACATTATTTACCCAAAGTCAAGAGGCCCCCATACTTCCATTATCTGTGCAGCCGGTCTGGTGGAAAGGCAAATCCACAGAGGGCGCACACGCCGCAGATGTCCGATGCATTATTCATCTGATTGTTATTGCAAGTCTGCTGGGAAAACACAGCACTCACTGATTTACATGTATATTTGATCAAAGTCATCGTGTGTGTGTGTGTGTGTGTGTGTGTGTGTGTGTGTGTGTGTGTGTGTGTGTGTGTGTGTGTGTGTGTGTGTGTGTGTGTGTGTGTGTTAGTGCACATGTGAGTGCATGTGTGTGCTTTGATTAAGTGGACTCTCATCAGTGAGTCAGAGGTGGCAATTGTGGAAAATATCTGTTTAAATGTAAAAAAAAAATCTTATTTTACCTCCATGGCTCTTTGGCTTTTCATTTTCATGAACTGAATACAATATATTAATATTGCTGTTCCCCGAAATATTGCAGTTCACCTATTGCGACCCCTGCTACAATGTATTACATTGTTTGTTTTGTTGTGTACCCACTTCTGTATCACCGAAATTCTCACTACATTGCAGGTGGTTCATAGCAATCTTTTTTTATAGTTTTTAAATGCTCACACTTACTGTAAAGCATTGGCATGTGGGAAAGGAGAACCACAGCCTTGGTGCTATTTTCAGGATTTTATTTAATCCCGGGAAGACAGTAAAACACTAACCCGTTGAGCACATACATGCATGAGCTGCTGTCAGCCACAGCTCACGGCCAGTATTTCACATGCAGACCCGCCAACATCACTTACCATCCCATCCTGTTTCTTAAAGTGTATGAAATGTCTCATTTCCTACACAAATTATCTTATCCAGACGAAAATATATGTTCAACTGTACCATAAAATGCATAACCTTTTTGATGTTTAGACCAAAAAAATATGTGTTTATGAATTAAAGTCCAGAAACTTTGACCTAGTTTACGGTGTCTGAAAAACGGCTCCTTTTGTGTGGCTGACCTCTGATGTCACTAAAGGTAAACACATCGTACTGCAGATAGTTTCTCATATAAGTACAGGCAGATCCATCGCTCTGTACAGTGGGGTGGTCGCGTACTTATTTACTAATACATGGTGTTTGCATAATTTTAAAACAAGACTGGATGGATTTCGGATTTGAATTCTGCATAAAAACTATGTAATATTAGCAAAAAGGTGCATTGAGGACCTTCCATACACTTTAAAGGCACGTATCTAACAAAAAATACAGTGCATCCAGTATTTTTTTTATTCATTTTATCCCTGCATTTTTTCTGTTCAAATATATTGAAAAAATGTTTAATCAATTTCGTTTCAATCACTGGGAATCGGCAAAAAATGTTAAATAATTATAAAAGTAATGCATAATATCTATTCTTTAATTTACCAAACCGCTTATCCTCACTTGGATCGGTGTCGTTTTGGAGTCGATCGCAACTGAGTTGGGGTGAGAGGCAGGGCGCACCCTGAACAGGTCACCAGCCAATCGCAGGGCTCATATAAACAAACAACCATTCACACTCGCGTTCACACCTACGGGCAATTTAGAGTCCTCAATTATCGGACCATGCATGTTTTCGGGATGTGGGAGGAAACCAGAGTACAGTACCAAGAGAAAACCCACACAAACATCCAAACTCCTCAAGCCGGATTTTAACCCGGGCTCCTCGTAACTGTCAGGCAGATTTGCTAACCAGTCACCCAGTGTGCCGCTTATGACAATTATATTAAATGTATAGTATTAATTATAACGATATAATTATAATATACAAGTAATATTGTAGTTTTTCAAAAGTTTTGTTTCTTTGATGGTTTTCATTATACTGTGGGGTCACTGAAACTATCTCCCACAATAGACGGGGAAAAATTGTGCTGCTGACTTTGAATACTTTGTATGATGTTATCAACTCCTATTGCCCCTGACAGCAGCTCACCGTGTTTTTCTCAGATGACAGCGCATCAGCATCCAGCAGCATGGAGGTCACCGACCGCATTGCCTCCCTGGAGCAGAGGGTCCAGATGCAAGAGGACGAGATCCAGCTGCTCAAGTCCGCTCTGGCCGACGTGGTCCGCCGGCTGAACGTATCCGAGGAGCAGCACGCCATGAGCGCACGTCGAGGGCCCACCAAAGGTGAACGACTACGCAGCACTAGGCTGAAGGAGCTGCTCTCTGTTAGGGTTGGGCGAGTAATTTGAGTTGGCTTGTCGGGAATGTTTTTTTTTTCTTTATCTTAGGTGATGTTTCCATATTTATAAGACCTTCCAATTAGTGACTTCTCCAAATATTAAATATTCCTGCTAAGAAACAGACAACATGAGCAGTCTTTTTCCCTGTGACGAGAAAGGAACAATGCAAAAGGCAGTCGGGGGGTTCAATTGCTCTGCACGTTACCAAGACAGTTTCCCCATTAATACCTTGCAAAAGCAGAATTTTGTTCAGATGTTGAAATTTTTGAGCTGAGCTACTGGATGTACATCAAAGAAGCAAATATTTTGCAGAACTCAAACACCTAAATCAATTACCACAAGTGAAATTTTTTATTTTTGTATGTTCCCAAAAGTCTATTAAAATCAGAACAGTCAGAACAGCAAAAAAAATGTGCCATTTTAATTTTAAGGACTTATCGTCCAGTCCTATATTCGGCTTGTCACTCTACTTCCACCAGACTGAGTTGTGTTGTCGTATGTATTGTGCATAGAGCCTGCTTTGATGAGAAAGTCTCCCTCGGCAGACAGCCATGTTGGGAAGTCAGGTAGGCCAATTGTTTGTGCCGATTAGGCCTAGTGGAATTTGTATGGACGAGCACTTTTCTGTCACTGCCCGCTTGAATCGTGTCAAATTGCGTTGACTTTGATAAACACACTTTTTGTCTTGTACTGTCTGATGCACTGTGACTTGAATTGTGTCATTTTGTCATTCCTGAGTGTCGGATACCTGTGAAAGGTTACGGTTAGCCCTCTGTAATTATCTCAGTTGGTAGATACAATATGACATCACAAATACACATTAACGTTCACATTTCACAAATATCAATGACTGAAACATGACTATGCTTAATTTACCACCTGTTAGGGTTAGTCACACATCACAGATAAGAAAAAGAAAAAGGTGCATGGTGATAACTTGCTCCATTTGGATTTCTGACATATTTTGTTCTAGAACAGGGGTGCTCAATGCGTCGACTGGTCGATTGAGAACCAGCCTTGGTCGATCGCAGGACGACGTGCCAAAAAAAAAAAAAAAAAAAAAAACGTCAGCCAATGTTCCCTCTAAACTGCGCGCGCGTGTGCCACTGATGCAGTCGCTTCACAGATATTCTGCGTTGCGCACAAAAAAAATTCCAATGCAAATTGAAAGTATAACATACAGCTATTCAGTTTGTGGCATTGTGCAATGTGAGTCAATGAGTCAGGGATGACTGGTTGTTACACCCATTGGCACAATTCAGTTACGTACTGTAAAAAATGAAAAGAAGAGGCCACTGGTTTCTTTTAGGCAGCACACGGAACTTTCTCTAACAACGACCACTGCTTACGTTCTTTTTCCCAGTTTACCTTACACCTGCCCCCCAACCCCCCTCAAAGACGTACACTCATCATTACAAATGTTACAGTACTCCCACAGCCCATCAATGAGTTTTATTAATGACAGCGTCCACCACCGCTGCTTTAGTTCGCAACACAGCCTGGGCAACGTAGAGCAAAGATGAGCTAGACATGCTGCTTATGTTTACTTTCGATATTAATGGAGAAAGTTAAAGAAGAAATGCTGTTGTTTTAAGATGCAATGACTGTTGGAGTATGTGAATAATCGAAGAAAAAGTGGTTAAACTGGACGAGATTTTCTCTTTTCGAGTGGGATATGTCTGGTCTGAAGCCAAAGTAGAAAGCGCAGGATGAGATGGTGAGGAATTTTAAAATTCCACCTGAGCTCAGACATTACAGTGCACAAAAAGCTAATTCTGTATTTTAAATACACATATATATTTATATATATATTATAATACATATCATTGGGAGCATCAACCCCCCCCAATCCCCAGTAGAGTAGGGTAAAAAAGTCTAGAAGATGACGGGCAGAATATCCATTTTAGATTTTTTATGGAAGATGACTCAGAGCTTTTTTCTTTTTTTAGCTGCAGCAGATGGACGCAACACAGGGATCTACCTGAAACACAAAAACACACTTGCTTTCTTTAACGTGATACAAGCTTACAACTCCCTCTTTACCACCACTGAACAATTTCTGCAGGGAAGAAGATAACTATAGGAGTGCTAAGTGTCTGCCCCATGAAACTATTAAATATTTATCACTGCAGAAAAAGCTGTTCTTTAAATTCTGGTCTGGACTTTTGTGCGTTTGTGTATGCATGCACATTTTGTTTTTGTTGCCACCTACAAATTGAAGGACACACTTTATGTTTAATGTTCATCAGCCACCTTGTTGCACTTGCTTGGCAAAGAACCATGGTCTGAAATGTGGTCTTTGGTCTTTGTTTTTTTTTTTTTTGTGTGTTGGTCTTTTTTTTTTCCCAGTAATGATCTCATTAGGTCAGCTTTTTAAAAATGACCTTGACCTGCCTTTCAACATTGTGATTGTCTAATAGTGCTTTTGCTTGGGAGCTGTGATAAAACCGCGTGCAGCCATTGGGAGAAAGTGAATATTTTGCAGTGCACTCGTAAAAGTCCGGACTTGAATACAATGTAAATAATGTGGCAAAGCTGTTCATGCTTGAAAACACTGCAGTGTTCCTGAGTACAAACAATCCTTCAAGGAAGAGTAGGCCAAAACATCCCCACAAAGATGTATAAGATTCTTTGCCAGTTATTAGAAACGCTTGATTTCAGTTTTTCCTGCAGAAAATTGCCCCAACAGTTGTCACTGTATGTTTTCCGGTGGCAGTTAGTTTTTCCCTCTGGCCAGGTACCTTTGAGATCCCCCTCAACCCCCGACTAAGTAAAATAAATCAATAAAATCATTTAAAAATTGCATTTTATATTCAATTGGGTTATCTTTGGCTGAAATTTACATTTGTTGGACAATCTTAAATGATAAAGTGGACAAACGATGCAAAAACAAAAACATATCTGTGTATCCTCACTTATTCAAGATTGTTTGGGGTTAGAACGTTTCTACATTGATATACTTTATTTTTTTCAATGCAATTCTAATGGTATTTGTGTATTTTTGCTCTCCGTACAGCTTTCGTAGTTTTCACATAAATGTCACTCTTCCCACTAAACTGACTATTCTCCTTTATTTAAGCATGTTTCTTCCTATAAATGTACTAATTGTCTCTGGTTGGTTTATTTATATCTTACCTGGCCATAAAGTGGTACCTTTATACATTATACTCAAAGGTCTTACTCTTACTTTTTCCATCTCTGTTGTTGAGACTCATTGCATTAGAAGACAAAGAAAGGGAGCATTTAGCCCACTTCTTTGTCATAAACACAATCTCAGTTAATAATTAATCTTATGATTAAAAAAAAAAAATGTGTGTAATGTTCTTTTAATGTTATTTGTTTGCCAGCGCGGCCTATGATAGCCACCTTGCCATTAAGACCCTCAGTCAACAACGGGACTATACTACCAAAGAAAGGCAGTGGCACGCTCCCCTCTCCGTCTGGATCTGGATCCAGGAAGGACACCAGCGCAGCGTCCAGCAGGAGGTGAGCAAATGAAAAAGGATATCAATCAAACGTACTCAGTAATGGTTATGGTGAATTGGACTGGCTGCGTAGGGGCCCCTTTACCAGGTCAAAGGGTCGTGTTTTACTTGTCTCCTCATGTCTTGATAATTCCTACCATCAATCCTCACCTCTCGCTTTGTCAGTCGAAGCCACTGACATTTTACAGGGCTCATAAACCTAAAGAATGTGTTTCTGTGCAAAGACAGTGTGTGCGTGCGTGTGTGTGTGTGTGTGTGCATGTTCATTCATGCATAATTGTGGCGCAAATGTTATCAGGGCAACAATAATTGTCTCCCATCCCTGGATGTCATTTCCATAATAAAATGAACTTTAGCACAGAGCTGTGACCAGTCCAAATAGATCAAAACCTTTTGCTATTTTTCCCCGTTTGTACTTTTATCTCATGAACTAAGTCAACTAGAAAGCCTTTCAATGCAGCTGTTTTTGTCCCTCAAAATGGTCACAAATTTGTGGGTATTTCACTTTTTTTTTTTTTTTTTGTTAATTTTACTTCTTTGACACAGAATTTGCTCATAATTGCGTTTCCTTAAAGATAAGGTTAAATATGTGGTACACCGAGTATGCATGTAAAGGAAATAGATACACGCTTAATTTTTACACACTAAAACTTAAAATTTGGAGTTCTACTGAAGATTTCTGGACAAAAATGGCTCAATACAGATTTTAAGCATGGAATCATCATCGTGTGGCATCAATACTAAACTTTGTTTCAGAAGCAGATGCATGTTTTTATTTTTCTTTATTTTCTTTTGTTGGTATATATTTTTTTTCAGTCTTCAAGGCGTGCAATCTTGTTTCCTTTATAATAAGATGTGCAGTTTGTCTCCTCTGTCTTTGTCAGCCAGAATTCTTTCTCCACGGCTCAGGTGAGCATGCCACCGTGTTATTGCTCACACCCTAAGCTAACCACTATCCTAACATCGATTTCCATTCATGGCAATTTTAAGACTTCATTTTTCATTCACAAGTTCCACGCACTGGGAATATTCTCATGTAATCCGTGTCATAAATGTTCAGTAATTGAAATGAATAAACAACACAATATCAACGGTATCCTATATCTTGTGATCCGATTGGTGTGGCACCTCCCTTGCTAATGTAGCGGACAACAGGTTCCCTCCATCTTTTTAGTTCTGTTCAATAGAAAATAAATCAGGACTAAAAGGATTGACCATTTTTGAATATGAATAGGGTGGATTAGGTGATGACAGGGCCAATTGGCCAGTGGACTGCTGATGGAGCCTTTTTATTGTACTGAACAAGCCGGCTGTCGAGCGGCTCAATTGATCAGGTTTAGCTGGTGCAAGACCATCCACTGGGGGGTCAAAAAGCCAACTTTTCAACCTCTGCTATTATGCCTTTCATACCATTTATCTTGTACTATGAAAGAGAATATACATGAGAATACTCTGTCAATCTATTAAATGTATATGTTTGAGGGTAGGAAAGCAACCTGCAATACAATGGTGTGGCCCGTAAACTTCATACTTGATCGCAAATTGATTTTGACACATCTAACTACAAGTCATGAAAACCAAGATAATAAAAAATGTAACTTTGTGATTCCATATAATGAATAAAAAGTATATCATGCATTTCATTGGATACCTTCCAATGAAATATACCACTTTCTAGAACACAGGTGTCCAACATGAGCCACGAGGGCCAGATCTGGCCCACCACATCATTTTATGAGGCCCGCGAAAGGTAATCATTTGCGTTGATGATCCATCCATTTTCTTGGGCCCTTATCCTCACAAAGGTCATAGGGAGTGCTGGAGGCTATCCTAGCTGTCAACGGCCAGGAGGCGGGGTACACCCTGAACTGGTTGCCAGGCAATCACAGGGCACTTCGAGACAGACACTAGTTGTTCTCACAATCACACCTCGGAGCAATTTAGAGTGTCCAATTAATGTTGCATGTTTTGGCGATGTGGGAAGAAACCGCAGTGGTCCGAGGAAACCGACGCAGGCACGGGGAGAATACAAAAACTCCACACAGGCGGGTCTGGGGTTGAACCTGGGACCTCAGAACTGTGAGGCCAACGCTTTCCAGCTGCGGCACCATGCCGCCCTGCATTGATAATTTAAAAGCACACATTTTTTCTTCAATGTCGCTTGTAACACAAGACATTTTGGTTCTAAAATACAACTGACAGGTCACATGACGTAATTCTTCATCACACCATCACTTAATTCTTTACTTTGAACTGCAATAAAAAAGTAAGAATTATTATTTTTTTTTTTAAGTGTTTTATTAGCTTGAGAATTCCCACTATTGGAACTATTGGCGTCAAGATCAAACTACTTTAATAAGTGTTTCACAGTTTCAATGTCCAGGTCTGTGTGTACTTACACCTGGCTGGGTTCATCTTTGAGACAAGCCTATGTTACAGGCAGGATCAACAAGGTAGCCTCCAGGGGCCGGTGTTGTAGTATCTGAGCGTTTTTATGAGTACGACTATTCTGTATCTGTGTAGCCCTAGCGCTTATCCTTATTAGGCTCACAAATGAGCTGGAGCCAATCCAATATGACTTTGGGTAAGAGGCGGGGTACACCCAAGACTGGTCGCCAGCCAACCGCAGGGGTGAGCAATAAGTATGATAAAATAGCTTAATAAGACCTCTCATTGAAACTGATATTGTTCTGGAATTTGATGGAAAATATGACTAAATATTTTTGATGGCTCTCCTTTAATTTAATGTAAATAATATTAACATAAACTTGCTCAAGCCATAATACCATCTCAAAGCTAGAAAACTGAGCTTGAAAGTGCTTGAATTTGATTCAGTGTATAATTACAGGATACAAATCTAACACCCCTCCTCACTGTCCATCTGTCATCGTCCCCCCAGCACGGTGAGGAGAGCCAACTCCAATGAGCACGTGGGGTCTCTCACGCGGAAAGACTCGGGCGACTCCAAAGGCAACCGAACTCGCGCTGGGTCCACAGGTAGCAATTCCAGTGGCAAAAGAAGTGACAGGTAAGAAACGTCTTTGGCAAATGAGCGAGCGCTCTTTACTGTGACCTTCATCCAAATCAACAAGATGTCTATGCTGAAGGTGTGCAGGGACCGACGCTGATTGACAGTTTGCTCGTTTACTTTGCAGCAAGCAGAGGGACCCAGTGTTCAATGCAGGTAAGAGCTGTAATTTTGTGCCTTTTTTTTTTTTTAACAGTACTATGGCATCATTTGATAATGCTATTATACACATTCTGTCCTGTAGATTTCTTCTCGCAATCATTCATGGTTCCATTCTCATCATTCATGTTGTCCTTTTGGTGCACCTTTTCTACATTGTTTAGTTACACATTGTTATAGAAACATTTGCCGAGGTTTTACATTGGAAAATACTCGCTGTAGTTTTGCATTGCTATTCTGAAATGGAGGGGGGGGGCACAGGGTGAGCATTTTGTTTATTGTTTTTGCCTTTAAACAACAGAACAAACCACAGACGAAAGTCCACAAATGGAACTGAATATGAATTAAGAAGCGTATTGATCAACATCTTTCAACTCCAGTGTAGTATTGATCTTTGTGTAAATTGAACTGCAGCACCGAACAAAGCACGTAAAGTTGGGCAAATCTTCGTCTCCAAGGGCCTCGTTTGACATTTAAAGGGGACATTCGAGCCAGTCATCTGTAGATGGTGAACTTAAATGTTTAAATATGTAGGTAAAATAGTTGGCTTTTAATTTAAAAAAGTATCATAGTTCTCTAAATTATTTACATTAAATCATCATCATTGTAGTAATTTGTTCAGTTTAAATATTTAAAGTAGATAAACATTATTTATGCTGCAAAATCTTACCCAATGAATTTATTTCTCATGAAAAGATGCAACTGTACCTAAGAGTTTTTACTTTTTTTCAAAATCTAAATTTTTCACTGATTTTTGACCACAATTTCATGCTTTAAATGAAAACAGTCTGTCAATGGAAATAGTATGAAGCGACTTTTATATTATATCTTAAAACTGTCCATCGAGAAGGAAAAACTGCCTTAAACTAAATACAGTAAAATGTTTTCACAAGAAATACGATAAATTCACGAGGTAGAAGTTTGCATTTTTGTATTTTAATGAATGAATTAATCTTCTGTATACTGTAAATAAATCCATATATTTTAATTAACCATTTTTAGGGGGAAAAACAGATAAATGAATGCAACAAATATTATAGGACGCTCGTAAATTTGGCAATGTTGGGGAGACATTTTATAATGAAACTAAAATGTTGTATAACCCTGAACTTTTGCCCCTCATGTCGTTGTTAGACAACGCCACGTTTTACAAAAGGCATAATAGCACTAAAAAATTTGGGATCAAATTAAGCTAACCTGTAAAGGTTTAACAAAATTTAGCGTGATCCTGAAATATTGCCCATTATAATAATAAAATAATATTTTAATGTTACGTGTTCATTTGTAAGAATTTGTCTTAAAAATAAAAGCAATCAATATTTGAGTGAAGCTCATTTCGGGACACTTTATGAAGCATTCCAGTGTAATACACGGCTATAGCCAAAACTGAGATGCTGCACTAAAAAGTATATCACTACTACATTTATAATTACAGTATAAGCAAAACATTTAACTGACTTGGGTACATTCAGGGGCCACAGTTTATTCAAATTGTGCTAATTAGTCCAAGTGTGGATTAACTGACTGAGTGGGAGCCACCGCACAGCATACAAGTTGTGTTGGTAGACACGAGAGTCAGAACATGCGTTCACACCTTGTGACAGACCAGGAAGTGAGGAAGCCATGACACCCCTCACCTGGTACTTGTGTCTCTCTCTGTGACCTTTACAAGGGATGCGACGTGTGACACACTGCAAAGGTATGCTCCTCCCCCCCTAACGGGCCCCCAGACACCCCTCACCTTCCCCCTCACGTTCCCTTGGGACTTCACAGCTCTCTGGACTCTGCTGATTACTTCATTCAGGCAAAATGCCGTACTAAGAGTCTAAAGATTCTCTGTGATCAGAGAGCTGTCGAGACGGGAGCAGGAGTGGTTTACTAAACCGTGACTGTGTTAGCTTTATTGTTTTTAGAGCATATTAACAAATGCACAAGCAGAGACCCTATCTAACCTGCGCTCACAGTCTCCCCCCATGACCACAATCACTTGAAGGCCTCGCTTCTGTTCCACTCGAGACGATGCTGGAGTGTTTGTCTGCCTTGTGTTCACTCTGTCGCCATAGTAACCACACAGCTTTCTCACACACACACACACTCACACACACTTGGGCACTTTTGTGTGGATTTGAGATCTGTGATCACGGCTCGGCTCAAAGCTTGTAGATGGGCCACTGCTCCAGTTACTGCACAATAAATATTTGCATTACAAACGAGCTGCTCTTGCTTGCTTGTGCTTTTTCTATTTTATTTTTTTGTCCAAAGTCCCCGTCAATTAAGGATTTACTTACCAAATATGTCAAATACATTTAAAAGATATCTGTATTAATTACTACATGTTACGGCATTATTTGTGGAACATGTAGTAATTTTGTTTCAAGCTTTTAACAACTCTCAGAATGATGAAATGTGTCTGTGGTTATAAAATTATTTTTTTCCCACCTAACCCAAGGGTTTCCAACCTGGGCTCGAAGGTTTCCAAAACAGGGCCACCAAAGCAAAGCATACCAAATTTATTTATGTCACGAATTTCATCCACAAGGTAATGAAATGTGATTTGTATGATCAAAAGCATTTTAAAAATAAAGAGCCGTTTAAAAAACATATGTACATGAGAACAAATTAAACTAAAAACAATGCACAGTGCAGGAAAGATCATTTGAAGGTGGAAGTGTTCTGAAAAGGATGAGGAAAAATGAAATGGCAGTCGGGAGCGTCTGGGTTTGAATCTTGGCTCAGGCGTTGCTTTGTGGAGTTTTCATGGTTTTAGGGTATTTTGGCTTCCTACCACATTCCAAAGACATGCATATTAGCTTCACTGAAGATTCTAATTTGTCCGTAGGTGTGAATTTGAGTGTGACTGTTTGTTTGTCTAATGTGGCTTGTGATTGGCTGGCGCCGTGTCCAACGTGGGGCCCGCCTCTCCCCAAAATGAAATGGGATTGGCTCCGGCTCTTCATTGACCCGAATGAGGATAATTGCAAAGGATGTGGAGATACCAAGTACTCGTACTGTAAAAAATGCTCCGATACTACGACACCAATATCACTTTACCACGCCCTGGAGGCATGGTCAGCTGGTATTTTCTCTCGCTCACCTGTCATTCTAATAATAAATGTATGTATGTGTGTGTGTGTGTGTAATTTAATAATTCTGAAACAAATGTTTCTACGGTGTTCAAATTCATTCTGATTTATTTGAGTGGATACTTTTTGGTTCACCACACAAACTAGTGAACAACTCTCAAAAGATTTGTTTCTATGACTGCAAAATGTATGGACACCATGATGGGGGGGGGTCGACATAAAATAGCAAAACCTGTCCCATTAGTGATCCGTTGGCCAACACAGTTACCCCTCTGAGACTTACAGCGAGGCCTCAAACCTCAGGTTGGAAACCATAACGCTTCCCCAGTGAAAATTTGACTGATTTATTAAAAACGTTACGTTGGTACAAGACCTCCCGTTGTCGAATGACAGTAATCAAGATGGTTTATAATCACAGTCCACCCCCTCGACTTGTTTTTTTGTGTTATCATGTTGCTTTGATTAGCCCCATGATGGCAGGAGCTGTCTAACGTATTTCACTGACCTCCTCCAAACCCTTCCCTGACACCCTCTTGATCCCTGTTCCACACCCCCCTCACCATGACCCCCACGGCCCATCCACACTAGTCACAGTCCAGATTTACCTCAGCCGCTCGGCGGCACCGACGGGGACCAGTACCGGCGCGACAGCTTCGGCCGTAACGACGCGTTCGGCTACGAGCCCCTGCCAATTCCCAAACAGCATCAAGGCCAGCGTGGCCAGAAAGAGAGCTGCTGCCAGGGTGCCACCAGTCACAAAGACTCCAAGTGTTAGTTTCCAGTTGAGGAGGACTGGAAGTCAGTCGACACACTATGGCCTCGACACGCCAAGTTACCGCAGCCCTGTGAAATCCCCCAGCCAGTACTTCCAGATTTGTTATTAACCACACGCCCCTGGAGTAATCGGAGTACGGCCCCAATTTCGGTGACATTATTCTACTCAACTGTAGCAGTATAATATTGATTTATACCAATTACACTACCAACAACTGCAGACTGACATCAACGGTCCTCTTAAATCAAGGAAAGTTGACTTCTTTTCAAACAAACTAAAATATTCTCATCATTAATGTTTCAATTGGTCTGTTTTGACTGCATGGATAACTTTTTCAGTTTTAGCAGTTTTTCCATAACATTTCATTCTGCTTTTGTCTGCATTTTTATGTTGGGTAACCTCTGCTGTGAGCCAAATACAGTATGTCTGCATAATAACATTTTTTTCTTTTAATTTTTTTTTCCCTGTTGTTGCAAGAATGTTTGATGAAGTTGGTTTAAACGCTAATAAAGTTGATTTAAAAGCTAATAAAGTTGATTTAAAAGCTCATTTGTTTGTGTTTTGCAGCTTATATCATTTGTGTTTTGCAACATTTAGAATTGTAATAGTAGACTGTACACAAATAAATCACAATGTATTCCACACCATCAACCCTGTTCATACATCACTGCAACAAAACCATCCAGTCGGATAAAAACCATCCATCGTTAACAAAAATGATCTAATCTCACCAGTCGGTTATCGCATTCATCAAACTGATCCTCTTTGTTTCTTTTTCCAGAGGAAGGGTATGTGAAAATGTATTTGAAGGGCCGTCCAATCACCATGTTCATGCCCAAAGACCAAGTGGACGGCTACTGTCTGGAGGCCAGAGCCGACCTTCCGGCCAACAAGCTCAAACTGGACTGGGTGTATCCTTTTTTTTTTTTTTTTCCCCCCTTTTTTCCCCTCCTGACTTTTGTCCACGATGAGGTTTTACCAAAAATTATGTAGACTCACAAAGCTGGGCAAATACAGCATAATTTTCTTCTTGTGCTGTTTTTTTGGAGGATCATTTTTAATTGGATAAAAGTGCTGTGGAATTTATCCCTAAGGGAAAAACAGATAATGAGCTGTGAATGCAATTTCTTCAATGTGTTGCAGAAAAAAAATAATATATACTGTACTGTATTCTACCACATTTTCTCAAATGATGCATTCCGCTTTGATAGCTGGTCTTGCATTAATTAATCATCCACTTAGAACAATTAAATAAATAGCCCCCTCTGAAGAAAGCAAGGGCTGGTGCCACTAAGCAGATGTTATTACTTTACTGAAACATTTGAGACCACTGTGTACAGTATCTTGCTAGACGTCATTACCAAAATTATTTGCTACCTCCAGGCTGGACAGGATCTGTAAAGCTCCAGTTATGGTAGACATTAAAGGGAAACTGCCCCTAAAAAGGTAAAAAAAAAAAAAAAAAAAAAAAAAAAAAAAGTAAAAGCTGACACATTTCAACTTTGACCTGAAAATAATGATGGATTGAGGGGGAGGGGGGGGGATTGTCCGCTGACAACAAAATACATATTTTTATTGTATTTTAATACTTTAGGGAAAACATTAAATCATCTTCTTTTCCTTTTGGCTTGTCCCTTTAGGGGTTGCCACAGCGTGTCATCTTTTTCCATCCAAGCCTGTCTCGTGCATCTTCTTCTCTAACACCCACTGTCCTCATGTCCTCCCTCACAACATCCATCAACCTTTTCTTTGGCCTTCCTCTCGCTCTTTTGCCTGGCAGCTCCATCCTCAGCAACCTTCTACCAATATACTCACTCTCTCGCCTCTGAACATGTCCAAACCAACGAAGTCTGCTCTCTCTAACCTTGTCTCCAAAACATCCAACTTTGGTTGTCCCGCTAATGAGCTCATTTCTAATCCTATCCAACCTGCTCACTCCGAGCGAGAACCTCAACATCTTCATTTCTGCCACCTCCAGTTCTGCTTCCTGTTGTCTCCAGTTCCACCGTATCTAATCCGTACATCATGGTCAGCCTCACCACTGTCCCCCACCTGTTCCAACCTACTTGGACCCGTTTCTTCACTTCCTTATTGAATAATATAAGAATAAGCGTGATATATTTCCACTATTTCGATAAACTGTATCTAGTATAACAGGACTTAATTTGAGGAGTTTCCAGTGCAAGTTTGCAAGTTTGTCTCACAGTCAGGAAATCAGGGTTCAAATGTTCACAAAGGCATCTGTGAGTGGAATTTGTTTGTTCTTTCTGCGCTTTTGTAATTTTTTTTTTTCTGGGTGTCTGTTTTTTTTTCTGTGGTTTGCAGCTACATCCCAGAATCACCCTTTATACCCTAATCAAACCCACTATATTCTCTTTAGTTTAAAATATGAGTGTCTGCTGTTTGCCTCTTTGTGTTTTAGGATTGACAAGTTTTACCTGTGGAATATCATTTCTCCCGTTTTATTTTCGTGACCTTAATCCTGACCAGCTACGGCTACCGCGGTCGAGACTGCCGTTCAAATCTTTACCTGTTGCCCACCGGGGAAACAGTGTACTTCATCGCCTCCGTGGTTGTCCTGTTCAACGTGGATGAGCAGCTGCAGCGACACTACACTGGACACACGGATGACATTAAATGGTACACGTGATATGGTGTAGCTCTGATTCAACTACTGCTGGAATGGCAAATGTTCTAATTTCACGTATTTGGTTAGAAAATTGTATATTTACTGCAAAAAATTATGTATCACCTGTTTTTGCCGATGATGTGTAGTGAAAGGCTGGACATACAGTATTTGTTTTTCCACTGGATGGCAAAGGGTAAAGCTCCTACTTTACCTTCAGAAAAAAGTTTCTAGGATATGTATAGATAAGAGATGCTACTCTTCGATATCCCTAAATTAACCTTCTGTCCCCCCCCCTTTTTTTTTTGTGACTAGTTCTTAGTGAGAAAAATGTTCCCGAAAGTCTTCTAAATCAACGTTACACCCACCGAAAGCAGCTTGATAATTATCTTTCCATTATCGCTGTTCACTGCTGCAGAATAACCGAATCAAACTGTGTTTGGCCTAATTCGGGTCGATTGTGTTGTGTAATGAATGGCATCATGCTTTTGATATTACATTTCAGGGTTAATCAGAGTTCAGATAAATCCTCCACAGTTTGGATGCATTTGAAGTTGCTCCAACCCACCAGCAGTACCCAAAAGTGATTAGCATCAGTTTCATTTCACGCAACCACATATGGAAATCAAATCTCTCCGTCTCTTTCATCCTCTCGTATATTTATTCAAATGATGAATTGATGCTGAAAAGCGTTTTCACGTCTGTTTTAACATATTCTTGCAGCTTGGCAGTCCACCCTGATAAAATCACCATAGCAACAGGACAGGTAGCCGGCACCTCTTTAGAGGGTAAAGTAAGTGAACGGCGATGTTAATTTTTCACTGTTTGCAGTCATATTTTGTCTCGTGTTTTTATCACAAGATGAAAGTGTTTCTACCATTCTTTGTGTTTTTGTCTCACAGTTGGCTCCGCATATTCGCGTGTGGGACTCCGTCAGCCTCAACACCCTCCATGTTCTGGGAGCAGCTTACTTTGAGCGAGCACTCGTCTGCTTGGCTTTTTCCAAGTCGGTGAGCGAACCTTACGAGGACATTCGACACCTCAAAGATAACGTTTGACATTTTTATTGAAAATGTCATGAGTTACAGGTTTTTTTTTTGTATGTCAGAATGGAGGAAACACACTATGCGTTGTTGACGACTCTAATGACCACGTGTTGTCTGTTTGGGACTGGCAGCGAGAAGACAGACTGGCTGAGGTTAAGGTGGGTGGCACATGTATGCGCGCGAGTGTGCGCGTGCATCTTCCTTTCTCCAAGTATGTTGAACTGCACTGTTATATGATGTCATTATCTGGGTTTTCAGAAGATATTGTACATGGTAGCTGTAACGAATAAAGACCATGAGTGATTTACATGTATTGCGTCTTTTAGTTGGCCTAACATTTTCTTCTGATGGATCTGTCTGTCAACTCATATTCACGTGACTCCTCTCTTTACAGATCTAAATGGAATAGAATAGATTTTGTGCATGGAAATCCCTCGTTTCACATTCCTCTAGCATTTTATATGTGATGACAGATTTTAAGATGCATTGGTGGATTTCTGAGTCCAAACTACAATCACATCACCCTCCTCAGAATATTTCAATGCCCCCAGAGCATGGAGCATTGGTTTGGTAAACCAGGGGTCATGAGTTTGTATCTCACTGGCGCCTCTACTCACCAAGGGGGGTTGCGTCAGGAAGGGCATCCAGTGTAAAAACTGTGTGAGAAAAATATGAGCGTTCATCTGAGATGTCACGCTGTGGTGACCCCTTACGGGACAAGCCGAAAGAAACTTACTTTTACTCCTCAAAATATCTCAATGAACTGGGTATTTGTTAGGTCCAGGGTTCGTACAGGTCTTGCTGTGACTCTCGCGTTAGGTGTCCCACTTAGCCACGCAATCTCATGTCTTTGGTTTTCAGACTTCCAACGACACAGTTTTTGCTGCTGACTTTCACCCGACGGACAGCAACATCATGGTGACCTGTGGCAAGTCGCATCTCCATTTTTGGAGCCTGGAAAAAGGCATGCTGGTCAAGAAGCAAGGACTTTTTGAGGTAAAACCTCACACTACCTCTTCCATTTTCTGTTCTTTGATTATTCTGTTCCTCCAGTTTTCATTGAGCCGAACATGAACATACAAACTCCACACAGGAAGGCCAGAGCTGAGATTGGAACCACCACCTTTGAACTGCGTTAAAGACATGCTAACCTCTACATTCACCATGATATTTGGAAGTAGCCTCTACTCGAATAATAATTTGAATGGTGAACATATAACAATGATCCCAAAACAGTTTATCAGTCAAATAAATTTTATACTGCCCCAACATGCAACACATGTGGCAAAGACTCTTTAAATTCTTCCTCCAACAACCAAATCCAAACCTAGCCCCAGCATTCAAAGCCTGTTACTCATTTGAGACGTATCACTTCAGCAAAGTGCAGCAACAATGTGCTGCTTTCCGATCAAACGAGGCTTCGGGGCCATCTTGTTGGATCTTACGGCATTTCAGAGTAAAAACACGAAAAATGGGAATAAGGGACTTTTTCGGCTCATAGCTGAGGATAGAAAAAATGAATAGCGGACCAACATAACTATGCCAGAGTTTAGTATACTTTAAATCACTCCGTGCTGATCTCTTTCTTTTACAGAAACAGGAGAAGCCCAAGTTCGTTTTATGTGTGACCTTTGCAGAAAATGGAGATACCATTACTGGAGACTCAAGTGGGAACATCTTGGTGTGGGGAAAAGGTATCAAACAGTTTTACATTGATGTGTTTGTGTAAACGATTTCCAGGAAATCCACTCAGGCAATATATGTGTCATTCTAAAGCTGTGAGCTGAAAAGCTGCCCATTTGTTAAAAAAAAAACAAAACAACAGGTTCGTCCCAGGGACGTTATGAAGGAGAGAAGCACCCCTCGCTCTCCTTCCCACATAATTTCTCACTGATCCACTCTATCGAGCCACCTGTCTGACTGTTGGCCGTTTACTAACCCGCATCCAGCGGGCCGACTTTCTCTGGGCCAAAAGCCTCCCGTCTGTCTTACCCTGTCTGTGTCACGCAGGCACTAATCGCATTAGCCACGTCATCCACGGAGCTCACGAGGGCAGCATCTTTGCCCTGTGCATGCTGAGGAACGGCACTCTGTTGTCCGGAGGCAAAGACTGCCGCCTCATCTCTTGGGACAGCGGCTACCAGCAAATCCAAGCAGTGGAGGTGAGAAGTGGACCTCCGCGAAACAGTCATGCTTGTGTCCTCTGAATGTAAACACAGTCATATCAGAAATGTCTCTATAAATCTACATATCCAAAAAAATGCAGAGCAATAAATTGCCCATGTCCATTTTCCAAGCCGTTTATCCTCACAAGGGTCGCAGGAGTCCAGCTAGCTCCAAGCAAAAGGCAGACTACACCCTGAACTGGTCGCCAGATTCCCCCTAATTTACCTTTATCAATAATATAATAATTTGAGACATAAATCAGTCACTCACAAGGGTGTGGTGAGTCATGCCTGGAGATATAAAGTTACGGGTGTGGTCCACCAGTCATGCCCGCAGGTATAAAGTTGCGGGTGTGTGCGGGGTGTAATTGAGTGTACCCCTTTAAGAGCGGAGGGGGGGGGTGTCAGGTAAACTAGGAAGTAGAAGTAGTCTGAGCAGCAGCTCGTTGTTCGAGACTGTGCTTCCGTGTTAAAAAAAAAAAAAAAAGACGTCAGGCTGTGGTTCACGCCGCTGGATCGGTTTTCATGTGTGCTGAGTGCACGCGACAACTGCACAATTGCGGAGTGGCGCAGCTTAGAGGGAACATTGGTTAAGACTACACAAAATAAGCGACGTCTTTCAATAGCTATGTATTTCTACTCAAAACAAATTTTTCGCGCTTGATTTTTCATGCTCGACTGTGCAGATTTGTGAGTGTAATGGTGCATTCGCGGCCATCAAATCACGGTGACTGCATAAATACATCACAAACTATAATTCCAATGGAATTTGATAGTTTCCAATTCATCTGAGATTACCCTTAAAAATACATGGCATATAAATGTTTTAATATTTAGAAAAAAAAGCACCGTATGCGCAGATGTCATGTACACAAACATACGGCGAAGACTTTCAATAATTTCCACTAACAACCCAGGTTAAATGTAGTTATTCTGAGGCTTATAAAGTTTGTCTCTCACTTGCAATGCAGCATTTCAGCATTTGTTGAACCAATGGCTTCACTACTTCCTTAAATAGGAAAGTAGGGACTGATGCCGTTTTGTGGCATCCGTGTGCATTACAACAAAAACACAAAGTTGTTCCTCAGTGATTATCTTGGGATCGGTTCCACATAAAAATTCATAGCTGCAGTCATGAATAGTGAACCGCAAATATGCAGGGGATTACTGAACATGTTTATTCCGCTTCTATACATAAGTATGCATGAGAGTTTTGCTGTTGACTATCTCTTCTTTGGATTAGTAGAGCAATCTGAATGCTGTGATTTTGCTGCTTACGTTGCAAGAAGCAGTCTTCTTGCCTGCAGCAGGTTTAACACTTCATAAATAAATCAGATGATCTCTTCTCTTGCAACTGAGCAAGATAGAACTTTGCAGGGGGAAAAAAATGAATGTGACTGATGATAATCTGAATAAACGGAGCGTGAGGTTGGTTTCAATGCCTTGTGTCGCAGGTGCCTGATTTGTACGGTCCCATCCGGACTGTAGCTGAGGGCAGAGGGGAGACCGTTCTCATCGGAACCACCAAAAACTTTGTTTTGCAAGGCAGCTTGGATGGAGAGTTCGCTCCCATTACTCAGGTTGGTGCCTTTTCCACATATCAGCCTAAGAGAAGGCAGCACAAAATGCCAAATAAATCTCATTTATTTCATTGGTCCTGGTTCTAGGGTCATACTGATGAGTTGTGGGGTCTGGCCACGCATCCCTGTAAGCCCCACTTTCTCACCTGTGGGTATGACAGGCAAGTCTGTCTGTGGGATTCCAATTCACATCAGCTCATCTGGAGTAAAATTATGGAAGTAAGTCGAGTCACCGCTGCCCTCTAGAGTCCATATGTAAAACTATATTTTATAGATCTCAATTTCACGTCCGGTCTGTGCTGGTTTCACAGTTTTGATTTTGCAAGACAATTCTCCACTTTAATTGATTGTTTTAATTTTTTTTACTGATGTTAAAGTTGAAACAATCCTTACAGGACACCGCCCAGTCAGCAGCCTTCCACCCGTCTGGAGCTGTTGTCGCGATCGGAAGCCAGACTGGCAGGTTGGTACGGAAAACCCTTCTTGAAAGAAATATTTGATGGTACACAAAAATCTTTTTCTCTTTTGTGGACTGGGCCCTGCAGGTGGCTGGTATTGGACACCGACTCAAAGGATTTAGTCACAGTGCACACAGATGGGAATGAACAGCTTTCTGTTGTGAGCTTTGGCCCAGGTTTGCACTTTTTCCATGCAGTCGATATTATGCCAACATATTTGCCATTTGTTGTAGTGTGTGTTGTCAATAGGAATCTGTTCTCATGAGTGTTTTTTCCAATTTATATACCATTTTTGCTTTTTTTAATGCAATTCACACCATGTGAGTTACATTTTCACCTTGTTTCCTTTTTGAAAACTGTTTTAGATGGCAACTTCTTGGCCATTGGCTCTCATGACAGCTACATCTACGTCTATGCTGTGGCAGAAAATGGCAGGAAGTACAATAGAGTGGGCAAGTGCTCAGTGAGTGCCTGTTTTGTCATCCCTCTGTTATTACACTGTACTGTAGTGTGAGGATTTTTTTTTTTTTCATTTCAACCTTTTTCCAGGGTCACTCCAGTTTCATCACCCACCTAGACTGGTCAGTAGACTCCCAGTATCTGGTGTCTAACTCAGGAGATTATGAGATACTATACTGTAAGTGCATCCTCACGGAAGTCTCTCCATGTTGACCAAAAGCAAGCAATTTTACTCATGGTCAAATTTTTGGGTGTCGAGGGACCCATTAGAGCGGTGAAAGTTTTCCAATTTAATTCCTTAATATTGACAACCTGTTAAAAAGAAAGGAACTAAACCAAATAAAACTTTAATCACCTCAATATTTATCCTTTATCACGAGCTAGAAATCTTGCACGCATATTTATGGGATGAGAGGTCCCAGTAATATCAGAGCTAATGTCGCGAGGGGCTTTTGATTCGGTATGTCTTCTTTTATTGGTATTGCCATATGTAGGTGTGCACTTTTTTTTTTTTTTAATGATACAATAAAATCATTTACTGCAAATTGTTTTGTGGACCCCAATAGTCTAGAGATTTGCTGGCACTGTTCTAAGAGACCATGCACATGCATTTTAAGAAGATAGAAGAAGATGAAGACACAAAGTGTTCCAAGTATTTCTTCACGTGGTGAAACAAGCACCTGCAGAGAAACAACTGCGTGTGTGTGCGTGTATGTGTGTGTTTGCAGGGATCCCCTCTGTGTGCAAACAGGTGGTCAGCATGGAGACCATTCGAGATATCGAATGGGCCACACACTCGTGCACTCTCGGCTTTCAGGTTTTCGGTGGGTTTCTTCTTCTCTCATTCTCTTCTTCTCTTATCGTCTGAAAGTGCGTTAGTGTTGCTCTATTTCCTTTCTGTCAGGCATGTGGTCTGATGGCTCAGACGGCACCGACATCAATGCTGGCAGCAGGTCCAACGATAAGAGCCTGCTTGCTACCGGCGACGACTTTGGGAAGGTCCACCTCTTCTCCTTCCCCTGTTCTCAGTTCAGGGTAATATTCTGCACTCTATGTTAATGGGTCAGTGGTGGGAAGTAACGAGGCACTACTACTTTGTTACAGCACTGGAAGACCCTGCAAAATGAATTTGGAGATGTGTTTCTAAATACAGTATATGTTTGAAGATAATTGCTGAAAATGTGTGCAAAGATGGAGAGCTACTGCATTGTGGCGATATTGCGTAAAACTTTTTTTTTTCATCTTTTCAGTTTCAGTGATGCACCTGAAAAAGGAAAAATGTTCAACAAAGCAGCATCCATTTTTACAAATAATTGTAGTGTTATTTGATCGTTTTTAGTAGTTTCAGCACATTCGGCGGACAAATCCACAACATCTGAGAGGACAGAGAATGGCCTAATATTTTTTTACACCATTTTGAAGCTCCATTTTATGTACTTCATTTTACAGGGAATATATTTCAAGTTTCTATACGTAACCTCTACGCATTACTTACTCGCTACACAGAAAAAGTTTCAAGATAGTGTTGCGCTAGCGTTAGCACAGCACTACCGTTAAACTCTCTATGTACTGAGGCTTATAACGAGGTGCGCTAACACTAGCGTTGCGCTAATGCTAGTGCCATGTTAACACTAGCACCGCATCACAGCATGAACCACAGGGTTGAAAGCATGTGAAAAGTCTCGGCTTGTAGGCCAGAAATTACAGTATTTTCTTTTCTTGTGTAAATGGTGACTAATCTGAGATCCTGATCGAAAGGTTAACGAGTCATTGGAGAAGTAGCTAATGTTGCAACATCTTGTCTCCGTTCCTAATTTCAGGCTCCCAGCCATGTTTACGGTGGCCACAGCAGCCACGTGACCAACGTGACCTTCCTGTACAACGACAGCTGCCTGGTGTCGACCGGAGGGAAGGACATGAGCGTGATGCAATGGAGGATAGTCTGAATGGCAAGACTCGAAAATGAACTTCGCTCTGCGGCTTGTCACTCCGAGCATGAGCAAAACCCGAGTGCACTACGACGGAACCAAGTGAAATGCCTAAAAATGTGGATCTGAACTGAGGTGAATTAACAAAGGGTTTTCTTTGCGAATCTGCTTTCAGGTCCATGATCGGATGGACTGGTGAGGTGTGACGTGTTGCTTAGTCTTGTTCCCTTTTTTTTTCTCCTTCTTTCAATCACACTACATGTAAAATCGCTCCAATTTACTATCTAGCCCAGTGCATCCCAACCTTAACTGAGCCACGGCACATATTGTACATTTAAAAAAAAAAAATATTACAGCACACCACCAAACAAAAATGTCATGGGTGGCATGGATAGAGGAGCAAAAATACATTATTTGTAGTAAATAATTGTACCAATGAAGTGAAATTTTGATCAGCTCACACTGGCTGGAAATCACTGCTGTAGTCCACTCACATGCGATGAAGAATCCAAATTAAAAAAAAAAAAGAACCAAAGGCTCAAATTTATGAAACAATTTCTGAAATTGTGCAATTTCCTGACAAAGCTTAAAGACTGAAGTGTTTTGGTTTTTTTGACTGATATTAGATGAATCAAGCAAACAATGTATTGGAAGGAAAACTGTGCATGGACATTTTTTTTTATTATTAGTTTATTTTCTATTGTATGAAACCACTCAGGACCCCCCCCCAGGCCAATTACAACCCTTCTCATGACAACAGCACATGAATTACACACGTCCCCTACACAGCTAAATTCCTTTTAAGTATCACGAGGCGCTTTTAATCGTCAGCGGGCCATCGATCAAACAAATGTTATATTACGAGCTTTTGTGGGTAAAATGTCTGTTTGGTTTTTATACCAATTCTTCTGAGGATGTATTTATTTTGAAGATTGCACGGCGGCCTCGATCAAGCGCTGTTCGGGGGGTGGGGGGGGGGTCTTTTGGGTTCCCCTAACTTAAACACATCTCGCTAAATTGCACTTGATTTATATGAATTTCCATACTTTAGATATTGAACTATCTAACGACTACAAACATTAACTGGTGTTGTTTGTGCTTCCAAATGTCCAAAAAGACCCCTTATATCTTGATTTAATATTTTTATTGCCAACTGAACTACTTTTTTCCCCCACTACAAACGGACAAAAGAGGCTTGTCTAATTTGAAATGAAAATGCCGTATTTTCCGGACTATACGTCGGAGTTCAAATCGCACCAGCCATAAAATGGCATAAAGCATATAGCATAAATAACATTCTAGGAAGTTTACCAAAACTATCCGTGTCGCGCCAAATGTCCGATAACTAAAATCCAATGAAATCGTCATCCTCGGTGTCACTTCTAAACAAGTCCGCCAACTCCAGAGGTCAATGACGTGCCCCTTCCTCTTCTACATCGCTTACGTCAGACTCATCGTCGGTTGCGGTTACAACTAGCCTATAGAGCTCGTGCACCTACCTCATAAAATCACATGACTTTTGTTTACGTCCCCATATTGCCGGTCTAGCAAAGCATCCTTCAATGCTAAGTCGGTTGGAGACGACATGAAAATATGTCTTATAGCACAATGGCCAGAGTCTTGTCTGATACCGTTAGGCATTAAGAAGGTGAAAATAAACTCAGGTACGGGGAAAAATTAGATAAACTCGGCATAGAGGATTTTATGCCGAAGTCTATGTTTTCGCCGATAAGAAATTGGACTGTTAATTCGCGTCCGTTTGTCTTGGACAACTGGATATACACATGGATCTGGTGAGTAAGTCGTCGAGATTTAAGTTTGAAAAGCATATAAAAGTCTGGATGCATACGAGTACTTTGTTGCTGGATCTGTTCTCATCAGGAGTAAATCTCGCATAGTGACAGTTTTGATGGCTCGTGAACGGGGAAGCATTCGGCCACATGTTAAGCTTTGCCGGAATCCATCGATCTTTTCAGCTAGTATTCAATGCAAATACCAATATTTAAATAAATGACCCCTGGTTTTACACAAACTCGCATTCATTAACTATGATTTGGGGGGAAAAAAAAGAGGACGGAGTCGTCTCCATGGAACGTACACAGAAGTGATTGCAGCCACACTTAACCTCCGTTAAACCTCTGACATTTTTTTAACACGCATTGTTCTCAAATGAGCCAATTTGGCATTATAAATACTTCTTGGTAATTTGAGATTGAGAAGAATAATTCCTACCTGAAATGAAGTGATCGCTACACAGGCGTGTGTATATTTTGGTTGGGCACCATCCAACATGTTTAATTGCCGAAATCCAACGATCTTTTCTGGTCTTTTCAGCTGGTATTCCATAGAATGATGTCTTTGAATATCTGTCTCATCTGTTGTGACAACCAACAGCACAACAGGTCTCTATTGTGTTTATTCTGCTCCAGTTCCATGCCCCCCATACTGTCGAGCAGCTCTTTTTGACCGGCAATACGGCGCCGTGGAAATTGTGACGTCACGTGCACGAGCTCTATTCCAGCCTTTCTGAATCCCGACAGGATGGTTTGGGTTGTCACGGAAGCCCATATTTGTCGAGCCATCCGGTGACTTCCCGGAAAGTTGCGTGGCGGATTCACCCGGAAGCTGTGCTCGCGCAATGATGCACACACAGTTTGTCCTTGGGAGGTTGCCGTAGTCCACGGGCTTTGAGTCGAACAGCGATCGTGTCGGAACAACTACGTAATTATTGGAATGCATTTGACAAAGGAAAAAATATGAGGAGAACCGAAGTTTTCAACAAGAGTGGACTGCCTTTGTGCGTCTAAATTCACGGATGGGGAGTACACTAAAGCATTCGTCCTCGATGTTGCCAATAAACATTTTGCCAACTTCCCATAAAAAGAAGATAATCAAACGAATAAAAGACATGCCTTTGTTGGCAAGAACCGTTCACAGTCGCACCACGATGACGGCAAATCAGATTGAATTACGTTCACGATAAACGGATAAAAGTCTCAATGCCTGCATGAAGCTTCGTCTAACAACGTATGACAAGTCGCATTCATGGTGAGAAGTACTTTTGTCATCATTGGTTAGCAACATCCTAACAATGTTATTTAAAATAATCTGCAGAATATGATTTTCTCTTCAATGGCATTTTTGTGCAGTCCGTCTCAGTTGTTATATGTCGCAGATACACGGGCCTAGAGCGCCCTCTTACGGTTGTCAGTGTGAAAATAATCGACGATGGATGGATGTAATAATGTGTTCATAATTTCACATATAAATCGCTCTGGAGAATAAGCCGCACAAATGGCCAAACTATGAAAAAAAAACTGCAATTTATAGTCCGAAAAATACGGTAGGTAAAAAAAAAAAGTTTTTTTTTTTTAATAAATCCCTCCTGCAGGGAGAATCCATAACCTGCTTTTTGTTGGGTTCTTCTCTTCTTCAATGAACGGTATCTTTCTATGGTTGATGAGACCGCATCACTGTAACTGGCTGACATGCTCCTCTCGGTCAAGGCAACATATTTCATTAAATTTAGATGTGTTTTTTTTTTATGTAATTCTATAATAGATGAAAAGCTGTATTCAGTCTACTTAGAGAGGGGCTTGACTGAACCTCCCAGGAAGCAGTAATATTTTCTTTCCATCCTGTGATCTGTCAATCATGTGCTGTACTATACAGGTACATTTCGCACTCAAAACATTACTTTGATCTGGATTCAAAAGGATATCTGTTTAAGATGCATGCTGTAAACTGGAATTTATCCTCCCACGATCCACCCGGTCCCACATTTACCGCTAAACAGTTAACATTTGTCTGCCAGATAAAACCAAATAAAACTCGTAGGATTCTGTGTCCAAACTGTACGCCTGTGACTTGTGTTTGTTTAAGACATCACTTAATGTCTCTAATTGTATATAAAATTAATTTTTGCTACTGGCACAGGATTGGGACTGAGCGCCAGGGCAATGGGGGGGGGGGGTCGATACTTAATTGTAATTGCCTGTAAATGCCACAAGTGAGCATTAAAGGACTAGTTTTGTCTCAATCCATCAAGGTGCTGCCTAATGGTTCTAAAGCGATACTATTGTTACTTTGTAATCTTGAATCATGCTTCTGTTTGCTGCTCTTACGCCAGTAAAAATGATGCCTAAGAAGGTGCAGGGATTGGACCTTTCCGACCTGTCAATCCCTCGTACAATAATAGCCAATCAGATAGCCGCATTGTCTTAACCCCTGGCTTGACACGCCCCTCTCGCCGCTTTGTCCCACAAGAAATACTGGTTGTCAGTAGCGTGCGCTTGGAAAAGTTCATGTTACGAAGAAAATGGTTGTCAGATGCGCTTGGGGAATGTGCAATTCTGATGAAAGATATCCTGCTAAGTTACAAGGGGCCAGTTTGATTCATTTTCCAAAGCCTAAAACACAGGTGACGAAGTGTCTACGATGGATTAAGGCTCGCGGAAGAGCGCACGTACAACTAAATGTGGACAATATCAACAAACAAGTCTGTATGTTCGAAGGTAAGTGAGGGAGAAGTATCTTCTCTGAGTTTGAATTATTATCAGTGCTTTATACATTGCAGGAGAACAACTTTCACTTTTGTTAGTGTATCACTGACCTGCTGAATGAAGTGTGTCATGTTTTATGCCACAGAGTTGGTTAGTGATACGTAAATGCGCCATGTCATGCAAGAAAAATGTCTATTTGCCTATTTGTATAACATCGGACTTTCAAAACAGAGCACTGTGTTCCATTACGAGCCAAGTCAAATGAATACGTCCACTCACTTCTGAAGACTACAATGATATTACTCGTGATCTTTCCAAGTAGAAAGTAGTCACACTGCTTTACATGCACAGTACAATTCCACTATTTTATCCTGTTGGATTTCAATTTGAAGTTTGTGATTGACCCATCACAAACTTCATATTGAAACATTTCGCTGTAACTCTGACATTGTGTCTTGCTCCGTCCAAAATCTCAATTCCATGTACACATCCTTGCGTGAAATAGTTGAGACCTCTCTGTAGAACTCCCTTGGACAAGTCTGACGCATTTGGCAAAATCATACCCCAATATTATCTGGAATACGTGATAGAGAATAGACTTCGAACATGTTCTGTTCAATTGCCATTTTTTAAACTTGTGGGACAAGGTCTAAGGGGGCGGAGCTTAAGATCGCCATCGGAAAGGTCCAATTTGGGTGGATGTTTCAGAAAGCTTTCACACTCGCGGCTAATAGAATTTTCATGCATGCTTTCGGACTAACTGGAGAGAAAAAAATATGCAGGTGCAGAGAAAACATTCAAACACCACACAATAAAGACCAGACCTGGATTCGAACCCACTTCATCAGAACTGTGCAAAACACTCGTCCTTCTGCCGCCGATCATTGTGCCTCAAGATGAAATTCAACGCAGACTGCTGCATAAACCTGGAAACCGCTAAAAGATGCAAGGAGAGATGTCAGAATTTAATAAGTGTGCAAAAAATCCTGCACCTCTTGATGTGGGAGAGGATGCCTTGCTCAAGGGTTTTTCAGCATCCCTCAAGCGAAAACGCATCTCACTCACAGCTAGCTGCAATTTTGGCTGCAGTGGGACTTAACCTATGACATTCTTGACCTTACATGAAGTCACCCGTTGGGCTGCCTCGAACGGCGGCCATTCCTGATACATAGGCAAGGTGGACGACATAATGTTTCTAAACGCATTTATTGAAGACGTGACCGACAGCACATCAAGCCCAGAAAGACTATTGGGCTACCGGGCATACACACGTCATGGGACTCAGGACTACGTTACAAAGGCGCAGTATTGTGCCCTTGATCTTTTACTCTTATGTGACAGAAATCACAAAGGAGGAACACTTACCTGTATGCTAACACGGAAAACGAAAGGCGGTGGAATATTTTTTTTTAATATCGAGGTAAACTCCGTTTGTTCCAATTTTTTTCAAAAAGTAAATCCTGAATATTAGTTAATCACAAGTAAAGCGAAATGTTTATTATTTGTTTACAATTTGATGACAATGGCAGAAAAACAAAAGAATAAACAAATCCAGTATTTCACAAAATTCTTGAATCTTTCAAGTGACAAAACTCAAAAGAAAAAACGATCTTAACTGTAATGTTGGCCTTCTGAAAAGAGTATCGATTAAGCTTGTTAGCTTAGCTCAGAGACAGATCAGCAGACCAGGTAGAGACCAGGCAGCGGAATGGATAGCAGCGTCGGGCAATCGTCCACAAAGCCAGGTCTCCGTGAAGCGCAGAGCCGCAGAATGTCCAAAGTCTTTCGTCGGAAGCGTTAGACGATGTTCCCCCTTACGCAGCTGGATCGCAAGGCTTTATAGAGCGTGCCGACCAGTAACTCTGGGAAAAAGCTTCAGCGAATTGTCGAGAGTTGTCAAAAAAAAAGTCAGGAGAAGACTCTCTGATGGTTAGCAAGTCCTCTCAGGTGTACTTTAGTCCCGAGACGCCCGTGAAACACAAAAACACAAACAGTAACCGAGAGTATTCCGTAGACTTCCATGCTGGGTACGGGTTAGGTAGAGAGGTTAAATGGCGGCGTGCAGTGGTGTGTTGATGATTCAGCAAAAAAAAAAAAAAAAGTGACGTCATTACATTTGAGAGTATTTTTATCATGGACATGTTGAATCTGTAATTCTGCTGTAGGTATACTTATTTGTAGAGTACTTTGGCTGCATGTTAGTTTGATAGAAGCATTCTGCGACGGCGAATCGCGAATATGCGGGGGTTCGCCTTAATAGCGGCTTTCCATGGGGCGGGGTGAGTGGCTCCATGTAGTTGCGCGTCTTGGCCACCAGCGGGCAGCACGGAGCCGACTCCTCCGCACGCCGCATTGTAACCTTGTCAAATCTCTCCGCCTTCGCTCCTCCGACCAACCAACGACACTCCGAATGGGAAGAAAATATGGCGTGAAGGAGGAGGCTGCCGCCGACGACCACCGTTACCCGCCCGGTAGCGCCCTTCCAGTTGAGTAGAGGAGAAGAGGAGACAAAAGAAATCATGGATGTAGCGACACGCCGCGGCGCGCGTGTGCAGCCGAGACGCCGGAGCACAAAGCCGATGGGAGAGACAGCCTGAGCCGCAGCACGCCTCATCACGCAGCCCCCCTCGAAAACACGCCAAATACGGCTCCGCGAGGCTTCTAAGACTCCTTACAGTGTTGTTCGAAATCAAATAGGCGGAAAAGCACGTCCGTTGGCTTCCTCGTCGTCGTCGTCGTGTGAAGAAAGGACGGCGACATGAGGTAAGCTAATCCCACGCGCCCTATTTGCCGCGTCATGATAGATGTGCGCCGACTTTACGTCTACACTGTCACGCCGAACATCAAATATTGGGCCTGTGGGAGTGGATTACTGTCGCGCCATGAACGAACTACAGCATCTCGTGGCGTGGGGAGCCGGGAGAAGCAGGGGGTGGTGGTGGCGGCGGGGATTTGCCGCCCCTCTGCCCCTCGATTTCGGCTGTTTCCTCTCATTTCGTAGCCTTCCATTGTCACGGTGGGACCCCGCCCCGGATTGTTCCAGGTACGGCTTTAAAAAGCCGGGTTGTCATGGCAACCACAGCATCACTTGACGGTGCACCGGGTGCTAACGGTGGTTGCTGCGGGGCAGTGAGAGGCACGCATGCAGCCAAGAAGACCGAGAAGAAGAAGAAGAACGACGAGGAGGAGGCGGTGTTTATTCTGGTGGTTGCCAGGCAGGTTAGGCAGCCCCCTCCTCCCCCGCACTCTCGCCCCCTCGCCAAGCCTCCCTTTTTTTTCCCCCCCTTTCCCGATGACACACACGCTTACCCAAGATCATCCTCTCGTCTGCCTCCATCAATCCATATTCTATATTTGAGCAAACGCGCAGTACTCGACAGCCGCTTGCTCGCTTATGTTGGTATGCAGACTGGAGCAGGGCCCCCAAGACCCCCGGCCCAAGTCCCTGGGTCTGCTATTTGCAGTATATGAGCCGACCCCCCTGAAGTTTGACCCGTGCTGTTGCCCTCTGTACATCAGAGGTGGCTGAAGTATTCATACTCAGTACTCAGTAGAAGTACAGAGGCTCGGGTCAAATGTAGAAAAATAAATACTTGCTCAATTTTGTGTGAAAGTGGAAGAATATAATACAGGCTTTATGTGTGCCCCGTTAAAAACTGGCGACCAGTTCAGGGTGGGACTCGCCCAAAGATAGCTGGGAAGGGCTCTGGCACTCCCGCAACCCTTGTGAGGATAAGTGGTACCCAAGATGAATGAACGATTTATGTCCAAGTAAAAAGTAGCCCTCCAAGTAGTCCGTGAGAATACTACTCAAATGCTCACTGGTGACTTTTGATCTGTTAACATGCAAATGTCAAATACAGTGACGCCTCGGTTCTCGACCACAATCCGTTCCAGAAAAAGGTTCAAGAAGTGACTTGTTCGAAAACCGAATCGATGTTTCCCGTTACACTGAATGGAAAAAGAAATAATGCGTTCCAAGCCTAAAAAAAATTGGCTTTTTGAAGCATTTTTTTGAGCTTTTCCTGATAATAAACTGCATAGTAAAAATACATGTATAGTTTATACATATATAATATATATATATATAATTTATATAATAAAATAATTTAAGAAATATATTTCTTTTTTGCTTTCGTAGTAGAGTACGCTAGGCTGGGAGTGGATTGCCGTATCTGCAGCGAATCGGCTCCCAGCCTCGTAAACTTTTTTTATTAACAAAAGTGCAGAATAACTTTAAGCAAGCAACTTGCCTTCTTTGGAGCCATGATTGGGGGTTAATACGGTAGTCCTGGAGAAGAAGAAAAACAACAGTCACTACCGGGACACGTCTGTGTACAGAGGCTGCGTTATACAGAATAACAAAAGTGCGCTGGTTCAGCCACGCGCGTTATGTCATTTCTGGGGTTTTCTTTTTTCGGGGGGAGTTTGAATTGACAATTGACAAAACGCGATGTGGGTGGATCAGCTGCTTGCACCACGCCCATTGTTATTTCCGGGTTTTTTCAGTGGCGTGGGAATTCACAACAAAGCGCGTCGTGGATCAGCTGGTCTGGCCGCGCACAATATGTTATTTTGTCTGGGGCGTTCGAATAGCGATTTTCATTCGAAAATAGAAGCCAAAAAATCTCGAAATTTTCGTGCGAAAGCCGATTTGTTTGAAAATGGGGATCTTCAAGAATTGAGGATTTACAGATGATTTGGACAATTTTAAACGCAAACAAGGTCTCAATGATTATTTGATGTTGTTGATTACCTTGATAATAGAAATGAATGTGGAAAATGTTTGAAAAGTTTTTAAGTTGGCCTCAATGTTCCCCTAAAAATGTCTAGTAGTACCGTGAAAGTTTTGGTAGGGATGATATCCAGTCCTGGTGTACCGCTGGTGGGAGACGCTTGTTGTGCCAGTTCTGGAGAGTGAAGAGTCGCTTCCGCTTCCCTTTCCCGACTTCCTTTAAGATGGTAGAGAAGGCCTTGACATAAAACTCAACTTTACCGAAATCATATTTGAGAAAATTGCACACGACGGCGACGACATAAACTGTAAATATCGGTACCAGTGTAGATCGATGGATTTTGTCTGCTGAATTTTAAGAGGACTCCATTTTCTGTCTGCTAAATCTGAAGTCTGGAAGGTCTTCTTCTGTGGACTGCAAACTAGTATCGACTGAATCAACAGTTCCTCTGCTGGTTGAGCCCGAGTAGCGCACCTCATTTTGCCTCCACTGTTAGAATTGTTCAGTGGTGACGGCGACGCGCCCGATGTCGGCGCGTCTCACACACACCCTAACAATTTGAGTCGGCGAGATCATTTGTTCGACATGGCTGCTTCCTTTGTAGCATCGACGCGAGTGTCCGTGCGCGAGAGTTATTTTTAGGCCGAGTGCTTTTGACTGCGCCGTGGCGCTTCTCCGCTCTCGTCGGGACTGGCCGCTTTCATTGGCTCGGCTACGTGCGTCTAAACGTGCGCAAATGCGGTTGCCGAACGGCCGCGAGAGGCCAAAATGCGAGGCGAGGCGTCCGTCCTGTTGTGTAAATGCAGGCTGACCGCTGAGGTGACTCACAGTAGGAAAAAGGTACAAGTGCCAGCGGGATGTAAAACGCTGACTCGTGAGTGCCTCGTCTGGATGCTGCGCCGACCTGCCCCGGTCCCTCCGCCTTTTCATTGAAAAAAGGTTCCATATTTGGTCAAGATGCCCTTCAAAGAGGTAGAAATGTCTTTGAATTAAGCACTAACCGCTTTTGTAAACTAAACACAAGAAAACCATTAAGTACTTACGTACTTTCCGGAATCCTTTTGTGTTCTGAATGACATAAACATATCGCATCAGGATTCATGATACAATTTTACATCTGGTGTAACTTCCACCCGCGACCCTTGTGAGGATAAGCGGCTAGGAAAATGGATGAGTGCATGGATCTAACTTGCAGTACTTCAACTGGAGCAAAGGAGTTCGCAAACTGGCTGCACGGTGGATCAGCTGGTAAAGCGTTGGCCTCACAGTTTTGAGGTCCCTGGTTCAATCCCGGACCTGCCTGTGTAGAGTTTGCATGTTCTCCCCGTGGCTGCGTGGGTTTTCTCTGGGTACTCCGCTCCCCTCCTACATCCCAAAAACACGCAACATTAACTGGACACTCTAAATTGCCCCTCGGTGTTCTTGTGAGTGCTGTTGTTTGTCTCGAATTGCCCTGTGATTGGCTGGCAACCAGTTCAGGGTATACCCCGCTTCCTGCCCATTGACAGATGGGATAGGCTCCAGCATGCCCCACGACCCTTGTGAGAATAAGCGGCAAGGAAAATGGATGGGTGGATGGAGTTCTCAAACTTGTTGGATTCAAAGATCCCTCAAAGGGGAGTTTTTTCCCAAAGACCCGCCTCATAATTGTAGTACCAATTAAACGTTCTTTTTTTTGAAAAACGTTTTAACCAAAATATTCATGACCTGTTTTGCAGAAAGGAACATTCTAGATTTATACGTCCCTTGCTGCCATGCACTGCTTACACCAACAACACGACTGTGAACATCGAGAAGCTCGTTTACAAAAGCAGACTCAGTGTTGCCAATGTCGTGATTTGTTTGCTGTAATTAGTCGCGTTCCTGAAACCTCTTGGGGATAGTTTTCTTTCAAAAAAAACAAAAAACTTGCAGGACTGTCACTTTTATGTGATGCATTATTTTTATGTTAGAGATTTTAATATGCCCAACGTTAAGCTCTGAAGAACTGTGTGAACTGAGTGTGGATTCGTACCTTTGTTTTCTTGACACACCAGCCCCCACATGCACTAAACTTTACACCGATTTGATCGGCCTGATCGGATCTGACGATAATTAAATTTTTTTTGCTGATTGGCCGATTGGTTTTGATGTCGACCATATTAGTGATGTCATTTATCGGCTCCGAAAAAGACATTTACTCCGTGTCGCCGTCCTGCAGAATATACTGTATCTGAATCCAAACGTACAGAGGTGTATACAGCTCATTTAAATATACTCATTGCTCCATCTTGTGATCGCATCGGTGATCGGTTATTGTTTTTTTAAAACTAGTTGATCGGTGACCTGTGATCGGTCCCCAAAATGCTGATCATGTCACGCACAGGTGTCAAACTCAAGGCCCGGGGGCCAGATCTGGCCCGCCACATGATGTTATGTGGCCCGCATAGGCAAATGGTCGGTGTCAAAATCCGTGATTCATGTGAAAATATGTCCCAACATTTCAAATTGTCATATATCACAAATAATAATGTTGGGATATTATCAACACATTTGTGTTACCAAAAATGAGCAATGGTTGAAAAACTCATTACGCTTGATTTCTGATTCCAAAACTAGGTCATAAATTTCATTTGTCAACATGATGAGGCGATTCTGGTTTTCTGTGGTTTCACCATAACGGACCTCCGAGGGAAATCGTAACAACAATGAGGCCGGCGACAAAAACGAGTTTGACGCCCCTGATAAAGCCGAACATGAACTTTGTTTTCAAAATGACACATTAAGACATTACTGGTCACAACTACAAATTGTTTTGTGGACCCCCGGGCTACGGTTCAGAGACCCCGGGGTATCCCAGCAGATACAAAAATGTTCATTAACAGAACGGATCGATGTGTTTAATCGACTTGTCGCTTGTTTCTAGGCAGAATTCATGGAGCAGAATGATCGATCGAACAAAGGTCTGGTAGACAGACGCACACGAGGGAAATTACTCTAAAAACAGCACTACACGTTTATTGTATATAACGTTACAATGTTCTAAATACAAAAAAGAGACACAATAACTAATGTATTATAGCGTGGCCACTTTTGTAATGATTTCTAAAATATGTATGCGGGTGGTATGGTGCGAAACTGTTTAGAGCATCTGCCTCACAGTTCTGAGGACCGGGGTTCAAATCCAGGTACTCCAGTTTCCTCCTCCATCCCCAAAACTTGCATTAATTGAAGACTCCAAATTGCCCCGAGGTGTGATTGTGAGTGCGACTGGTTGTTTATTTCTATGTGCCCTGCGATTGACTGGCAACCAGTTCAGGGTGTACCCCGCCTCCTGGCCGACTATAGCGGGGTTAGGCTCGTGAGGATAGAAAATGAATGGATGTTTAGTGACATCCCCTAATCTAATCCCCCCCCCCCAATGGTTTAACCATTAAACAACACCGGTATTACCGTAATTTCTCAAATAATGCGCACATTTTTCCCAAAATATTTTCAAAAAGTTAATAGAGTGCATTATATTTCGGTATGGATGAAAAATTCAAAAATACAATCAATCACATTGTATAGTCGTATACAGGTACATAGCGTGGTAACAAATGTATACATATACATTTTGAAATGATATTCAATGTCTTTGTTACACATTTATATATATTACTGTACTATGCGCCCCCAACCTGAGCTCTCAGAGCTCCTCCGGGAGCTTGCATTTTTCGTTTATGTTTGTTGTTACCGCACCAAAGTTCAGAAGTTGTTTTAATTTTAAACTAAGACAAAAATAATATGTCAACTACAACTACAACGGCTAGTTGTGCAGCTGCTTTTAAAAGAAAAGTGTCATCGCCCGTGCCGATGATGCCGCCAACCCGGAAGTAGCGCCGCAGTCCGAAACAACGATAGCTCGCGTCGATGGCAAAACAACATGAGCTCAAACTATGTAATACGAGCGTCTCGGGGACATTCAAACAAAACGGGAGCGCACGCAATTGAAATGGTTGCTTTTTAAAAAATGTGCCCATTACGCTCGTTTCTACGTAGTTTGAGCTCACGTTGTTTTGGTCGTGAAAGTTTTGAAAAACAGTACAAGTGCAAACCTAACAAAATGTAAATACAGATCCTTCCTAATAGTCTGAGCATATGGGTAGCGGCAACTTGGTGGTGCGCATTGTACATTGGTAGAAAGGTTTTCCCAATTTTTGAGGGTTAACTTTGGGGGTGCGCATTATACTTCAGGACCCATTATACTCGAGAAATTACGGTAAATATTGCTTCCTTAAACAAGCTATCGAAAAGCACTCGTGCGTGAGCTAATGTATATAAGCTTTGTCGCTATTACGTGCAGCTAGCGTGTCTGATTCCCTGGTGGCTCAAAGAGAGCGTTCTTCTCAAACCAACGGAAGGAGGTTTTTGCAGGTCACATGTTCCCTCCCACTCTCTTCTCCCTCCCTCCCTCTCTCTCTCTCTCTCTCTCTCTCTCTCGGGCTTGCGTTCCTTTACTCTTGTTGCAATCATCCTTTAGGAGCATCTCAGGCTCAGTCTATTCTCTGGAAGATGTGAAGAAGGGGAAGGTTTGACGCCCGCAGCATGCGTGTCGCTCTCTCCTCTCAGATTAACACCTCAGCCTTCCCCCTGTAATCCACTCCCGCCGTTATTCGCCTTAAGGACCGGACGGTCGGCAACATGTACTCCTTGGATGATTTCGGGTAGGACGACCTCATCTTCGCTTGAGTGTTTTGTGGGAGTGAGTGTGATAGGAGATGGCTTTGGAATGTTTCTGTTGGCTCCTCTTCCTTTCAACTGTGTGACCACAAAATGTTCCCTCGCTCTCCAGCCTTGGATTGGAAGAGGGGGAAAAAAAAAAAGACCCTGCTTGTTTTCCTGCCTTTTTCTGTTTCTTTTCTTCAGCCGAGCTCCATTTTGTTTTATTGGCTCAGTCTTTTTTCCCCCGACTAGAGGGGATGACTTACCTCCGTCAGCTGTTCAGAGACCCTCGCGGGATTTCGCCCCGTTTGACTCGCATGCGAGTGTGAGAAAGTCGGGACGGGAAGAGCGGGATAGAGAGCGCTTAACCGCTCGGCAGCTGAGCGATTGGGCCTATCGGGAACCAGATGACGGCGTGATAACGGGGCTTTGGCAGATTACGACGTTGATTGGTTGGGATGTGCGGGATCCCGTGACATTATTCCTTCTTCATGCTTGACTGCGTGCACTCTAGCAATCTGCTGTCAAGTCTGGCAAACATGGCAGCTATCTCTCTCTCTCTCTTTTTTTTTTTTAATGAAAAGAAATAGAACAGAGTCACTGATTGTGTGGTGGTACATACGCCTGCCTTTGGCACGGGCAGCGTGGGATCGATTCCCGCTCAGTGATGGTGTCGATATCTGCCCTGCGACTGACTGGCGACCAGTTCAGGGCGCAGTCCGCTTTTCCCCCGAAGCTAACTGGGATAGGCTCCAGCTTTCCTGCAACCCTTGTGAGGATTAGCCGGTTGGATAATGACGTGCCGAAAAAATAGAACATTGAGGCTCTGTTGCTACCTAAGACTTTAGGTTCATTGAATACTAAATCATCAATAAGTAGGAATGTGAGACTGTTGTGATTGGCTGGTGACCAGTTCAGGGTTTTCCCCTTCTCTCACCCGAACTTAGCTTGGATAGGTTCCAGCTTACCTGCAACCCTATTGAGGATAAGCACTATTGAAAATGGCTGGATGGACAGGTTACCTTGGATGTATTTTCTTCCCAGAAAGGAAGCAGCCTACGTCTTTAAGGATCAGGATTAGTGTGCTGAGGAAGCTGGAGTGAAGAGTGAAGCTGGGGGGGAGGGTTTCTAGTGTGCATGTGTCTATGACAATCATCCAACGTGATATGAAAGATTGATTGTCAGTATCGGGGTCAACATTCTGGGATGAGTCGTTGCGTTTCCTTGTGTTTACGCCATTAAAGCAACCATTTGGAAACATTTGTAACACCTACTGTTAGCTCATATAGTGGTCAGGGGTGTTTATATCCTGAGCTGCAGAGAGTACCACACGTTTATTGGGGTGGGGGACGGGGGGTTGTTACGTTAGCCGAAGGCCACCCAAAAGCTTCTCTTTCTATATCACGGGTGTCAAACTCAAGGCCGGAGGGCCAGATCTGGCCCGCAAAGGCAAATCGTCGATGTCAAAATCTGTGATACTTGTGGAAATGTGTCCCATCATTTCAAATTGTCATGTATCATAACTGATAACGGTGAGCATTTTTGTGTTACCAGATGTAAGCAATGGTTGAAGAAGCCATCATGCTTGATTTCTGATTCCAAAACTAGTTCATAAATATAATGTGTAAATATGATGAGGCGATTCAGGATTTCTATGGTTTCACCATAACGGCCCTCTGAGGGAAATCGTCACTACAAATGTGGCCCGTGACAAAAATGAGTTTGACGCCCCTGTTCTATATGGTCTGAAACAGAAAATGGACATTTCCGGCCAAACTGGCCGAAATGCTCTCTCAATCAGTTCAGCTGTAATAATTTTCTAAAATTTAGCAGATGGCCCGTGTTCATTTTTTTTTTAAGGCACAACCATATCGTAAAAAGATGGCGCATGGTAGCATTTACCCGGTCTGTCACACAAATGTTCCCGCTGGCCAGCTGGAGCCCATTTGGGCCACGGATGAGCCGCTGGCAGCTCGGCGCTGAAAACAACATATTAAATTGTTTTGTCCGTGTCGGACATCAAAGCGCGGCAGGTCCGGCAGCGAAAAGATTCCATCTGCCAATCATTACGGTGCAAATGGAAGACCTTAATCGAGTCGGAGAGGTAATCAATTAGCACCGCACGTGCACCAACGGTTGGCGCGCTCCAACTGGCATCTGAGGTCCGGCCCATGCCAGTCAATAAGAGCTCATTTGGAATAGGCTTAATTGAAGGTTGCTGTGGCAATGTGGGTTGTTGATTGCGTGTAATTGCTCGTTAATCAATGTCTTCAAACAGTTGAAGCCAAATACATTACGCATTATTCGCGGCCAGCCGACGTGCGGTTGAGTCGCCCTTCACTGATCTGCCGTGTAAAGACGGCGTGACGTCAGAAGAAGTTCTGCAGCGGCCACTTGGACCTTCACTTTGGCAGAACTCCCTTTGGAAGCATCCTTCCGGATCTCATTATGACACCGGCATGGATGCAGGAGTGCAAATATTTTCCCATTTGAGCTGGTACGCAAAAATGCATTGCATTGTTATTTGGCTAAGCAGTTAGGGTTAGCGTTAGCTAGATGAATATCCGCAATATGAAGAGATATATAAAAAAAAAGATTAATAAATTACCATAATTTCCGGCCTAAAAACCGCAACTTTTTTCACACGCTTTCAACCCTGCGGTTTATGCGGTGACGTGGCTAATTTGTGCGTTTTTTCTAATGGCCGCAAGGGGGCACTCTAGCGGGAAAGGTAAGCGTGAGACTGGTGGAATATATGTGCCGAGGAAGTGACTTTTACCGGTCCGCCCTGTTAGCGCTGCGCTAGCGTGTTACTGCTTTGTCTCAGTGATTTTTAACGGTATGTTTTTTTTTTTTTTAACTGGCCCTGTTAGCGTGGCGCTAGTGTTTCACCAGGGGTCACCAACGCAGTCCCCGCGGGCGAATGGTAGCCCGCGAGGACCATATAAGGTCCCCGCGAGGTATGTTCTAAAAATACCATAGGCCACAAATTTGTTATTATTATTTGTGCTTTAAATTCTGAATCTGACTTTATCCCGTAGTTAATGTGTCAGAGAAATAAAGCAAAATATTGGGATAGTATCATATCACGAGTTACTCTGAGATTCCTGCCATCCATCTGCCAATGTCCATCCCTGGTGTGGATGCGGTGGGGGGGACATTGGGAGCCGTTTGAGATGGATATGAGGTAATCTCTCTTGTGTTAGCACTATGACAATAATGCCGAGGTTCAATGACACACACACACACACACACACTTTGTCATCTGTGACTTCATCCACTCCGCTTGTCCTCTTTGTTGCCGGCTGGACATTCATCACTCTTCACTTGTACAGTTCCAGTGTTCTCGTCCTTTTTCATTTACATTGTTGTCTTTCGAGCAAAGGATTATAGCATGCTTTTAATGAGATTTTTTTTTTTTTTTGGGGTGGAGCAAAAAAACAAAAAACAAAACAACCGGCAAGGTCGTGCCACATAATAGCTGCCGAGCAAAATGGACATCCAGCGGGTGCGGGGGCTGCGTTACGGCCTCCCTCAGAGCGTCAGTGACTCCGGGCTCTTTTACAACCACATCTCCGGCAGGTGGGTGCCAGCGTTTTTGTTTTTAGGTGTACGCTTGCTGCGATTGATGTCCACGACGGCGACGTGGACGTGGGCTTTGTTTCCATTCGGATTCTGCGCAGGTTTTGAGGCAAAAAAAAAAAGTGTTCTGTGCGAAGAGAAGGATTGTGATCAGCCAACTGCACAGAAGGCAAATCTTTCCTTGTTGAATTTAATCAGATCTGAAATACTAATCTATAATCTCAATCTGGCAAAACTGTTGTTTAGCCAAAGAATTGAGATTATTTTGCATTCGCGTTTGTGTCTGTCGATCGATTTTCTTCCAAAAGCTGCATTTTTGGGGGTGGGGGGTGGGGTGCGGGGGGTCCTGTTGTGTTAGTTTACACGTTGTACCTTTAGGTTTCCACTTGGTGTCTCCCAGCATCCCTTTCGCATCCTTTCTCCAAGATGGAGCCACTCCACCAAGCGTCTTCTTTATCCCAAACGTCTTAATGGCCGGGCTCTTCCTCCATGTTTAATTCACGCACGTATTGAACTCAGCATTGCCGGCGAGTGTCCTTCTGCTTTATCTGGTGCTTTTTCTTCAAGCAGCCGTCGTAGTGATCACAACGCACAGAATGGGTGAGGTGGGGGGTGTGCGTGTAATATGCAAATCACCAAGACGGGGAAAAATATTATTTAGGTCACACGTTTGTCTCGAACTGTGCAGTGTGTGATTTTTTTGTTTTTTTTAAGCATTGCCACTACCAGGATGGTGCCTGAGTTTTTTCCACACACAACAACACGACGGGATGTTTAGCTAAGAAGATGAGCACATTAATGTTGGCATGAATGCCATTAAGGCCTCGCTGCTCTGCTTCCACACACACACACACACACACATGAAAGGACTTAGTCGCAGGCTATTCTGCAGGGTTACGCTGCACTTTATGGATCAGCACTTAGATAAAAACACCGCTGTGGAGCTCGGAGGTCACAATCCGGTCATCGCCAGGGACCGGAAAAGCTTTGGTGACGGTTTGTAGATTATCGCACGCTAAAGGCCGATGTGGTTTTTAGGTGAAGTATTAGTACAGGATATGTTGTGCCAGTGGGTGGAAATCCTCAAAGTGATCGAGTATTTAAAGGGGAATTCCACTGGTTTGCATTAACAATGCATCCAATAGATCATGTAATATGTACCCGTACTCTTATTTTGACAATGGGATGTTAAATCCCCTCTCATTTAATAGTGTTTTGAGAAGACGGAGGAATACTTCCATCCACAGCCGTGAGCGCCACAGCAGGAATATGGAGGAATACTTCCCGATCAACCGAGCGGCCGAGGCCCAGAGCTCGCTCGCACGGCTCGGGGACCGAGCTCACGGCTCCCCCGAGCTCCAGGACTGTTCCGCTCACGTATTCCTCCGTCTTCCCGATGCTATTTCTTCATCAGACGAGGATAAATCCGAGAAATCAGCGCTGGACATAATGGTGTCCCATGGAATCGAGCGTTTGGAACGTCACACCCGCGCACGTAGGTCATGTGACTCGCGAAAATGGCAGCGCCCCTGAAAATTCCCAATTGTCGATTAAAAAAAATCTTCTCAAAACACAATTAAATGAGAGAGGATTTAACATCACATTGTCAAAATAGAGTACATATTACATGACCTATGGATACATTGTTCATGCAAACCAGTGGAATTAGTATCTTCAAAAGCTGTTGATTAGCGCTTTTCTACAGTGCTTGAAAAAAGTATTGGCGCCCTTCTCAAATTCTCAGATTTTACCATCAATCAGTTTCCCCACTTTGAGATCATCAAACAAATGTAAATATCAGATAAATATAACCCAAGTGAACTAAAAATGCAATTTTTAAATAGTGGTTTCATTTCTTAAGGAAAAAAAAAAACAATTCAATTACCATGGAGAATTGTTTGAGCATTGGTAATACATTTTTTTTGACGGCACTGTACCTAATTTCTTTCCACCTAATTATTTCCGCATTGCAAACTGAGAAACGCAGCGGCGGATGTTGTGCACGTGTGCGCGACATGCAAGGGAAAGTTCCCGCTAAGAAACAATCAACGGAATCATTTTCACGTACGTCGGACAAGAAATGAGAAAATCGCTGAGATGATCACGCTGAACATTATTAAAGACATGAGGCTCGTTTATATAATGTGTTCAAACACACGCTGATACTGATCAGCTTGGACGTCTCCTATTGGACTGCACCCAAATGAATTACAGTACACGTTTCACTGGGGTTTTATTTACTAGTCCAGTACGTGCGTTTTCTTCAATATACAAGTCAGAGTGTGCCACTTTTTACCCGACTGCTTCTGTTGGTCTGACTTCGCAATGAGCAGCATGAAATAAACTTCCCATGGCTGAATAAAAAGCGCTAGAAATCCCTTTGTAGCCATAAATGCCCCACCAGAGAGGAATTTCGCGTAGGAGTGACATTGCAACATGTAACGGGGAAAACCTCGTTAAATGGGCTTCATTTTCTTGCCGAAAAATATGTATTAAAACTGGACAACCTGCATGGCAAGCACCTGGAGTGCAGGATTGTGTTTACATTTTTTTTTTAGGTAGAAAGCTTAATTTTATCTGGATCCAGCACCTTTATTCATGTTTTGTCTAGTGGCAATTTTGTTGTTAAATTTGAGTTACTGATGTTAAATTGTAATTAAAAAAAAAATGGTTGTTCTTACAAGGCCACTTCCTTCCACTTTTAAATGATGTCATTGTCATTTGAGTTTTCTGTCTATTGAAGGGAGGAGAAATTGATTTAAAAATTGATTGGAAGTCGGATTTCTGTGTAGTCACCGTATCTTATTGATTGCTTTAGCCATCTTCTATCAATACCTGGATAAAGAAGGCAGCACTTCTGTTGATGCACGATCACCATCTTCTTCTTTTCCCTTCGGCTTGTCCCGTTAGGGGTCGCCACAGTGCGTCATCTCAGATGAACGCACAGTTTTACGCCTGATGCCCTTCCTGACGCGAACCTTCTGCATTTTAGCCAGGGAGAGAAGCTTCCAGCACCTGGTATTCCCAGGTGGTCTCCCACCCAAGTACTAACCAGGGCCAAACCCGCTGAGCTTCCGAGATCTGACGAGATCGGGCGTTCTCAGGGTAGCATGGCCGGAAGCATGCACGACCACCATATCAGGTTCATCTTTGTTTTTGTTTGTCTTGAATGTTTCCTCTTTGCCGTCACTCTTAAAAGTCCAATTTCCTGTTCTTTGAATGCCGTTTGGGGGATTTGTCATTCTCTGTTCCCTTATGTTGCGGCATTACAAAACAACAACCCGAAAAAGCCGAGGAAAATTGAAATTTTGTGACCTCAGGTTAGCTTACATCAGTGTGCAACATCATCGACGTCAACAGCCTCAAATTTGCCATCTGTGCTGCATGTCGCTGTTTGTTCGGTTGCAAAGGTGCAGGCTTCACACTGATTCCTCAGAAATAATGTTGGCTTGTTCTGTTTTTAGCTCCTCGCGGGCATCCTGAAGCACTACTTTCCCCCTTGAGCAGATTAAAGGTCTTGTATGAGAGTTAAATCCTGGTTAATTTACATTTAAGACTGCAGTGAGGTAATGACCGGCCTGCCACGCGCCATCTTTAATCCTGCCTGTCAGACGGACCCCCCCGCCCCTACCACGCACACAAGCACGGGCATCCGAACTGTAACTAAAATGCCGCCCCACCCACGCCACAAAAGGCCCAGCTCACTTCAGAGGGTGTCAGCCTGGTGGTAGCGATTAAATCAATCCATGCACGGTGACCGCTAAATGCATGTGATTTTTTTGAAATCATGCACATTTTGTACAGCCGTCATAATATTGCCTCGTGTAAAATTTTGTTTCTTAAAGTGCAACCACCGCGCTATATTGGTTGAGTTGGGTGACGTTATTAATGAATAAAGTGCAGTTCTGACAAATGGCCACTGCACGGAATAAGAGCGCTTGGTGTTTACGTAGTGGGACGTACGCCCCAGCCCTGTGATGTCACAAGGCTCATTTTTAGCCCTGCTCACATCACAAATCTGTCAAATTGTGAAGTTGTGAAAGTGTTCGGCCAAATCTCAACAATTTGGTCTTTACATGTTTTCAGCACTTCTCTTCAAACATACTGATGTTTACTTACTCACTACATACTTACCAAGTGTTGCAAAGCGTCACATTGCCACAACTTCAGTCCACTCCGACTGTGGACAGAGCAAATTTATCTCCGTGAAGTCCAGTGAGATGCTTGAATGGCAAGAATGTCCTTGTTTACCTCACTCGACAACAGATTGTACATCTCTGTTCGCTTCAGCAGCAAGTCGGATGTCTTAAAGTGCCTAATTACCTCCCGTGCTGGTCAGGAAGTCCCCCAGGATGCTGCCGTTGCCCCCCAGCCGGCTGACTATTGTACCGGAGGTTATGATTTAGCCAAGATAATTAATGAGTATTAATAATGGAGCAGTCTGCTCGAATAATGAAATGTTAGGTCCCTGTTCGCCACTCACTTCGGGGCTCTGTCCTCGCTCCGATACGCATCCCGCTCAGACTTTTATACGCTTTCGAACTCTTCGGTGTAAATCTCGACGACTTATCCTCAATGCCAAGTGTCTCTCATTTTTCCACGTAGCTTCGTCTATTATCACTTTCTAAATGTTTAACGGTATCGGACAAAACTCTGAGCGTCGTGCTGTAAGACATATTTTTGTTCCGTCTCAACGGAATTAATTTGCAACAATGCTTTGTTTGACCGGCAATAAACAAAAATCACATGATTTTATGACGTGGGTGCACAAGCTCTATCGCCCCGTCAAGGATTCTTCCACCAATCCAACTTTCAATTAATGAATGTTAAAGAGTATAGTGTGACTTGAATGGAGTTGAGTGGGTCGAGCACACACGAGACATCCACGTTGTGCAAAATACATTGTCATATGGCAAAAGAATCCATGCTCAGTAGGGCTGTGGAACGTGTCGTCATGCCGCGTCGCATCATGGGCGTAATCGCCATTTCCGTGGCTACGGTCGTTTGTTTACAATTTGACGTCATGCTCCGTCGCAGTGTGACCTAACTGTTCATTCGTATTATGTCATTCGAATTGGTGAGATGTTTCTGCGTTCCATGGCGCAGCCACTCGTCACGTGATCGCAAAGCGGAAAAAAAAATCATATTTACAGCTTTCCTGCTTGGCGGAAAGAAAGAGGGAGGCCTCGTAGTTTCAGAGCTCATAAAGAGACGTCCGATGGCCTTGATGTCAGCTGTAAGATGAAAAAAAAATCAAACCTTCGACAATATCACGACAACAACGAGAGTGTGCTCCTTACATTTTCATTGCGGTAAGTAAAACACGGAAATCTGCATCCTGTTTTTTTTTAATTATTATAATTATTTTTACATGCAGCTTGTGTCGTTATGTGACACCTGGAATTCTTGACAACGCTGTCTCGGTCATTCTAGGAGACAGCTGCCACCCCCTCCCGTCGCTCATGAATCCATCAATAATAAATGCCTCAACATTTGAGTATGTGTTCAGGATTTATGCAATCTCCGACATATTCATCACTAGTGTTATGGGGGTTGCCAGACAAGGATGTGACGCGGGGGGGGACTGTGTGTGTGTGTGTGTGTGTGTGTGTGCTTGTGTGTGTGTGCTTGTGTGTATTTTTGGCAAAGGTGTAGAATTAGGTTTTTGTGCACTGCATTGTCTGTGCTTTGATCCTGGATGAAGCTGTGCCAAGGTGGAATTTTAAAATTCCTCACCATCTCATCCTGCGCTTTCTACTTTGGCTTCAGACCAGACATATCCCACTCGAAAAGAGAAAATCTCGTCCAGTTTAACCACTTTTTCTTCGATTATTCACATACTCCAACAGTCATTGCATCTTAAAACAACAGCAATTATTTTTTTTAACTTTCTCCATTAATATAAAAAGTAAACATAAGCAACACGTCTAGCTCGTCTTTGCTCTACATTGCCCAGACTGTGTTGCTAACTAAAGCAGCGGTGGTGGACGCTGTTATTATAAAGCACATTGATGGGCTGCGTAAGTACTGTCACATTTGTAATTATGAGTATACGTCTTTAAGAGCAGGTGTAAGGTAAACTAGGAAAAAGAGTATGGCGGAGAGAAAGTTTCGTGTGCTGCCTAAAAGAAACCAGTGGCTTCTTCTTTTCATTTTTTACAGTACGTATGTAATTGTGCCATTGGACGTAACAACCAGTCATCCCTCACTTATTGAATCACATTGCAAAATGCCACAAACTGAATACCTGCGTGTTATACTTTCAATTTGCATTGGATTATTATTTTTTTTTGAGCGCAATGAAGAATATCTGCAAAGAGACTGCATCAGTTTAGAGGGAAGATTGGCTGATGTCTTTTTTTTTTTTTTTTTTTTTGGGCACACCGTCCCACGATCAACGCATTGAGCACCTCTGGTGTTGAGACAACAATCGGGACAGTTTTGGGAGTAAAACAAGGTTGACCGAAACTAACATGCAGTACAGCCAACAAAACCCTTCCCCGCTGCACATCTGTACCTCTTGACTTTTCTGCCTGCCTCTCACTGACTTTCCCTTTGAAAATAACATTTTGACAGGCATCCGTCCGAGGTGTCAAGTACAACGATTGAAGTAATTTTAGTTGTGCAGTTTTGTTTTTATTCTTCTCTTTTGCGTGTGTACTTCGAGACTTTGCGCCTTATTTGTGAACAGCCCCGCTGTCGTGAGGCGGCCGTGTGGACCCTGATGACTCATGCGAAGTTGCGAGCCAGCAGTGTCGAACAATTATCCGTCGCGGTTAATTGGCACTGAAGTACTGTACCCATGTGGGAGCCAGCCAAGGCCTCTTGCACTCCACCCCAACGCCCCTTAGAGAATCTTTTCCCAGGGCACCTTTTGGTCGCTGATACTAAAATTGTGTTTCTTTGGGTCTGGTCTTAATGTTGATCCAGGAGGGGGACGCATATGTCAAGCCATGTGTGCAAGCTTTGCTTTATTCAGAAGGTTTGCCTGGCATCGTGGCCTCCTTTTCCCGACCCGAGGCCTGTTTGACACAAGGAAGCACTCAGTGTGGCAGAAGGCTTTGTGTCTGTCGTTTTTCTTGCCCTCCTCCCTGGCATTTTCTCTTTCACTTTTCATCTTTTCGCCTCGCTCATGGAGGCTGTTGACTTCCATGCATTTTTGTGCTTGTCACATGCGGTGCAGGAAACGAATAGTCGTTTTTTTTTTTTTTTTTTTTTTTTTTTTTTTTACTCTGCAGGCATTGTACAGTTGCAAGCGACCTTGTAAACACCAACAGGGATATTTTCGTCTTGGCTCGTTTCTGAGATGGACTGAATTAGTGGATTTGCTTTTAACTCTTGCACCACTCTAGTCAATATAAGCGTGGCCCGTGCACATATTTCCTCAGATAGTGTCAGTCTCAATAATAAATGCTGACCCAAAGGTTGGGCCAGCACATCATCCACTAAACCCTTCACCTGCTTAAAACGGGGGCCCATATTTTTCTACTATACTGTAATGAGCTCGGTTCAACGGCGATATTGTTAACAGACTGACTTTTCAAAATTTACAGTGGAATTCCACATTTATCTTTAGATTGCGAAATCAGTTGTGGTCTAAAACGACAGCACAGAGTCAGTTAAAGCATGTGTAGTTTTCTTTTGTTTTACATCCCGTTGGGCGACCTGGAGACTTTGGGCGAGAGGCTGTGTCTGCCCTGGACTGCCTGCCATCCAATCGAAGGCGTAAAACGAGAAACGACCATTCATATTCACAACCACGGGGAATTTAGAATCTTCGAGTATCCAGGAAAAACCCACACAAACACAGGTAGGACTTGCAAAATACACGGAGCAAGTCCAGAACCGGAATTCAGATCCATGACCTCAGAGCAGTGAGGCAGAAGTGCTATCGACTTTCTGCCCTTCTGTCTTGAATAATTAACTTTCATTAATATTTTCTTCTGCCATCTGAAATCAATTACAGATTGCATGTTAAATGTTGTCAACATGTTTCGCAGTAAAAAGTCAACTTCCATTGTCAGGACCTGAAATTTGTTCTGTCTGACATTGGGTGTCTCTTTTAAGTGCTCTGTTCCCTTTTTGCAAATAATTGATCCATGGTATCTATTAAAGTGGGTTCCGCTATATGTGGGAATGTACTTTTGGATAGTGGTTGAAAATGCACTCCCGGGCCGTTTCATTAGGTACATTTGCAAGTTGTGTGACTCCCAGTTTTGAGACAACTCATGGCTGCGATGGCTCGTGTGGGCCAGTAGCTTGCAATGTTATTACACCAAGTACCACCGATTCGTAGCTCTCCAAGTATCAACATCTTGACTAACGTGAAAATATAGTATTGAGGGAAGTGAACATTTCATTTTGTGATTCTTTCCTGTTCCAATTAGGAGCCCTCAGACAACACTTTGAAATCCACTGATGTAGGCCAGTCGCTAAAATTAATCGCAAAGTCTTTACGCAAATGTTACTTTGTCTGTATTTGCCCTGCTATTGACTGCCGACCAGTCAAGGGTGCACCGCGGGATAGGCTTGAACTGACCCTCAGCTCTAATGAGGAAAAGCGCTATAAAAAAAAAAATGGATGGGTGGGCGGACAGCGGAGATGTTCACAATGCTGCAGTCGGTCAGTGAGCGTAGTTGATGGTCACAAACTCTTGATTCATCACATTAATTGAATGTCACTGACCGATTTGAGCAACGTACGACCTTTTAGCGATGATACATCTCCGCCATCATCCAACATGCGCGTACACGCGCCGAACCTCATGGCCCAAATGTGACCAGCATGTAAACTTGTGAGCGAAAACGTCCCGCTGACTCTTCTGTCTTCATTAACGCCTCTGAAGCGTCAGCACGTCTTGTCAGCCGCTGGAAAAAGTCCACCGGTGAAATTAGACAAGACGGTAACGTCGATTTCTTTGTGACTCGCTTAAAGAGGCCCCCTAAAATTCCAAAAGGAGAAATGAAAGCAGCAGTCCATAAATAGTTTCTGCTTTTGTAAGAAGAGCCATCACAACAGTAGTACCGTCTCACCCCCCCAAAAACTGCTGGACTGTGTGCTGTCGAAACCGCAGTGTGAAGGGATTAGTGTGTGTGTTAAACACACTGTAACATATCGGCTGTATGTTTTGGACTTTAACTTACCCTCGTTTAACAATTACATATCCATTATATTGTCTCTCACTCGCGTTTTCCTCTTGTATAGTGACAAATGCGTCGCCAGCCGTCAGCATCTGCGATCGCTTCTGCTCGGCCTCCCGTGAGCAGATGAATCATAGCGTCCGCAAAAGTCTGCCTTGCTAGCATCAATTGACAGCTGTACGGTTCTCTCCCCCCGCAGCAGATCGTTTTCATCTTAGTGACTGTTTGAAACGGTCCTTTGTGTTGCCTGCCGGCCGAGCCCTTTATTCCGAGTGGGCGTCGGCTCATAGGGCAAGGATCCCAGCGCGTTCTGGTCGCTGTTGGTGTTGAGCAAAACGCGACCACAACCACATTCTGCGGTAGCTGTTTTTTTTTGTTTTTTTTTTTTTACAAAAATATTTCTGCTGGGAATGTCGTTCTCCTTGTGACCACTCACTGAGAATGTCAGTTCACCATTTGTTGAAGCTTGTTCTGTTCTTTATTATTATTATTGTCATTTATTGTAACTGGCGGTACACATTTGTGCAAGTCAGAGTGGATTCAGTTCCCACTCAGTGATAGTGTGAACGTGAATGAATGATCATGTGATCAACTTTATGTCCCCTGTGATTGACGGGTGACCGGAAGTTGGGTGGGATAGGATTCAGTTCTCCCAAGTCCTCTGCCGCTGATGGCGGCAGGTGCTTGCCGCCTCGGGGACTGGTGAGGCCAGGACAGGGACCGGCAGGGCCACGACACCCACAAAATAACTGCAATACGCATAATAATTCTTGATGTAGTGGTGCACAGGCGGCACGGTGACTCAGCTGGTAAAGCGTGGGCTTCACAATTCTTAAGCCCCGGGTTTGATCCCGGCCCTCCCTTTGTGGAATTTGCGGGTTTTCCCTGTGCCTGTGTGGATTTTCTCCAGGCACTCCGGTTTCCTCCCACATCCCAAAAATCTGCAACATTCATTGGAGACCCTAACTTGCCGCTAGGTGTGATTGTGAGTGCGACCGTTTGTCTTGATGTTCCCTGTGATTGGCTGGCAACCATTTCAGTTTGTACCCCGCCTCCTGCCCGTTGACAACTAGGATAGGCTCCAGCACTACCCGCGACCCTCGTGAGGATTAGCAGAAAAGAAAATTGATGGATAGTGGTGCACATGATAAAGTACAATGGTACAATTTTGATACTGTGATACAAATGATGATGATAGATGGTGAGAATTGCATTGCAGACAAGCTTCACTCAAAAGATGCCAGATATACGCTTCCCCTTGCACATTCTCAATTAAAAGTGTGCCTTTATGCTAATTTAGCTGTCATCAGTCGTACCCAACGAAGTGTGTGAACGCAGCCATTTAACAGAAGCAAGAGATGGGGCGTCTTTCACTATTCTTAGTTTCACTTTCACGCCCACTGAGCGCTCCTCTGATATCAGCGCATGTAAAGCTGCTCCCGTTAACGGGCTGAAGGTGTGAAGAAAAGGAGAGAGGTGAAAGGCTCAAGTGTGTCTTGCCAAGCGCTTGATGCCTGTTTCTATTTATCTCTTCCATCATAAAATTCATTCGACTGCGGCCAGGACGAGGCTTCTATTAGCTTTTAGGATAGCAATATAAAGTAACACCTTTCCTTACAAGTGCCCCAATTTTGTCGTTGCTTGTTTTTGTTTGTTTTCATTTATTTATTTGTCTTTATATAGTGAGTCAGAATTTTAGCTTCACATATGCTGCCGGGCCCCCGGTCGTATGAAGTGGAAACAAATGTGCTTGGACGTTGTTGAAGTTCCGGCGATAAAGTGATGTGTGATGGTGCCAGCAATCTGCCAAGAGGCCTCCGCCTTCAGCCGCTAGCTGCCGAGCAATTCTACAAAATCGTAGAGCAGCGGCGCTAGAAGGAATGAAGGCGTGAGATAAAAGCAGCTGCCGATTTGCCAGGAATATAGAAAAAGACATCTTACATAACACTGTTGTTGCTGTGACATTTGGCTTGTCCCAACATACACAAATTAAACTGTATAAAATTTGATTTTCTTTCTTTTCGCCTTTATCAGGTTTTGTTCTTTTTATCCAACTAAAAAGACTAAAAATAAGTCTGTCAGGGCTGCAACAAATGAATGGCATCTCACATCATTCAAATGGGAAAAATGGGATTTGAGTACAAGTACCGTAATTCCCGGCCTACAGAGCACACCTGGTTACAAGCCTCACCGAGTGCATTTGTAAAGGAAATACCATTCGCTACTTGCATACGCCTCAGCTGTGTAAAAGCCGCAAGTGCCCACATTGAAACCCATATTTTAACACGAGATATTTACAAAGACAGCACACAGAAACAGTTTAACGCCAGCGTGGTGCTAAGGCTAGTGCTAACACTAGCACCGCTCTAGCTAACGCTAACAGCGCCAGTTAATTATTTTAACTTACCGGTAAATATAACTGAGACACGCCAGTAACACAGCAGCAACACGCGAGCACAGCGCTAACGCTAGCGCAGCGCTAACAGGGTCGGGAAAAGTCACTTCCTCGACACATATACTCCAAAGGTCTCATTCTTACCTCTCATAGTCTAAATGAAGGTAATTACAGTTATTTGTAGTTCTTTGGGCGAAAGGGAAGACTTGTAATGGAGAGGTGTTGCTTATTTGTTTCAAGTGGACAATGCGGCCGGCACTTAATCGACACAAGGCGTCCGTTGGAGTCGAGCCATCTATGTGAAGAAATATGGCATCTATTTCTGAGGATGCGCCAGTCATTTATTTTTCTCAGCGCCTTTCGGCCCCGAAGACAAGAGTAACATTTAAATGCCAACAAGTGACAAACACCCACCTTTACCTTCGAGGCATGGTTTTCCATTTCAGAGGCATGTGACTCCCTTCACGATTCTATTAATATTTGGACACAAAATACAGTCATTCTTTTTACATGCTTGTTCTTTCCTTCACAGCTTCATGTGAGGCTTCTTTTAGTTCAAGTCTGCAAATGGCAATGTGCTCTCAGTGCTTTGGAAAAAAAAAAAACGTATTATTACGAGAAACACACACCGCCCTCCTCCGCTGACTGATGTGAACATGTGGATGTGCTGTAACACACCCCACCGTAGACCAAAAGGGTCATTTTCGGTTTTTACTTTGAGGTTTTGCGCTTTTTAAAGCAGCCTCCCACCCTCTTCTTTCTTTATTTAACGTCAGACGTCACCTCTGTGTTTATTGCTGATGGAAAGGAAACTTAACCACATATGGTTGGTAGCTACTCTTGAGCTCGTGTTTCATGGGATTTCTTCAACTTCAAATGTGGAATAACTACCGTATGTAGTGCTATTTGCGCTTTATAGCACTACTAAAGTATATGTTGGTTCTGGCGACATTCACCCAGCATTTCCACTCCATTTAAAAAAAAAAAAAACCTTTACCCCACTGATAATTAATCACACTAGACTATCTTAAGGGGAATTGGGCCTTTACTTATTTTATCAGAAGTGTTTTTGCTACTTCCTGTACTCTTTAAGACAGGTGCCCAGAGTTTTTTACCCCAAGATCTACTTTTCAAGCAGCCAGCCGCTCGCGAGCTATTGACGACAGTGTGTGTGGGGGGGGCTTTCTTCAGCAGGAGGCGGAGTACACCCTGAACTAGTCACCAGCCAATGCCTTCTAAATTCTACATGCCACAGAGTATTGTTAACAAGCCCGCCAAATTTGAACGGATACAAAAATCGGCAAGTATTTAAGACGTTCCAAAATATCCAGCCGTCAGACGCTGTAGGCATGTTCGCTGCATGCACTGAAGACACGGCCCGCTCGCCATTCATCTGTCACGACAACATGTTTGCATGCGTACAGTATGTGCTCATACGTCTTTAGTGGAAGTCACAAGCTGAATAAGGTCTGCCGCTGGTCCCTTCGAGTGTCCCTGTTGTCCGGACCCACAAACAACAAACCAGATGATCCCACCACCGGTCCCACGGGCTTGCGGTCTAGCGAGCAGTCATCTTGCTTCAACCGGTGTGCTTGGGTAGACGCAACAGAAACGATATAGCCCAAATAATACAATTTTTCTTGTTGTAGGCATTGGTTGCTAGCTAAGGTTGTAGTGATACTAATGGACCAAGGTATCATTACTGTGCTAAGTAACAAACAATTGCACCAGAAGAGCAGCTGTTGGATTGAAGCTAACAGTCCTGAAACCTCAAGTGCGTACTTGGACTTGATTTTAGCCACACCCAAAAAATCTGGAGAACTGAATTGCTGAAAAAGAGTTTTAGAACTAAACCACAGAAATCACTTGATGGGGTTTTTAAGATGTACCCATCCATTTTCTTAGTCACTTATCCTCACATTGGTCGCAGGGAAGTGCTGGAGCCTATCTCAGCTATCAACGGGCAGGAGGTGGGGTACTCCCTGAACTGGTTGCCAGCCGATCGCAGGGCACATAGAGACAAACAGCCACAGTCACAATCACACCAAGGGGCAATTTAGAGTGTCCAATGAATGCTGCATGTTTTTGGGATGTGGGGGGAAACCGGAGTGCCCGGAGAAAACCCACGCAGGCATGGGGAGAACATGCAAACTCCAGACAGGCGGGTCTGGGATTGAACCCGGGACCACAAACTCTGAGTCCAACAGTTTTCTAGCTGAGACACGCTGCCACAGTTTTCAAGATATTGAAGAAGGGATTTTTTTCCCCCCACATAGCCAATGAAGAAAATGTATTGAAGTACTCGCCTAATGCATTTCTGAACATATCTAGATGTGAAATGAATGAGGGTTTTTTTTTTTGTGGTGGTGGGGGAGGGGGGGGTTCATCTTTGAGCATGGATGTCTTGTTTTATCATCTCATTGCTCAACTTCAAATTTCAAATGGTTCATGTCTCACTCTCTTGGGCACATATATGATACTTTTGAACGATTGTGTAACAATGACTGGCTAGAAACACAATAGTATTAGTGAAACCAAATCCATTAAAATGGTAACTTCTCCCCTTCATTTGCCCATTCTCTCTTTCTCGCTCTCTCGCTCTCTCTCTCCCATTCCTTCACTGATGAATCCCTGCCACTCTTATCTTCTCATTCCAGCGAGCAGAGCATCTGCCAGGCCCGGGCCTCGGTGATGGTCTACGATGACGGCAGTAAGAAGTGGGTGCCCATCAAGCCGGGGCAGCAGGGCTTCAGCCGCATCAACATCTACCACAACACTGCCAACAACACCTTTCGGGTGGTGGGCGTCAAGCTGCAGGACCAGCAGGTGGGCGTGCGTCGCTGCCGCGTTCACGATCATCCACCACTTTTTGCGTTTCACGGTCTGGACATGAATTTGTTGCCGTTTCAAAGCAATTTTCCCCATTGAAAATAACTGACATCACATGAATCCGTTACGTGCCACCCCTGCACTAATCTTATTAGCCATGAATACTTAAGTTACTTGAATACTTCTTGACTTGAAATTAATTTGAGGATACTCCTCGCAGCAGGATGATAATGGAGAAAACATCCATCCATCCATTTTTCCGTACCGCTAGGATCACGGGATTTGATGGAGCTGATCTCAGCTGACTCTGGGCAAGAGGCAGGATGCACCCTGGACTGGTCGGCAGCCAATCGCAGGGCACAGATAAACAAACAACCATTCCCACTCACAATCGCACGAATGGACAGTTTAGAGTCTTCAATCAACCTACCACATACGAAACCAGAGAACCCAGAGAAAACCCACGCAGATGTGGGAAGAACTTGCAAACTCCACACAGAAGTTGTGGTGACCATTTTCATATGATGTAATTGAAATGAGTTTTGTGCTACAAATAAGTACAGCACTGATGTTTAATCAGAATAGTAGCAGATGTTCTCCAAAAGATACATCTTTTTAAATATTTTTAGTACCGGCATGTCTGAGACCAATATACCATCATTTCCAGCCTATAAGACGCAACTTTTTTCACACGCTTTCAACTCTACGGTTTATGTGGTGATGCGGCTAATTTCTGGAATTTTTCTAACGGCCGCAGGGGGCATTTGGGCGGAAAAGGTAAGAGTGAGAACCGGTGGAATATATGTGCAGAGGAAGTGACTTTTACCGGTCTGGCCCCGTTAGCGCTACGCTAGCGTGTTACTGCCATGTCTCAGTGAATTTTACCGTCATGTTTTTTTTTTTTAACCGGCCCTATTAGTGCGGCGGCGCTAGCGTTAGCATTAGCATGACGGCGCTAGCGTTAAACTCTCTGTGTACCGTCTTTCTTTGTAAATATCTCATGTTTTTAATGTGAGCACTTGTGGCTTTTACACAGCTGCAGCGTATGTATGTACCAAATGGTATTTCCTTCACAAGTGTACTGGGTGAGGCTTGTGCGCTCTGTTGGCCGGGAAGTACGGGAATTAAATCGGCTTTATATTTTTATCAAAATTCTGACAGTGTATTACAAGTGCTACATATTTACAGTCGGTCATTTTCACGGCTATTCTGTGCTCACAGGTGGTGATCAACTACTCCATCGTGAAGGGCCTGAAGTACAATCAGGCCACGCCCACTTTCCACCAATGGCGTGACGCTCGGCAGGTCTACGGGCTCAACTTTGCCAGCAAGGAGGAGGCCACCACCTTCTCCAACGCCATGCTGTTCGCCCTCAACGTACTCAGCTCGCCTGACAGCGGAGGTAACATGATTCACTCTCAATTCTCATCACATGGTCTTTATTTTATTTTATTTTTCTTTTTTTTTTTTTTACACCTCATGCACTGAACAGTTCACTAACTTGACATTCTCACTCGGGCTAGATATGCACCGCAGGGGTCAAGTGACACCATTCTCATATTTTTGCACTTGACTATCTTCAGATCATAATCAGGCCTCTTAGAAATATGGATTAAAAAAAATATATATTGTCTGTAGACCAACATATGGGTGAGGCATCCCAGGTTTCATATCTTTATCATTGTTCAGTCCTATGTTGTGGCTGACACAGACTGTTATTCACCATAAATGTAAACATACTTGAAATGTGCACGCAATTAAACACAATGAAAATATTGTGCATCAGCATTAAATTGGAATTGAGACTTTAATAAATCCAGCCCAAGAGATCCAGATTTTCTTTGGCCTCCTGGCTGCGTGACAGCTATTTAAGATATTTGCTGAATGTTTTACTGGTCTTCGATAGCTTCTGTCTGGGGAGAAATGGAAGATTTATGACTTTTGCGTCCTTTGTTTTTCGTGGAAGTTGAACTGGAATTTGGGCTCATGTTGTTTTTACCATCTCACATGAATGTCAGTTAACCAGCATTAAGTTGTTCTGAACGCCTCTCTTAGTTTGATTTTCAGATGATGTTACATGAGTTTATTGAAGTGCTGTTCGTAATTTTGTTATTCAGATAGTTTTTGTGCGCTAGTCCGTAATGTGATAGACGGAACTTCATCAAAGTTTCTACAAAGTGCACAAAGGTAATGGACATAGATACCAATACAGTATATACGACAGATGAGCGCCAAAATCAATGCATGTCATTTTTAATCTGATGCCTTGAGGATGCTCGTGGAGAAGGTCAGAAGGAGCTACATTGTGTCTTTGTCGACACAATGACGAGAGAAAGCCTATGACAGAGTACCAAGAGAGGAACTGTGGTACTGGAAGCACAAGTCCAGTGTGGCTGAGAAATATGTTAGAATAGTACAGGACATAGGTAGGTGTGTCAGAAGAATTTAAGGTGGATGTGGGACTGCATCAGGGATCCGCCTTGAGCCCCTTCCTGTTTGCGGTAGTAATGGATAGGCTGAGAGATTAGGTTGGACTGGATTCCCCTTGGACCATGATGTTCGCTGATGAGATTGTGATCTGCAGTGAAAGCCGGAAAGCAGGTGGAGGAACAATTAGAAAGATGGAGGCACGCACTGGAAGGGAGAAGAGATAGCGAGGGTGGATGACTTCAAATACTTTGGGTCAACAATACAGAGCAATGGAGAGTATGGTAAGGAAGTGAACAAACAAGGTCCAAGCAGGTTGGAACAGCTAGCGGAAGGTGTTTGGTATTCTATGTGACAGAAGAGTCTCCGCCAGGATGAAGGGCAAAGTTTACAAACACTCCAATTATTACACCTAACTAACAAAAATGAATACAAATTGGCAAATGTGCGAAAATTTGTTGTGACTGAGCAAGCTTCTACCCATCCATCCATTCATTAATTTTCTACCGCTTCTCTGGGTCGGGTCGCGGGGGAAGTAGCTTCAGCAGGAATACCCAGACTTCTCTTTCCCAGGCCACTTCTTCAAGCTCTTCCGGAGGGATCCTGAGGCGTTCCCAGGCCAGCCGTGAGCCATAGTCTCTCCAGCATGTTCTGGGTCGTCCCTAGGGTCTCTTTCCAGTGGGATATGCCCGGAACACCTCACCAGAGAGGAGTCCGGGAGGCATCCAGATCAGATGCCCTAACCACCTCATCTGGCTCCTCTCAATGCGGAGGAGCAGTGGCTCGACACTGAGCCCCTCGGATGACCGAGCTTCTCACCCTATCTCTAAGGGAGAGCCCGGACACCCTGCAGAGGAAACTAATTTCGGCCGGTTGTATCCGGGCTCTTGTTCTTTTGGTCACGACCCACAGCATGTCCCCATAGGTGTGGGTAGGAATGTAGATCAACTGGTAAATTGACACCTTCGCCTTTCGACTTAGCTCCCTCCTCACCACAACGGACCGATATTAAGTCTGCATCACTGCAGACGCTGCACCGATCCGTCTGTCGATCTCCCGCTCTATTCTTCCCTCACTCATGAACAAGACCCCAAGATACTTGAACTCCTCCACTTGGGGCAGGATCTCATCCCCGACCCAGAGAGGACACATCACCCTTTTTCGACCGGCTTGCTTGACCCAAATAATGGCTGAAGTCAATTTTCTTGAAATTTAGCGGGGACTCGCCTTGAATTTTTTTCGTCACGTTAACTTGAGACTTGCTTGAAATTTGAAAGTGGGTGAACTTGCACATGTGACTTAGTCCCACCTCTGGTAAAATCTTTGGGAACATGAGAACAGAAAGAGTATTTTGAAACAATGTTGCAAGGGCAAGGAGCACAAAATGTCCGCGGAACAACCCGTGTTGAATGTGAACGTGTTGAAATACGTTCTGATCGTCTTTCACAGAACATGAGCCAAGGCCAAGGAGTCTTGAGTCTTTTTCTTTTTCTTTTCATAAGAATGAAAACAACATCCAAGGGTTGAACAACACAGTGAGCCTGTTTGTGTGTCAATACTCACTCCCATGCACAGATGTTAGTCTCAATCTTACGTGAGCTGTACTCCCCTCTAGTGGCGAATAATTTTAAGAACTAATAGTTTCATAGGACGGAGACCGGAAAGTATTTTTACAGCTAAAGCTCACCGTGAAAGACTTTATACTGTTATGTGGTTTTATATAGTGATTATATTTAGTTGGGTGTGTTTTGGGAGTCGCCCACTGTGCATTTAACAGCCCCCCCCCCCAGCCTCTCTGGTTTCGAGTTATTTAAAAGGGCTGGCGTGGAAGAGAATGCGTTTAACTGTGACATCATGCCAGACCTGCTGCCCTTGTGACTCGAATGGTGGTTAAAGTGTCACGTATGGAGACATAATGTCGGCACAACCCCCCCCCCCCCCCACACACACACCCACACACTCCATTATTCAGAGCACTGAGATGTGAAGTGTATCTGCTCGTTTATTATCTGTCAATGAGTCATCAGTGGTTTCTGCTTGTAGTAATAAGCGATGAGCATTTGCGTAATTATTTTCCTCAACTCTTGGTGAAATTAACCGTTTTTATTGATCAGTTATTTATAAGAATTGCTTGGTACGCTGTTTTCATATGTAAAAAAATAAAATAAAATAAAGTGTGCTTTCCACAATTTCTCCTGCATCATAAAAACATTAGATTTTAAGTCAATCAGTTAGATATATTTTTGGAAATAAGGACTCTTAATGGGGAAATACATGCGAAACACATTTATCATTTCTAGTGTCTGCGACGTCCTATTTCAGACAGAAATTTGAAACTTGTTTCCTCGCATTTGAAAATCAAATTCAATTTGCAGAGTTCTGTATCATGTTCAATTCATCAAAAATTTCACAGAAAATGTGTTTTCTTGCTTATCCACTGATGAAGTTTGGGAAAATATTTACATCGCTTTTTTGTCAAAAAACCGTCGGCCTATAAAGGTGAAGCAGAGAGTGAACAGTGAACAACAACCGTAAACAAAACTTTGTTCAAGTGAATTAATCAGAAAATAAAAAAACCCTTCACAAACAAACTTTAACAGCGTCAAAGTAAATCTTTCTAACTTACCTGTGGAATGTTTATCTCACAGCCACGAAACTGGCGATTAACACAGTTAATCACAGCACAGGTCGGCATGATTGTTTTGGGAGTATGAAGATGGCGAATAGCGACTTCAGTTTTGGTGGCCAATGGAGCCAGCCAATCTTTTTTTTTTTTTTTAGATCAGTAGTTGGCCACAGGTGAGCTAGAGCCTAGAGCTAAACCTAAAGCTAGCTAGAGACTTGTTGACAGGTGTTCGCCAGCCTATGGCGATACAATAGCTGCATGGATAAATAATCACGCTTTCACACATTTTACTCATATGTCCAATTTATAATCTTCAGTGAACCAAAAATGCATTTCTAGATTGTGCCAAGAAGCCAGATAAAACCCACGGACTGAGAACTCCTGAGCTAAGATTCAAACCTCAAACCTCAGAGGAAATGCACTAACCACTCCGCTACAGTGCTGGTAGTATTTTTTTAGAACTATTTTTCAACAATTGCTAAATTTCAAGTCCCTAATACTTGTAGTCTTGGCCCCAATACGGGGAAACAGTATGGAAGATGAAGACTGAAGAATTAAATCATCCGTTCATCGATGCATCCATTATTATGCCCATTATGACTCAATTTACATAAATTTGAATCAATTTCATTTATGAGATCTACGGACCATCATATCTAGTCCAAAGCGCAGCGTGAATAGGAGTCTGTTTTTATTCCTAGTGAAAGGTCATTTTTATTTTAGCTGCTCATCGTCTGCGTGAGTCGCTCGAGTTTATCAAAAACAAGCCCGCTCAGGCCCAGCTCGGCTCCCTTTGGGCCCTTCTGCTCATCCTTGACCTTCGCCATGGCAACAGCCCGGCACCTCTTCATGTCGGCTTTACAAACACGCACACGTGGATGCGCTTGCAGCACGGGGTGATAATTGTCTTCATTAACATGTGCGGGCGGAGCGCGCCTGGCGGTTTTTGATGCGTCTGCGTTCGGCTCCGTGCTTTGAATGACTTTGCCTTTCTGCTGCTGGTGTAAACAAAGTGTCACTCTGATGCCTAAACAGGAGACGGACGGGTGTTTACGCCAGTATTGCTGTGGGTAACCATGACGCAGAGGCGCGAGGTGAGAGGAGACAGGGTGAACGGATCTTTCTTGAAATGTCAGGAAAAACTCCAATGAGCGCGATGTAGCGCCTGTTCAGCAACGCGATGTTTGAGCTTCCGGATGATGTAAGAGCGGATTTCTTTGTCAGTCACGGGGAAGAGTCACGCCATGTCACCTGTGACAAAACTCCTTTTCGCGCTCTGCGTTTCCGTGCATCTGGGTCATTTCGCCGCAGGTTCCCAAAGCAGTTTTTCGGGTTTTCAATGCAATGTTATGCAGGTTGGGCCGATACTATTACATCCGCAAGTCGGATAGGATCCTGAGCAGGCCAGAAGTCAAATAGCACAAATCTGCAAATAATGTGGTTTTACACAAATGCCTGCAGTTTGTCACTACAAAGATTCAGCGTAAACAATTACACTTGGGTGATTTTGCAAAGCGCAGGAGAAACTGTAGTTGTAAATGTTCTGGTTAATGGACCTTTCCAATGGCGACCTTAAGCTCCGCCCCCTTAGCCATGTCCCACAAGATTTCAAAATGGCGATTGAACATAACATGTTTGAAGTCGATTCTCTATCGCATATTCCAGATAATATTGGGGTTTTTTTTTTTTTCTTTGCCAAATGCGTCAGACTTGTCCACGAGAGTTCTTCAGAGACGTCTCAACTATTTCACGCAAGGATATGAACACGGAATTAAGATTTTGGACGGAGCGGGACGCAATGTCAGAGTGACAGCGAAATGTTGGCGATCGATGCAAAAAAGTTTGACGCCTCACAAACTTCATATTGAAATCCAACTGGATAAAATAGTGGAAAGGTACTGTGCGTGTAAAGCAGGGTGACGACTTTTTACTTGGAAAGATCACGAGAAATATCATTGTAGTCTTTATAAGTGAGTGGGTGTATTCATTTGACTTGGCTCGTAATCGAACCCAGTGCTCAATCTTAAAAGTCTTATGTGATACAAATAGCCAAATAGAGATTTTTCTTGCATGACATGGCGCATTTACGTATCACTAACCGACTCTGCGGCATGAAACATGACACACTTCATTCACCAGGTCAGTGATACGCTAACAAAAGTGAAAGTTGTTCTCCTGCAACGTATAAAGCACTGATAATAATTCAATCAAACTCAGAGAAGATACTTCTCCCTCACTTACCTTCAAACAGTAAAAGTAAAAGTCGGATGTGATACAAATAGGCAAATAGACATTTCTCTTGCTCTCTGATTGGCTATTATTGTACGAATGATTGACAGGTTGGAAAGGTCCATTATTGCCGCTGAACAAATATGAGTGTGGGGGTTGTGTAATGATTGAACACAATGTCCAAGATTTTTATTTCTTCGTTTAGTCATCGCTCAACCTCACTTCTGTCTTTCAGGTCCAGTCGTCCAGCGTCAAAATGGACCCTCTTCCGAGGAGAGCGAGGCCCAGAGGAGGTACAGTCGGTCACTAGCTAAGCTCAGCGCTCACTCGTCACTTCAGTGCACACACCTTGTACAATCTCATGAGATCCGATACAAAAGACAAATGAGATGGTGACTTGGGGCAGGAGTTTGGGATGCCCCTTCGGCTGGTTGCGACGTTTTCCATAATATTCATTTGGATTTTGTTGGAAGCTTCACATATACTGGCAACATCGTTCGATATCCCTCCAGGCATTTTCTGTACTGCTTATCGTCACTTGGGCTGCGGGTGTGCGGTATTTTTTTGTTTTTCAAATGTGTTTGTGCAGGCAGCACGGTAAAGCATTGGCCTCACATTTCTGAGGTCCCGGGTTCAATTCCGGACCCGCCTGTGTTGAGTTTGCATGTTCTGCCCGTTCCTGCGTGGGTTTTCTCCGGGCACTCCGGTTTCCTCCCACATCCCAAAAACACGCAACATTAAATTAGACACTCTAAATTGCCCCGAGGTATGATTGTGAGTGCGACTGTTTGTCTCCGTGTGGCCTGCGATTGGCTGGCAACCAGTTCAGGGTGTACCCTGCCTCCCGCCCGTCGACAGCTGGGATAGGCTCCAGCACTCTCGCGACCCTCATGAGGATATGCGGCTAAGGAAATGGATGGATGTTTGTACAAATAAAACTGTGCCTAATAGACACTTGCTGCCATCTGCAGTTGAGTAAATACCCAATTGGTAGAACTTTGTTCATGTATAATACGTTTGTTTGTATTCTGTTACAAAAGGCAGCGTTTCACAAATCTTATTTAGGTGAGCCACAAATAATCAATATTATCATCTCATACATATTCTGTGGTATTTATTTTGAGTCCTGTATATTAAACTATTGTTGACTTTCACAATGATGAAGTGGAAGGTCCAATAAAGCATTTCCTAAATGTATTTTGAATACGGTGTTGGTGTTGCTGCATTCTTTTTTTTTTTTCATTTTCCAGTGATGCCTCGGTTCTCGACCACAATCCATTCCAGAAAACGATTTAAGAAGTGATTTGTTCGAAAACCAAATCAATATTTCCCATTACAATGAATGGGAAAAAAATAATGCGTTCCAAGCCCCCCCAAAAATTAAGGCTTTTTCAAGCATTTTTTTTTAGCTTTTCCTGATAAGAAAATGCATAGTAGAAATACATGTATATTTAGATACTTTATATAATAAGACAATTTAAGAAATATATTTATTTTTTGCTTAAAATGTTTCCTTCAGTAGTAGAGTACGCTAGGCTGGGAGTGCATTGCCGTATCTGGAGCGACTCACCCCCCAGCCTTGTCAACTTTTTTTATGAACAAAAGTGCAGAATAACTTTAAACAAGCAACTTGCCTTCTTTGGAGCCATGATTGGGGGTTAATGCGGTCGTCCTCGATAAGAAGAAAAACAACAGTCACTACCGGGACACGTCTGTGTACAAAGGCTGCGTTATCCAGAATAACAAAAGTGCGCTGGATGCGCCGCGCGCGTTATGTCATTTCCGGGTTATTTTTCTGGGGGGCATTCGAATTGACAATAAGAAAATACGTCGTGGGTGGGTCAGCTCCTTGCGCTGCACGCATTATGTTATTTCCGGGTTTTTTCGCCAGCTTCGGAATTCACAACAAAGCGCGTCGTGGGTCAGCTGGTCTGGCTTCGCGCAATATGTTATTTCCTGGTTTTGTCGGGGGCGTTTGAGTACTGAGTTTCGTTTGAAAACAGAAGCGAAAAAAAACCCGCAAAATTTTCATTCAAAAACCGATTTGTTCGAAAACGGGGACGTTCAAGAACCGAGGCTTTACTGTAATAGATTACTAAATCTCAAACTTTATTGAACCAAGGCAAATCTACTTGCTCATTAAAAATTATTCCATTTAATCAAGCACAAAGCTGATTCAAGAAAATAAACTGTGATCATTTTCAGACCACTACAATTCAATCGGCTTATTTCCTGCAGCCTATTTGGTGACTTCTCACGTAACACAAAGACATCACTTGACAGAAGGTAATAGAAATATGAAAAACGGCCACCAGTGCGATTCCATGCAGTTGTAAACCACCGCAAACAGAGTATTTCATTACTATCATTGTTATATGCAGCTTTTGTGTTGGATCTCATAAGATTGCACTCATGTTGCGCAACAAAAGCCGATCCGGGTGCTCGTGACAGTCACAATTGCGCGTGAGTGTTGAAGTGTTATTGACGCGCCGTGGTTGCTCTCGAAAGGATGATGGAGCAGCATCAGATGCAGGCGCACAAGGAGAGGGAGCGGCGGACGTCGGGATCAGGTGAGGCTTCGGCAAACGCCGCGCACGCCAGCCCGACCGCGGCGCCCCCCCCGTCGCCGTCCTCTTAGCGTTTAACACTCACGCCGCAACTTGAGAGGAGCCGGCGTGTATTTGCTCTGCTTTGTCTTTTTTTTCGCTATCAGTGTGTTGTCAGGTAGAGTAAACATTGGAAGTGATGACATCATGAATAGAGAGCACTGTTTACTTCCTGATCCCTTCTACTCACCCACATTCCCGCGATGCCCTTTTCTCCATGTGCACACACGTTACACGTGCTCGTCTTTCTACAGAAACACTTAAACATGTCCTTCGTCCCACTCGACGATATCAGTGACCCTCCCCGAAACCCTCTAACCCTTAACCCTGACCCCCCACTTCCTCCTCCCCCACCAAGCCCCTGCAACATGCTCTGCTGCCATCTCTTTCTTCCAGCTGCTGTTGGGGGGGAAATGTCATATGCTTTTTTGGTCATGTTGCATTCTGCTGCTTGATATTTTGATTCTTTCTTATTTGCGATTATCCGTTTTTTGAATTATGCTCCTGATTTTTTTTTTTTTAATCTTTTCATCTTGGCTTGGTTGCTTTTCATTCTTCTCACGTTTTTTCTCTTTTCTGTTTTCCTTTGTTTGTCGCCCTCCTTGGTCCGCATCTCCTTCTGTCTCTCCTCTCCTCCCCCCACCCCGTTGCCCCTCACAGTCGTTTCCACTCTCCAATACAAAGTGTGCGCACCCCCCGCCCACCCCGACACTCCGCCCGAGTACAGACAGTTCAGAGCTAGCACGCTGCCCCCGTCCTACGTCCGTGTGGCCTCCTCCTCCTCCTCCCCGCCCTCCGCCTCCTCCTCTCCCTCCCAAGAGAAAGAGGCGGGGACGGCGAGGGACAAGGCCCAGCTTTCCTCCCAGCTCTCCACCTCGCTGGCCTCCGCCTTCTCGCCAGTCCAGGCGGGAGTGACCACGATGGGCCGCCAGGTCCGTCAGATCCCCCTGTCTCCTCCCACCGCCGCGCGCCACGCCCACCAGCACCACCAAGACATCACGCTGCCCCCCAAACACGGCACCTGGTCCGCCTCTCATTTGCACCAAATGTACGCCCAGTGCCCGCCCTCCGCCTCCCCTCCAGTCACGATGGCCGTGCCCGCCAGGCAGGGGTTGGCGCCGCCGCAGCCCGCCCTCCCCGTGGCGCACTCTCTCCCGGGCGTGAGGACGAAGCCCCCACCGCTCGACCCGAGCACCCACCACCAGCCCAACCCTCACGCCAACGGCCAAGCAGACGACTCGTACTCCCCCCACTCCCACCGGCTGCCGCTTACCCCTCAGTACTGCGAGGCAGTGCCTCTGCCGCCTCTCGTAGGCCAGCCGCCCGCAGGTCCCGCCCCCAATCACCAGTACCCGTCCACCTTCCACCCTCAGCAACAGGTGCACCACCAGCAGGGCCAATCCCTCAGCAACACCTCCTCGCCCCCCTATTACAATGATGGGGGCTCGCCCAAGGAGACCCCCTCCCCCGTCCCCCAGCAGGTTCCCATGACCAACAGCAGTAAGTATGAAGAGGAAAACTGAGGAAGTTGTGTGTGTGTTTGTTTAGCATTCAAAAAGAACAATATGGTAGATGCAAATTTTGCTCCCACACGCAGGTGTTTCGGGGTGGGAACCAACTTTGAGACCGGTTCCAGCCGCAGATGGCTCATGCTCGTCATGTCAACAGTTGATCTAAACAAATAGCTCTCCGGTGTCACACCCGTGGCAGCCCCAACATTTGCTACCTCGGCCTGCGGTGGAGACTCAACACACTAAACCCACCTCGAAATACCGTCAGAATCAACATTTAACATGACATAAACAATTGATATAAAATGTGGCGGCACGGTGGATCAGCTGCAAAGCGTTGGCCTCACAGTTCTGAGGTCCCGGGGTCAATCCCGGCCCCGCCTGTGCGGAGGTTGCATGTTCTCCCCGTTCCTGCGTGGGTTTCCTCCGGGTACTCCAGTTTCCTCCCATATCCCAAAATCATCCAACATTAATTGGAAGCTCTAAATTGCCCATAGGTGTGATTGTGAGTGTGGCCGTTTGTCTCCATGTGCTCTGCGATTGGCTGGCAACCCGTCCAGGGTGTACCCCCCTCCTGCCCGTCGACAGCTGGGATCGGCTCCAGCACTCCCGCGACCCTCGTGAGACTAAGCGGCGAAGAAAATGGATGGATGGACATCCTAAATGCTGATTATTAAACGTCTGCAGGTTGCTACAGAAACTCTTTTGCTCTGACCAACCAATCAGAAGCCAGAAAAATGTCGACATGATTGTGGGCCAGTTAGCCAGCTAACTTTGAGGTGAATTTGAAATGCGATGGGCTAAACAAACACCACCGTTACTAATATAGTTTAAGCACTATTGATTCTGAAGGCCCTTAGCAGATTAGATTGACGTGACAACACTTGGTGGCTGGAACCTCATTGGACGGAATACCCCATTAAACATCCACATTTATTTCCTGGAAGCAGCCAAGAGAAATGCTACAAAAGTAAGAAAATTGACTATTGGGAGTAAGATCATAAAATTGAAACACATATTAGATTTTGGGTCGTAAATAACGGTGAGAGCAGAGAAGGCCTTGTTGGCCCTTACGGATCATCACCGAGTGGGAAAAACAATAAACAGCACAAAAAAATAAGGAAATTTGTGTTTGGCATGTTACCGTAATTTCCGACCTACAGAGCGCACCTGATAAGACTCACCCAGTAAATTTGTAAAGAAAATACCAACTGGTACTGGTAAAGAAAGATGGTACACAGAGTTTTCAAAGTTTTAATACCATAGCTTAGCTTAACATAGCAACAACACGGTAGCACAAAAACAAACAAAAAAAAAAAAAACATGCCAGTTAAAAAAAAAAAAATTGACAGCTCCGGGCACTACTCAGTAGCAACACAATAGCACAGCGCTAACAGGGCCGGTTAAGAAAAAACATACCAATAAAAATCACGGAGACACGGCAGTAACATAGCAGCAGCACGCTAGCACAGCCTTAAATCAAGCGCAGCGCTAACAGGGACGGTAAAAAAAAAAAAAAAAAAAACATACTGGTAAAAGTCACTTCCTCGGCACATATATTCCACCAATCTCACTCTTACCTTTCCCGCTCGAGTGTCCTCTGTTAGGAAAAAATGCAAAAAGTCGCAGTTTAAAGGCCGGAAATTACGGTATTGTTTTTTTTTGTAACGTAGTTTCATGGCAGGAAAGGAAAGCCTAACATTCCATCCTCTAAGCCAGTGATTTCCAACCTTTATTGAGCCAAGGCACATATCTGACATTTGAAAAATCTCACTGGACACCACCAAACAAAATTTTCCCAGAAAGTGGACACACGAGTCAATTATATACACTTTCTGCCATCAAATAGGAGAGCCTGTCTGTCTTTATATGCCGCCGCCATAGATAAAGATACATTATTTGTTGTGAATAAACAATATTTTGACCAATTAAGTCAAATCTAATCATTTCCTGCGACACAGCAGACGAGCTCTTTCTGCTCTCATCGTTCTGGCATTCGCCACGTCTTTTTTTACAATACCATCCACCTGATGTCATCAGGATCTGGCCTCAACACTGAGCATGATTTACCTCCGCACGCAACGTCAGTTTACAGCGCGCACGTTGCCGAGAGCAACAGCAAAGTAAGCTTCATTGGCAGAGAATATTTTCTCACGACTACTGCAAATCCCACAAATGTTCAATTTCAAATAAATGCTTTTCAAAGGTATAGGAATTATTGCCAAGAAGCATTGTTACAACAAAGAAATAATTTACCAAACACACATTTCCATGTTTAAATCATCATGAACACCAACAGTTAAGTGCTTATTTGGTCAATTCAACTTTTGTTTTTTTTTTTTGTTTTTTTTTAACAGCAAACTTCATATAGCAATGATATGTGCTTCAACATAAACAACAACAAAAAAACAAGAAAAATCATCTAGTAACAAAAGAACACTTTAGGTTGGTTACTGTCACATAAAACACCAAAATAAATCAAATACAAAAAAAAAACCTGTCTAAAAATAAAACAAAAAAGCTACAACTGACCCTAAAATGCATATAAATATATACATTGATTATGTTTTCATACCGAGCTTCAATAGACTGCAGGTAGTTGGAACTCCATTGGACACAAAAAGAGCCCCGCCCATTCGGAAAAGTGGCAAAGTCAAACAACGCGTGAGCTTCTCGCCTCCTAGCTTAGCGCCCAGGACCCTGGAGGCAACCCAGCGGGTCGCTGCCGTTAACGGAGCTCTAACTTTGCCCCTCGCAGGCGCCCCTGTTTCCGCAGGTCACCCCGCGATGCTGTCCGTGGCCCCGCCTCCGACCGCGGTCCCGGTGCCCACGGCCGGCCCCCCGGCCCCTCCGCCGCCGCCGGGTCCGCCGCCCCCGATGGCGGTGCCCCCGCCCATGCCCCCCCCTCTGCCCGCTAGCGGGGGGCCTTCCGGGGGTCCCCATGGGATGCAGCAGCAGCAGCCCTCGGGGTTGGCGGCCGCGCTGGCCGGGGCCAAGCTTCGGAAGGTTCAAAGGGTGAGCGTCCACCTCGCTTCCTTGTTTTCCAACCGCTTTAGCTGTGTTAATGCTGGGCTCATGAAACTTTTATTGGGTGGGGGTTTTTGTCTGACTTTGAAATTTCCAACTTCAGTCAAAACAAAAAAAAAATCCAAATCCAACAATGCCTGAGGGGTAAAGCCTCTGTGATTGTGATTTATGGGTGGAAAAAAAAGGAAAGTCAGCAAAAGTTGCGCTTGTGTGCTTCAGGACGAGAGCAGTCCGCCAGGATCGAGCGGCAAAAGCGACTCCAACCGATCGAGTGGTGGGAGCGGAGGAGGCGGAGAGGGTCTGATGCAGGAGATGAATGCCTTATTAGCTCGCAGGTAAAACAGGACATTTGGGGTGACGTCGGCGAGTCTGTGTGAGTGTCTGGCTGTGAGCTGTGGCTGACAGCAGCTTCTGCGTGAGTGTGCTCATTGCGCTTACGTTCAATAAAAGTCCTTTGGCTCTCCTTTCATAAATTAAGTCTACGCTTAAAAGCTATTTTTAAAAATGACAGCAGCTTTCCACGAGAGTTGTAGATGTATACTGTATATCAATCGCTTAATTTGTCATTTTTGAAAGCAAGCAATGATTAACGTAATTTACGGCCTACAGAGCGCACCTGATTATAAGCCTTACCCACCACATTTGTAAAGGAAATACCATTTAGTACATACATAAGCAGCACCCGCGTAAAAGCCGCAAGTGCCCACGTTGAAACCCACATTGAAACACGAGATATTTACAAAGAAAGACGGTACACACAAAGTGTTTTCAAAGTTTTAGTACCTTAGCTTAGCTTAACATAGCAACAACGCAGGAGCACGAACAGGGCTGGTTTAAAAAAAAAAAAAACAGCCACGGCAGCTACACGCTAACAAACATGGTAGCACAGCACTAACAGAGCCGGTTAAAAAATATATATATACTGGTAAAAATCACTGCGACACGGCAGTAACACAGCAGCAACACACTAGCACAGCGCGAATGCTAGCGCAGCACTAACAGGGTCGGTTAAAATAAGTCAAATAAATACCAGAAAAAGTCAGTTATATTCCACCGGTCTCACTCTTACCTTTTCCGCTCGAGTGCCCCCTTGGGGCTGTTAGAAAAAAATGCACAAATTAGCTGCATCGCCGCATAAGCCACAGGGTTGTGAGCGTGTGAAAAAAGTCGCAGAAATTACGGTAGTCAAGAGTGACACCTTTTTTGGGACATCCTGTGTTTTACAAAAACTGTTTTTCTTCTCTCTTAGACGGAAAGCTTCTGAAAAACCTGATGAGGTAAAGTATTCATCGTCCTTGTTGTGCCACAGCTTGATTATGTTCACTGTTCAAGCTTTAAGGTAATAGTTCGAGGTCACCTGTTTAAATCCCGAAATCAACATTTACTCTTTCACTCACAGGACGACTCTGGTAGTCGCGGGCCTGGTCAGAACTCAACAGGTATTTCGTGCTTGTAAATGTGTTTGGTTCAGTTTGGGTTTTGGCTGTTAATGGAAAATCAGCAACAGGGCAACAAAATTGTAAGTCCCGCTTCGCTCCTTGTTAGATGCTTTGAAGAAGCCATGGGAGAGATCCAACTCTGCAGAGAAGTCCTCACTGGTGTCAAGGTGGGAACAGAAAAATGCTTCTACTCTAGTGAACATGCAAGAGCTGATTTAGTTTGGATTTTGTCCTCTTGCGCTGCAGAGTGAGACCCATCGGCAGCACGAGTGAATCAGACACCGAATTTGACAGGATGAAACAGGTTAGGTTTAAGTTTCTGTCACTTTTGCTATTATCTACATCAGGGATTCTCAAAATGGGATGCTAAAGACAGTACACAGAAAGAGCTTAACACTAATGCTAGCGCCGCGCTATCACTAGCGCCACGCTGACTCTAACAGGGCCAGTTAAAATAGAACTTACCTGTAAATATCACTAAGACACGCCAGTAACACAGCGCTAAAGCTAGTGCAGTGCTAACAGGGCCGATAAAAGTCACTTTCTCGGCACATATATTCCACCGGTCTCATTCTTACCTTATCTATTAGAGGCGTTTGTTCTTTAAATTGAATGCACATTGCATTTTAAGTGAATCGTTATGTTAAGTGGGTAATATTTTCCCATCGTTAATTAAATGCAATGATAATGTAACTAACTGAATGGCTTTTTTTTTTTTGCACCGTTGAGGTTTAGAATTTAATACAACCATCGTTTTTATTTTAATTAACTCGGAATTTTATTGTCTTGCAGGAGATTTTGGATGAAGTTGTACGCGAGTTGCATAAAGTGAAAGATGAAATAATTCATGGTAAGTTGGTTTATATTGCCGTGTCACAAAGTAAACAGTAATCCCTTGTTTATCACAGGAGTGACATTCCAGATTCCCACTCATGCAGACATGCTTTAGAAGGGCAATTTTTTGGCTAATGCACCAGAAACTATGCGTTAGTGACAGTCCCAGCGGCGTAGGCACTGCAAGGCATCATGAATTGGGACGGCAGATCTGCCTGCTTCCCAGAATTCTATGAGGACTCTTTTCAACTTGAGTTTTGAGGAAATAAAGCTAATCGTTGCTCTTTACTTGCATTTATTCATCTCCATAATGTTACAGGTGATTGGTTTAGCTGGACGTCAGGCAAGGTTGGCATTTGTGGATTTAGTTCATGAAACTCTCGCTGTGTCTTGTGTCAAACAGTGCCATTCTGGTCATGTTGATCACGTTCACTCTGTTACAAATTGACTTAAATGTATGAATTGAAATTGCTCAGTAAGATTCATTTTTTTGCAACGCAAGTCATTGCTGTCACATTAGTCAAATAGCCAATAATGCTGAGGAGTTCCTTAAAGACTCAAAGTTGACTAGTAAACAAAATGAAATTGATGTAGAACAAATCGCATCAAATACATCCATCCTCACAAGGGTCGCGGGAGTACTGGAGCCTATCCCACGTGTTAGCGGGCAGACGGCGGGATACACCCTGAACCGGTTGCCAGCCAATCAATCGCAGGGCACATGGAGACAAACAGCCGCACTCACAATCACACCTAGGGGCAATTTAGATTGTGTTTGGGATGTGGGAGGAAACCCGAGTGCCCGGAGAAAACCTAAACTCCACAGAGGCAGGTCCGGGATTGAACCCCGGACCTCAGAACCGTGAGGCCGACGTTTTAGCAGCTGAAGCACCGCGCTGCGCATCAAATGAGTATTCGTAGCTTGTTTTGTACCAGTGGATTTTTCAACTTACTGTTAGTGATGACAAAAGGTCTCGTACGCTGTGTGAGATAACGTTTCCATTTTTTTATTTTTTTTTTAACGTCAGCTATCAGACAAGAAATAGGTCGGATCAGCACATCCTAATCTCAACGGAGTGACATTTGGGAGGAGAGCAGGAGAAAGAAAAAGGACAAGGAGGACGTGGGACGGACACAGACGGACCCGCTTGGAGCCACCCCCGGAATGTTCTCCCAATGTTTCTGTGAGGAAACATCACAGAGATGTTGTGCCAACATTTGAAACTGCCGGACAGCAAAAAGGACGGAAAAGAGCGAGAGGAACGAGAGAAGGAAGAGCGTTTGAACTGTCGTGCCGACTTAACTTGTTGTGGTTGTATGTGCACCTCTCGACTCAGACAAGACAGCCCCGGTGTTGCAGTTTTCTTCTGTTCCGTCTTAAAAGGATAATATTTTTGTTTTTCTAAGTTTGTACTGTTGTATTATTTAAATCCTGTGCTGATGTTGATGAGTATTTCAGAAGGACAAACGGAAACTTGCACACCATCTGTGTCAGCCTTTTATACTTCTTTCCCTGTTCATTTTATCCCGGACAATTTGTTGAAAACAAGCACAAAATTGGCAAAAAAAAAAAAAATTGGTGCCGAGCTATTTTCTACCGCCGTAGTGGTGTCGTGCGTCCGACCTTTTCTTCCCGCAGGAAAGAAGCCACTGAACATAAATGTTCTCCTGCAGCACCAAGGCCACACCAATGAGCAAGCCACCGGCTTACTGAAAAGCCCTCAGGGGTGAGGAACCCGCAACTCATTGGCCATATGTAGCCCGCAAGATCATTTTATACGGGGACATAAAAAGACATTAACAGGCCTGAAAGAATTTAATGGGGTGTCATTACATGTCACTCAGCTCGCGTAGCTCAGTGGTTAGAGGGTTGGTTTTGGTAAATCAGGGGTCGTGAGTTCGTATCTCTCTGGGGGCCTCACTCCCCAAAAGGGGTTGCGTCAGGAAGGGCATCCGGCGTAAAAACTCAGCCAAATGCCAAACCAATATGAGCGTTCATCTGAGATGTCACGCTGTGGCGACCCCTAACGGGACAACCCGAAAGAAGCTTACATTACATGTCGCTCCCCTTGGAGGGGGGAGAAAAATACAGAATTAAATGTTTGGTATGTGTGGCTTAAATGTGGTCGCAATGAGACCACTTTTGTGGAGAAGTTGGTCTGAGGGTGGAAAGATCTCAAAAGCGACCCTGAAATGGCCAAAATCCCAGACATCCTGTGTCTTTCCTGGAATGACTGCTTAAGACCACCACCCAAAAAAAAAAATGCTTCCGATGCCAAATTGTTGATTGTTCTGAACAAAAGGTGGGTGGCATCCAAGCCAAATTGTTGCTGAAATGGCCCCAGAAAGGTTCCCCACCCCTGGTAAATATTTAGTGGTGTTTGAGGGGGAAAAAAAAAAAAAAAAAAGTCAGTCAATCTAATCATGTTGTAGTTTTTCTTCCGCCTGTTTTTTGTGGCCCTTCCAGTTATGCATGAAACCCGAATCAATTTATTTGGTTAAATGGAGAAAAAAAAAATGGTGCATTTATAATTGTGGTTTGTTTCCATGATGAATCCCCTTCTGTGTAGGAGATGATGCTGATAATGGTAGCAAAGTGGGGGTGGATAATCAAAAAAAAAAAAAAAAAAAAATTGGAAAAAGACTTAAGGGTGTTTCTCTGCCAATATGCAAAGTTAGCTCAAAAGAATGTGCACAAACGGAACGGTCGGTAAATGTGCTGGTAGCGCAAAGTGTCTTTGCAGGAGTTCAGATTGTTGCACTCGCATTGTCTGCTCTCGGCGACAGTCTCATTAAATCAATAAAAAAAAAAAAGCTGGACGCAAAAATTTATTCAAACTTGTGTTACAGGTTTCCGCAACACCTTGTTTTTGAAAGGGTTATTGGGGTGACATGTTTTAGATTGAGATTTTGTCATTGCTGCTCCTTGTAGAACAAGTTGGGTAGCATAATAAACATTTCAAATACATTTAATTGACCAATTCAAACATTCACTGTGCAAACATTTCTTGGAATTAAATGCGCAGGTCTGTAAATGAATGACAAAAAAAACAATTGCAAAGCAATATATGTATTTTAATGGGGTCGGAGAAGCTTTCTGAATGATCCTAACTCCTGTTTCCGTGACAGTCTTGCATTGAATAGTAATGCTGCCCAAAACATTGATCATCACCTGACGTCATGGCTACTTCAAGTTTGGACGTACCATTTGATAAACATGGGCAATTACCTCAAGGGTTGCCGAGATTCCAGGTGTCCACAAACAATTTCACAAAAAACTGTTTTCTTCAATTTGCAGTTTCAGTCTTAATTCACACAATTTAAAAGCAGAATGCTAAATAAATATCATTCTGACTGCTTCGTCTATCCCTTCTCGTGCCATGGACGATTCCATATGTGTCAAACTCGAGGCCGGGGGGCCAGGTCTGATTTTATGTGGCCCGCGGAGCCAAATCTAGAGTGTCAATTTCCATGATTCTTGTAAAAATCTGAACCAAAATTTAAAATGGTCATATATGGTAAAGATAAAGTTGAGATTTTACAAGCATTTTTGTGTTACCAAACATGAATAGTTAAACACATTGCCCTTGATTTCTGATTCCAAAACTAGTTCATAAATTGTTGATGTAAATATGATGAGACGATGAAATATTTTTGTTCCACAGTCATAACGGCCCTCTGAGGGAAACGGGAACAGCAATGTGGCCTGCAAGAAAAACGAGTTTGACACCCCTGGACTATTCCATCATAATGTAAATGTGCAAACCAAACATGTTGGTAGGGCTGTGAGGAAACTAAGGCAGAGTTCACCAAGGGGAGCAGAAAATAGCAGACGGTGACAGGAATACAACATTTTTATTAAAACTAGCAACAGCTTCAACATTTTTTTTTTTTTTTAACTGCAACTCTGAAAGCGTAACCAGTAGCGACCACCACAGATATGAATAGCTAGATACACCATGACCCTTTTGAGCTGCATGCCTAAGGCGACGCTAAGTTAGGACCGTAAAAGTCGGCAGCACATTCTGTGCGTGTGTGGCCGGCAAGAAAAGCAAAAGACTGTGGATGCCGGTACATTGTGCTGCATACGGCTGTGCACAACGCAGTAAAACTATGACAACGGAACTGGGAATAACGTTTCATAAGCTTGGTAAAATACAGTCATGAGAAATGATAGGAGAATAGACATGTTTTGATCAATATCTTTTTATAAAGATGTCCGTTTATTTGTTTTACATTTAAATACACAACAAAATCACACTAAGTAGGTAAACTTGGAAAAAAAAAAAAAATTCACAAAAGGAGACTATCAGGGTACAGCAGCCCCGCAGAAGCATCCGCGCAAGCCAAAGTGTTTTCGTCGCTAGCCCACTCCAATTTGCGCAAACGCGTTTGCCATCATGTGAAACGTTTAGGGACTCTGAACTCGGCCTCTCACTCTTTTCGGTCGCTTTCACTAGCGACCGCGCCAGTCTCTGAACCTCGAAATGAGGTTAGCAAAGTTCAAAGTTTTTCATGGAAACAGTAATTTTGATAAGCCCCGCCTCCTGGCCAAAAACTAAAAAAAATAAAGCCCAAATGATGTGTGATTAGGAATCCCATTCAGTTTCTGGTACGACACCCTGCTCCAATATTACTGGCTCCAGGACATGTGCTGCTGCACTATGATTGGCTGATAAATCCCAGTCGAACACGCCCTACAAAGATGTGATTCATGTGTGTTCTATTAATAATAGCACCTGACCCACCCTTATCCTAATCCAAATCTATCTGAGACTACCTCAACCCTAGCCGTGAACTTGTTTTCATTTTTGTATAAAATGCGATCCATACTTCGGGATGCTTTTGGTCGCACCTGTGTCGCCTTCCCTTCAAGCGATCCGGGAGCCAATCCTGTTGCAGCAGGGCGTGTCGTGCCACGAATTTGCGTGCGATTCCTAATGACGACTAAATGACACTCTTCCTCTGTTCTGTCAATGTGCTTAAATATCGGTGCTCGTATTTCTACACAATGTCCTTGAACGCGTCATTGAAGACCTTTTCGCCATGTCGTCACGCGTACTTCCGGGTGGCAATAGCTCAGATGACACTACTTTGTAAACTCATCATATTTGACTGTACCAGAATGACTGGATATTGATTTTGGCCTTCTTCTCGACTGGCAGTAGTTTGAACATGTGAAGTGTCAGTCGAAAAGAAGAAATCTGCATTTCAAAGTCAGAAATACCGAGTAGTTAATATGATCAGTTGGGCCATTTTTAATTAGCAGATCTTTCAAATATTTAGCTAATGGCGCAGACGTACTCTTGAGGGTGGTGAGCGCGCCAGAGACCTGATGTTAACTAGGAGGCTAGCCATGATGTTTTGCTAAATTACTTCAAGACAAGCCAGCAAAATGGAGGATTCATTCTCACTCCATTCACCTTCCCGACACACAAATTCCACTGGATTATTTTAGATGATTTTAAAAGTACACATTTTCGAGTATAACTGGTGGCGCTACCCCAATCCTGTTTTTTTGTTTTGTTTTGTTTTGTTGTTTTCGGTTCGAGTCAATGTTAGCCACGGCCTTTGTCCCACCCAGAAGTACCCTGGCTCCCGTTGCTCACAGACATGATGAAAAGATCTACAAAGATGACATCACGCCGAGGGGCACCAAAAAGGACCGCATAACAATAATGAAACACAAACAACACGAAAAGGTAGACTTTACAAAAAATTATTTTCACGGTTGAATACTATTAATTGTAGTCTGAAATGGCATGGCAAGCCATCTGTATTGTATGACGGAAACAAGTGGAAATTCTGTGCGCTGTGAAAGAAGGAAATACACTATTTGCGTTCTTTTCTAACGTGTTCGACTGCAACATAAGTGACTCAAGGAGAGCGGATCCGGCTTTGACAGTGACCCTGAACCGCGGTGCGTTCACCAGTGAAATCGCTCCCAACGGATGAGTGGCGCATCCGCTCTACTCCAGTTTATTCAGCTTGTACTCACGCTTGATCCTGGCATACGGGCCGATGCTGTCGTCGAACACGAAGTCCCACAGCACTTGCATCCATGACGTGTGCTGAGGCAGGGAGTCGTAGTACTCGGACGCGATCTGCTTCACCTGGAGACACCGAGGGAACGTCAAGGGCCAGAAAAGGTCACCATCTGATCACGTGATGGTAAACCCGGGATGCAATTGCAGATGTTTCAGATCACACTCGGTATTGGTACGTACTCAAAATCAAGTGACTTGACTCGGACTTGGGTGCACAGAAAAAAAAATTGTGATCGAGGCAAGTGAGCAAATTTGCCATTTCAAAAGTTTATAACAAAATGGTGACCCTTAATATTAATCAGTGCTCAAGAAGTACCTCTTCGGTTTCAGAAGGGTTGGTGACAGCCTTTACAGAAATTTGATCGGCCTGATCGGAATGAGTGATAATTGGCATTTTTTGATGTCATATTTCAACTTCCCATCAGTAACGTCATTGATGGGCTCCAAGAAAGACATTTACTCTGCGTCGCCGTCGTGCACAGTATATCTTTATTTTTATGTGGTACGGTAATTTCCGGCATATAAACCGCGACTTTTTTCACATGCTTTCAACCCTGTGGCTTATGCGGCGGTGCGGCTTATTTGTGCAATTTTTTTCTAGCGGCAGCAAGGGGGTACGCGAGCAGAAAAGGTAAGAGTGAGACGGTGGAATCACTGAGGGGAGGAAATGACTTGTACCCGTTTGTATTTTTTTTTTCCACCCGGCCCTGTTAGCGCTGCACTAGCTTTAGCGCTGTGCTAGCATGTTGCTGTGTCTCAGGGATTTTTTTTTTTAATTTGACAGTCTTAGCGCCGCGCTAGCATGTTGCTGCTGTGTTACTGCCATGTCTCAGTGATTTAAGTATGTTTTTTCTTTTAACTGACACTTTTAGTGCTGTGCTACCGTGTTGCTAATGTGTAGCTGCCACTGCTGTTTTTTTTGTTAAATCGGTATGTTTTTTTTTTTTTTTTTTTTAACAGCCCTGTTTGTGCTACCGTGTTGTTGCTATGTTAAGCTAAGGTATTAAAACTGAAAACTCTGTGTACCATCTTTCTTTGTAAATATCTCGCGTTTCAATGTGGGCACTTGTGGCTTTTACACAGTTGCGGCTTATGTATGCATCAAATGGTATTTTCTTTACAAAATGTACTGGGTGAGGCTTATAGGCAGGTGGGATCTGTAGCCCGGAAATTACTGTAGTATTTATATAGGTTTTTTTGCCTGTGTATTTTGACGTAGAACTAAATATCTGACGGCCAATAAAGGTAAAGAAAAAAAAAAACATTTCATGGGAGAGTAATGACACGATTAATGACATGTGACTACTGCAATAACATTTTGTACTCCAATACCACAGCATTTTTAACAATGGGGCTTTATCTTGTCAAGTCAAATAAGACTGAATACACGTTACTGTGGAGATGACAACATGAGTGGATTGCGCCGACTGTATTGCAAGAAGAAAACGGGGAAAATCGTCTAAATTGCCCGTCAGTGTAAACGGGAGTGTGAGTGCCGATTTGGCTTTATGCATGTGCATTGTTAACAATGCAATTGGCTGGCGACCAGTCGAGAGTCTACCCTACCTCTTGTCAAAAATCAGATGGGACAGCCTCCAAATCACTCGTGACCCAACTGGCTGACGACAAGTGCGATTGAAAGTGGAAGTATGCAAATTTCAGTCAGCACTGCAGTCATTGGAAACAATGACCATGATGACATGCAAGCAGCAGACAAGTTCTTTGTTCTCATGGAGGATGTGGCGTGTGTATTTTGAATACATTTAAAAAGAGGACAACTGATGTAGTCACTACATGGTTTAGATCAAAGCCATGCTCTTCCATCGTTTCATATTTGGATTTCGCGGTTTTTTTAAAAAAGCAGAAAGTGCCTGTGGACAAACAGGTTTTATGGCAAACAATTAGTTTCATCGTGGAGGGAAGCTGTTGGCGTGCAGCCCACAGCACTTTTGTGTTGTCCAGGCCCTCAGGCGGCTTTGGTTAATCAGTTACCTGGTGTGACGTTTCATCTGATAACTTTTTTAGTTTAGTTTAGTTTAGTTCAAGACGGCCCACACCTAAGGCCCAGTACCTGTTACACAGCCGAACCCACAAAGTCCAGTTGGACAGTTTTTGAGGATGGACGCGCATTTCACATGACATCGGCATAGCCTGAGAGTTCAGCTCAGTGAGGTCCATGTCGCCATGTGGGAGGGTAGTTTAATGAAATGTTCCTAATTATGTACTATACGTACAAGTTGTATCAGAAACTGACCCTAAACTAACACTAAACCCTTCAGTCTAGTAGGTGCCTGCAGGAAAAAAAATGTCATGGGAAAAAAAAGTCAAACCCATCACAAAGGAAATAGATGCCAAACATGAGGGTGGTACTTATGTACTCTCCAGACTGCGCAGTATTCAGTAATTTGGTATGGATATTAAGTTTTTCTTGATCTTTGGCTTTCTACCAACCTCAGAAGAGGACCAGTTCTTTGCTTGATTTTTTTTCCCCCGCCTATTACAAAACTGACCAAACGTATTACCGTAAATCCCGGCCTACAGAGCACACCTGGTTTTAAGCCTCACCAGTACATTTGTAAAGGAAATACCATTTGGTACATACATACGCTGCAGCTGTGTAAAAGCTGCAAGTGCCCACATTGACACTCACATTCAAACATGACATATTTTCAAAGAAAGAGTTTAATGCTAGCGCTAATGCTAATGCTAATGCTGAGACAGGCCAGTTCCACAGCAGCAACACCCTAACAGGGCCGGAAAAAGTCACTCCCTCGGCACATATAATCCACCGGTCTCATTCTTACCTTTTCCACTCGAGTGCCCCCTTGCGCCCGTTAGAAAAAAAATCCACAAATTGGCCGCATCACCGCATAAACCGCAGGGTTGAAAGCGCGTGAAAAAAGTCGCGGCTTGTAAGCCGGAAATTGCGGTAATTGAATCTTATGAGAGATGCGTTTGCATAGCAAAGGTAATGATAGTCTTACCTGAGGGAGCTTACTGCCAGGTATGCTTGGGAAGTCATGGTGCTCCATGTGGTAGCCAACATTGAAGGTGATCAAGTTGAGCGAACCATAGTAAGAGTACGTCTCGTGCCCCTTCATGAACATGTAGTGCTCGGCTATGAAATGTCCAGAGATGGGGTGGAGTCCCATGGACAAGATAGATCCCGCGATGAGGTAAACGACCGGCTTGAGCCCCCACAGATAATAGATGAGGGCGTCCGCCACCAACTGTATGACAAAGTTCTGGATCTCCAGATTACAAATGGGTTTTGGGTTGACCAGCAGCGGGCGCAAGGTGTAAAAAAATGGCTGCAGGAAGAGCCACGCCATCTTCCTGGTCGGGGTACAAAAGAACCAGCCTTCAAAGTCGGTGGGAATGTCCACGTCCAGTTTGTCTCCCCCCAGGTAGCGGTGGTGGTCGATGTGGTACTTCTTGAACGAGGCAGAGTAGGGCACCCCAATGGGCAGGTTGGCCCACATGGCGAACCAGCGGTTCCACTTGGCCAGCTTGTTGCCGAAAGCCACGTTGTGCGAAATGTCATGGATGGCCAGCGTCAATGAGTGGTTGATGCAGCCGCCGAACGCGTATGCCCAGAACAAGATCCACTTCCATGGCAGATCGCGTACCAGGTAGCAGGCCAGGAGCTGCAACAGCACCATGCCAGACACCACCCACTTCAGATGGGGATCTGGACCCATCAGAGATTTGATCTCTGGGTATTTGGCTGCAAGCAACACAAGAGGGACTTCACTTGAGTCATTGCTTGGGCAAACAAACTCGATTGAGGTTAGGGGAAGTCACACAGTATAAAGTGGAACTAATATATAGAACGTGGAAATATTAAAAATTCAGAATAAAACTTTATGGAGCAGTAACTTTTGACGCTTTCAAGGTTGCTGAACAACAACAACAAAAATTGGACTAGAAATTTTTTTTATACACAGATTGTTTTTACACCCAGATCTGAGCTTCTCCATAAAAAAAAAAAACACTTTACTGTATAATTTGATACCTTAATCACAAAAATGTTTTACTATTTGTAATTTTAAAAAATGCATGGATAAAAATATTAAAAAATACTTTGGTAAAGGAGGTTGTACTTACCATTTGTAAACCTTACATTGGTTCTAGTCTAATACATTTGTTCACTTGTTCACTCTGCTAGTCAAAATTACATTTTCAATACAGTCCAACATTTTTGCCCATTTGTCTATAAACAGATATATACTCACCAACAGATGAATATGTATGATCATGTATTGATATTTTTTGTATGGTATACTGTGTTTCAACTTTTTACCTAGCAGTAAGTGCTCATTTCACTTATGTGCGGTACACATTTTGACAATTTCTCCGTCTACCCATCCATTTTTGACACCCCTCATCCTGGTTAGGGTCATGGGGCACTGGACCCTATTCCAGCTGACTCCAGGCAAAAGGCAGACTACACCCGGAATCGATCGCCAGTCAGTGCCAGGACAGGTGTAGACACGGACAACCATTTGCACTCGCATTCCCACTGAGTGGGAACTAACCCCACGCTGCCTGTACCAAAGTCAGGCAACCAAATCCACTACACCGTCTGTGACCGATTGTGTTTCCATTTTAATTCAAAAAAATGAGAGATGGTAATATTTTACCGTCTTCGTAGCTAACAACGCCATCCCCGTCTAAAGCGGAATTGTAGCGCTTGACAACGTAAACAGACCAAAAGACAAGTTAGAGCAAGGTCTGTGGTGACAAGGCTCCTTCTCGTGGGAGGACGCCGCTCACAAATATTTTCTTAATTGGGAAAGGTGTTGCTTTGCTGAGGAACCATAAACACAACGATGACAGAAGAAAGCTTGGGTTGAAGCAAGTCCACCTAGATCGCGGAGTCATTAATGGAAAGGGTTAACTTGTTTGGACATTTTCGGAAATGCCAAAATGTATCGCAAGTAGTTAACAAGTCAGTTAGTCGCTTTTCTGCCTTTCAGCTTAACTGTATTAAGCCCAAAGAGGTCAGAATACAATTTTTTTTAAATTCAGCTGTTCAATCGATAACTAGAACTCAATATTTTGTCTGCGTTTTGAATCTAGCACCTTACAGTTTTCTGCTATTTTTACCTGTGACAAAACAGGAGCTACTCCGTTCATTCAGTGTTTGGAGACATCATGTTTGCCAACAGCAGGGATGTGATTTGACTGAATGAAAAAAGACAGAAAAATAGCCCGGGGTCAGGGGACCGCAAGAATGATCACCAATTTTAATGTTTTATAAATTTTATTTTATTGTATTATGAATGCAATATACCTAGTACATCTATAAATACTTGCTATTATGTTTTCAAAATGTGCCCAATATGATCATTCATTATTTAGGTGCATACCTTTACCCCTAAAAATTACAAATTCATATACAAATTCAACTAACCACTAGAAGTGAAACTAAATTGAATTCAAATTTGCATTATGGCATGCAAGCAGGGTTTCATAAGGTGTATATTCTATCCCTTCAAAAAACGTTTTAATTTCTTGTTTTTGTAAATGATTGAAACGCATGAATTTGACAATTATTAACATCATGTTTCATTATCAGTAAAAAATGGACATTTTTACAAGTAATTTCTTCTGAACTGTTACCTCATTATTGACAACTCCGTCTGCAACTGGGGTTGGTTGTTTCGGTGGATCTTGCCTCTCAATACCGGGAATAGTGGACATAAAGATGAGATGAAGTCCGTAAGGTTTGTTGACCTTGGCTTGACATCCGAATGTACCAGCTATGGAAAAGTTAGTTTTCCTTGCCTCTAGTTGTTGACGTGTTTTTGTCATTTCGCGTGAACTTCCAATGCCCTGAAACCTCTTGATCCATAGTCAATAGTATCCTGACACCACGTGCACAATACTTTACCAGTTCGATCGATTTTGCGAATGAAGTCGGTTGACAGAGTGGTAACTTCGTTCTTTCCAATGGTATGAACAATTTCTCGTTCCATCCAATCCCATTGAAACTTATTTTTGACGCTTCTATCAATTTCTTTCACTCGCAAAGCATCTTTCCTCTCGAGCACCACCATATTGTTCACTTGCAAATGGGCCCATTACCTGCCTGTTCCACATTCGACCAATCAACGGACGCGTATCACATTTTCCGCCTCGCTTGCAAAAGTCGAATCGGAAAATGAACGAGTGGATTCTGACACGGGTTGCGGTCGTAAATTGCAGAAAAAAGACGGAATCCTGCCTTTGAACAGAAAAATCACGTCTGAGTTACATTAGTTCATGTGAAAAAGTGATCCATGCAAAGCTTTGAGACAACAATTTTGGGGTAACATTTTTTTTTCGTAATCAAATTATTTGGTCAATTTTTTCAAACCTAGAATCAATATAAATGTGAAAAAACATTTATATATATTGAGATTTTTCATGAATTGTCTTTTGGGTATGTCAATATGAATATAGAAAAAAATATATAAATAAAATGAAAATATAAAAAAAGCATAATTACAAAAATTTAAATTATGTAATAAAAATTAATAATTACATTTAGAAAATACAACAAAGCATAATCAATATGAATACGTATGAAGAAAAACCTGAATCGCACAAAATGCACTTAAGGCAACGTCGCCTTCAATACGCGTGAAAGCTTCAACGATGTGGGATGTGATTTCAAGGCATCTCGGCAGCATGTCGCCTTGATCTGCCTTTGATTTGACCAATCCTTCTCTACGGTGTAAATATTTAACTCAATTGCCCTCTTTTCAACTATAGTTCATTTTAAGGACTGATGACTAAACCGATACTAAACACACAACTCCAATCTAAGCATTAACTCACTTGAAGCCAGTCTATGATGCGATCTCACCACTAATGGGGTTGTTTGTCCTATAACACAGCAATGTGGCCAAATATTACGTCTTTATTTGCTTTGTGTGTGTTATCCCACACATTTAGCACATAAAGTTAAATGAATAACCAGGCATCATAAAAACGTGGCGTCCACTCCTGTGGTCGGGGAGGGGATTGCTTCTCATATGCTGTTATCTTGGTATCTACATTTTTTTCCCCCAATTGTTGCAAAAACACAACCCACTTTTAGATGGTTTAAAATGAATAAAGATAATGCATTCACCAAAAATGGTCAAAATTTACATTACACATTTTTAAACATAATGCTATTCTTACGACATGTTCAAAGTGAATTTCAGACCACATTGTTAAGAAACTGAGGATAGACATGACAACTGCATGTTTAAAAGTGAATATAGGTGAAAATAAATCATCAAAAGTGAGAAAGAAAATTGGCCTCAAAATTTCAGATCTTAAAACTGATCTCTTCATTTGAGGAAAGTCAGTCAGAACATGTAGTTTTATCAGTCTACACTACTGCGGTAATCTGGGACCGAGTTTTGGGACCTGACCCAACAGTTGAGAATCAATGGTAAGGTGTAGCTTCCGATTTCATCTAATAATCAATAACAGCTGATGATTTACTGCACCCAAGCATCGTTGAACACCCCCCCCCCCCAAAAAAAAAAAAAAAAACACAATCATAAAACACTCAGCGCTGATCAAAATAACCATATTCATTTCCATCCATTATCCAAAGTGCTTATCCTCAGTCGGGAGCCAATCCCAATTGATTCTGGGCGAGAAGCAGGGCACATAAGACAAACAATTACACACTTACATTCACACCCACGGGTTATTTAGAGTTGCAATAACCACATGATAATGGGAAATAGAAGCGACCTAGCTTCCAAAATATCTTCTTTCATTTTCCACTGCATTGGCCAGAGAATAATTCCAAATTCAGCCCTTTAATGTTTAATGGCTCAGAGGTGTCAAGCAACCTATTGTCTCGTTTCACACCTGTGGAAACGTGAAAACAAGAATATAAAAACACTGTCGAAAGGATCGTGGGTCCATTTTTAATCAGGTCACGGATTGTCAGAGTTATACGGATCCTCTTGGTCACGCAGTTTCATTGGCTTTTTAAATCACCACCATCTGTTGTATTCTTCATAATCAGTTCCCAGCTTTTATTGAGCCAAGGCACGCACCTCAACATGACTTATTTTGTCTCATGAATGGCAACAGGTGGAAGAACAATTGACTTTCCTGCTTGCCACTATAGTATCACTGGCGTAGATAGATGGTAAACGATGTACAGCATTTGCAATTAATAAAGAATATTATATTCATTTCTCACCAACTTAAGTTAAAGTGGGGAAAACTCCCCACAGTACCCCGATGGTCTCACGACACAGTGTGCCGCAATAGCTTGGTTTAGTGTACTTTACTGTATATGTTATGGAAAAACAGGATACATTTTGGTAAAGAAAGAATGATCCAATGTAGTTTTGGCTTTTAAAAAAAAAGTACATTTTTAAAAAGTGGCATCATTGGTGAAATGTGACACGCTAATAGCCTGTTATCAATTATCAATCTCAGAATAACAGCGATGGTTCACACACACCACATTTGACACTGGGGAAAGCTCCCTTATGGGCTGGGGTCATTTGACTACTATATAAACTACTACTACAGTGTGTGTGTGTGTGTGTGTGCGCGTGTGTGAGTCTATGAGTGTGTTTATATGTCCATGCGCATGCCTTTTACCAAATCAGCCCAAAGGCATTATCAAAGATCCAGCCAGAAAACACAATTGTGCAACTCAGGTGAACATACAGGTCAAGCGCCTGGGAATTTTTGATAAAAGGAAAAAAATGTCAATGCCAAGTGCGGTTTTAAACTAACAATCAAAATTTATTTTTTTTTTAAAAAGTGCCTACTAAATTGTTTTGTTTGTTTGACTTATTGTCTACATAGAGATTCAGTCATCCAGGTGACGGTAATCTGGTCATGTTGAATCAAGCTTCATGTTTGTTGACTTTTATTTCATTTTTTTTTTTTTCACTGAATACATTCATAAATGATTCAAGTAAATTATGACATTTACACACAATTAGCCATGTTGAGATTTCACCACAATCTATTTGTCGTCAAAAGACACCAACCTCAATTCTGCTATCAGATGGGTATATCCTAATTTATGAGTTATTTTGTCTCAAATATACCTTGTTTTTTTTTTTCCTCCACAGTAAAAACCACGGCCGTGAGATTTTTTTTTTTTGAAAGTCAAATTTGTGCTCTGGCTCAGTACAAGTTGGGAACGAATGGCCGAGTTCAGGTAACCCTGATGGCGTGCAGTTGCTCTGCGTGTATTGCATAGTGATGACTGGTTGAGTAAGAGCCAGTAGACTGGTTCAACCGGATCCTAGCACTTGTTACAAACTTGGCAAAACAAACAAACAAACAAACAAATAAAAGCCCTCTTTTAGAGAGTCTTGCTTGTGCGGGATGTGTTAAGACTCACTCACCCAGTATCTCTTTCCTCCTCGCCGTGTGCGGCTGGTCGTTGTAGACCCATTCGAAGTCGCCTCTTCCACCTGCCTTGTCCATGTCGTCCTATCGCTGGCGAAGGCTGAATGGAACCGAGTGGTTGAAGTCGAGTCGTGGGGCGGAGCAACGAGAGCCGAGTGGCGGGCGGGCGCCGCTCCAAGTCGGACTGGAAGTCAAGGAGAACTCGCCCCAGTCTCTTCTCGCCCCTCGGGGCCGCGCCCACTCGAGCAGGTAACAACATGGCGTCGTTCGACAGGTGTGTCACTCCGCCCTCCTCTCCTCACCCCCAAGGCGGCCGCTGCACCTGCTCCACAGTGCCTGGAACGGACTTGGTTAATGTTACTATTTCAGTGCCTTTCTCAAAGTAGTAGAGCAAATTACTTTTGATGACGTTTTGATTACTTGTCTTAATTTAGAATGGATCCATCCACAGAACCATTGGGTGTTTCATCCATTATCTATCTATCTATCTATCTATCTATCTATCTATCTATCTATCTATCTATCTATCTATCTATCTATCTATCTATCTATCTATCTATCTATCTATCTCTATCTATCTATCTATCTATCTATCTATCTATCTATGTTCCCCCGTGCCTGCATGGGTACTCCGGTTTCCTCCCTAATCCCAAAAACATCCAAGACTAATTGGACACTCTAAATTGCCCCGAGGTGGCTGTTTGACTCTATGTGCCCTGCAATTGGCTGGCAACCAGTTCAGGGGTGTAGCCTGCCACCTGTCCGTCGGCAGCTAGGATAGGCTCCAGCACTCCCCCGTGACCCTCATGAGGATAGGTGGCGAAAGAAAATGGATGGCAACACTAATTGGAGACTCTAAATTGCCCCTCGGTGAGATTGTGAGTGCGACTGTTTGTCTCTATGTGCCCTGCGATTGGCTGGCAACCAGTTCAGGGGTGTACCCTGCCACCTGCCCGTCGGCAGCTAGGATAGGCTCCAGCACTCCCCCGTGACCCTCATGAGGATAGGCGGCAAAAGAAAATGGATGGCAACACTAATTGGAGACTCTAAATTGCCCCTCGGTGAGATTGTGAGTGCGACTGTTTGTCTCTATGTGCCCTGCGATTGGCTGGCAACCAGTTCAGGGGTGTACCCTGCCACCTGCCCGTCGGCAGCTAGGATAGGCTCCAGCACTCCCCCGTGACCCTCATGAGGATAGGCGGCAAAAGAAAATGGATGGCAACACTAATTGGAGACTCTAAATTGCCCCTCGGTGAGATTGTGAGTGCGACTGTTTGTCTCTATGTGCCCTGCGATTGGCTGGCAACCAGTTCAGGGGTGTACCCTGCCACCTGCCCGTCGGCAGCTAGGATAGGCTCCAGCACTCCCCCGTGACCCTCATGAGGATAGGCGGCAAATGAAAATGGATGGCAACACTAATTGGAGACTCTAAATTGCCCCTCGGTGAGATTGTGAGTGCGACTGTTTGTCTCTATGTGCCCTGCGATTGGCTGGCAACCAGTTCAGGGGTGTACCCTGCCACCTGCCCGTCGGCAGCTAGGATAGGCTCCAGCACTCCCCCGTGACCCTCATGAGGATAGGCGGCAAAAGAAAATGGATGGCAACACTAATTGGAGACTCTAAATTGCCCCTCGGTGAGATTGTGAGTGCGACTGTTTGTCTCTATGTGCCCTGCGATTGGCTGGCAACCAGTTCAGGGGGTACCCTGCCACTGCCCGTCGGCAGCTAGGATAGGCTCCAGCACTCCCCCGTGACCCTCATGAGGATAGGCGGCAAATGAAAATGGATGGCAACACTAATTGGAGACTCTAAATTGCCCCTCGGTGAGATTGTGAGTGCGACTGTTTGTCTCTATGTGCCCTGCGATTGGCTGGCAACCAGTTCAGGGGTGTACCCTGCCACCTGCCCATCGGCAGCTAGGATAGGCTCCAGCACTCCCCCGTGACCCTCATGAGGATAGGCGGCAAAAGAAAATGGATGGCAACACTAATTGGAGACTCTAAATTGCCCCTCGGTGAGATTGTGAGTGCGACTGTTTGTCTCTATGTGCCCTGCGATTGGCTGGCAACCAGTTCAGGGGTGTACCCTGCCACCTGCCCGTCGGCAGCTAGGATAGGCTCCAGCACTCCCCCGTGACCCTCATGAGGATAGGCGGCAAATGAAAATGGATGGCAACACTAATTGGAGACTCTAAATTGCCCCTCGGTGAGATTGTGAGTGCGACTGTTTGTCTTATGTGCCCTGCGATTGGCTGGCAACCAGTTCAGGGGTGTACCCTGCCACCTGCCCGTCGGCAGCTAGGATAGGCTCCAGCACTCCCCCGTGACCCTCATGAGGATAGGCGGCAAATGAATGAAAATGGATGGCAACACTAATTGGAGACTCTAAATTGCCCCTCGGTGAGATTGTGAGTGCGACTGTTTGTCTCTATGTGCCCTGCGATTGGCTGGCAACCAGTTCAGGGGTGTACCCTGCCACCTGCCCATCGGCAGCTAGGATAGGCTCCAGCACTCCCCCGTGACCCTCATGAGGATAGGCGGCAAAAGAAAATGGATGGCAACACTAATTGGAGACTCTAAATTGCCCCTCGGTGAGATTGTGAGTGCGACTGTTTGTCTCTATGTGCCCTGCGATTGGCTGGCAACCAGTTCAGGGGTGTACCCTGCCACCTGCCCGTCGGCAGCTAGGATAGGCTCCAGCACTCCCCCGTGACCCTCATGAGATAGGCGGCAAAGGCGGCAAATGAAAATGGATGGCAACACTAATTGGAGACTCTAAATTGCCCCTCGGTGAGATTGTGAGTGCGACTGTTTGTCTCTATGTGCCCTGCGATTGGCTGGCAACCAGTTCAGGGGTGTACCCTGCCACCTGCCCGTCGGCAGCTAGGATAGGCTCCAGCACTCCCCCGTGACCCTCATGAGGATAGGCGGCAAAAGAAAATTGATGGCAACACTAATTGGAGACTCTAAATTGCCCCTTGATGAGATTGAACACATTTTGCAAAAAAAAAAAAAACCATAATCTAGCTACATATTTTACTCCCTACGCTGGGTATAAACAAGTGCTTCAGAAAAACTTTTTTACAAACAAATTTTAGATACTCTATGATAAATATCCATCCATCCATCCATTTTCTTAGCCACTTATCCTCACCAGTGTCAGGGGGAGTGCGGGAGCCTATCCCAGCTGTCAACGGGCAGGAGGCGGGGCACACCCTGAACTGGTTGCCAGGGCACATAGAGACAGACAACAGTCACACTCACAAAAACACTTAGGGGCAATTTGAGCGTCCAATTAGGGTCGCATGTTTTCGGGATGTGGGAGGAAATCGGAGTGCCCTGAAAAAAAACACACAGGTACGGGGAGAACATGCAAGGTCCACACAGGCGGGTCCGGGATTGAACCCGGGTCCTCAGAACTGTGAGGCCAACACTTTTAACAGCTGATCCACCGTGCCGCCCTATGACAAATATTTTAAAGTATACGAACCAAGTCTAGCAAGAACCAAACACTTGCCATGTTGCCTTGAATTATGAGTTTAATTTGTTCTGTGACCACATTCATGCCACAAAATACACATCTCAAATTAGCTTTTCCATTTAAATTAATTGGAGATGGAGTGTGGGGGCATATTAAAGTTTTTCTCCCCGGAAAAAAAAAAAGGACTCAAATATATGCCCATCAAACAGGTGCTTGAGCACCGCCTAAAGGCTATGTCCATCTGTGTCTGTGTGCCAGACATAATAAAAGAATGGAAATGAGGGAAAGACAAATAAGACATTTTTGACACGAAAATCAAACAGTAAAATGTAGACGTACAACAAATAAAAACAGATACATACATAAATCTTACAAACTGAAGTAAACAATAAGTAGGAGCGCGGTAGATGAGACGAAGGGTTCACGGTGTTTCTGGATTAAGTCGGAACAAATATTTACACACATACAGTATAAATATATCTACGTATTATACATTTGCTCTGTATTAAAAATACATACTTAGAAAAACACATTCTATGTGGTTCATGTTTTGAGTAAAAATACAAAAGAATTGACTCGGGAAAATAATAGAAATAAACCATCGTACACCACCCCAAACAAATAATGAAATACAAATGTGTATTGTAGTTTTCGGAGACGTACTCGTTCCACTTTATCTCATCTGGTAGAATTTGAGCAAAATTATATGAGAAGGGGAAAAAATTAACGTTCGTTATGTCTTCGTCGTCTACCGTTGCTTCGAGAAAGCCTTGAGCCAAATCACGCGAGAGTTGATAACCGGAGCGGAGTGTCGACGAGAGTACACGTTGTCGCTGAGTTGTCGGAGAGGGAGGAGGAAGAAGAGTACACAGAGGAGAGGCCAACCGTGGACTAAATAAAACATTGGAAGGTGGAGGGGGGATAAAAGAAGGGAATAACAAGTCATGGCTTCGGGGGACACCCTGTACATCGAGGCGGACGGCTCGGAAATGCCCGCCGAAATCGTGGAACTGCACGAAATCGAAGTGGAGACCATCGAAACAACAGTTGTCGGGGAAGACGACGAGCACCAGCCTATGATCGCCTTACAACCGCTTGACACGGACGACCCGCACTCGATTCTCCCGCACCAAGAAGTAATTCTGGTGCAGACCCGGGAGGAGGTGGTGGGCGAGGACGACTCTGAACTGCAGGCGGATGACGGTTTCCAGGACCAGATCCTCATTCCGGTGCCCGCCGTGGAGGAGGACTACATCGAACAGACTCTGGTCACCGTCGCTGGGAGAAGCTCGACGACGGGCCGAATGAAGAGAGTTGGAAGTGGCAAGAAATCGGGCAAAAAGAGCTACCTGAGCGGAGCCGACATGGGGAGAAAATGGGAACAGAAGCAAGTGCAGATCAAGACGTTGGAAGGGGAGTTCTCCGTGACGATGTGGGCTTCGGGTAAGTTTGGAGTGAATTCCTGCAATGGCTTTGTTCTCGGTGCGTGTGTGTGGTCGTTACTAGGCCTCCGTCGAGGCCTTGTCCTCCGACAAAAGTTGACGCCGGTTTGACGACTCGAAAAGGCCGCTCGGACGTGAATTGCGCTGTTTTTGTTTTTATGGGAAGCCATGTTTTCTGTGCCGATGGGCGCCGCCATATTTCCCCGCTCGAGAAAGTATGGCGGCCCGAAAAAATGGCGTTTATTTGGCCCACGAAGATGGCGGCGAGCGCAGCTAAATGCGCTCCGAGATCCGCTAGTAGGCCTCGATGGCGCACTTCACAACGCTGCGCGCGGTGCCTTCAAGTACCCTCGTTTTTTTTTTAAATCCTGACTCGTTATGGTATTGTCATTCAAAAAAAAAAAAAAAAAGAACTACAAGACACTTTTTTTATGACACGAATACATACGTTGAAACCAACAGTGTTTTTTGGTGTAAACTTAGAACACGTTTTCGGATAAATTAACACCGCGTTGCGCGCCATAATCTTCGGCAGTATGCTTTTTTTTAGAAGGGATCACAGTATTTAAATGTATGTAAATAGCAGTTTCGATCGTTTTCTCAAACGTAATCCCATCGTGATAAACGTTGAGCGGTTACGTATCTTGTTTGCGAAGGATCTAAAGGTTGTGTGTGTGTGTGTGTGTGTGTGTGTGTGTGTGTGTGTGTGTGTGTGTGTGTGTGTGTGTGTGTCAAATTTGAGGATGACCCTAAAATGGATTTTTACTTTTACAGGTGAACGGAATCTTTTTTTTTTCCTTTTGTTTTTGTTAAATCCCAAGTATACAGCGAATGTTTTGAGTAGTCTTTGCACAACTGTTGTCCAACAACCATCTGATGATGCGTTATTCACGAACAGGCCTTTGAGCCGTACATTAATCAAAAGGTTTGTTTAATCCCACGTGTGATTAGAGAGCAAAAAAAAAAAAAAAACTGGGTAAGGGAGCTATTTAGTCATTCATTCAAAAATTCGGTCAACTTTATGAGGTGCTGCTAATCCTGATAACTCATTGCATTTTTTTTTTATGAAGAGAAAGACGAATAAAGTAACATTTTATTTATATTTAAGTTTGGGGTAATTATTTTGCTGTCAAACCTCGGGGAGCTATTCATTTAGATTCTTGGAACTTGTTTAAATAGATGTAAATCTGAAAAGATGTTTCGTTACACGCTGAAAGGCAACAAAGTGGCACTGGTCCCAATACACTATTACTAACCTTGACACTTTTATATAAGTCCACGTTAGAGACTTACTCCGAAGGTCTAAATAGCCAAAATACAGGACCTTTTTAAACCTTTTGAGAAGATCAAATTAAGTTAACCTGTAAAGGTAATAGTGTATACTACCTTCATCCAGACAATTCCACCCAGAAACCCAATATCCACTAGGAAGTGGAAAATAAAAGGCTTACATATTATATAATATAGCTCCCACATATATAATCAATACCTATACAAAGTGATTTTTGTGCAGGTGTTCCCCCCCCCCCCTCCCATCTGAAGTACACAGCTGTTTTGTTATGTTATCGGGTCCATTTGTTTTTATCGGCATTTGAATTCCAACTGTGTGATTTAGATGACAAGAAGGACATTGACCATGAAGAGCAAATCACGGGTGAAAACTCTCCTCCTGACTATTCAGAGTACATGACGGGGAAGAAGCTGCCTCCAGGGGGCATCCCGGGCATCGACCTCTCAGACCCCAAACAGCTAGCGGAGTTCGCAAGGTCCGTATGTGCTCATTTAGAACACAGAGGGAATTACGCATGAGCTGTTCAAATATTCCGTTATTAATTTCCGTTTCCAGAATGAAGCCAAAGAAAGTGAAAGAAGACGACGCACCCAGGACGATAGCCTGTCCGCACAAAGTGAGTGATCTGCTGTTCATTTGTCGAGTCATTTTTCTCAAAACTATATAGAAAAGGTACACACTCGTACATCTGCAACAATAATAAATAACACTCCAGTGAAACTGAATGAAAACATTTTGGTTCCTCCAAAAAAAATCTCACTTTTAAACATGATCATTTGCCCAGCCTATCTGAAAAGCAGTACGTCTTTTGTGTAACTACAATCTTAAATTCGATTTCCACTGCTGGTCCAAGTGCCCATTTCAGATTTAATTCCTACATTCAATGTCTGTGGAAATTTGAAGTGACACATATCGGATAAGATTTCATTGAATGTAGAAACTGTCCACATGTAGAGATATCCAAATTGCAAGGAAGTAGTAACTCCACAAGTGTAAACACGGAAGTTAACAACAATAATACATGAATACTTGCATGAGTAAACTTTACGTCAGTCCACTGGCTGCAGTTGACATGCCTACAGTAATCTTATCATATTTAAAACAGAGCAACATGGTGACATAAGAACAAAGTATATCACAAACTGTTTGAATCTATCAGGTTACAAAAACCTGCACGGGTATCCCAACGCGTGTTGTCAAAATTGTTTGCTCTTCAGGGATGCTCCAAGATGTTCAGGGACAACTCTGCGATGAGGAAGCACCTGCACACCCACGGCCCACGCGTGCACGTCTGCGCCGAGTGCGGCAAAGCCTTCGTGGAGAGCTCCAAACTGAAAAGACATCAGCTCGTACACACAGGAGAGAAACCGTTCCAGGTGGGTCTCGTCGTTTGGAGAGTTTTTCCCCTCTGGCACTGATCTTAAACTGGGGGTGGGTCTGCGAGTCGAATTTATCAGAGTTTAAAATCACATCGCATATGAAAAGTGGTGCACCGATAAAGCAAACATCATGACTTCAGCTTACCTAGGAGGGTTGCTAAAAGCTCTGATTACAACATATCATCACATAAATCTGACTTCTCTTTTATGAATAATGGCCTATTATCACACGGGTAAATTATTTTTGTTTCAAGGGAGTACAGTAGTCCATTTTAGAAAGCAAAGAAATATTTTCCAGAATAAAAGGTGTAGTAGTTGCATTCAAAAAAACATTCTACTTTATTTACTATATTCTAGTAACAGTACACCTTTGTAAAAAAAAAAAAAAATCACTTTACAGTTTATTTAAAAAAAATACTGTGGCATTTGACGGTACTTGTGGTAGTTGTTTGACTTTTGTGATTATGAGAGGATCCTTTGTTAAATTGGTCTCAAAATATTTGAGAAGTCAGGCTTTTGTTAACTCTAATCCAAACATCTTTGGTCTTTCCCGTCTCCAGTGCACATTTGAGGGTTGCGGCAAGAGGTTCTCCTTGGACTTTAACTTGCGCACACACGTGCGCATCCACACAGGGGACCGCCCGTACGTGTGCCCCTTTGACGGCTGCAACAAAAAATTTGCCCAGTCCACCAACCTTAAATCTCACATCCTCACACACGCCAAAGCAAAGAACAATCAGTGAACGGACCCGCAGCGACACGAGCTTACACTGGACTGGAGGACACACGCCGCATCTCCTTGACAGACAATTGATGTTCCGTGTGGCCTGCTTGCTTGAGATAACAGATTGTTGCCCCTTTGTATAATTTTTCAACACAGACCTTTCTAACAAGACTTTTTTTGTACGCATGTGGGGATGGGAACACTGACGCCCGAGGCCTTCCAACTCTGGCGCGATTCGAATTGAACTCTACTTGGTTCTCTGCACCTGCAAACTTATTTATATCGGAACACAGTCGGCTGCAATATTTTACAATGAAAGTCAAACAATTGCAATGCTCCTCAGCTCGCAGTGACCCTTTTTTTTTCTACTCCTCCCGAGTGTGCATATTGTACACTGATTGACAGCACTGTGCTGATTTGAGAGGATCCCTGTTGTTTTTTTTTTCTCCCAGTTTTACTTTCATTTGTGTTTGAAAGATTGATTTATTTTCATTTTGTACAATGCAATATCAGTAATATTGTAGATAGCCATGTGACTATCCATAGAGATCACGGATTAAAATGTTTTTTTTTCCCAAAATGTTTTTTGCCCTTACATTGTCTTTCTTCGTTCCACCGTCATTTCATTGGCTTTCCAGCACAATTGAATCCAATTGCCAGCAAATACTGTTTATTAGTTACAGCAATTAACAAAAAATGACTGCACAGCAGCTCAGTTTCATTTGCATTTCCTTCAGCACAGCAAGCATTTGGCACAAACTAATTTGGAACATTCACAAAATCTTACTTACGACATCACAAAGAGCACTTGATTTTCAGTTTGGGATTGGCACTTAAAAAAAAACACATCTTTAAACATTATTTCAGTGCATTATCTTAACAGCCCACTTAAAATCCAGTCTTTACCGGATCAGACGACAGATTTTTAGTGTGCAAAAATGAAAAAGATTTTTGCATCCGTTATATGGTAAAAACAAGAGTGTGTCGGCTAGTTTGTATGTGTGCATAGTAACCTCTTAAGTGTTCACACACTGGGTCAGCTGCAAGGATGTGAAGATGGAACACAAAATCTGTGTGTGTATCATTCATTTTCCATTTTGATCAGAGGCCTAAAATTGAAGCTGAAAATGTTTTTGTGTTAGATTAAAAAAACAAACAAAAAAATAATTTCCAATTGGACATGGGAGGAACAAAGGATTTGCAGATTAGGTAAACTAACATACCCTTTCAAACCTCCCTGCAGACCTGAGTAAGTTAATGATACAACCTTAAAATAATTACTGAATAAAATCCCAGTTAAATATTTGGTACCTGTCCTAAAGAGCAGAGACTGACTTGATTTCCACTAGGCTAGGAGGGCAGTCAGTAGTGCGGGGTAGTTCGGAGTTCCCCACCCTGTCACCGGGTCCCACGATGGTGCAGCACAGAATCCCTGACCCTGGACCTGCTCATCAAAGCAGCCCAGGTGACACCCTTCAGTCACCTGGAAACACAACAGCACACAAGCCATTTTATATTTCATACAAGAAATTTATAATCTTATTCTACAAGCTAAACAGCTGAATTGTTGACATTCGCCATCAAATACTCCTCTGATCATAACATTTAAAAAAAAAAAAAAAAAAACAACCATTCACGCCCACAATCACACCGAGCGGCGATTTAGTCTTCAATTAATCCATGCTTCTGGGTTCTGGGAGGAAACCCACAAAGGCACAGGGAGAACATGCAATCTCCACAAAGGCAGGGCTGAGATTTGGACTCCCGGTCCTAAAATCTGTGAGGCAGATGTGGCTCCCAGCCTCTAATCCATAAATGAAGAATTTTAACCCGTTACCTCAAATGTATTACTTTGTGGACACCTTTGGAGCAAAAATCTAAATGCACAAACTGATACAATATTGTATACATATTTGCTACAATAGAGTATATGTGGGAAAAAAAGGGTTGTTTTGGGTTAATCCATCAAATAGACCTAAAACTGTGATTACATTTTTTATTATAATTTTCTGAATTTTAACCCTTTAAACACTATGTTATTTGAATGATTAAAAGGCATTTTCAGAAACTAAAGTTGAATTGGCAAATATTACAATAATTTTCTATAAAATCTTGTCTTGAATGTGTCAAAGATTAGCAATGAAATTGAGGCGATTGATTTATATCCATGATGAGCAAAAAAAAAAAAACTTTTGGTCTACTATGGGAAAATGCTTGAATCTGGTGGAAAACTAAAGATTTCAAATAGTAGCTTTTTGGGGAAACGAAATTATGACATTGTGAAATGCATGGTGTTATTCTGTAACAGACTAAAAAAGTGTCAGTCAGAGAATTTTGAGACACAAAGGTGTCCTAAAGGAGTGTTTGGAACTAAGCACATAAAGAAAATGCAATCCATCCGTCCATCCATTTTCTGAATTACTTTTACAGTGAAATCTATTTATTTGATAATCTTTGACATATGGTCTGGAATACTAATCACCAAACCATTAATCTTGCCTTACAATGTATTCGATGGGGAAAAAAATGGTGGCAGGGGAAGGTAAACCAAAATGAAATATAACAATTTCACCTTCACACCACTGCAGAAAATGTACATGAACAAACATGTTAACTTTCATGGATTAAAAAGATTTAAAAAGTGGAATAGAGCTGTGAGAATTGGAATAGTGACTGACATCAAAGAGGCCCTGTCCTTTGAGCTTGTAGAGGCGAGGGTTGAGGAAGCCGAGGACAGGAAGGCCCTTCGTTAGACGTTTATCATTGATTAGAGAAAGGATCCCTCCAACAACCGGGGTTGACGCCTGGAATGACAAAAAAATATTGAATACACTTGCGGGCAACAACTTTAACCTCACAATCTGTCAACTTGAAAAACAGTCGGAATGTTATTGATGTAGGACCCGGAAAAGGGCTGAGCTCACGAGGGTCCTGAAGGTGTTTGATAGGGTTGAGGTCTGGGGCTTTCAAATTCAAAGCTATGTGAACTACAACCATGCTAATGACTTTAAGATACATATTTTGCAGAAGTATTTGTTTGAGATTTGCCCAAGCTACTCTCTGGTTACTCGACACTATGAGGTCCAAATGAAGTCACATAATTAAAACAACTGTATACATACAAATGGGGACCAGTGTGCCAATAAAACATGCGGAATACATAAATGACTCCTCTCTACCTCAACTTTGGCCCCATATGATTGTGACGTATTTTCACAATCTGAAATCCCCTGCATGAATCAAGATTTTTTGTTCAGAACAAAAGGTATGTTACACAAATAAAGTTCATTCATTAGTTTCTTGTACCACTTATCCTCACGAGGGTCATGGTCGTGCTGGAGCCTAACCCAGCTGTCAACGGGCAGGAGGCGGGGTACGCCCTGAACTGGTCCGGAGCCAATCACAGGGCAAATACTGTATGAACAACCATTGGCACTCACATTCACACCTTGGGGCAATTTAGAGTGTCCAATTAATGTTGCATGTTTTTGGGATGTGGGAGGAAATCGAAGTTCCAGGAGAAAACGCACGCAGGCAAGGGGAGAACATGCAGACGCCGCACGGGCGAGGCCGAGCTTGAACCTGGGTCCTCACAAATGTGAAGCGGATGTGCTACCAGTGGTCTGCCGTCCAAGAATAAAGTTCTGCTTTTTAAATTCCTGCAGTCAAAATGACTTTCTTTTCTCATTAAAGTTTGGCTTTAATATAACATAACTTTATTTAGAGTTTAATTTTTTTTTTTTCCAAAAATATGCAAGATTTTAATCCCTATAACATTTAAAGGTATACGTGGTAGTGGTGGTTAATGGGCATTAGGATTATGTGCGTGTGTGTGTAGGAGGAGGAGGAGTCCTTAGAATTAGTTCTTTGGACCCCAAAATTTTGAGAATTTCTGCCGTACAGTAGTCATGATATAAAGAAAAAAAACAAAAACCGCAAGATGAACAACTTTACCGATGTTCCAGAAACCCAAGGCATGGGCACTCTATTGACGACCACCCAGTAATTATCCGACAGCGCCGCCATGTCCGGATATGCTCTCCCGCTGACGTTGAAGTACGACTTGGGAGGGAGGGTAGCCGCAACAGTCTTCAGGTATCCGGCCACGGCACTGGCCTGCGGGAACGAATGCACTACATTTATTTGGCCAGTTTGACTTGATGCTTGTTGTTGCGGTTGACTTTATATCTACTGCATTTTTCACACTATATGGCGCACTTAAAAGCTTTCAATTTTCTCAAAAGCCAACAGTGCGCCTTAAAACCCGGTGCGCCTTATATAGGGATCAATATTGAGCCTTTCGTGAAGCTCCATCTAATGGATGCATAACGTAACACCAGCCTCTACTGTAGCGTCTCTTCTATGCGCCTTATATAAGGAAAAAGTTTTAAAATATGACATTCATTGGAGGTGCGCCTTATAGAGCGGAAAATACGGTAAGATAAGTTTACAAAGTATTCTTACCTGGTAGTCAGGCATCTTAAAGACATTACTGAACCCCCCTCCACTGATGTAATCTGTTACTTCATAAGTCAATTTGAAAGGGTTCTTGAACGATGTTCCACCGACCGTGGTCACGTAAGGGCTGCAAACATGGTGTTTTTTGTTTTTAAATACATTTCATGAATGTTATTGAGTTTGGCTGCATGGTTCAGAGTTGTTACCTTGAGGCGGGAAAACTGGGCCTGAAGGAGTTTTGCTGTTTGCCCATGTGCCAACAGCCAGCACCACTGTCACCTGAATACAACACATCGGATTGAGTTCAAACCACTACTTGTCACCAAAAAAAAAAAAACTACTGTTCATGAATGTTAATACTGTACCAGATTTAAAAAAAAAACAAAAAAAAAAAAAACATTGCAGATCAGGGGAGTCCAAACGACAGCCAGAGTGGCATTTATGGGCCGCCATTCATTTTTAGCCAGCCCTTAACAAATTGTAGAAATAACATTTGACCTGGCCCGCAATATTATTGAAAAGAACAACAAAAGTGCTTGCGAACAGCGGCACAGAGAATGACTGATTAGGATGTCTGCTTCACAGTTCTAAGTACCAGGGTTAAAATCCTGCCCCGACTTTGTGGAGTTTGCATGTCGCATGTAGGTTTAATTGAAGTCTCTAAATCGTCCGTAGGTGTGAACGTGAGTGCAAGTGGTTTGTTGATATGTGCCCTGCAATTGGCCGGCAACCAGTTCAGGGTGTACCCTTCCTCCCGCCCGAAAATAGCTGGGATAGGCTCCAGCACTCCTGCAACCCCTGTGAGGATAAGCTGCTCAAGAAAAGGATAAATGGATGGATCGCATTTCTTGTTACTGACCAGAAGCAAAGAGTAGCGAGAGCCCCCTGACGCCGGCCTTCATAAACTCGGTGTTAATGCGCTGCATGTAGGCGGTGGACAGACTGTCCTCATCGTCGCCGTAGCTGATCGTGTGGACCCGAGGCAGGTCAGACATGTTGCTGACAAGGACCACCCACTGGAGGAACGGCTCCTGGGACTCGTGACGACCTGGAACACGACAGATGAGTGGATTGGTTGATGTATCGAAATGGTAAAATGAAACTGACAACTAAACGCGACTGTGCAAAGACTTAAATTACAGACCTGGATTAGTGAAGACCCACGTGGGGATGTTGGCCCCCGTGCTCATGATGTACTCCACGTCCAGACTTGCCTCTATACCGGCCTTTCCAGTGCCCTGCGTCCCTACAACTCGGTCCACCTTGGATAGGTGCTGGAAGCCGCCGCCAAAAAGGCTCATGAACTCCGCCAGGTCCGCAGGGCTGTAGTACTGCTCCAAGAACTACAACAGAAACAACTAGCTAACGGCCAAGAGTGCAATACCGTATAAACTCACCGAACACGTGAATATGTACCCCCAATTAATACAAGTATATTCAATAAAAAAGCTGCATCAAATATTCTTCCTTTGAAATGCTAACAATGCTCAGTTTTGATTGTCAGAGTGAACAGTGGTTGTTTTTTACATTTATATTTCATGATTATATTTCAAAAATAGAAATCACTTTCTATAGTTTTTATTTTTAACACGGCTCTAGTATTAAATCACTAATCGTAAAGCAGTACCAAATATTTCGGCAGGTGACTACATACACAAGGTGGGCCAAAAGTAGATGTCTTTTATTATTTTTTTTTTTTTTTTACAGGTACTGGGAAGAATGTCAAATACTTTGAGCGAAGAACAAAGTAACTGGATTCTAAAGCAGTATTAGTACTGTATTAGTATTAGGATAGCAGCACGGGTGCCAAAGAAAGAAAAGTATTTTTAAAACAAAGGAAGGATGCTACATAAAAAAAGCAGGTTTGGATGGCTGGATGGATGGATGGAAGGAATGAAGGAAGGAAAGAAGGGAGGGAGGAGGGAGGGAGGAAGAAAGAAACAAGGAGAGAAGGAAGGATCAAAGGAATAAAGGAAGGGAGGAGAGGAGAGGAGGGATGAAGGAAGGAAGGAGAGGAGGGATGGAGGAAGGAACAAAAAGGAAAGAAGGGAGAAAGGAAAGAAAGGAAGGAAGGAAGGAGAGGAGGGATGGAGGAAGGAACAAAAGGAAAGAAGGGAGAAAGTAAAGAAAGCAAGAAAAAAGAAGGAAGGAAGGAAGGAAAAGCAGGTCTGAGGTGGAGCAAAAGAGGTAACGATAGAACACAGAAACACCAGTTTAAGCGACAGAAGGAAGAAGGGATAATGGCAGTATGGGAACTAAGGAAGGAAAGACAGGAAGGACAGAAAAAGACATCAAGAAATAAAGGTCTGGTGGGAAGGTAGGCAGGAAAAAGGTCAGAAAGCAGGGAAAGCAGAAATAAAAGCAGGCAAAAAAGTGTTTTGACAATGATGCAAAAATGAAAATAAATTGAGGGGAGAAAAGGAAAGCAGTTACAAAGGATAAGATGCTAGGAAAAAACCTGTAAATGTAATAAAATGAAAAATGTCCCAAATGTATGTATGTCTCCTTTTGACCCACTATGCGTAGTGTTAGATTTTGATAGTGGGGGTCGCACCTGTGCTACAGCCTGGCTGTTGTTCTGAGCTGATCCCACATCAGTTGCAGTCATATTATAACGGGCTCTTAAAACGGCAGGAGTCACTCCCAAGTGAAACGATTCGCTACGCTGCAGCTCTTTTGAGTTGGATGAGGCTATACTGGGCTTTTGTCCTTTAGGAGGGAAGCGGTGAAGCCCTCCCACTGTTAAAAAAAAAAAAAAAAAAAGGATCAAAATCCAACTTCAACGACAAGATAGCACAGGTAGGTGGCCTTTTTAGACAAACAAATGAGCCTCACCAAAATCAAGGTGCTGTGCAACATCACTGGGAACAGAGTAAGGAGCAGAGGACCTCACGATGGACTGACCGTCTCGGACGTAACGATGGAACCTGCTGCCTGGGAGCAGAGTCTCTGCAACCCTTCACGCACAAGCCAAGAACACGTACATGTGTACCATTATGTAATTGGGCTAAAATTAAACTTGGAACCACAGACGTTGAACATTTAGGACGCTGGTCAACCTTTGTTTTTTTTTTTTTTTTTTTTTTTTTCAGAATTCAAAAGTTTTCCCATTCGAAATTTTGAACGGCCATTGGCCCCCATCCTAACACCTTTTGAAACTGTACAGACAGTGGCTTTAAAACAGGTGTCAAACTTGAGGCCCAGGGGGCAAATCTGGCCCGCCGCATGATTTTATGTGGCACACTGAGGCAAATAACATGTATCAACTTCCATGATTTTTGTTAAAATTTGTCACAAAATTTCAAATTGTCATGTTATAAATGATAACGTTGAACAACAATAGTTGGAAAACCCATTACCCTTGATTTCTGATTCCAAAACTAGTTCATAAATTTCATGTGTAAATATTATGAGTCAGTTCAAGATTTTTCATGGTTTCACAATCATAATGGCCCTCTGTGAGGGAAACCCTAAATAAAATGTGGCCCGTAACAAAAATGAGTTTGACACCCCTGCTTTAAAGTAATGTTTTTTTTTTTCTATTCCTCAACATCTTTTATGTGTAAAAAAATAAGTTAATCACGGGCCTGATTTCAACAACAGAAAGAGGAACTGAGCCAAAACTTTTTTTGTGTGTGTGTGTGTGTGTGTCTTGGGTGAACAGCACAGTTGACCGGGGTGCTGACCAAGAGGAACTGAGAAAGAATTGCTTAAAAGGATAAACTGGTACTTACTCTGCAGTCAAAGTGCACTGCAAGAAGTCCTGGGTGTGAACTGTCAAGCAGTTTGTGACACCATAACTCTGCAGCCAGCTGCGCACCACTTTTTGGGACGCGTCGGAGGGGTGCACAAGGGAAGCCACCTCCTCGAGTTGGAGGTATTTACCTGTGGAGAAATGAGTGCGTCAACATAGTGTGGCTAGTGGTTAAAACCCATCTGCCTCACATAAAGGAGGTCTCGGGTTGGAATCTCAACTTTGGCCTTCTTGTGTGGCGTTTGCATATCCTCCCTGTGCTTGTCTGGGTTTCCTCCAGGTACTCCCACTTTCCAAAAATATACATTGGATTTATTGAAGAGTCTAAATTGTCCGTATAGTGCATTCAGAAAGTAGTGCGAGCGCTTCGCTTTTTCCACATTTTGTTATGGTACGGCGTTATCCCAAAATTATTCATTTCAAATTTTTCGTCTTCAAAATTCTACTCACAGGACCCAATAATGGCAACATTATTTTTTGGGCATATGTATTCCAATTTTGAAAAATGAGAAATCACATGTACATGAGTGGTGGCACGGTGGAAAAACTGGTTGGAGCATTGGCCTCACAGTTCTGAGCACTGGGGTTTAAATCCCAGCCCCCACCAGTGTGGAGTTTGCATGTTCTCCTCGTGCCTGCGTGGGTATTCTTGGCTGGATGTACCCTGCTGGCAACTACCGTAATTTCCGGCCTGTAAGCCGTGACTTTTTTCACACGCTTTCAACCCCGCGGCTTATGCGGTGATGCGGCTAATTTGTGCATTTCTTCTAATGGACGCGGGGGGCCACTCGAGCGGAAAAGGTAAGTCCATATGTGCCGAGGAAGTGACTTTTACCGTATGTTTTCTTTAACCGTCCCTATTAATGGTGCACTAGCGTTAGCGCTGTGGTAGCATGTTGCTGCTGTGAGGTTTATAATCTGCTGCGCTCTGTAGGCCGGAAATTCTGGTACTCCAGAATGTACCCCGCCACTCACCCAAAGTCAGCTGGGATAGTACCCACTTAACCCGAAAACCCTAATGAGGATAAGGCCTCTTGAAAAAATGATACAAGAACTAACACGGAAGTACTCAATGAAAGAGGAGAATTGAAAGACCCAAGTGAGAGTCTTCTTATCTTAAAAACCGAAATCTGATTTTGAACTCTGCAATGAGGAAGTGAGCCGCAGTGTAAATACAGTTGGTCGCGGAACATAATACCGTTGGGATTTTATCAACGCAAGTATGCGAAAAATCTGAGCTTTGTTTTCCTACCATACTGTGGCGAGTCTGGGTCAGAAACCACTTTGAGTGTCTCCTCCAACACGTCAACGTTCTGCTGCACGAGCGCAAAGGTCAGCTCAAGCTTCTCGGTTGGTCGAAGTCGCCCAACACGAGTCCAGTCCTCGGGAACCCTGAATGGAACAAAAATGGAAAACAATCACCTCCTTTATTTGTGGAAAAAGTAGTTTGTTTTGTCCATAATTTAACAGCCCCTTCAACTTGACAGTGAACAGGAGCGTGATGAAAGATTCTACCAGAAGTCAAACAGGCAGGCGAAACTCCTGTGGGGTTGACAGCATTTTAAGCAGGGTGGTAAATGTCTCAAGATTTTATAGGGAAAGTTCCAGTGGTGGAAATTCACAGCTGATCAGCTGGTAAGGGCGGGCTGCTTAACATAAACCGAAGTATGATAAAGGTCATTTGTGACACTGCATATGTGTGTGTGTGTGTGTGTGTGTACATATATATATTTAATCAGAATATCCATAAGGAGTCAAAAACATGATAAAATGGCGAAGAGGAGTCCTAATGTCAAAATATGTTGGTTTGGACACAAAATGATGATTATGATGGAAAAAGGGAGTTACTTACAAGACATTTTGGTCAAATTCCAGGTATCCACTCCACACCAAAGGGCTGAATAACAAGGGGATGACCACAGCCAATCTGATGGGAGAGATGGAAAATATACTATAGTGTACATGGGTGCTTGTTATAGTCACATTTGCAGTGTACATGGGTGCTTGTTATAGTCACATTTGCAGCTTTATGGATTTAAACGATGCACAACGAACTAGTTTACAGAGTGAAGTAACTATGTTATTGCTTAATCACTGTCGTATTACCTTTTTTCATTTGATTACTTTAGATTTATGCCCTAGAAATGTTTTTTATCCAAATATTCAATGCAATTACGACTTTTCTACTACGTTACAGTAGTTTGATGACAGCTTATGTCAGACTATCTCAGTCATGCCTAATATACTTATTTTTTTTTTTTTTTTGCTTCACTTTAATGTCATGCACATTTCAACCTTCTTCCCAATTCACAACATAGTTTTTTTCAAGGCACTTTGTTTTTCATGCATATATTTGCTTCCAATAGTGTACGTTAGTGACAGCACATTTCGATTTACGTACAAAATGGTATTTCGTTGTTATACAAACGCCGAACTTCGCCGTAAACAGAGGTCATCGCTAAATTACAGCTGTACTGACTAACATTTTTTTTCAATTCGACTAATATCTTTTTTCATACAAATATTAATTGTAATTGCAACTTTATTCCAGTGTTAGGCATTGATTACTGACCAGAGACTGCGCCAAGGGAACCAAAACTACGTCGTAAACTGATTTATCGTGTAGTTAATGCAATAACATGGCATGTTCTCTCATAATCCTAACTCTACGTCAATCTTATTACGACAGTTAACTTGCTGAATTAGCTAGCCGCTAACAGCCAAACGAGGATGTAGGTCATGTTAAACGGTGCCAAAAAACACTTCAAAACAACGTGTAATATTATTATGACGTACGTCTCAGTCAACTCGAATATTTCCAATGAAAAGTGTGTGAACGAACTCGTAATAAAGCGTACACTTACGGCATGCACATTGTGTCCTCCACGGTGTGTCACTAAGACGACTGGGTTTTGGCTAGAGGACAAGCCGCTCAAGGGGTGCAATGATCACGTGAGGGACCTCACGTGACTAGCGACACACGATGACGACATAAAAAAAGTCCCACTGGTTCAATGTGTTCACCTACACGTTTGGGAAGATGGGGTGGGTCAAGTTTTTATGTTTTTCAGATAATTGGACACATCCAGTTTAACCATCAAACGGTACACCATGCATTTTTTTAGCCGCTTATCCTCACAAGGGTCACAAGAGTGCTCGGTTGGAAGCAGGGTACACCCTGAACGGGTTGCCAGCCAATCACAGGGCACAGAGAGACAAGCAGCCGGACTCACAATCACACCTCGGGACAATTTAGAGTATCCAATTAACATTGCAGGTTTTTAGCATGCGGGAGGAAACTGGAGTGCCCGGAGAAAACCCACGCAGGCACGGGGGAAACGTGCAAACTCCACACACGGAGCGCTGGGATTGAACCCGGGTCATCAGAACTGTGAGGCCGACGCTTTCCAGCTGATCCACCGTGCCGCCCAAACGGTACACTTTCTTTGGCGGACCCCTCTTACAGATAATCAAACAAATGAATAACATTTCTCAGGGATGTGGAAAAACAATCCACATTAATAATAAAGTGACATTTTAAAATAATACAAATTTAATATCACTCAATCAAAAGTTTTGGCTCAAAGACATGATGTGTCAGATGCTATGCTAACTAAACTAGCTAAACTTGTGAGCTCTTGCCCACAAGCCGTTATGAGAAAAAGTGACAAGTGATTTGTACAGTTGGAACACAACCTTTATTTTTGTAAGAAAGCAACAAGCCCAACTCAAACATACTAAAATAAAAGCCAAATATGCATCTAACACTATCTACATATGAACTCAGCCATCCATCCATTTTGTATCCCGCCTTTCCTCACTCACTCGTGGGTGAGTTGATGCCCATCCCGGTAATTCGGGTGAGAGGGAGAGTACACCCAGGGTTAATGGACAGGAAAATCACAGAGGATATATTGATACGCGTTGACTCTCACATTAAAACCTGAGAAAGAGTGGAAGTCTTCAGTTATCATTAGAAGAAGGACTTGTCAGTCACTGTCAGAAAAGTAAAAATCCTCTTCTTCCCCACTGTCAGAAAAAGCAGCAGCTTTCTCCGGAAACTTCTCAAAAACGACAAAGGAATCGTTTCCTATTGGACAAAACAAAAAACAAAAGTATGATACTTTTCTCCTTCTTTATGTCTGAAAGAACCTATTGAAGCATTTTACATGTAACTCGTGCGTAAAAAAAAGTTCCTTCAATGACATAAAGCAGGTTAAAGTTGATGAAAATTACAGATTTTAAAAGATAACCTGATCTAAATTATTATACCTCATACCATTCAATTAGTTTTTAGAATGCTGTAAAGAAACATTGAAAGAAATAAAAAGAAAACTAATTTTGTACACTTTTATAAAAAAAAGTTTCAATTTTATTTGCCACCCAAGTATAAATACAATTTAGTAAAAACATTGTAACACACACACACACACATTTTTCAAGATGTTTTTTTCTTCCATATTTTTGTTTTCATTGTTATTGTTTGCTTTGTTAATAAAGTTGAACTGGATTGCAAGCAATCCACTCCTATGGGAACTCTGTAAATAAACCATACCTGGGATTTGAAACTTTCGTGTTGTCCCTTTGACTGATGGTGTGGGCGACAAGCTCTGAGAAGGATATTTTAAAAAGTATTAATTTTCTTAAAATTTGACCGACAAGGAATTACTATGGTATAAGTAGTACCTTCGCTGGAACTCGTTTGCGGAGGTTGACCTGATTTTGTTTCATTTTCTGGAGTTGAAAGACATATAGGTCCTCATTCTTTGAACTAGGGAAGAGGAAAAATATAATATAGATTTAATATAGAAAAATTGTCATGGCAGGTTGGAAAGCCAAACTCAGCAGCACTGTTCAGAACTTTATTAGTTCCATGCCCTAGCCCTGCCCCAGTCATCGTGGTAACACATGCAGTTCTCGGTATTTGCGTGTTGATCCGAACTGGGTTGTGGCAAGTGGTTATTAAGTGTGCTGTAATATAATATGTGCATTTCGACAGAAAAATTGTAAAAATACTACCATAATTTCTGGCCTATAAAACATTTTTCCACACGCTTTCAACCCTCCGGCTTATGCGGTGATGGGGCTAATTTGTGCATTTTTTTCTAACGGCTGCAAGGGAGCACTCGAGTGGAAAAGGTAAGCATGAGACTAGTGGAATATATGTGCTGAGGAAGTGACTTTTACCAGTGAGTTTTTTTTTTTTTTTTTTTACCAGCCCTGTTAGCACTGCGGTAGTGTTAGGGTTGTGCTAGCGTGTTGCTGCTGTGTCTCAGTGATTTTTACCGGTATGTTTTTTTTTTGTAATCGGCCTTGTAAGCGCTGTGCTAGCGTGTTGCTGCCGCGTCTCATTGATTTTTACCGGTATGCTTTTTTAAAATTAACCCTGTTAGCGCCACGCTAGCATGTTTCTGCTGTGTTACTGCCACATCTCAGTGACTTGGGTATGTTTTTTTTTAACCGGCTCTGTTAGTGTTGTGCTACTGTGTAGCTGCCGCGGCTGTTTGTTTGTTTTTTTACCGGTATGTTGTTTTTTTTTTTTAAACCAGCCCTGTTCGTGCTACCATGTTGTTGCTATGTTAAGCTAAGCTAAGGTATTAAAACTTTGAAAACTCTTTCTGTGTACCGTCTTTCATTGTAAGTATCTCGTGTTTCAATGCGGGTTTCAATGTGGGTTTCAATGTGGGCACTTGCGACTTTTACACAGGTGTTGCTTATGTATGTACCAAATCATATTTCCTTTACAAATGTACTGGGTCTTATAATCCGGTCTGTGGGCCAGAAATTACAGTAATTGGGTTTTTAATTTATCTTTCATTGCGGGAATGCATTACAGACCCATCCGCAATATGTAATCATTTGCAATAGACCATGTAATGGGGAAAAAAAAAAAAGTTTTAGCCCTTGCACATCATGTTTTAAACAGACTTGTTGAAAACACATTTTAAACACCCTGTAAATATTCAAGTAAATAAAACAAATGCAAGCAAAATGTGTAGAAAACATTGTCAGTATTTTAGTGATGCTGTGTTCGATATTTGACGTCAGTGACCTGGAGGGAGGTTGGCCAGTTGGCGTAAGCCTCAAACTGCTCCCTTTAAATCCTCTATTTAGTACCAATAGGTGGAAGCATTTTATAGCAACACAACACTTTTCAGAACTGCATGGACACAACTGAGAAAAAAAAATAGTCACCTGTTTGGAGAAGAAACCACTCCAGGAGTGGCAAGCAGACACCGAGGAGTCTTGACTTGAGGGAAATGGAGTGACTCAGGTGTCAGGGGCTCCAGGTTCCCCATTGTCAAGTTCTCTTCTTCATCCGACCAGATGGACGGCATCTACTCGTCGTGAATGGAACAAAGGTGGTAAAAGGTGTGTGGCAGGTACTGGGTCAGCATTATCTTATCTGTAACTTTGATTGTGTTAAGGGCCTTTCACATTGCACTCAGTTTGAAACGACAACGACGACGGCAGTGCGACCTTCCAGTATTTGGAAATGGTGCTGCAACAGCCAAGAAGGAAGTCGGGAGGCTTTCCTCACTGGGTGGATGGACTGTAACAGAACAATATCTACATTATTTGTCCTCTTGACACAGATTTGACAGAAGTAACTGAGTTTAAGCTTCTTCTTGAGATTTCTCGTTCCAGAAAGAGCCCTTCGACGTCTATTTCAGGCGGAGTATGGAGCTTTGAAAGGGAGTTTGAAAGCCTCTCACAGAGACCGCTTGGCATATTTCTATTGGCCCAAAGATCAGAATAGTGGGACACAGCAATTATTATGCCTTCCTTCATTTGCCCCTTGCCGTTTACAGTACAAGTCATTTCACCATTGGAGGAGCTTTTAGACATCACCGGCTCACTGCTCCAGAATGTCACATTTGCTTCTCGATGATGCGACGCTGAGCATCATACTCTACCTGCATTGACACGGCATTTGGCGTCAGGTCAAAATGGGCTGAAGACCTCTCACCACACACACATTGAATAGGAAAGTCGCGGGCGTCAGAGATCTTGGCAAGGGCAATGTGAAAGAGCCTTGAGAGGAGTGAATTCCAACCACTGCACCATTACACACAGGGTGTCATTAGATCATCAGGTGTAACAAAATGATTGGATCTTTGTTCATCTCTCCATGCCGGGAGGGAGTGCGGGAGCCAATCACAGAACAATTAAATGCTCCTTCAGTAGATAGCCAACTTTGCTCTTCATACAACAGAATTATCATCATCAATTAGTATTACTTCAGTATAAAGTAGGATATACTTTGCGATTTTTGTTTTTGGGAGGGGGTTGATTTTTCCAATGTAAAATAAATACATACCGTAATTTCTGGCCAATAGGCCGCAGCTTTTTTCACACGCTTTCAACCCTGCGGTTTACGCGGTGATGCGGCTAATTTGTGCATTTTTTCTAACGGCCACAAGGTGGCACTTGAGCGGAAAAGGTAAGAGTGAGAATGAATATGTGCCGAGGAAGTGACTGTTAGCGCGGCGCTATCGTGTTACTGCCGTGTCTCAGTGATTTTACCAGTATGTTTTTTTTCTCCTTGTGATTAATGCTCATGCGTGTATATTTTGTAAACCTCCGGCCAGTCTGAAACGTCTTCACCCATGCTTTAACATGTGCCATTCGACAACTTGTCACCGAGCATTCACGTTCGCTATGGACGTCTCAGAAAGATGAACACAGCGAATGTACATATATATGTATATATCTTTTTTTCAACTTTTGTTTTAAGGCTAGGGTTAGGGTTAGGTTATAATGTATGTTAGCTCCCTCTATGTAGAAGAAGGGGAACTATGAGACCGGGGGAGCGCTCAGACCGTCACACTGGCCCTGTTAGCGTGGCGCCGCTAGCATCAGTGCGTGCGGCGGTGCTAGCGTTGGCGTTAGCGCGGCGGCACTCGCGTTAAACTCTATGTGTACCTTCTTCTACCGTCCTTCTTTGTAAATATCTCGTGTTTCAATGTGGGCACTTGCGGGTTTTACACGGCTGCGGCCCATGTATATACCAAATGGTATTTCCTTTACAAATGTACTGGGTGGGGCTTATAACCAGGTGCGCTCTGTCGGCCGGGAATTACGAAATATATGTGCCTGGGCTCAATTACTGTGGGGAGACACTGTTAGAGAACAGACTCAATGCAGAAACAGAAGGAGGCAAACCTCAAAGCGCTTGTTGTGTGCCACACTGAAGACGTCGTCAACGTTCTCTTTGGGCATTGTTTCCAGGAAGCGACGCACCTGCTGTTTTCTCTTGAAAGTACCAATGGCTGCAGATATGACTGGGGGGTCTGGGACATAAATTGTTAAAAAAAAAAAAAGAGAGAAAAAAAAAAAAAGCAGAGCATGTAGAAAAGTCTTGCACAACAACAACAACAAAATATTAAATCAAGGGTAACATTTTTGTTCAGGGCATTTTCATTATGTTAAAGATAATTCTGTTGGGGCACAAAAACAAAACGTCCCATTTTCATAAATTTGTATCGATGACCTTTGTAAGTTTCATGTTACTTGAATGATTATTGTGGGGTCATGTACCAACAATTTTGTCCACATAAAAAAAGGCTTAAAGCCTTCAATCATCAAATTTTTGGAATGTGGGCTGACCTGGGAGACAGACATGCTAATCACTAAACTGGCTATAATTCTGACTTTATTCTCATTCTTCGTACTCTGGTGATTTTTTTTTTAAATAAATTAAAAAAAGGTCTTTAATGTAGGTGTAAGTTTACGGTCAGAATATTCAGACTTTATTTTGGTAAAATTGCTCCCCCCTCAATAAGGCTCCAATACTACTTTGTACACTATGTGACATCCCACAAGCAGAATGAAAAACATTTTTTTTCTACATCCCCCTCCAAGGTCCCATTTTATTACTTTCGGCTTTTGGTGCGTCCTTCTTCTTCTTTTGTTTTGCCCGGGTACTCTTCACGGGAGTGTGGAGATCTTGCAAGGCCAAATCCTTGTTGTGGCACTCCTCCGCAGAGCGTGTGCCAACCATCATGGCCACCTTCGTCCAGTAGGATGGCATGTTCAAAGGATAACTGGACACAGCCCTGCCGATGGACACAGATGTGAGAACGTTTCTTACGTAGAACTGCAATTGTGATTCCCAAGCATATTAGCGTGCCATTAGAAATCATCAGGTGTGCTGCGGGACATTATCCAGTCTCACTTGTTTGGTCCCAAAATAGTTTGCTTAGAACAAATAATCCATCTTTGTTCAATCATTTAGCTCCTGCAACGACACATACTCTTCAGACATATTTGCCTTCTGTATATATTCAGGATGAAAATTAAATGTACTACTACTAGAGCTGCAAAGAGTTGAGATTATGGAGTGTTTCTGTAAAACGTTTTGCACATCTCTATGGGAATTTAAGATGTAGAATGGTGAATGTTTTTCAGAATTGGGGACATTGTATAGAAATTAACTGCCAATTTAAGGATAATTTAATGGAAAGGTATCATATTCAAGCATAAGTATAAACACTATATTTAGTCACAAGGACATACATGCAAAATGGATTACATTTATAACTTCATTGCTGATGTGAGATACTGTAAGACTTACTTCTGTAGTTTTTCCAGCTCATCCTTCGTCCACTCGCCTTCATCCTGGCCTTGAGGGGACAAGGCGCGTCCTTTACTGGATTTCTTTTTGGATTGCTTCAACTTCGTCGAAGTCTTTACAGGCGACAGTGGTTTGTGGCTCTTTATTAGTTGCTTCTTGCGTTGCTTTGTGGGCCTCTTATTGCCCTGTTTCCCTTTGCCCTTTGTCGAAAGCACCACCTTCTTCTCTTGCTCATCTTTACATAAGTTAGACTCTGATAAATTCTCATGAACAGGAGAAATTTGAGGACAAGTGCGTTTTCTCCCAATGGTCTTTAATGGAGGAGCGTTTAGCACCTTCTTTTTGGACTCCTTTACAGGGAGCTTTTTGGGATTACTTTGAGATGGCCTCTTACTCTTATTGGACACTTGTTCATCAGAGCTGGTAACATGATTGGTTTGCGTTTCCTCCTCCCACTGCTGCTTTTCCTCTGGCGCCTTTTCAGACTCAGATAATTTTTCATCTAGAGTGGGAAACCGAGGAGTGCATTTTCTTCCTGATCTCCTAGACAGAGGAGAGTTGCACAATTTTGTTTTGGACCCATCTAGGGTCGGCAGCGTGTTTTGATTGCTTGACTTTTCATCAGAGCCGGTGGCGTGATGGCTGTGCCTCTTCACTGCTGATGTGGTTGAAAGAGAAGGATTCGCCTCAGGTTGAAATTCAACTTGATTATGTTTGCAGTGTGGCGTCTTGACTTCCTTCAATCGAACTGGCTGAACATTCTTTCTTTTGGACTCATGCCGTTTATGACCTGGAACAACAAAAGAGTTGTTTGGAAATAAATGCAGAATATTCATTACTATTTTTTGTGTTATTTTATAGTCTTTTTAAAGGGGCTGGACAATCCCTCTTTGTATGATTTGAACACTTATTTTCATGTCAGACGGATGCCATGGTGAAGGTCAACGTGCTGTACATGATAACCCAGGGATATCAACAGGACTGCACAATTAATCACATTTTAATGATGATCACAATTTTTAAAGCCATGAATACATTGACTATCATCAGCTATAATTACATTTAAAAATGCGAACTCTGCCATATATTAATGAAGTAAATTCTCAACCAGCACTAAGTCAACCATTGGGGGTAAACGCATGGTTAAGGCTTCGTCAAGGTACCTTAAAATATCACACACGGGTGATAAATTCCAGGCCCAGGGACCAGATCTGACCCACCACATACTGTAATTTTACATGGTCCACAAAAATAAATCACATACATCAACTTAATATTTTTGCTAAGATGCCAAAAATAGCAAATTGTCTTCTCTTCTAATAACGCTGCGATATTTCAAGCATTTTTGTTACCAATTCCCCTTTTGGCAGGCTTGTTAAGAACACTTTTGTCTGTGGTGTATCAAATTTACGACACCTTTTTTCAGTTTCACTGGACAAGGACTATTACCAGCTTGCTGAAAGACAATAACTGTAATATGCAGCCAATGTTCCCTCTAACTTTTTGACGTGTCTGAGCAAACACACTAAGGCCGTGAGCGCTCCTTTTGACCACTGTGAGCAACATCAGACGTGTGCATTGTGGTCAATCAGTGTCATCCGTTCAAGTCACATACCTCATTAAAAGGTTCAGATTACATTCCCATCAGGACATTTTTAAGAACATTTTTGTGTTTTTGCAAACTTATACTGAAAATGTCAACAAACAAAAAAATACATTACAATACAAATACATACCAAGCCAACTATTAACTATAAATTTGAAATGTCACTTTCAACTTTGTTTCTTTTTTTTTTTTTTTTTTTTTTAAACCCACAATGATATCCCCGTCTGTTTTTCTTGGTGTAAATCTGAATTATTGCTTGCAGAATATCTTTCGCAATGCATGTTGAAAGCTGATTGATGCTCCCAAACTGTTTTAAAGTTAATGTTATGTTGCCTCTTATATTTAAAATACAGAATTAGCTTTTTGGGCAATGTATCATCTGTGCTTTCATCCTCAATTAGGCTGTGGCAAGGTGGAATTTTAACATTATACACCATCTCATCCTGTACTTTCTACTTTGGCTTCAGACCAGACCTTTCTCACTCACTCAAAAAAAAAAAAGAAAATGTCCTCCAGTTTCCCCATTTTTTCTTCTATTTTTCACATACCTCGGTGTTTGTAATTCTGAGTTTACCCCTTTAAAATGGAGGGGGGCGGTGTCAGGTAAACTAGGAAGTAGAGTGTGTGTACTGGTGTGGGGGAGCAGCAGCTCTTTGAGAGGCAGTGTGCTGCCGTGCTTAAAAAAAAAAAAAAGATGTTAGACTGTAGTTCACTTCGCTGGATCTGTTTTCCTCTGCATTGAGACTGTGCGACAAGTGTGCAAATGCGCAGTTGCGCAGCTTAGAGGGAACATTGCCAGCAGGTAGCAGTCGCCAAATGGTGTTTTTTTTTTGTAATTGACCCACAAACCACATGGCATGAGTGTCAAGGAAGAAGCGGATTGCCCTAGCCACTATAGCTATATTATAATACAAAGAAATGTAATGTACAATAAGAAATCGAAAGAGAAAGTGTGGCTCACCCAATCCACCGACTGAACTTGGGCATTTCCATGACTTTTATTTACCTTTGTCGTTGAGCAGAAATGTCTGGCCAGTTTCCTGAGACTTCTCCATAGACACTAATGCAGCAACTTTCTAAAGAAAGTAAGAAAAATATAATAATAACAATAATAATAATAAATAATAATAATTAGTGCTAAAATAAATTACATATTGAATTATTTTTGTCACATTTTTGTCTGGTGACGGGACCTGAGGTTTTTTTTTTCTCCTAGTTTGAAACATGTATCTTGGTTCAATCAAGTTTTGTATACAGTGTTCAAGTGAAATGGGTAGCTATGCACTCACTGGGTAGGTGGCATAAGGTTGGTAACATTCAAAGATAGTAACATTCAGGTCTGCATCCACAAAGACCCTGCCTCCTCTCCAGTAATCCAGGGGCGGCTTGACTAGCCGTCCACTCCGAGTCACGTTTGAGGAATAACTATTGTCTGCTGCGTAAAAAGAGCAAATGTACGAATGTAGAGAATAAAGACAGTCTTGAATGTTGCCAAGCCATTAAATTATAATGTACCTTTGGGAGGGTTTCTTGTATTGTATTTATTGGTGCTGACACCATTTTGGTTCTCTCTTTTCTTTCTAGGTTTGACAGCAGACGTCTCTGTTGCCCTGGTAATTTTACTTCTCTTTTCAGTGTTCACTTTTCTCCTTGAGCTAAAAGGAATAAATCCAGCTTTTGATGACAAATATTTGCTCGTACGGGGTTCATTGCTTTATGACGGTCCTGACAACATTTTGAGGTTCTGAATGGTACGGAACGCAAGGATTCGGTGTCGGACGGCGCAAGAAGCGTTTCTTGCTTATGGTGCGCAATTAACCATATCATTGTCTATTTACTGTTTTTCATTCAGGGCCAAGGAGTATTTCTGGAAGAAATATTTACTGTAACTCGAATGTTAAATTTCCAGAAAAAATGTTTGGAGATGATACAGGGATAACACTTGACTGAGATGTTATTTAATTAAGTAAACTAGAAAAAATGTTGAATGCGAGACTGAAAAAAAAAAAAAAATCTTAATTTGAATTATAGATTTGGTAATGGAAAAGGGAATACCGTAATTTCCGGCCTATAAACCGCGACTTTTTTCACACGCTTTCAACCCTGCGGTTCATGCGGAGATGTGGCTAATTTGTGCATTTTTCTAACGGTCGCAAGGTGGCACTCGAGTGGAAAAGGTAAGAGAGCAGTGGAATATATGTGCCGAGGAAGTGACTTTTATCGGTCCGGCCCTGTTAGCGCTGCACTGGCGTGTTACTGCCATGTCTCGGTGATTTTTACCGGTATGTTTTTTTTTTTTTTGCGCGAGGCTAGCATTAAACTCTCTGTGTACCGTCTTTCCTTGGAAATATTTCGTGTTTCAATGTGGGTTTTAATGTGGGCACTTTCGGCTTTTACACAGCTGTGGCGTATGTATGTAGCAAATGGTGTTTACAAATGTACTGGGTGTACTTCAGTTGAGTGGAATTACTCTCGTAGGTTAAATGTAAAAGGCAAATTAGAATGAACGTTACTCCCGGGTCATTTAATGCTGTTTACAATAATCAAGAGTAAAAACTTAAGTGTATTAAATACAAACATAGAACACCAAAACAAATTCTGTTGAATGGCTCCTTTTTTTCCTTTTGGAAAATTAGAAATGTTGTGATGGATGGGAATTTTGGGAACATGAAAGTGTAGCTCAAAGATTGATTTGTTGGAATTTTCTTATGACTATTAGTTATGTTGCCACCCTAGGAAGGGAACGCCATCGTAAAGCAAAGACCCCCTGTAACATTTTTCAATTAAACATCATCAGAAGAATGTCTAGGTCTTCAATATTGAAGAAAATTCTCACTTTTTGGATTCTGACAAAGATTTCTCAAAATGGTGTTTCCAATTTGCCGGGAATCCATTTGCAAATGTCCTCAAAAGCCAGCGGGGCAAGTCTAAAACGGCAAAATGCGACATCCGAGTCAGTAAAAAGGTCATAGATCACAACAATAGGATCGTCAGGACAATTTACCAGAGTCGGCGTTAAACATCATCTTGCCCACCAAGATGTAAACATTGCCAGATATTGTCTTCACCACAGTCCTGGAAACTCTCTCAGTAATAATGTTACTGTTCCACGGTGTCCCGTATTCCCTGTGCCAGATGAAACACAGCAACAAAGACGCAATCAGATCCTACATACGTGGAAACTGTCAGACAAAACAGTATTTTTTTTTAAATTTTTTTACACAGTCAGTGTTAAGATCAAGTACTTACGGAAAACTTGGCTAAAAAAACAAAACAAAAAACGACTTACACGTGGATTCCTTGTAAGAACAGGCCATTATTATTCTTCCTCAGAAACCACTTTTTAAGATGAATAGTATTCTCCTGCCAGGGGAAAAATACAGCAAATGACAAAAACTGTAATGTCATTTGATTTTTAATTACAATAATTTCCTAATAATATAAGAATTAAGGTGTTGTCTTTGTACGGTAGAACATGCAAACTCCAAACAGGCAGGTCCAGGATTGAACCTGGGACCTTAGAACTGTGAGCCCAACGCTTTACCATCCCAAGTTGACTCATTTGAGAAAAATGCATATTTAAAAAAAAATAATAAACCGTCTGTAATAGAGAGGTTTACGGAGGATAACATGCGGCAGCAATATGCTTCCATTCACGGAGGAGAAGACTCCCTGTCCTAAATTTTTTTCCCAACCATAGTTAATGAAGGCGAGTTTGTGTAAAACCAGGGGTCATTTATTTCAATATAGGTATTTGTATTGAAAAAAATCTGAGTGGCGCCATCATTATGTGGGATTTATTCTTGATTGAGAACAGATCCAGCAACTAAGTATTTGTATGCGTCCTGCCTTTTCTACGCTTTCAAACTCTTCCATGTAAATCTTGACGATTTACTCACCACTCACTCACTCACTCACTCCAGTTGTCCAAGACAAGTGGAAGCAAATTAACAGTCCAATTTCTTATTGGCGAAAACATCGACTTCGGTATTAAATATGGATCTTCTATGCCAAGTGTCTCCATTTTTTTCCACGTACCTTCGTTTATTATCACCTTCTAAATGTTTATTGGTATCCGACAAACTCTGGGTGTCGGACTAAAAGACATATTTTCGTTTCGTCAAAACGGAATTAACTTGCAAGAATGCTTTGTCAAACTTGCTGTATATGAGAATTTCAGCAAGATAGGAAAAATGGTGTGTAAAGTGTTCTACAATTCTTTATCCTAGAGTAATTTCACACAGATAGTCACAGACATGCTATAAAACATACAGCTATCGGAGGTGAATTAAAAGTTGGAAAGAAATAATATAATATCATTTATTTTAAGGGAAATCAGTTGTTATTCACCACTGACCGAGGGTGCTGCTGTGAAGTTTGGCCACTGCTTGTTCTTGAACGTGAACTTCTGTTTGTTGGGAATGCAGATGGAGGGCGGTTTGCAGAAGATGGGATCTTCAAGCAAATTTTCTTCAGAGACAACAGCAGAAGAAGTGGTCCCATCGGAATAACGTGTGTCTGACTGGCCGCCGCCAGACTCCAGTCCGGCTTGGGTGACTGGACTCTCAATATCCGGCACCCCTCTTAAAACATTGTGTTTTTTCATCATGCCCACATTGGAATGACTTTCCGAGCTCGTGTGGACCACTAAAACACAGCAACAAAGATTTTTTTTTTTTAAACACAGCACTTGTACATTTTGTTTATGAACACTCATAAACATTTGCATTTGTGCTTACCTCTATCCGGGGGTTCACTTAGTTTCTGGTAGTCATCACAGTCTTCATCTTGCTCTCTTCTGGTCACCCTCTCTTTCATATAAACAAACATTTTAGCAGGAGACAGGAGTTTTTCCAGAGAGACAGTGGCCCCTGTTCGAAGCAATACAAACATTAAAATGGCCCGCTAAATAAATTGTGTATAAATAGATGAAACTATGGGAGAAAATATGCTGTGAGTAGAGTATTGTTATATTTTGTCTACTTTTTTAAAAAAAATATATGGTGCTTCAAGCATCAACAGCACAACAGGTACTATTTGTTAGACCATCGATGTGATTTTGTGTTATGTGTGGTTGTTTTAAATATATGATTTACATATACACACACTGGTGGTATATATATCATCATATATAGATCAGACAAATAATTTTGATGCCTTTATGAACAAAACATTAAAAATGAATGAATGAAAAATGAAGTGCAAAAAAAAATGCACAAAATAATTGATTATGAATCAGGTACTGGTTTGGTCTGTAACATCAGATGAAAGGGACCAATATTAGTCATCGTTTTCCAAAGTGAGAATAGATGTTTCTAAACATCTTATTTTGATGAAACACAAAGAGAGCTAGTCTGCTTTATTATTACAATAAATACAATTATTAATTTTTACTGTTGAGAGACTGAAACCCAAAGGATTAGGAGAAATTCAAGATAAGCATGGCCTCAAAACAATTAATCAGTTCTCAAAAATATTTTTCAGTTAATCTGTTGCAGCTGTAGTTGTTTGCTACTACCATCAGCAATTGTACCTCATTTTTTTATGGAAGCAATTTGGAAAGGTGGCTGTGGAGTTTTTGACCAACTCATTCAATAGAATACTAGCGGGAGAGAAGATGCCAGAAGAATGGAGGAAAAGTGTGGTAGTCCCCATTTTTAAGAACAAATGGGATGTTCAGAGCTGTGGAAACTAAAGAGGAATAAAAATGATGAGCCACACAATGAAGTTATGGGAAAGAGTAGTGGAGGCTAGACTCAGGACAGAAATAAGTATCTGCGAGCTACAGTATGGTTTCATGCCTCGAAAGAGTACCACAGATGCATTATTTGCCTTGAGGATGCTCACTGAAAAGTACAGAGAAGGTCAGAAGGAGCTACAATGTGTCCTTGTAGACCTAGAGAAAGCCAATGACAGAGTACCAAGAGAGGAACTCTGGTACTGCATGTGCAAGTCTGGTGTGGCGGAGAAATATGTTAGAATAGTACAGGACATGTATGTCATACATGTCCCCTCATAATGAGGGGAGCAGAACAGTGGTGAGATGTGCCGTAGGTGTTTGAGAAGAATTTAAGGAGGAGGTGGGACTGCATCAGGGGTCCATGTTGAGCCCCTTCCTGTTTGCGGTAGGAATGCATTGGCTGACAGATGAGGTTAGACTGGATTCTCCTTGGACCATGATGTTCGCAGATTATATTGTGATATGCAGTGAAAGATGGAGGCACGGACTGGAAAGGAGAGGAATGAAGATTAGCCGAAGTAAAACAGAATATATGTGCATGAATGTGAGGGGCAGAGGAGGAAAAGTGAAGCTCCAGGGAGAAGAAATTGCGAGGGTGGAGACGACTTTACATACTTGGGGTCAACAATACAGAGCAATGGAAAGTGTGGGAAGGAAGTGAAGAAACAGGTCCAAGAGGAACAGTTGGCAGAAGGTGTCTGGTGTTCTATGTGACAGAAGAGTCTCTGCTGAGATGAAGGGCAATGTTTATAAAATAGTGGTGAGGCCAGCCATGATGTATGGATTAGAGATGGCGGCACTGAAGAAACAACAGGAAGCAGAAATGAAGATGCTGAGGTTCTCGCTTGGAGTGAACAGGTTGGATAGGATTAGAAATGAGTTCATAGAGGGAGAGCCAAAGTTGGATGTTTTGGAGACAAGGTTAGAGAGAGCGGACTGAGATGGTTTGGACATGTCCAGAGGTGAGAGAGTGATTATGTTGGTAGAAGGGTGCTGAGGATCAAGCTGCCAAGCAAAAGAGCGAGAGGAAGACCAAAGAAAAAGTTGATGGATGTTATGAGGGAGGACATGAGGACAGTGGGTGTTAGAGAGGAAGATGCACGAGATAGGCTTAGATGGAAAAAGATGACACGCTGTGGCGAGCCCTAACGGGACAAGCCGAAAGGAAAAGAAGAAATTAAGGCAAAAAAAAAAACTAAAGTCGAATGACTGTGTGCAAAAAAAAAACCCAAAATCGTGTCACTCGGAATTAAAAGTACTACTGTGTTCAATAAAACTGCCTCACTGTATATTATTGTTTTTTTGTCACTATGCCCAGTAGGGGTCTCACCTTTCCTTGGTGTTATGGGTTGGGTCCCTTATCTGTGTCATTTATGTTCTTCTATTATTGTCTACAGTAGCCGCTCACTGTGTTCCATGTCCTCGGAGTTCAATAAACACACATTGCTACAGAAACCTGTGTGATCTCTTATGCACGCACAAGAAGCCAGTAGCATTTACACTTACTTTTTAAGGTTACGCATTCGGGGTGGATATGCACCGGTGTGCGTGGGTTTTTCTTTGGACTGAAGAGACGCTCTCCTGCAGTGTCCAACTCGTCATCCTGGCTCCGGGATGAGAGATCCGTACCGCAGCAGACTTTGTTCGTCTCCAGTTCCTCCACTTTTCTTTTCCTCAGTGTCCTCTTCACGGGGCACGGTACAGAGACAGAGACGTCAAATGGAGGCAAATCTTCATCAAACCCGGCAATGCTTTCATCACGAATTTCTTTGTGGAGCGGAATCCTGCTCGGCGCACCAGAACCTCTGGTCGAACGTGGGTTTGTTCGGAAGCAAGGTGGAAACACCTCCGTGGACTCCATAAGAGGTTTCTCCGGTGATGTGAATCCATGTCTCGTGTTGGTTGCGTGGGGCACGTCCACGAACGGTCTAATATACTCCAAGTATGACTTGTCAAGGATTTGCTTGGGGCTATTTATGGGCGAAATAAGCGACGCTTCCGCCTCACCAAACGTGGAATAAAGTTCATTTGATTCACGAATACTCTTCGGTCTCCTCAGCGCTGACTTAATTCGCGTTGCGTGTTCTTCTCTCGTCTGTTCTCCTCCCTGTACGTTCGATTTCAGCTTGGCAAACACCTTAACAGGAGATTGGAACCGAGTGTCTCCATGTTTTAAAACATGTTGATACGACGCCATGAACTTTTTTTTTACTAAAAAAAAAAAAAGAGAAAAGAAAAGTGTGCGTGCTCGGCTCACTCGTCCTATACTTCGGTTTAAAACAAATCAAAACAGCCGCTACGGGCGCATTTCCTTGACGTAGTTTGAAAATAATTACGTCACATCCGTTTTCGTTTAAGTTTTTTTTCTTTTCTTTATTGAGAAAAAAAACTAGCGTACAGGAACAAAGTGGAAGAAAACAGTACACACTTTTCTACTACAGTGAAAACTTTTGAAGTGCCGTTATGACCAACATTACAATAGAGTAGAGTAGTAGGCCCTGGCATTTATTCCTAAAAAAGTATATTTATTATTCAGCCACTGACTCTAAGTCGAAATACGCAGACTTTAAAATCCCCAGAGGTAGGACCGTGAGTACAAATGATTGTTTTATAGTGCCTGGGCTCCTACATCCCTGCGGCACTAGTGAGGATAAGCAGTGTAGAAAGTCAGTGGATAATTAAATGATTGGTCAATAAATTATAATGACATTAATTATAAATACAGTCGCGTGTTTAAAAATGGACACGAGTTATTGTTTTTCTTAAACTGCTCTTTTTTGGTCAATAAATTAAAATGTCATTGATTATAAATACAGTAGCGTGTTTAAAAATGGGCACGAGTTATTATTTTTCTTAAACTGGTCTTTTGTGTTCGTTGCATTTAATGTCTCCAATTTTTCAAAAGATGTGGCTAGCATTAAATATATTTATTGTGTAATTTATCTCATTTCATGTGTTAACATATTTATTGCAAACAAAATAAAAAATGGCAAGACAGTTTTAGCTATATAGACATATTTTTATAATGTCAAACAATTGGTTACTTAAACGATTTATGGTATCATGTAAAAATGAACATAAATTAGTTTACCATTTAAATAATTATCAAATATTTGACAAAAACACGTTTCCTTTTTTTTTAACCTTTTCCATGAAAGGCCTGGCATGGATGCACCCTTGTTTCTCACCAAAATTAGCTGATAGAGTCACCTACAACTTAATGAGGACAAGCTCTACAGAAAATGTATGGATGGAGGTTCTGGAAAATATAAAAGCACCCTCATACAGTGTATATGTATACAGCTGGATATTATTATTCACTATTTTCACATCAGCCCAATGTATTTCAATAATGGAACAACACAAGAAGACACACACGACTGTTGCGTGAGTGAATTTATTAGCAGCCAAACATAAAGGGATACTTGATTAAATGAGACAAAAAGTGAGGAAAAACAGCGTGATCATTCTGATAGGTCATTTACATGTGAGATTTTGGTTAAAGCCAAAGGGGGTTCCACTGTTGCCTTAGCTGTGTGGTTGAACCACAGATGGTAGTTAACATAGTAGCCATTACTGTACATGTAAAGCTTCTGATCCGTTGGATTGTAGTCCAGGTTAGAATACTTATCCTGGAAACGCTCGAAAGTTATACTAATATACTTCTCTTGTTTGGTTTTAGTGTCAAACGTGAAAAATATCTCCTCATTTTGAATGTCAACTGTCCTGACAGCATAAAGAACACCACACACCATGAAAATGTTGTTAATGCCTGGTTTGTAGACACTGGTCTGCCACATTTCCTCAATCCCAAAAGACTCTTCGTTTATTTTCGCAAGGACCATCTTGCCGTCTGACTCATCCGTGGCATACGTCACCCAAAGGCCGTTCTCGTCGGAAGCAAAATCAAAGATCTGATAAGCGTAGTTGGCGTAAGAAAAGGTCGAGCTTGCCGCAGGAATCACCCTGGATTCATAACTCATGCTTGTAAAATTATATTTAGCCAGCCCAAATGGATTGTAGTTTTGATAATACAGTGTGTTGTCACGAACTATATAATTGCTGCCAAGACCATGCCACGCACTTGATATGGTGTGATGCAGGAAAGGGTTTCTTAAAACCAGATTTTTGTAATTTGTGTAGAACCTAATATCATCAATGTACACAGAGGAGTCCCCAGAGAACCAGTACATAGAGTCCCTATCACGAATTGGCCTTGTATCTTTGCCCCAGCCTCCATATACAGAAGAGGTGCTCAGATGGGCATTAAGTTGACTCACAATAGGCTTGCTGACCCTGATGATACCTGTATGATCGCAGGAACCTTCACCAAGAGAGAGAAACGTGGAGTTAAATTCATTTACACACACTGGAGTCGATAAAATGTGAGGTAGAACTTACCAATGTTGGGGTTAAATATCTCTTGGTGGCGTCTCTCACACTCTTCTAGCTCCATTTGGATTTTGATGTACTCTCGGCGGGTCTGCAGGACCAAATGCTTGTCATGGGTGTTCTCCAGCTGGTCAAGGGTCTTCACCATAACTGTGATCTGAAGAAAGAAAAGGAGAAGAAGAAGAAGAATCAAGTCCAGCCAGAGCTCACCAATCACTCCCTCCGGGGTCTTACACATTTGAGGACTTACTTCTTGATGAAGAGACTGGAAGATGATGGTGGAGCTTTTGAATGAAAGCTGCAGCTCCTGAATTAGAGCCTCCACTTGTTTAATCTTCACCTCAATGCTCTCCAAAGTGGGATCATTGCTGTCATCAGGGTTCTTTTCCAGTATCTCAATTTCTCTCGTCAGCTCAATGATCTTTTCTGCATATTCTGCCATCTTACTCTCATAGTCCTCAATCTGAAATTTAGGAGTAGTCTTTTTGTCAGGTGCTCTTTACAAAATTATACTTTACAAAGGAGCTACTCATTGTGTTCAGTGTTTTAGTCTTCTTGTACTGTTCAGTTAAAGGGAAGAAAGTGCAACGGCAATTGTGGTTCTCCTGTCCCACATTTGGAGCCATTACAGTAAGTCAGGATACGGTAAAAACCCATCATTTAAAAATCTTCGTTATCCGCGGAGTGCCGTATTTCCATCGCAATGGATTACCTTGCCCATCTCCAGATCCAGCTTGTGGGAGATCTCCACAGCTGCTTGCTCCACTACTACTAAATCCGCGACTGGAAAGGTAGAACTTGGCAAGAAGGCATCGCAAGTGCAAGAGTCTGCACCCCCACTTCCAGCCTCAGGATTTGCACTTAGTTCACGCCATTGGTTCAAACCCTGAAACAGAGCGATATTGTGTGGTTGGAGGCAAAAATATACAAAAAAAAAATGTCATGCACTTACCCCCCAGGCTAGCGTGGCCTCAACTAGAGCAAAGGCATACAGAAGGGCAATCATTCTGCAACAGTCAGATGGGTAATGATACAGTGGGGCAAACCTATGCTTATATAGCCCCCTTAAACATCTTAGAAGATGGTCCACCTGTCCAAATTCACAGCATTGTTTGCGCAGATACAAGTCAAAAATGTAACGACGTTATCTTCAGCAAACAAGAACTTAATTATTTGAGGGCATAAGAGTGAAGTGATCTGCAGGCATCAGAATTCATAGTACCTATGGTTGGGTGTGCCCAACACCTGACAGATTTCCCAAGAAAATGCTTTGTCTGCACATGATCCTTCTCATTGAGTACAAGTTAGATAGGGTGACTGAACTATTTGATTTTAATAAGGAGTAATAGTAGAAGGAAACTGTTTTATGGGAACTTGACGGTTGCATCAGAGAATGGAGCCTAAAGCTCGACTATATCCTGGGCATCACACAGAGAATTAATAAGAACTACAGGAAAGCTTAAATACATTAGTGCCTTGAGATACGAGTGCCTTAACTTGGCTTTTTGTGATAAGGGATACGATTGTTTTTGTCTTGAGAAAAATTTTGAGATTCACGTGTGCTTCAGATTCCCACCAGACAACAGCAGCTCATGTCACAACATTTGACAACTATCAATTCACATTGGTTTCCTTAAAGTGGGAGGACAATATTAGTTGTAGGCAATAATGCACCATTTTGGCTTGTTTGCCAAAATGCTAATAGACCCTACAGAAAAATAATATTAGATACATGTTTTGTAGCAGGATTTTCCTCATTTGCAGGCAATGTCAAGACCAATTGTTATTACTGCATATAAATTTTGAAGTGTGGTCATGGAACGAATTAAACTCGTATTGTTGGCACCACTGAAGAGCCTTGTACTCATTCAGGTTTACAGAGCCGTGATTATCATCATTAATGGACTTAAAAACAAGACTAAACTTGGTCAGTTGTTTGACTGCATGTGACCAAAAAGGCTTTATTGCAATTAAAACAATATATTACCACAGGCTTGATGTCAAAAACTACTCCCAACAAAAAAGCTTAATTAGCTAATAATAACAAGACAACAAATACACTTAACCTGTATGTGATTTTATAGATTTTTTTAATGCTAGAAGCTGGCTGGCACAAGGCAACATATTTGCCAACATTTCTCATAGCATTCAACAAACGTTTTAAATAACGTGAAATGGGAAATAGGTTTATTCCAAATTTATTGAGCAGTCATAATGATCCCTGCTTCACGTTCCTCTGTCACTGTTGTCCCTCCTGCCTTATGAAAACACATTTCAATAAATCAAGGTCTCAACCGCTGTTGACTTTACAGTACTTCCCTCTATGTCGGCCAAGGAGGATGAAAAAAGTAACAAGTAGTTGAAAGTACGGATAGCTGTTTTGAAATTTTAGAAGTGAAAGTAAAAAATTGTAAGAAATATAAGCATTCAAGTAAATCACAGATATCCCAAAAAGTTTACTTAAGTACTGACACAAAGTGTTTGTAATTTCCAAAACCTACTATTTGTTTTGCACCACGGACTCATTTGAGATAAACCATGAAACGGAATAATTTCGACCCGTTTGTTAATTTAAAAAAAAAAAAAAAAAAAAGCCTCTACTCATCAAGGCAAATAAATTGCACCAACATTGAAACCTACTATATCTGTTTAGTTGTTTTTTTTCAATGTTTTTATATTCTTTGAGTTCTTCTCAAATTTCCCTGCTTTAGCTTTCTTCCCTTTCTTGGCTTTATTCCTGAGCTGTGTGGTATCAAGAGCAGGTCTGGACCTGGTCAGGTGGCTCACTGTGGGTTGCTTAACCTTGTTGTGGCCCACCTCCAGATTGGACTTTACGGTCCGTACAGCGATGGACCTCCCTTGGGCAGACAGAGGAGAAGTAGTCACCAAGTTGGGTTGGGACCGTGAGTACAAATGTGGAGACTTGGTGATACAGGGAGGCGTGGGGCCTGCCAACATGGGCAGGTGAACGTGGTCACTGCTGCGGTTGGAGATTGTGTATCGGCCACTGTTTGACATCACAGTGCGGTGCCAAGAGCTGGAAAGAGTTGCGGAGAAGCGATGGGGCCCAGCTGACTCTTCTCTGGCGTCCCCTGGAGATATGACCGTGGAGCCCTGCGGTGTCATCGCATCCACGGCGCTCTGGAATGTCTCGAGGATACGGTCGCTCTTATGCTTCTCATTCTTTTGACGGGATGCGACCTTGCGCAGCTGTTGACGGTGATTCTGCATCATCTGCTTCCTAGTATCCACCAGTCCCCTGCATGAGTGCATCAGGCAGTATTTTACCATGTACTTTAGGAATTTCCACTCTCCCAACATATGTACCCATTTTGTACTTTGAAGTTTTACCAGAGAGTCATAGAGACTCGCTGGTGGTGGACCCCGAATAAGATGTGGCACATTATCTCAGTCTTTTACAACAGCGATTCCTAACCACTGTCACGGTACACTATCATCAGGATCAAGATAAATATTAAGAACAAAATAATAACAACAACTATCATTCTAAAATGTCTTTATTTAGTGGAGAGAGTCAAGTAACCCCAACTAGAATCTACCATTCAATATTCTTGCGGAGAAAAAAAATTGTGCCATAAAGAAACATATATGAATGTATATATAACGTAACAACGTTGTAAACTAAACAGTTTGACAGCATTATACAATCAGTCAAACAATCATAAAACCAGTGTTTGACAAGAGGATTGTCGGAACCCAAACTTTAAACTAATAAACTGAGAGGCGCGAGGACATACGGGGAAATATAACCAAAGATTATGGGATATATAATAGTCACCTGTAGTCCACAATTCCTGTCCTGTTGCGATCAAGCCTCTGGATAAGCACTTCAATCTGGAATCGATCCAAGGGAATGCTTGATTGCTGTTAAAATATCAAAGGAAAGAGTTGATGTACTGTATAAGACTGTCTTTTGTTATAACCTATTGTTATTGTTGGTACTTGCTTGTTTTAGAGCTTGGGAAAGATCCATTTCATGTTTTTGTGTTGCAAAATAGGGCCTTATTCTTTAATTCCTCAATGAATGATTTTGTTAATCAATCAGTGAATTTAGGAAGAGGCAAGAATTAGATTTGGAGTGCCAAAGATAAAAGTACATTCTGCAAAAAATGACCTATGATTGTTCAAACCTGTACTGCGTTCCTGAAGTCAACCACAGGAACTTGCATGGTGGCATCTTTGTCAATATTTCGGAAGAAATCCCACAAACGTAGCTTGCGTCGATCCAGATAGTCCTTCAATAAATACAAAAGAAATATAAGTAAGCCTGACTGATGGAATACATGGAGCCCCAAAAGTCCCCAAACACATTATTTGTTTCTTTCTATTTTGTTTCACGTGTAATTGTTATTTATTTAAAGCCATCATCATTTTTGAGATTAAGTTTTGCAGTTTTACTCAGCGTACAGTACTATTCCCTTGTCCGTGTCTCTCATATTTCCATAGGAGCAGCATTGCCAAATTGCTCCCTGGTAAGAAATTTTTATGTCCCTAACTGCAATTCAATGCCAGTTTTATGAGAAGCCTTATTGCTGTCATACTGCTCCAATGCGTACTACGATTTATGTACTGACCACCCACTTCAGGACTTTCGTGTTAGTGGTACTGGTGGTAGTAGCAGGCCTATCACTGCAAGAACAAATACTGTTTCACAACAACAGGATGATTTCATAGACTAAGGAGTTGACGTCTTCAAATGATGAAAGACACTGGATATAGTTTAAAAGTTTTCACTCGGAATGAAAACTAACCTGGATGACTTTCATTGGATCGATCGGTTTGAGTGTTTTCTTGCCAATAAAACCTCCAACCCCCCCGTACTGTACATCCAAATTCGGATGGTCTTTGGATGCCACCTCCAGGAGATGTAAAAAGTTTTCATTGACCAACACATTCTGCTCAGATAAAAGAAAAGTCAAAACGATTGAGGTAGAAATTCTAAAATAATGCATTCATTCACTAGTGATACTTTTAGAGTTGAATGCATGTGAAAATTATGGACTTACACATATATCAATCTCTTCCAGGGCACTTTTAGGCGTTTTCTTCACTGTATTGACCAAGGACAGTGCTCCCTTTACGGTTAGTGAATTGTAAGCTAGCTGCAGGAGTGAGTAATTACAAATATGATTTCACGTAAGACAGCACAGAGTGTATGCTGAGTCATTGATTTAGTCACCATCAAAACCCGGAGTGTTTTGTTGTACTCAAGACCTATGCAGAGCATGCTGACACCCTCATTGGTGATGCGGTTGTTGTTGAGGTTGAGGTGCACCAGGGTGTTGTTGAATTTCAGGGCTTCGCCCATTGCGAGGGCCCCCTCGTTCCCAAAACCATTCCATGAAAGATCAAGGTGCTTTAACATTGAATTCACCTAAATATGGAGAAAGACATTACGTACTGAATTATTCCACACTGGAGTCCATTTAGAGTATGTCCCTTAAACTGCATTCTGCATCTGAATTTGAAATGTTAAGTGATCACATTTTCAATAGTTGTATTTCAGTGTAACTTTTCAATGTTAATAATTCAACTGGCTACAATTTGCTGTCGGAAATTCAGCCGGCTACAATTCGTTGACTAAAATTCATCGTCTGTGCCAGCAGGCAGGGTTACTTCAGGTCAGAACCAGACAGCCAGTTAATCCAGTTACGCTTTCTTAGTAGGTGATGTCACATGACTAAGAAAGTATAACTGCGATTGGCTGGGTGTTCTGCCTGGTGGCACAGACGGTGAATTTTAGACAGCAAATTGCAGCCGGTTGAATTTCAGACAGCGAATTGTAGCAACTATTGAAAATGTAATCACTTTAGTTTTTTCAAATTTAAATCTTGTTTTCTGTGGCATTGCAAATTCAAATCCTATTTCACTTTGCATTTCAAATTCAAATCCTGGTGGCACTAATCTGCTTCCATAAAGATGTAGGGATTCCTTTTGAAAATGTATATGTAATTAGTTTACTTAGGGTTAGGCTTAATAACCTTTGATTGAGATATATAGAAATCATTTTATTTTTAATAATAAAATATAATTCATTCAGCAGCGAGAGGGATGACTGGTTAGAGTGGGCTCGCCGCCTCTGCTTATAGATAGAAGTGTAACACTAAAAGTGAAGTGTGATGCAATGCGCAAGGCATTATATACAGTATAGTCAGTGACTGACCATTTA